>NC_081225.1:7025777-7695663 GCF_902713425.1 Acipenser ruthenus | reverse complement strand
TTTGTGCTTAGATGTTATTGTGCGTGTGCGTGTGCGTGTGCGTGTGCGTGTGTGTGTGTGTGTGTGTGTGTGAACATAAATAAATTATTCAGCATTATTTAAGTAATAGATTGTTTACAAGTAATATACACTGTTTACACTTTGTATGGTTAACCTGTTTTAATTTCCCCACAGTGTCTTTAGCGCAGAATGCCCTTTCGCATAACGCCGTGTGTCTGGGACTAGTGGAAGGCGTTATTGGGAAGATTCAGTTACATTCAGGTTATGTTTAAATACATCGAAATTATGTTAACCTGTTATGTTTCTATCTATCATGCGCTAAATATCTATAAAGAAAGCAGTACAATGTTTGTTTCAAAAAGTTTTGGGGCTTAGGTTAGTAGTTTCCTTGTTTAAGAGCCAGGATCGTATCGAGCAGATATCGCCAACACTTAAATAGCGACGGCATGTGAAGGATTTGGAGATTTTTAATTTTACATCTACAGGTGTTTTAATTGACCTCGAGATATGTAACTGGTTTTGTAACGTTGAGCTTTTCCGTTGTCTATCGTGCTAATTGAAATCTGTGTTTTGTTCAGAATCTGACAGATTTCTCCTCCTGGTTCGACAGAAGACCCTGGTTGGGAGGATTCCCCCGGGACACCAAGTCTTCACTGTCAGTAAGGTTGTGGCCATCCATCTGTCCGAAGAGGAGCCGCAGGATCTCGAGTTTGAGGTATACAGTAGTTACATAGGGCATGCACAGGGGTTGCACATCATGAATTTATAAATGGAGTGAAGCATTTGCTGTTTCACAACCATTTTATTTTAAATGGTAACATTATGCAGTATTCATTACACCTTCACATGGTTAAAATACTATTACTGTAGGTGAATAATTAAATATCAGTTACCAGAAACACACCTTTGTAATCATTCAATTAAATATGATGGGCTATATTTTCAAAGCATTTACAGTCTTTACATAACTCCTATACAGAAATGAGCAACAAACATCTTCCGGGTGCTTTCGAGACCGCACATTACATCACTTGGATGTAGCAGTTCTGTAAATTCAATGTTTTTTTTTTTTTTTTTATCACATAGCCGGATGTGTTTATCTTCAATGGGCTGATGTACTGGTAGTAAAACTCTATTATTTTATTTCTAATACAGATTTGTACAGAGCATCATGATACCAGGAGCAGACCCACTGGGATGTATCTGCCAAAGATACATACAACAAAAAGGAGAGAGGTGATATGGAGAATATGAATAGTAACAATACAATGACCAGTGTAAATGTGTCTGTATATATGAATTAATCTAGATCGAAGAATAAACATGCTTTGCATGGTTAACTTGTGTGAAAGACATTCTTGTTACTGCTTGCTGCAGTAGCTGGTTATAAACAAGGCCCTTTATCTTTGCTTTTGATTTTATATAACATTATATCAGTGTTTATAATGAATAATAATAATAATAATAATAATAATAATAATAATAACAATAATACATGTTGGATTTGTTATGTTCATATTTTAGCTATTTTTTAAAATACAATTCAGCTTCATACTTGTATCTAAAATGTTTCTTGATCCTGCACCAAATCCCCAATCCTTCCTCATTCTATTGCAATGACTGTTTTCTACCAGCAGATGGTACACTTGTATCTTTAAAATCCGTTATTGAACTGAGCATTAATGGAAAGGTCCTGTACAGTATACAAGTTTTTTTTTGCTGCACTCTGATTAGTACTGATCTTGTTGTGTTACAGGAGAGACAGAAAGAAAAGCTCACACGAAGACTGCTGGAAGAACTGCTGAAAATATTCACAGACACAAACTCGTTCTATTTCAGCAGCAGCTACGACCTCACCAGCTCACTACAGAGGCAATGCACCTTGGGAAAGCAAAACCTCCCACTCTTGCAACAAGTACGTTTTTAATGCCTTTACTGTTCAGGTTCATTTTTAATTGGCAGGGCAAGACAGAACGGCCAGTCGATGTTGGCACTGTAGCTAGTAAAGGATTTTAAAACTGTTTCATTTTTGTATGGAATAATATTCGTTTCCTGTCTGTTCTTTCTTTTTCAGGTAGATGACAGGTTTTTCTGGAATAAGTATATGATGAAGGATGTCATTGAGCTCCAGGTATGTACCTTGCAACACAATGCTTTTTATTTTGATCATTGATACTGTTAGTTAATGGTTTTTATGTTGTGTAATGGTCATTTTGTGCAGTTTGGGTTAAGCTAAGCTTCCCAAACTCTACAAAATAACGCAGACACCCTTCACACAACATACAGTGTTGAGTTCTTATAAATAAATGGCAGATGGATTATTGTTAATCTTGTAAAGGTCTATACAGCACTCCACTGTGCCCTAGGGAATAGCATTGTGGAGGTTTAACATCATCGCTCTTGAGTGACCCTTACTGGTTAGATTCATACAAAGTGGAGACTGGCCTGACAGCAGTCCTTCTGGTCTGTAAGTGGATTGCAGGGATAATTGATTTTTAAAAATGGCAAACAATTCATGAGAGCAAGTTTGAATGGCAGGGGAAGTTCATTCAAGGATTGGGGTGCACCAAAAAGTACCTAGGTAGCCGTTATGTAGTTTAAATGCAAGTTTTAAGCCAAAATAACTCTTATAATTTCACCAGGCAATTGGAGTAACCTGTTTTGTTAAAACCTCGTTTTCTAGGACCCCAGAGTCAATGATTGGGTCACCCCGATTATACAGGGCTTTGTTGCCATCGAGCTGATCATGCTGAGCGATGCTGCTGGTTGGGATGAGCGCAGCAGACTCCCGGAACTCTTCCTCCAGGGGGGGTGTTCTGACAGCTTCCTTATAGCACTGATCTCTCGCAGAAGCAGGCACAGAGCAGGTACTGGAATTAGGGACTACAGTGAAGAGCCATGTACAGGACTGGCCAAACAATTAGAACCACCTGCTAGAGGGAATCACAGCAGACCTGGTCTTAATTAAAAGGCTTATCCTGCACATATTGGGCCCTATTCACAAAACTTTTTGGACTGTTTTAGAGGAAAGTTTTGTTTAAAGCTCATTTTGATTATCTACAGGAAATTAAATTACGGATTCAAAAACAGTCCTTAAAATAATTCCTGAAATCACACCTTAAGGTTAAACAGGGTCCAAGTGACTTTATATTAGTAAGCACCAGCACCATCTAGTGCACAGCAGAGCATTGCCAGCAAAACAAAAGGAAACTTGATCCAACGAGGCAGAGCACTAGATGGTGCTGGCGGTTACTTCTAAAAACACTAGGACTGATCTAGTTTAGGTTACATATGCATATGTCAGGCAACTAGAACTAAAGACCAGCTCCTGAACTCAGGCTAAACCACCATAACACAGAAAAAGTTTTTTAAAGAATACAGTATTTCAGTAATTTTAATAAGAACCACTCAGAATTATTTCAACCATCATAAAAAGGGAATTTGAATACAGATTAGCTTTTTAACCACAGTGTATGTCATTGTTTATCTGTCTAGGTATGAGATACAAGTGTAGAGGAGTTGATAGCAAAGGGCATGCATCCATCTATGTGGAAACTGAGCAGATTGTCTACTGCAGGGGACACACTACTGCTCTGGTGCTCGTTCGGGGGTCTCTACCTGTGATCTGGAGCCAACCTGGCTATCGATACAACCCCCTGCCTGTACTAAACAAGAGTAAGCCATCTAGATTCTACTGTCAGGCATTGCTGTTGACTGATTTGTACAGTAAAAACTTTGGCAATGGTTACCTCCCCACTTAAAGAGTAAATAGCTAAGTAGCTTCAAATATCATTTAATTATACTATATATATATATATATAAATATATGTGTCTGTGTGTGTGTGTGTGTGTGTGTGTGTGTGTTTCGATTAACTATAATTCTCAGTGGTTCTGGGTTCTACTCAGGGGTGGCGACACGCCTGGGCCTGACGGGCCTGGGCCCCCCCCATTTTGCTCATGGGCCCACACAGTTATGGAGCGATTCACAATTAAAAACATTTCATGCCAAACCGTATCAGACTGTAATCCGCTGCAGCGAGTCTAGCTCATCCTTGTGGTTCAAAAAATATATCCGTCCCACCTCAGCACTGTTGTCATGGTTATGAAAAAAAAGAT
Source organism: Acipenser ruthenus (assembly GCF_902713425.1). NCBI lineage: Eukaryota > Metazoa > Chordata > Actinopteri > Acipenseriformes > Acipenseridae > Acipenser > Acipenser ruthenus. The sequence continues at coordinate 7,691,547 of NC_081225.1, read as the reverse complement.
TAATGGTGATTGGACGGCTGAGATATGAGATCTTACGTCTTCGATATATAGTATCGAAATGACAGCGCGTCAGCAGCATACATACAGGAACTTTTCTTTTATTGCAAGGCACGCAAGCAACTAGCTTGTGCAGCTGCTGTTTAGTTATTTTTTACATTTGTAATTAGCTATCTAATTACCTACACAGGGCAACAGTGTGGAGCAGTGGTTAGGGCTCTGGACTCCTTATTGGAGGGTCATGGGTTCAATCCCAGGTGAGGAGGCACTGCTGCTGTACGCTTGAGCAAGGTACTTTAACTAGATTGCTCCAGTAAAAACCCCACTGTATAAATCGGTAATTGTATGTAAAAATAATGTGATGTCTTGTAACAATTGTAAGTCTAAGAAATATAATAATACCGAATGTTTAGCCAGCTTTGCAGTAAACCATAGTTATATTTGTGTCTTACGCATTAGCTATGTCCCGACAAATTTTGTAAAAAGAAAACGAACTGACGAATCAACAAATGCGCCAGTAATGTAAGTACCTACATTTAATTTTATCAACTTGAATTCAGTTGACTGATGCAGCTGAGATGTATGTTATGCTCAACTCATGCCTCTATTCCTGTTTTGATTTTGTTCCCATGTAACTGACACTTTTTTAAAGCTCAAAGGGAAGTATTAACATTCACTTTTAGTCACTGTATGAGAGGGTTTTAAATTTAAGCTCACTTTGGGAAGTCAAAACACGTGTGAGAGCTTTTGTCAGATACTAACGCTATAGAATTTGTGCTGCTATGCCTGTTGGTAGTAAATCGGATTTCCGACTGTCAAAATGTTTTGGTAGAGTGTGCGTTCTTGGAGAATATGGTGCTATTTCTGACAGTATAGAGTCAAAGATCTTCTAGTTACTATAAAGATCTTTGATAGAGTGTCCTCCTCAGTACGCATATTAGTAATTACGTCATTACGTTAAGTCATAAATGGCCCGTCTGTGAAAATTTGGGGCCCAGCCAGGAATTAAATCCTGCAGCTGCTACTGGTTCTACTGCTTAATGGCTTAATTACCATTTATTCCTTTACAGCTGATTTTACCTGACTCCGAGCTTGTCTAGAGAATCCTAAATGTTGGGACTTATCCATCCTTAACAGAGTTGAAGTGTTACATTGTCAAATGATTAGAATGGAATGAGGAAGGTTGTTCAGTTCTGGATCTTAGCCCAACTCAAGCTCAAAGCAGATCAAGGCAGATTTAATGAGAAATGATAATAGCTGTGTATGGGATCAACAGAACCCAGAACAACTCATAATGATTGCATGCTGTACATAACATCGTAATGTCAATGTAAAAAAATAACAATTGAAATTACATTTGAACCTACATACATAAGTATGTATAAATCTTACCTGAAAACTGTACAGTTTTAAAAATGTACAGTACTACTTAACAAAAACTTTGATTTAAAATTAGACCAAAGTCTTTGTAAATGTTTTTAGTGGTATGAAAACCAACCGGACAGCCAATAAGGTCTTGTTTCTGATGAAGTGCTTGGGAGGGTAAATTATTGAAGAATGTACAAAAATGTTTGGATCATTAGATATTTTAGTATTAACATTGTTATTGTAAGTTTTGGAAAGGTCTGTCATGAATTAATATTTGAAAGCACTGCCGTCTCTTTCTTTCTCATTTTAGATGAAACAGAAACCCAAGCTGCTTTCAAGGCACACTTTGATGACCAGCTAAAGAATTATAACAAGCAGGTCTGACCCTCTCTCTGTCTGTTCTGTTTTCATAGGATTAGTTTAGAACAGTGCTGCAACAGGTAACACCGACTCTCTGAGCTGGGATAAGGAGCTGCTCTTCAGCTCTAGTTGTCTGCCATAGAAATGTAGGCTTGATCAGTCAAAGTGTGCACAACAATAGGAAACTTGATCCATAGTGACAGATCACTAGATGCCGTTGACTCTTTCTTCCTTACAGACACTGGCTGATCTAGCTTATGTTACATATACAGTATCTGTGCAACTAGAACTGAAAAGCAGCTCCTGAACTCAGGTGGTAGCTCCTTAACCAAATAAAAAAATACTGCATTTGAGTAATTGCAGTAAGAACCATTTAGAATGAGTGTAAATATCATAAAAAGATAAGGGGACAGTAAAAACAAGAACGTGAAATTAGAAGCTACTCTTTAAGCACTTCTGTGTAAGCATATCCCTTGTAAAATATATAATTTGTGGTAACAAAGCTGATATGTGTATGTTTCCAGGTTATAATTAACCTAGTTAAGCAAGGAGGACCAGAGAAGATTGTTGGCGATGCCTTTCTGAGACACGTATTATTGTACAACAGTGCAGACCTTACCTATGTATCCTTTGACTTTCATGAGCACTGGTAATTATTATTTGCATTTATTTTCAAAAGGATAAAACAAGAAACAAACAACTTAAGAGTGCTTAGGAAACATTTATATCACTTAGTGATAGTTTTGTAAATGTAAATTTCAACCCATAGAACAGACTTTGGAGGTGCTAAAAGCCAGAATTTCCATATAACCGTCATAAACAGAATCAATTCTTCAAATCAAAATCAAATAAAATTAACAGGGGATTTCAAAAAGTTAAAGTTAATGCTCTGAAAAAGTAGCCCATTGATTCTAATAGCTCAACCTGCATGGTGAATACTACTTATAGTTTCATTATTACAATCAGTAACTAATACAGTATGCTGTTCTTTTTCTCATCAGCCATGGCATGAAGTTTGAAAATGTGAAGCTCCTCACAGAAGGCATAGCTCATATAATTAATGACATGAAATGGTTCTGGTAAGAAACCACACTTTTCACACCAAATATCGTGAGGTCGGCACAGGTAGAAGTGAAAAAATACCCGGGTAGTTTGGGTACAACTGAATTGTTATCATATTGGCAGTCCAGTTTGTTTGCATACCACTGTACTTACAACCTGAATGGTACCCAGGTTTGTGGGTGCATGTGGCTACCTCAAGAGCTAGCAAATGATAATTACTATTATCTTTATAAACAGTACCCCCTTTTTATTGTGCTTAGAATCTTTCGGTTCTTCCAGAGGAGGGCCCCCAGTAACAGGGTTAGTGCTTGTTAATAACACAATGGATTTTAAAAGCTTGGGTACCTATAAAGAATCAGTTATCAGTTGATTAGAGTGTTTTATTCCTGTGTGTTCTGTGCGTACAGGATTGCACAAGGCAAGGTGATCAGCAGACAGTTAGGGACAGTGCGAGTAAACTGCATTGACTGTCTGGACAGGACCAACGTAGTTCAAGCTGCCATAGCTTATGGTATTTTAGAGAACCAGGTTGGTGTTATTTTTTAACGTTCATCTCGCCTCTGTTTAATAATCCAGTTGGCATTAAAGGATATATCTGGAACCATAACCCATTTACAAATCTGTACTTATTTAAAGACTGTTTTTATAAAGTTATTATTTATCAGTTAAAGAGCACCGTCTAGTACACAGCCATGCATTGACAGCAAGAAAAAAATGAAACCTGATCCAAGGAGGCAGATCACTTAGTGCCTCTTACTTCTACAAAGAGGATGAGCCACCACCATCTGGTAAACAGCTACTTTGGATAAAACTTCCTTTTCTTTTGCTGGTAATGTACAGTTTCTAGACAGTGCTGGTGCTTACTAATGTAAGCATATGATCTAGCCTTCATTACATAAGTCTATTGCAGGGAACTAGAATTGAAGACCAGCATCTGAACTCAAAGCATCTTAACACAATGTAAAATTGAAATTGGAATCTGCTCTTTAAATTTTAACTCATTAAATGAGTTTGCTATTCATTTAATTTGTGAATCCAGGTGTTGGTTTTTTTAACAAGGGACTTGATGTGTTTGTAATTCACAGATTTGGTTAATTTGCAATTAGGCCATGCTTAATTGATAATAAGTTCTACGTGTAGTATAATTTACTGTGCAATATCACATGTGTACCACCCAACGTGGTGGACACAATGTAACAAACATCATTGGTTATATTCAGAATGCCTGACTGAAGTTCATTGTTTTCTTTCTCACTTCTCAGTTAAAGGCATTAGAAGCCCTTTCCCAAGGGAGCAGTCTGCCCTACGGCAGTAAAAGAGCTATTCAGGTCATGTGGGCTGACAATGGAGACGCTATCAGCAGGCGATATGCGGGAACTAACGCAATGAAGGTTAGTATTGTGACGTCTTCAAACTCTCTTAACCCTGTACCAGGGAAATAGCACAGGCTCTGTATTTTTGGATTGAATCTACCTGATTTTTGTAAGTGACTCCTCTGCTGTTGCTTAGGGTGACTTAATTCGCACTGGTGAGCGTAATATTGCTGGGGTTTTGAAGGACGGCTACACTTCTGCAAATCGATATTATCTGAACTGCTTCCTAGATTCCTATAGGCAAGCAGTCACTGGTAAGAATCAGAAAATATATTAAGCTTGAATAGATAATGCAGGATTGAAAGTTTACATTGTCACATAATTGGAATGAAATCAGAAGAGCTGTTCAGTGCCTGATCTGATGCTCAGAGTAATTTCAAAGGCAAAAAGGCAGATTTAGAGAAAAATAATATGAACAAAATATTTGAGCAACAGAACCCCACACAGGCACCATAAAATAGTGAAGGGAAAAAGACATTGAAAAAGACTTCTAGTCAAAACGTTAGTCATTGAATTCATTAACTTTCTTTTAGTAATTCTGCATTTCCCAATGACAAACGTTTTGACTAGAAGTATTTTTCAATGTCTTTTTGAGTTTATTTTAGTATTTCTTATTTCAACACTGTTGAGTGTTTAATAGTTTAATAGTGATGGATGATATCAGAACTTGTAAAAAAGCAATTACATTTAAAGCTAATTACTCTCAATGCTTGTACACATGAAGAAATACAGATGAATACATTGTATTGAATTGTTTTTCTTTTCCTAGATGCGATGCAGGGGATCCCAGTAAAAGATGACCTGCACACAGTGTACTTCAAAGAGGAAAGCACCACTGCCTTCATCAAGAGCCAGACCCAATTGCCCAGTTGTGAAGTTGATGCCATTATCGAGCACTACAGAGAAATCTTGATACCTTCTAACGAGCAGTTCCTGGACGGTTGGCATCTTAAAGTCCATGATCCAAGGTATGTAAAGCTATGCAAAGATTCAGGGAGAAAACTCTAAATTCGCCTTCGTATTTTATTGACTGGAAAATCTTTGCCACCATCAACCAAGTCGAACAGACATTGGACTAAGCCTGTAACTCCCACATTCATGTCAACCTCCAAACAGTGTCAGCTACCAGTAGTATCCAAGCCAGGGACATTTAGACCTGTGCTGTTACCTTCTTTCTCCCCAACCTCCATCATATTTGTAGCCTCATCAGATGTATTGGCAGTCCAGCTGCTTCCCTGTCTATCTTTCAGTACAGGCTGAGAGATGTCAATCTACATTTCAAGGTTGCACCAAGTGCCCTGGAAGGAGAGGCTGAGCACAGATCAATAATCCAGTGATACATGCTTATGTCAACTGTTTTTAGGAACTTGCGACAAGATCTGTTGATATTTCCTTACAACACATATAACTTTTCTCAATTTGTTTTCTCAGCTTGAAATGTGCAACAGTCAAAGACCTAGATGTGCTGTTGATGGTGACCAACAGAGCCTGCCATTTGGCTTAGTAAGTTTGCATGAAAAGCTTTGTTCTTCTGGATATAGGAGGTATGAAGTTGCCTTGAGAGTCATTTGGCTAAACGTCTAGACACAAAATGACACTGCTGAGTAAATCGCTAACACTTTATAACATTATTGCATTAAATCCACTGGGCAACTATTCTACTTTGAGGAAGGTTTCAATTCCTTGGGATAACAAAAAAGGAGAGACTTGGTCAACCTTGTTTAATTTGTTTTATAGCATTGAATAGAAAAGTGACAGTCGACTAATCATATGTCACATGATTGTGAAGTGATTGTGAAGCGCGCGGTTTCAGATTGCAATTTAGAACACAAACAGCAAAGTGTTACAAAACAGTATGTTCACAAATAGAGCAGCACACATTATAAAATACATGATTTCATTATTTTTTTTACAGTGGTGACTAGTCGATCTATTTTTACCTCAACTTTTTGGTTGTAAACTTGGTTGCTTTTCTGCAAAAGAGAATCTGCCCCTAACCAACACGTCATCAGCAAGCACATAAAAGCTCTGTGTGTTATTCTTCCATGTCGCTTCTTTATGTTTCGGCTGCTCAGTCAAGCGCTGGGAAGCCAAAACTGGAGTTGACCTCTTAGAGCCTGGAGGAAGGGCTGCCCTCAGCCATGGATTCCCTGAGGTTTCCCTCCTAAAAAATAAAAAAAATATGTGAGTAGGGTTTTTTTCCTTACCTGAGTGCTGAACGGTTCGTATTTAGTTCTGCGGGGTGAGTGGTCGGGTTGGACAGGCTGGGCTCTCTCCCCCGGCGCAGTCATGCTCTGGGGGACGGGCCGTGTCTCAGCTGCTGATTTTCATTAAATTCAATATTTGGGGGATAGGTGGCAGGGCGCCACTGTGGAGCGTGTTAATTATTTATTATTATTCATTCATGGTTTGGCGGCCTCGTCTTTTCGGGGGGAGGTGGCCACAGCCACTTCCTATCTGCGGCACTGGGATGCATGTAACTGTTCATGTATTTCCAGCCGGCCTCACGCAGGTAGCCGTCATTCCTTGCTATTCATTCACTGAGGATTCTTCGTGCTGAACTGTCAAATTAGTAGTTGTTCTACCCCTGATATTGACTCAATTTGGGATGGCAATACAGGTTTTCTGATACATAACATAATGTGGCCTTTATGATGTTGGCTTTATCACAGGATACACCAGTTCTGTACTGGTAAAGAAGTCGGGCAACGATCTACCATATTTTTACGGCTTTTCTAAGATATTTTGTTCTGAGTTTGATATCTTCTCTTGCAGCTGTGATGAAGATGCTGTGACAGTAGTTCAGCACCAGAGCATTCTGCTGGAGGACCTGGAAAAGACTGAATTAGGTACAGCAGGAAATAAGAAAAAGAAACCGGGAAGATCACAGAATTGCTTTTAAAACGGGGTCCTAACTTAAATGATTTACTTAGATCTCTGCTATCTTTTTAGCAATTCATTTTTAACAATTCCTTAAACTGCAGTCAAACCACACACAGGAATTAAAAAAATAAAACACTGTAGTGTAAAATACTATATAATTATCAGTGATAATTAAAAGAAAAATTCTATATATTGTGAAAACTATTATAAATGTATATAGTGACTTTATATTGACGTTAATATCACAGTCATTGCATTTAAAGGTCCTGAGCCAAATGAGAAAAAAACAATCATGCCCTGTTTGAGATTGCATTACTGCTTCAAAGGAAAAAGTGGCTACTTCCATACGCTCACTCAAGAAACACAGGAGGATTCAACAGGTAGGGTACATAGTGTATTGGGGAAAGAATTCATAATGGTACATTTCTGTAGTGGTGTAAATGCTGCTTACCCAGTACAGTATTTAGCATTTTGTTATTAAAATTGACTTGAGGGAATGTGGACAAGCCAAGTACACACAACGTGACATTATGGAACAGTGTAGTAAACTGACACCAAGCAATTGTATTTTGATTAATGTTTACAAAAATGTGAAACAAACCCCTTTGATTTTTTTGGAAGAGCAACTCCTGAGCTCAGGTGAAAGCACCTTTAAATAGTCTTATCAAAACAAAGTGTTTAAGTAATAGAGAACCAATCTGGATTATTGATAAACATCATAAAATGGCAAGGGGCTGAAAAAAGAAAGTCAATGAAGCTTATAGCTATGTAGGATAGCAGTTAATTAAAGACTGGAGTGAAAAGATATTTGTGTGTGTGTGTTTTTATTTTTCAGAGAGCCTTCACCATATTGCAGAGAGGCTCCAACGTGCCATGAGAGAAGCTGTTGGAAAAGAGCTTCTGATTATGACACAGTGCCTGGATAGGTATGTTGAAACAAGAAGTACACATTCGTGTCTTGTCTGGCATATTGTGGTGCACGGGCCATTCGTATGAATGTGTGTTTACTGCATCGTTACACACTGAACAACATCTTCTAAGGAAACACAGATAAGCAGGTAAGGTCAACTGTACCAATATTGAGAATAAAGAACAGTAGACATACAATATCGTACTGTTGATGTCATAAATAGAGGTTTGTTTGGAATGTGGCGTGGCATACAGCAGGCAAAACTGGTATGTTTCCATAGCCAAGTGCTTTTCAGATTAGTAATAATATTTACTTCACTTAAATATTTAAACTAAACAGTAACATAGCATGCATAAAAAAATAATAATTAAGCCTCCTCAGTTTTTTGCTAAACAAATAAGTTCCTATTCGTTCTCCATCACTCCTCTATCCCTCTTTATTAATGCGCATTTGGTTCTGTTTAGGAAAAACAGCGCCCTCCATGATATACCTACAGTACAACTTTCAGAGAAAGACCTGGAAAAAGCTCAACGTCTTTACCACAACCTGCTGGAAGACATATGTTTGCCAGAAAACCCTGAAGAGACACACAAAGGTCCTCATGGAGCCTTTGAACTTAATGAGAAATTTAAGTACTACGATCATGAAGAACTGAGCGACTCTGACGACGACCTTTGTGCAAGCTCCCATTTATACAGCAAATCACCTCTTACAGATTTAGGGGGTTCCTATAGATCGGCAGCCTCAAGTTCCTTCATCCCTTGTGCGTTACCCAAAGCTAAATCTTGTAAATCTCATTTCAATATTCAAATTTCAGAAGGCAATGAAGACCAGTTGAAGACCTTGGTTGTGTTGCCTTTTGCAGACTGCAGCGAGTTAGCTTCTTCAACTTCTAGAGAAGAGCTGGCTCCTGGGACACCAGAAACCGCAGAGCCGGGCAGATTGCTGCTTCACACAGCTTCTGTGGCATCTGCTTCCAAACCAGGCGCAGAGGCTGTGCTCAGTGAGGCAGAGATCAATAAAATGGTCAAGAACTGTAAAACACGGATTATACAGATTTAGGGATTCATTTTGTTCAATGCATTTTGTGGACTTGTGTTTGGCTTTATTTTGTTTTGTTTTTTATTCCATGTAGGGGAATGCAAACCAAGGCTTGAAGCGGGGGCAGGGAGAATGTGCTGAATGGCAGGGGCTGTTCAGGTCAGGAGGACCAGGGGAGCACTAATGGCACATTGTCTAAGACAGTCTCTCTATGAGCACCAAATTCACAAATAATAAAACAAACAGAAAAGTAATTCTCTAAACAAGAACGAGCTGGAAGTCTCTGAATCACTTTTTAATGCACGGTACAGCTGCATTTTTTTTTAATACAGGATAAATGGCATCTTCAATATGTATTTACATCATATTTATTTTAAATATAAGGCTTTGAAAAGCTGAGTTGGTAGGGCTTCACCAACACATTTATTGCAAAGAAAGCATCTATGGATTACCGACATGCAACCTTCTGTACATGTGTCCTTTTCATATTACTGTATGGATCACAAACACTGGTGCTTTTCATATGCAAATGCAAGCAAAAGGGCAATGCTAATATAGTAGATACTATTTTAATGCTGCTAATGATCATGGTCTTCTAACTTTGACAACCTTAAACAAAGTATGTATTTGATGGCACCACTGGTTTCTGTTTCTGTGCTGAAATTTATGGCAACAGTTCATATTTTTCATGAGATAAATACTATCTAAAAAAAAAACTTCATAACAGCAACGTTTTAAATGTGTGGCATTCCTGTGGCCCTCATCACAAGATAATCATATATTTAGGACAATTTAATCAAATAAACAGGGAAGAAGCTGCCTGGTTAAGGACAAGAGAAAAAAATTCATTATGTCGTGGGGTGAATTTCACTTTCTAGGAAGTACAAGACTACCTGAAAGTAAGGCAAAAGATTTCTTTAATCTATAAAAAAAGGATCAGATTTAAGATCTATTGAACAGAAGTGGGTGATGGGAGAGATTTATGGAATAATTTGGTTTAACTCTGAAACCTTTCTACCCTCTGCAGTATATTATTGTTCCTAATCCAGTTTCCAATTCAAAAATTTTAAATGCAATACATTAGGTGTTTGTGTGTTGGGGTCTAGTTAAATACATGTGCTAGCTTTCACCTATACCAAAAAACACTTGGGCATTACAGGGTTAAGGGTTTTTAGCTTTTCATAATGTGTATACATAAAACAAAATCGAAAAAAATACAATAAATTAAAAAGGAGAACATTATTTTGATAAATGTTTTAAAATATTTTTGTTATCCTATTTGATATTCATATTCACTATATATAATGTACAAAAGTAAATGAAGACAAATATTCTGTAAATATATTTGCACACAACTGTCAACAAACATGTGCACCAAAAATATGAAAAACATCTTAACAGTACATAGGTCAATCTTTGGTGTACTTCTGTAGAATACCATGGAGGACCAATTCATTAGGCAAGCAGATTTCAATTTCATTTACTTAGGTGTTCTTTTGTTGTTTTGCAATGACTGAGCAGTTCTTATTACAATACCATTGGACAAGTCAGTGTTAGGTCCTTTCACAGAAGTCCAGAAGCTGCTCTTGAGTTCTAGTTACCTGCCATAGATAAACTATAAAAATGTCCTTTTGTTTTGCTGGCAATACACTGCTTTACACTTGGAGGTGCTGACTCTTAGTAATATAAAGACACTTCGACTGATCAAGCTTACAATACATATGCCTATAGTAACTGGACCGCAAGAGCAGCTCCTGAACTCATTATCACAGCACCTTCTAAATAACTACAGAATACTTGTGTAACTGCAATAAGAACCAGTCTATGATTCCAAGCATCGTAACAGGATACAATGTAATTTGAAGCTACTTTCTCAGATGTACAGTATTTAGATCAACCATATACACCCCTAACAAAAGTGTTTTCCGTCTCGACTGTTTGAACAGTTCTCTTTAGAGATTAAATTCAAGAAAACAGAAACAAGTAAAGCTCATCGAGGACAAGGGAAATGACGGACATATCTCCATGTTTATATAATTTATATAAAACAGACTTTACCCTTTACATTTGAAGATTCTAAAAGGGATGACATTTAACCCCATCAACTATACAAATGACAAAGCACTTTAGAGCATCTTGTAAAGCGCTTTGTGATAGTGGTCCACTATGAAAGGCGCTATATAAAATAGATTGATTGATCTTCCTGTTTCACTATACATTTAGGAGTCATGAGATACAGTTACAGGAGTTTTGTTGTTTTTTAGTAGGAGGTATGTAGACACTTGGCTGCAGAACACAGTGCTTATGCTTTAGGATAATTCATTTATATAGTTTCACTATAATTTACAAAATATACATATATGTTAGTGCAGCTACATCAGAGTAGGATCTTGAAGTCTGGGGTATAATCAGAAGCCATTTTCACATAGCTAGCGTTCTTTCATTGGGAAAAAAAGGTTTTCAAATACAGCCCTCACACGTGGCTAGAAATCCAGAGTGTTGCAATGATCTAAACAATGGAAGATCTAATTCTTGGCACTGTTTAAACATCATACAACCAAAGTGAGTTACTTATAAAAAATAAAAGAGAGTCTCACACACACTGTTAGAGATCATGATTTTTTTTTTTAACAATTTAAATTACGGTGGTATTTGGACCTGCCACATTTCAGATCAATTGAATAGATCCTGAACTTAACTGATTTTAGCGGTTATCAACATAGATACATTGTGGATATGGTTTTAGAATTCCACTATTACTTTAGGCACTTTAAAAAAAAACTGATTACGCACCAGGTTTCATTTTCAAATTATATAAAACAGTTTTAAACAGAACAGTTCAGTTACTAGTTTTGGACGGTTGCAAACAGGAAAAAAATAAATAATAAAAAAAAAAGCTGCCAAGCAGTAAACCTCCAAGCATTCTTTCCGAACGAAACTGGAAAATTTACTGTATACTCAAAACACTCATAAAAGCACCCTGGGGAAGAGATTTTCTATAAAATACTATTTATTCATTTTGTTTCTTTCCATAATTTCATCCAATAGGCCAATTAACGAACATGCATCCTGCCTTCAAATTCCATTAGCACTGACTTTTTTTGTGCTTTTTTGTGATTCTTCCACAGCTTTGGCCTGGAAAAAGGAGACAAATATATATGTTATAGTTAACCATAACATAAGAACATGCATTAGTATTTAATATCCATAAAACATTACCCTTCGGGTTCTAAGACAATCCTCGCGTCTAACAACCTTGTTGAAGAATCAAAACATATTGTAAATTAAGTTGCTAACTTGTCTCTCCAGTTTCAACTCTACTCTTGGAAACTGTAGTGCTGCATCTAGTCCTGGCTTTCAAAACTCCCTTTTAGGTATATCATTACCAGATGCCAGGATGTGCCCTATAGCCTGGAGATCGAAGGTTCGAATCCAGGCTATGTCACAGCCAACCGTGACCGGGAGTTCCTAGGGGGCGGCGCACAATTGGCTGAGCGCTGCCCGGGTAGGGAGGGCTTAGGTCGGCAGGGGAATCCACGGCTCACCGCGCATCAGCGACCCCTGTGGCCGATAGGGCGCCTGCGGTTCTGCAGTGGAGCCGCCAGATCTGTGTTGTCCTCCGGCACTATAGGTCTGGTGGCATTGTTGTGGATCTGCAGTGTGAAAAATGACGGCTTGGCAGGAGCACGTTTCGGAGGACGCGTGTTCCAGCCTCCGTTTCCCGAGTTGACAGGGGGGGTTGCGAGCGGTGAGCCGAGGATACAGATAATAATTGGGCATGTTAAATTGGGGAGAAAACCGGGGTAAAAAATTGGCGACGACTAAATTAAAAAAAAAAAAAAAAAAAAAAAAAGTTGTTCATAAAGCTATTGGGGAGGAACAATGTATTTAAGAGGGTTCAGATTGCTCAAACTCCTGATCATTTCAATAATATAAATAACTGAGGGGAGTTCTAAAACCCAGGACTGGGTGTGGGACTAATGTGAGTTTTTACATAAAAAATGTTAGCCCCAGTTGAGACTTTTTTTATATCACATCTTCATACAGCTGATGTCTCTTATTTGGCTGTTTTAACAGCAAGATAAAGAACTTACAAGAGTTACAACTTCAGGTTTTAAAGGCTCTTTTGAAGTCTCAGTGGGTTTTTCCAACAGTTCCTCTCCCTGAAAACACAAATCAAAAGTTAAAACGGTCACGATGCTCCTCTGCAGTATATAACAAAATAAAGAAGGGCTCTACTACTACACCAAAGTCCTTTGCATCTCTACACATCTCTGCCAGTTTTGCTACATCTGAATATTAAAGTATATACACCACTGCCACCTGCTGGACATCTAACACATGACAGCTCACTGAAATGAAAGTACCAGCGCATATTGTCTTCTGATCCCAAATAACGGCGAATAGTAGGATGATGCAGATGCCTGAAAAAAGGGAGATTTTTTTTTTTTTGTTTGTTTTTAATTTCTTGTGGGTATTTTTAAGGCTTATATTTAACAGAACCTGGTGTGAAATACATGCCAGTATTTAAACCAATGGAAAAACTAACCAAACACAGCAACATGGAGAAAATTACATTAATGAGAAAAGTTTTGGTTAAGTGTAATCTGAAACCCCACACAATAGTCATGGAGTGTGCTGTACCTTGATACCCTTAATTAGTGGGGCTGGGTCAACCAGGATTTCAGGTGCCTTTGTTTTGTCTTTGACTGGGGCTTCCAGAGTTATAGCAAGTTGAATGGACTGCAATACAGAAAATATTTGATGTGAATCAACACATTCATCATTTTTAAGTAGTTACGTAGTTACGTAACACAATACATGGAAAAATTTAGTAAAATTTTAGTTTTTGTAATTATTGCAGACTACATTTGTTTTGTTTATATCCAATATCAAACATTTATTTAGTTTTTATTACAGATTTCCTAGCTATAACATTTTTGTAATTCCATATAGAGCACATGTTCTCAATTGTGTTCACAGAGCGGCAACTGTAACTTAGATTCTTAGGGTTGCTTTGTGGGGGAAATTTGCAACTAGTTGTTTTAGAGCCTACAGCTATAATAAAAGTACTGCATACCACAGACAGTTACGACTGAACAGAACGGATATATACTGTATATACAGGTTGTTTAACATGTCACACTGGGGAGTGTCCTATTCAAAGCAGTTAAAACTGGGCTAGAATGTTAATCTTAACAGTCAAGCCCCACCTATGCATGCAATTCAATATGGACTTGTCTGCTCAAGTTTAACAAGTTTGTACAGACTACCTAGTTATGTTTAACTTCTGACAAATACAAGTTTTTTTGTATACGGAACATTAAAAAGGACTGTTTAATTTTACCCCATCCCAATATTAATATGTCACTACTCCCCATAATTAACAACTTAGTTACATTAGAAAGTACACCAACGCCACCTACTGGACTTTTAAGTTAGTTATCGAGAAGGAGCTCTTACTTCCAGTTTTGGCAGTGTTGGGATGACGGCAGGGGCTGGCAAGACATCTGTCAGATACATGGCACGAGAGAGCAGCAGAAGAGAGGGAGGCACGTTCTCCTTCAGATGGAGCTCCAACCACTGCCCCAGGAAAGGGAAAGGTTAGAAATCATGGATATTGGAAAGACAATACAGTACAATGCATACAGTTTCCAAAAAAAACTTAATTGTGTCATTTGTGAAATAATATGGCCAGATTTCTGATTTCAATACACATCACAAGAAGCGCAGAATGTGCCCAAGGGCAATTCATGCTGGCATGCATTTTGTATGTACATGTGGTTATAAAAATAGCACACATCCTGTGACTAAATTCCTACAACAGATGCCACTTTAACGATGCTAATGACGTAAAAAGAAGCAAGTTACTTCTCGTGCAAAACATATTAAGACTAAAAACAGAAATGCACAATCACAGTAGAAAAAAAACGGTAAAAATAATAAGCCAAATAGCATTAATTATAAAAATTACTTAAATTATTATAATTAAATCGGGATGTTGTCTAATACAAATCTATGGTGTACATAAAACAAGATATATGTTGCTGTCCCCCAGTACACTTAGGATCAAGATGGCTCATCTTGGTGAGTTTTATAAAAGGAATTGAGAAGGACTGTGGAAAGGCATCAGGTAAAAGGGAAAACTATATGAAACTCAAGTAGAATGCAAGTGCCTTCTTCAGTGTCTGTTTCATTGTTGCTCTCTTTTTTTTGGCCGTGAAAAATAAATGTCATGTGCTGAAGAAACCTGGGCTTTATGCTTACTCTGCAAGTCCTTTGGAATCACATTGTGTTTCTGGATGGATAATAATAATAATAAAAGGTAAAATTAAGATAAAGTCAAGTAGGAAGTGTGGAGAGTCACCTGTTTGAGCTGTTGCCGGAGCTGGTCTTCCGTCACGCCCAGTGATCTCATCCCACGGATCCTGCAGGCCGTCTGGAGCTCTGCCACACTCATAGAATTCACACCTTCCTGAGCGATCATCTGGAGCAAGAGCACAGCAGTGTTACACACTGTGAACACCCAGGGGTTTGCAGCAGACACATGAGCTCGACACATACAACAGACAAAGGATGCTGCAATACATACAGAAAATGAAAATGATGGCCCAATACACAGGGCACTAGCCCTGCACCCAGTCTTGGGTTTCAGATATTATTGAAATAACCAGGTGCCAGGAGTTTTAAATCCGCTCTGAACGGATTGCTCTTATCACAGCATGAATAAATCATACCCAAGTCTTTATGTTTATCTATAGGAGTTGTTCATGCAGCTATACGAGAGGAACAACATATTTAACATCTAACTCCTGATCTTTTAAAATATACTTCATTGAAGCCCTGTATATACACAGTCTGATTAATTAAATCAAGTTTGATACTCATGAATGCGTTCCAGACTGCTGCTGGCTTTCTCGCTGATCTTGGGTTGAAACGTCAATAAGGGCATTGCCCCAATTCCGTTCCAGCTTCCAGCCGGCCCTCCGTTATCTTGTGTGGTTCTCTTACCTCGTCGTCGGATTTGATATTGCGCAGCTTCAAGAGGAGCTGGAATCTCAGCAGGTTGTTTGTGCCGATGGGCTGCAGCTCCAGCAGTTTACACAGCACAACCAGCTGGGGGCGCTCTAGGTGCTCCAAGGTCAGCTCGTCCTCAAAGAGTTTGGAGAAACTCACAATGTCCTGGGTGGCAGGCTGTTCCCCTGAGTGTCGAACCTATTCAAAAACATCCATTAAGAAAAATAAATAAATAAACAGCTTGTTGAGTCAGGAACCACTATGGCCAAAAGTTTTGCATCCATCACCTAGAATTTTAGGATTGAGACATTATAAAAATAAAATTATATCTCAAAAGTCCAGAAGCCATAATAGTAGTACAGCATTTCATGTTAGATTTCGAAATGTCACATTTTTCAATTTGTCAGTTTTTCGTTAAGTATGTAGAATACTACAAACACAACATTATTCAGCAGGTTTAATTTGACTTTATTAAGCAACATTTGTTTATTCTACAGGGTGATGCAAAACTTGTGGCCACAGCTGTAGTTATGCAAGAAGATACACCAAAGGTGTTGTGAAATTACCGCACTGCTAGTGCCAAGCAGAGTGCTGCAATCCACACGGTTGTGTGGTCATTGCATAAGTCCCTTCAAGGTTACGCCCTGTTAAATACCTTCTGTACGTAAGTTGAAAACTTTTGCGTTTCAGCCGTTTGGGCTTTGTTCCTCCTGGCCATCTCTGCAATGGTTTCGTGGAGAAACTTGGCCAGTTCCAGTTTGGCGGCCAGCTGTATCTTCTGTTTCTCTTCCTGGGGAGTACACCAAAACACCCGTCAGTGCCTTTCACACACAGTAAGAGGTATAGTAGTGACTGGGTATTGAAATGTGGTCTCTGATATCTTTATAGTACTCAGCCAAGTTCATTACACAATCACACAGCTTTACATTTACAAGTTAATGACTGAATGCATGCATGCATGCCTGCCACAGGACTCCCCTGGGTCCTAAACCCTGCTATGTACAAACGGGGATTGCAGTAATCACACACTGGCCATGAATTATGTCGAGATTAAAGGTTTGCTGACATAAGGGGGTTTAACAGTAGAATACGGGAGAAAATCTGTCCCAGGAGATGTCTGGGAGAAGGGTCAAAAATACGAGAGACGCCCGGTGAATACGGGAGAGTTGACAGGTCTGCTAAAGCATCATAGTCATAATTTAATCTCTCTCTATTTCTTTCAGGTGTAAAGCAAAGAGTTTGAATTCAGATCATTTTGCTGTGTGGTACAGATAGTCAGACACACCTGATTTAACAGAGAACATCCTAATCAGCATAACATATGACACTGCCTGTGATGTTTGATGTATGGGGGACCCTATAACTAGGGGTCTACTTAAATCGTGGTACATTTACGTATTTTTCGCAGGTAGGTTATGGAATAAAATTAGGATTTCACTGACCTGTTTAAACATTAAATAAACCTAAGCAGACAATATTTCAGAGCACTATAAAAAAGACAAAAAATTGTGGTACTTGCTTCCTTACTAAAACAGAGTGCTGTCATTTGTTAAAGGCAAACATGCAACATCCCCCAGCAGTTGCTGCCGACATTCTCCGTCTGGCGTGGACTTGCCCATACACTGAGACTGCATGTTCTGCATTGAATTGGTTGGAAGTGTAAGGCAAAGCTTTGCCAAATTATACAGATGTGGAAGTTGATTAGAAACAGTCCCAAAACTCGGTTACCCAAGGGCATCTGGCATACATTAATAGGCAATATATGCAGCACGTTCGTTGTCATGTTATTTGTCCCATCCAATAATTTATTTTATTAGTACCGAGTCAAAACAAAGAAAACTTGCCTATTTGGGTCTAAAATTCTAACTGCGTTTAAAAAGTAAGCAGCAGGTTGTTTGAAGCGAGGTGGCTGTGCTAGATCGTACCTGTAGTACTGATTTAACTTGGCTGCAACCAACAGGAATACTTTTTGTCTGGGCTGACTTTCCAGTTTGTTTTCTGAAAGCTGTTTATTTTACATTCTGTTCAACAGCCTCTGTAATAGCCTTTCGTTTAATGTGTGATTCTGAAAATATAGCGATCGTATTGCAATGCACACAGGATGGTGAAGGAATAAAAATGCCTATCTGCAGAAGGAAGATACGTGGTTTGCGTTGTGCAGTAGTTCATTTAAACAAGGTTTATTTTCTTCATTCCCTACTTGTCCAGTATGCATTGGCCCCTAAAAGAGGTGAATTTTGCAGTGACCCCTCAATTTCCGGATTTCCGTGAAATCGCAATTTAGGTAGACCCTAACCTATAACCTATATTACATTTCTAAAAAATAAATAAAAATATATACTTCAGGAGATAAAATGCTACAAGTAGGGTTTATTTTCATATCTAAAACAGAAAAACTACTAAACACAATTATCATCATTAAGCTAATGCACTGTATGTTTTGATTCAAAATGTCCATTGAAATAGGTGAAAAACGAAACACACACGACAAAGTAACACCAGCAGTCTGAATCAAAATGAAAGCAGATTCAGAAGTGGCTCCACCCAGCTTCTTAGGAATGTCAAACTACTGCTGTTAATCAGGTACAGCCTCATTGCAACAATGTGCAGTATACTCAAAAACAGATTGCTATTTGAATGCACTGTACAGTATCAGTGAATTCCCCCAAGACAGCATCACCACTTATCTTATAAAAGTTTCTCCTAGTAAAAGCACAGCAAGGTGTAATAAAACACAGTGGAAGCATGGTAAAGCATATTAACAAACATGGCAAACCATGGTATAACCATTGGAAAACAGAACAAATACAGTAGTAAACTTTTATAAGGGTAACCATAGAATCAAGTACTGTAAAATGATCCAGCTGTAGTTATCCTGGTGTAGCACAGGTTTATCTATTACATTGAGTAAGTTTTTAAGTATTACTCTAGATCCAGAAAATGGCCTCAAGAAAAATAGTTTTCATTACATTGGAGTTTTGTTCCATGCAAACTGACCTTCTTTGATTGCGTCTCAAAGGTCGAAGGCAGCATCTCTGGGAAAAGCTTGAGAAACACAGGCAGCAGGAACTCCATAAAAGGGACGATGATGAAGACTGTGAACGGGACAAGACGGAAAAGATCTGCACAGGTCCTCAGCAGCTGAAACATGCAACAGAAAAACTGTTAAAAAGGCGACACGTGAAACATGCCACGTGTGGAAAAAGATAAATGATTATGTATCTATCAAAGTCTTTAATAAAGTACTGATAAAGATTTAGCAAAAGTTATTTTCCTATTTTGTACATATATATATATATGCATTTAGGGAATACATTTTGCATTGAGATGTCTGCTTTGAAGGCAATTTGGAAATGTAAATTGTGCTGAATTGCATGGTAAGTCCAGAAACTCCCAAGACTTTTCATCAATGCTGTTGGACTACACTTTAGGAACAATCACAATACCATGATCTACAATCATGAGGAGTAACACAATGCTGCATCTTAGAAGTGCAGAGTTATTGATGGAACATGCACAGTAAACACAAAGCAGGTGTGATTTCATGGAAATAGTTTTCTACTTTCTATTAAAAGCAACAAAGGATCTTGTTTTAATTGCATAACCTGAGCTGCCATCCTTAGTTTGGGCAGTCTAGAGCCCCAAAGATAATAAAATGACATACCATGTAAAGCATTTATGTGCAACCAGTTACTGCAGCTACCTTAAATATATTATTTACACTACCTGCCTTATAGCTACAGTCCATTTGAAACACAGCATAACATAAATAATGTTAATATAATACTTTTAGGGAAATGTTTTAGTTGCAAAATGTTACATTTAGTATCTTGGTTTTTCAAATCCTGTAACATCACCGAAAAAGGCAGAGCAGATTAAGTAGGAGACAAAGGTAAGATTATCTACAGTATAAAAAACAGGTTAGTCTAGTGCTTGTTTATACCAGTTTAAACTGATATTTTCATTACTGCTTATAACAGGAATTCAAAAGCATTTAAAGTAATGTCAGCTAAACCCAGGATTAATTTAGCTGAATAAAAACTTTATTCGATTTTTTTAAATGAAGAAATGTACTATTATGCAAAATCTTAATCACACTCCAAAATATTGAGTATAGAAAAGAAAGTTAAGGTTGTCCTTGGTTTTCTGTGTTGCATATTTTAAACATTTAACTACCTGCAGTGTCCTTCCATGGTCCTTTAAGGATTTTTCAAACAACTGTCACTTTTATTGGCAGTTCCTGGACTCTAGACTACAAACTAACCTGTATTTAAACAGAAGGCTTATTTTGCAACACTGTTAGTAAGTGTGACTTCAGTTACTTGCTTACACTAAAAATGTAAAAGGTATAGGACAACCCCTGCTGTAAACCAGGCTTTAGTAGGGTGGGTGCAACACCTATCAATCTTATGTTGTCAAACTACTCTTAAAAAACCCTGGTCTGCAAACAGCGAACCCTACTGGTAGGGCTGATCTCTGTTCTCTGGGATTGGTAGCCTGCCCACCTCTGCTGTGGATTGCCTGGTGTAAAAGCAATTCTGGCTTAGGCTTGCGAGATCGGAGGACGCCCACATGCCTTCAGAATGTCTGTGCTGTGTGGGGACTCGCTGTGGTGAGGAGAATAAACATAACTGGACATTCCAAATTGGGGGAAAAAATAAAAATAATAATTGGTCACTCAAAAAACAACCCTGGTCTATCAATGGCTGTAACAGTTTTGGTTACCTCATTCTTTAATGAGGTTGTAGGTTTAGATCAGCAACATGAGGTTGATATTCATGTCCCCTTTGATATTCTTTTTTTTTATAAATGCTGGTGGGGTTGACCTGTACCTTTTCTACCAGTAGAATCAATCTAGTCAACATGTGCAACTGTAAAGTACCCTCTATACTTAGAATTGGTCATAAAAAGCCATGTACTATAGCTGTAGCCAATCTTTTTTTATCTAATGCTTTAATACACACGCACACAAACAATAAAATCACAAGACCCTGTACATCAGGAATAACAGGGTTATACACTGCACCACACTATCTAGAAAAAAATGTATGCACGATAAGGAACCTGCACAGCACCTAGTCCTTGTTTAGATTCATTATAAAAATGATTACCTGCCAGCTACCAGAATGCTCGAGCTGAACTGAGCTTATGTTAAACCTGCTACTACCTGATCAGAGTTGTTACTGTGGTATTCCAACTGACTTTTTTTAAAGCACCTGCTTTACAGCATTTGAAGAAGTTTTTGGTATAATATTGAAATGACCAGGTGCTAGGAGTTTGAATTATCAGGTCTTGGTAAATGTTCTCTGAATTGATCGCGCTTACAGCATTAAAAATAAATCACAGCTAAGTCTGCAGGTTTACGAATAGGAGCTGTTCATGCAAGGGAGGAATGTTTTATGTAACAATACAGCTATGACCAAACATTTTACGTTAACATATTTAATTACTTACTGCTTGGTATAACTTACTACTTAACTGACAAATTTAAAAATGACATTTTTAAAATCAAACATGAAATACTACTGTACTATTATGGCTTCCAGTACTTTTGCGACAATTTTGTAGTTTATTTGATTACATGATGTTAAATAAAATACCTAAATTATGTTCATATTGGGTTTTATTTTTTATTTTATTATGTCGTAATCAAAAAAAATTCTAGGTGATGAAAAACTTTTGGCCACAGCTGTACACATTGTAGGTAGTTCTGAAACCCAGGACTTAGTGCAAGGCCTTGGTATTACATTGCTTTGCCAAATGAATGACAATAGCTTTGAATCAATTCCCTGTAACTGCATACCAACAAGAGGTATCCTAAGGGGATTTTCCAGGCTAAATCTTAAAAGGTGAGGGTGCACATCAATACACACATCCTCCACCACGTGTTAGAGAAACAACCTACCCTTCTCCTCTCCCTTCTGGTGAGCTGCTGCCCATGCAATAACCTCCAGCCCATCCTGGCAGCGACCTTGGTATCGATCCCCAGCAGCCGAAATCCATTATAGTAATGTTTAATTTCGTCCACTACTTTCTGTCTCAATGACTTTTTCACCACAGCTTTCTCGGGCGCCGGGGCAGGAGCTGGGTCCTCCTTTACAGTACTGTTATCACTAGGCCCTGCCGGTTTCGCTTCTTGACGCCAGCAGCACGACCCGTGCAGTGCACGAGAGGATAAGTAACTAGTCCGTAAGTGAGGCAGAGCGCTATGAATGTATGGAGATTTGAGATTCCTTTTAGTTACAGAAAAAGTCCTATTTGAGTGTTCGTGGTGGTAGTGGAGTGCTGCCGTGGAAGGGAAATATGGGCAATGGTGTCTCTGGGTAAGGAGGTATGATCCCCTGTAAAGACAAAATAGGTATTAACATCTTTCACAGAGCCCCAAATAGAATGAATCCTCAGCTAGCTAACTAACTAGTCTAACAGAGTGGGTCCGTTAAGTAACTGTGCGGCTCAGAGTGAGAATTCTTCCGCTCACTCGGATCACCGATGAGATCTGCTCTGTAGCGCTCTGAGCTACTCAGAACGTGCGGAACTGGGCATGCCGTTAAGGGTTCTTTCACTGAGCGGCTCACTTACTTAATGTGCCCAGTGCCAATGGGGTTCCTAGAAAGAAACCAACCACTACATAAAGATTTCATAGCCTACATCCTACTATAGCAGTCAGTACAAGACAAAACATTTGGAAAATACATGTTTTATAAGCTCCAGCTCCTGACCAACATATAGTCTTGTTTTAATGGTAGCCTATGCTGCGCAAACATTTAGCTGGACTAATGGACTAAATCAAACAGTGTGGATAAAGGTTAATTTCGTTTGCCATTTTCACCCAGGTACTACAGAATCCTTTACATGGGACACAAATTCTTTATAAGAAATACATTTTTTATGCAACTTACCTGGATCTTGTCGCAGACAAGAGCACATTGGAACCAAAAGCTGCCATTGTCTTTTTGGAGTTCACCTTAAATATAATATAAAAAAGGAAAACAAATCAATATTTCGTTTAAAATAAATAAAATAAATAAAAAATCAAAACGCAATAACACTATGTTTATGTGGCCTTACCATTAAGAAACCATAATGCTAGATAAAGAATTGAATTTACTGCAACATTTTGGGATTTCCTTTTAATAAGCCTCATTCCAAATCAAAAGTAATAGTTATGGGAGACAACTGATGTAGTACACATCACCGAAAATACTGAGAACTGAAGTAATCGCTATCTCAGCAATGTTCTGTAAAATATTTAGCACCACCTTGGACAGCCAGGATAGCATTGATTTAACCCAGCAATTCTGCAAGGTGTTTCAATTGGTCTGGAGTGGCAGTCTGAGAGCAACGATTATCACCAGGGAACTGGGAGGTGGAAATCTAAAATCAATTTTATTGGAGCCATAGATTGATTCATCAGTATTTTAGATTGTTGTTCTTAAAACATCAGTATTTTGTGCAGTCCTGAATATTGAAGCACCTGCCAACCAAGCTCCTCTTAGAATGTCTGTGTCAAAGTCTATCAGAGATTGATGTTTGCCCATTGTGACAGTAAACCTGTGCTGGGATTTTTATAAACCAGTTGGATATCCAGTAACAAACTAGTTAAATGTGTTCCCATTCCAAAATCTTGCCAGCAAGAAATAATTCAATTTGCATGACAAACAAGCAATCATGACAGGCCATTTCCACAAAGTGAGCAGCACACAAAAAAGGGTTATGCCTTCTGTTGCTATGTTACATTGTCCCGTCAACAATGGTATGTCATTTGTTAATGTTAAGCAACTCTATCTTGTGTTGAGAAATAACGTTGTCACGGGAGTTTGTTCTTTTCTGCAGCTGTGCAGTGGACACTGTGAACTCTGGATTCAAGTCGAGGTGTAAAAGGGGAGAAATTTCCATAACCTGCGTGGCGTACTAATGTGATTTTGTCACTTCCCTAACAGGAACATGAATTCGCGTGGCTCATGATGACTACAAAACAATACTGACTACAAAACAATACAGACGTGCTCAAATTTGTTGGTACCCTTACAGCTCATTGAAATAATGCTTCATTCCTCCTGGAAAGTGATGAAATTAAAAGCTATTTTATCATGTATACTTGCATGCCTTTGGTATGTCATAGAATAAAGCAAAGAAGCTGTGAAAAGAGATGAATTATTGCTTATTCTACAAAGATATTCTAAAATGGCCTGGACACATTTGTTGGTACCCCTTAGAAAAGACAATAAATAATTGGATTATAGTGATATTTCAAACTAATTAGTTTCTTTAATTAGTATCACACATGTCTCCAATCTTGTAATCAGTCATTCAGCCTATTTAAATGGAGAAAAGTAGTCACTGTGCTGTTTGGTATCATTGTGTGCACCACACTGAACATGGACCAGAGAAAGCAAAGGAGAGAGTTGTCTGAAGAGATCAGAAAGAAAATAATAGACAAGCATGGTAAAGGTAAAGGCTACAAGACCATCTCCAAGCAGCTTGATGTTCCTGTGACAACAGTTGCAAATATTATTAAGAAGTTTAAGATCCATGGAACTGTAGCCAACCTCCCTGGGCGCGGCCGCAAGAGGAAAATCGACCCCAGATTGAACAGAAGGATAGTGCGAATGGTACAAAAAGAACCAAGGATAACTGCCAAAGAGATACAAGCTGAACTCCAAGGTGAAGGTACGTCAGTTTGTGATCGCACCATCCGTCGCTTTTTGAGCGAAAGTGGGCTCCATGGAAGAAGACCCAGGAGGACTCCACTTTTGAAAGAAAAACATAAAAAAGCCAGACTGGAATTTGCTAAAATGCATATTGACAAGCCACAATCCTTCTGGGAGAATGTCCTTTGGACAGATGAGTCAAAACTGGAGCTTTTTGGCAAGTCACATCAGCTCTATGTTCACAGACGAAAAAATGAAGCTTTCAAAGAAAAGAACACCATACCTACAGTGAAACATGGAGGAGGCTCGGTTATGTTTTGGGGCTGCTTTGCTGCGCCTGGCACAGGGTGCCTTGAATCTGTGCAGGGCACAATGAAATCTCAAGACTATCAAGGCATTCTGGAGCGAAACGTACTGCCCAGTGTCAGAAAGCTCTGTCTCAGTCGCAGGTCATGGGTCCTCCAACAGGATAATGACCCAAAACACACAGCTAAAAGCACCCAAGAATGGATAAGAACAAAACATTGGACTATTCTGAAGTGGCCTTCTATGAGTCCTGATCTGAATCCTATCGAACATCTATGGAAAGAGCTGAAACTTGCAGTCTGGAGAAGGCACCCATCAAACCTGAGACAGCTGGAGCAGTTTGCTCAGGAAGAGTGGGCCAAACTACCTGTTAACAGGTGCAGAAGTCTCATTGAGAGCTACAGAAAACGTTTGATTGCAGTGATTGCCTCTAAAGGTTGTGCAACAAAATATTTGGTTAGCGGTCCCATCATTTTTGTCCATGCCATTTTCATTTGTTTTATTATTTACAATATTATGTTGAATAAAAAATCAAAAGCAAAGTCTGATTTCTATTAAATATGGAATAAACAATGGTGGATGCCAATTACTTTTGTCAGTTTCAAGTTATTTCAGAGAAAATTGTGCATTCTTCGTTTTTTGTGGAGGGGTACCAACAAATTTGAGCACGTCTGTATTTAAAAGTATCCATTTTGGTTTACAAAAAAAAAAAAAAAATGGTGCCAATCATTAACTTTGTAAACTAATATATGATCCATGTGTATCTTATCTTATTTAAACCACAAACAAAACACTTTTCTTCGGTTTATTTACAGGCCTAGTACTTAAACGTATTTGCTTGACCTTTGCTTCTACAACTTCATGTAGACAAATAAAGATTGCAATTATCTTTCATAGGAATTTGTATTAAAAAAAAAAAAGCCTTTGTAGGAGATAGCCTGGAAAATTAATCAGTGGTGCGTGTATATATATATATATATATATATATATATATATATATATATATATATGCTCCTCCTACTTTTGTTGCAAAGACTTTCTGAAACAATTGCAGTTAACTAAACTGGGCTGGGCTAAACTAACATTATTGTTATTGTATACACACGCCTGCGAGACAGATAAGTGCCCATAGACTTTACACAAACAGAGTCCATGTTGATACCGGGGTGCATAATCAGATGTGTGTGCTTGCAGTCTTAGTTAAGAACTCTGTGTGTAATATTGTATGTGCTGTGTCTGCAAGGTCATTTTACGATACAGATTAATCCCCTTTGTTCGTGTGAAACACCTGCACCTGTTACGACTAGATTTAAAGGAAACCATACTATTCGCCACTGAAGCCAACATTACAAAGGCCCCCTCCGCCTGTTCATACACCTCCTCTCTACGCGACGTGGCCTGGTACATAAACAAACTAAGAAAGCACCGCCACTAAAATCAGAACTTATCGAAACATTTGAAAAAATTGAAAAATAACGCACAGCACGATTTATGTCAAACCAACTGTACACGGCCCAAAATAAAATAAATACTAGTTGCTCGCAATGCTGGGGACAATTACAGTTACTAGCAGCAATGAGACATGAATAAACACACAATAGACAAACAGTAATAAAATGTATGGAAACAGGGATCCTGAATACTTTAACTGTACAAAAAGTAAATATACTGTATTTAAAAAGAAAAAATATAATTAGCAGTACTTACCCGGCGTCAAGGCCTGGACTGGATAGTTTGAGTGTATTGTAAACAATTCAGCAGCGACAAGTGTAACTTTTTAGCTGTGTAAATACAAGGCCAACAATAGCTTCGAGAAAGGTTCCGTTTTTTGAAAGTGCATACAATTAATAATCCAGACGAAAACTGAAAAAGCAGCAGCGAAAAATCCTCAATCTGACTTGATCCATCACATCAGACAGATAATTTCTTGGGCAGCCAAAGCAAAGGCTCTGCGTGGAATTGAGTCCACGCGAATTGTCGAGTTTCTATAAAGGATTTTGTAGATTTGAACAAAGATGAAAACAGCGTGTTCCATTCGGTAGGGTTTAACTGATAAATCGGTGTGCATACGGAACAAACACAAAACAAGCCCATCGATCGCAGTTGAACACGGTCCTGCTGGTGGTAACTGACACCCTCCTTCCCCTGCAGCTGCAGACCTGATGAGCCCCGCTGATTAGGGAGGTTATTCCCGGTCAAACTGACGCGCAGATCAGGAGACGTACGAGGACGGTGGAAAAAAATCGCCCTCCAATAGCAGTGCCTCAAATTCGCTGATGTAAGCAAGTCAAAGCCACTGAGTTGTAAACGAGGAGACAGGAGGCGGATGAACCCAGGCTTCAGTCATAAAGAAATGTGTTATCCCCTTCATGATTGACAGCAAAATCTGCAAATTAGATTCCCAGTCCTGGTGAATGTAAATGTTTTCCTTTGATGGCTTCCAGTGTCAGATGTCTGTTATGTTTTTATACTTACATTTGCACGCATCTTGCTGCAGTATGACGTTTGTAATTTTTTGCACCTGTAATTTTTGTCAACTACAAGATATCAAAATAACTATCAGATAAAAAAAAAAAACACTTCAAGATATGTGTTTTTTTTACAAGGTATTAATATATTAGGTGTTTACAGTTTTCTGCTTCGATTCACCAACGGTATGTATTTGTGACATCACAACTGCGAACGCTGGATACGGTACTGTTTTCAGTACAGATTACGTAATGCTGCATAATAGACCAGCTTCTAGTTCTTAAAAAACGCCTCATTAAAAAAATAAATAAATAAAATAAATAAAATAAAATCATAATATTTGGCACTAGTACGTAATGTTCATCTGTTGCAGTGCAGTTTGTCGCATTTTTGTTTTAGGAGGCATTATGGTTATTTGCCATTGCTAGCAATATAGACCAATTCGTTATCTGGGAATAAATTAGTGCTTTGTTGTGAAATATGTTATGTTAGATAGTAATTGACTCCTGTCTATATATATATATATATATATATATATATATATATATATATATATATATATATATATATATATATATAAATGGAAGAAAAAAGAGTGCTAAGATCGCTGTTTTCTTTGGGGCAAACCCTCAAACTTTCTTACGAAGTGGGGAAAATGTTTGAGTTTGTTTAGTGTTTTTAAAGAAAAGAAGCCCTAACAAAAAGCGACTACAGCAATAAATAAAACAAGAACATCCGACAGGATGGTTTACCACAGTGCTATAACATGAAACCCGAGTAGAAAGATTGTTCCCACTCTACTCTCCAAACTGGATTTTTTTTGTTTCAGTTATTTTATTATTATTTTTAATAATTAAAATCACCAGGAATATGTGTTTTTGCACAGGGCGACTGAGCGTCAGAGTGACGGTAGGCAATGTCTTTTTTTAAACTTTTATCCAGGCTGGGCATGCTTAGTCAGAGCTCCACAGTACAGTAATTGATATAGGCAAATATAAGCCTTATCGAGACGCCTTGCTTATTAAATCTATTTCTTATTTACATATACGTAAAATACAGAAAGATGCAATTTTAATAAACAACAGTTATGCCTTCTCTGTTGATTCTTAAAAGCATGCATGGTTTTGAGTAAGTCGTCTCCCAAGTAAATACAATGTTATATCCTCTTCAAATATGCACCCGATTGCAATGAATGCAGTGAGCGAGACCCCAAATATTATCCAGTTACTACTACCAATGAAGGACAGCCCTGTGGTACATTTGCTCTTCATTTTATCACCCAAATATTATACATCCATCTTTGAGGATACCATTTTTCAACAGTCGTATATGATGTGAATAGTATGCTTGAAAACGATAGGTTACGGATGTAACCCCGGTTCCCTGAAAGAGAAGATGACCGCCAATTATACTTTTGGGATATGCCTGATTGTCAGGAATCCGCTGAGCATTTTATATCAAAGCTGCCGATAGTCCCCTCCGCGGAGTGATGTCCTCGTTCCCGCCTCACCAAGATAATAAATAGTCACTGCGCGGAGACGTCAGTCTTTTTTGCATTGAACCCACGAATGCGAGTGATGCGACCTCACAAGGCTGGCGGTCATCTTCTCTTTCAGGGAACCGGGGTTACATCCGTCACCTATCGTTCCCTTTCAATTCGAAGATGACCGCCAATGATACTTTTGGGAAAGTATACCAGAGCCGTCGTGAGGGAGAATGAGAGGACAACATCTGAGGGACATCTGGCTACCGCCATCTAGTGTTGGTGGTGTGAGCGTGCAACCTCAAGGGCCCTGGTGCCTATTAAAGGCATAGAGGGATCTACGACATTAAGTCGGTAGAACCTGGTAAATGTATGCGTGGTAGTCCAGCTAGCCGCAGTACATATATTGGTCAACAAGGCACCTCTGAAGAGGGTCCATGATGTAGCCACACCTCTGGTAGAGTGCGCGGCCACCCTCCCAGGTGGGGGCAGGCCGGCATTAGTATACGCAGTAGAAACCGTGTCCACAATCCAATGGGACAGTCGCTGCTTAGAGAGGGCTTGACCTCGGGTCCGTTCGCCATGACAAACAAAGAGCTGGTCAGACTGACGCACATACAGGAACTGTGCACGGACAGTGCCTGTTGCTCACTGACCCACTTAGCGGAGGTGATAGTTAACAGAAAGGCTGTCTTCATAGAGAGATATTTCAGCTCTATGGTATCTATGGGCTCAAACGGAGCCTTCGCGAGGGCCTCCAGTACCACGTCTAGACTCCATTCGGGGAGAACGTCCTTTATAGGAGGACGTAACCACAGAGCAGCCTTTAGAAAACGGGTCGGGAACATGGCAAGTAGATATGGCTGCTAGGTACACTTTCAACGTAGAGAGGGATTTACCCGCCTCTAGGAGATCTTGCAGAAACTGTAATATAACTGCTATAGGGCAATACATGGGATCATAGCCACCGACCATGCACCAGTTTTTAAAATATTTCCATTTATAGGTGTACAGTGCTTGGACGGGCCTCCCACTGGGGGAGCTCGCACTAAGACCGCTATGGTGGAGTCCACCGGGGAGAACTTTGCGAACCCTACCGCCTCCGCTCCCTCCGTGGAGTCAAGTGCAGCAGCGCTCTTGGACACTCTGGGCGCTGAGGCCGGGTGTTGCCAAGAGGATTTGACCTCCTCCAGGAAGTCCGGGAACGCTGGAAAAGGCTGAGCCGTCGAAGTCTGCGCTGGTCTGAAGACAGACCTGAGCTGCTCAGAACTTGCGTTCCAGGGTACCAGGAAGAAGTTGGCGGCCCTCTCCATCTCAGGTTCCGAAGCAAGCTCGGAGCTGGGGACCATTACCTGAGTCCGCAAGAAGGACTCCTCATCCCAGGAAGCCGCTAGGGAGAGCGCATCCTGTTCCTCCTCGCTTATCACCACGTCCTGCTGATCAACCTCTGCAGCAACCACTGGCGAAGCCGGGGTATGCTCTGGGGCATGTGATGGTGGAGCTGGGGCAGGTGCAGGGGGGACCTGCTGCCTGCTTAAGTGTTCGAGTATCTGGGCCATTTGGTCCTTTAGATCGGCAATATCCCCCGCCTGTCCTGCCCTTGAGGGAGATCTAGAGCGATTGCAGGGATGCTGTGAAGCCTGCGCACAGGAAATACTTTGCGTTGGGCTTGGAGGGTGGGGAGGAGAGGCCTGGGATCCCGAGACCAATGACGGCTCTCCTAGGCTGGCTGCAAGGTTCTCGTCCGAGAACAGCACCATTATTTTTTCTCCTTGGACCCGGCGCAAAAAGAGCAGGATGACCTGTCTGCCAAGGGAGCAGAGGCGTGCTCAATGCCCAGGCACCTCACACACACAGGGTGTGTTTGTCCTGCGGGGGCAATTTCCACCTGCAGGACGTGCATGGGTGGAAATTCGACATTTAATTTGTTTATCACTGAGGCACCAAGAAACCCTGAGGGGATCGAGTGTGCTGGGTGAAGCACCACAGGCGTCGAAGCGCCGAGGCGGCGAGTCCTCGAGGCACAGATGGTGTCAAAGCACCGAGGTACCAAGGCTATGGAGCACCAGGGGTCCGAGGGTCTCGAGGGCACTGGAGTGGAAGGCTAGAAAGACCTCGAAGCGTCAAAGCACTGAGGCATACAGTCCTCGAGGTGCCGAGGGTGTCGAAGCACCGGCGCTATGGAGTGCAGGGGCACCGAGGCCACCAAGGGCGCAATGCACAATTCTGAAAAGCCTCAAGGACGTCGAAGAGCTGAGGCGTATCAACCTCGAGGTACGGAGGGTGTCAAAGCACCGAGGTACCGAGGTCTTGGGCTAGAGCGGCAGTGAATGTGCACAGGGCTGGAAAAACCTTGAGGCTTCGAAACGCCGAGGCGTGTAGCTCTCGAGGTACCAAGGATTCTGAAGCACCGAGGCACAGAGTTTGTGGCGCGTCGGGTCACCAAGGCCCCCGAGGGCGTCGAAGCGCAGGGCTTGAAAAGCCTCGAGGCGTCGAACACCGAGGCGTGTAGCTCTCGAGACACTGAGGATGTCGAAGCACAGAGGCACAGAGGCACAAAGCCACCGATGTCAGTAAGCGCTTGAACACCGAAGGCACCGAGGCACAGAGGCATGATGACTCGAGGATATCGCTGGCGTCGAGGCCTAGACACCGGGGTGCCAAAGCAATGAACACCAAGTACTGAGGGGAAAGCACCAAAGTACTGGGCTGCTTGTCTGTGTCTGGGCTGCTTGCAGTCACACAACCAGCTTGCAACGGTGTGGAGCATAGCCTGCAGACATTTGCAGTGCAGTCACACAACCATTGCAGCGTGAAGCTTGCAGTGGAGTGGAGCACCCAAGATGGCATCCGGACCACGTGGAGCCCTCAACTGGAGCAGCGCGTAGCTTGCAGTGGGGCAGTACTGTCACGGACCTGGAGAAGGGAGAAGAACAGACAGAAAAAGAAAGAAAACACACCTGTTCTCACACAAACACACCACTTTATGGGTGAGTGGTAATGCGCGCGGTCTGCTCAACAATAAGGCCAAGGCCTAATGGATGAAGCGCGTGGTTGTCGTTTATTTATTTTAAACTTCAAGGCAGTAGTACAGAGACACTCGACAGCAAGCTGGAGTGTTTTTTTTTTTATGTTAAGTAGTAAAAAACAATAATCGACAACCTGTTAGGGCGCTAGGCCACGCACACCGAGTGGGCATGCCAAGGTCGCCCAGAGCCCTTGAGTCAACAGTGGCTGCAGAGCGAGGCTGGTTCTCCGTTCTCTTTTTTTTTAGCTACAAAAGTAGAGGAAAATTAAGAAAGGAACATGCAGCAAGCTGCAGAGGTGCGTGCTGCCAGTGCTAACTTACGGATGCGAAACCTGGACCCTCAATGCAAAAACGACTCAAAAATTACAAACGACTCAATGGAGTATGGAAAGATGCATGCTGGGATAACAAGAAGAGACAGGAAAAGGAAGGAATGGATAAGAGCGCAAACAAAAGTGTGCAATGTTATTATACAGGAGGCTGTGTGGTCCAGTGGTTAAAGAAACAGGCTTGTAACCGGGAGGTCCCCGGTTCAAATCCCACCTCAGCCACTGACTCATTGTGTGACCCTGAGCAAGAGAACGGCTTGTAACCAGGAGGTCCCTGGTTCAAATCCCACCTCAGCCACTGACTCATTGTGTGACCCTGAGCAAGTCACTTAACCTCCTTGTGCTCCGTCTTTCCGGTGAGACGTAATTGTAAGTGACTCTGCAGCTGATGCATAGTTCACACACCCTAGTCTCTGTAAGTCACCTTGAAACAGGTGTCTATTAAATAAACAAATAATAACAGCGAAAAACTGAAATGACAGTGGGCTGGACATACAGTAGCAAGAAGAACAGACCATCGCTGGACCAAGGAAATACTAGACTGGATCCCAAGAGATATAAAATGAAGAAGACGACCTCCAGGAAGATGGCAAGATGAAATTAAGAAACGCGCCGGCTTCCACAAGAGGGCAGTGTTCATTAGTGTCATAAAGAGAATAAAAGCAAGCGTGGCTGCTGCTGCTAGATCTTTCACAGAAATACAGAGTACTGTATATTCATTTGTGTGATTTAACTGTTATTTACATGACTGACTAAGATTGCAGATCTGACTGATGTTTACAAGGATGGTGGTTGGGGTTCAGTTGCAGTTGCTTCCGTATCCAAGTCTGTTTATGAAATGCCTGAAATTCACGACCAGCTGCCTCAAAAGCAATGCAAGTTGACTTGTTTCATATAATCATTTAATAATAGCCACCCAGCTAAGAGCTCCAGGCCTTTAATACTTCATAGTTGATCATCTGGCACATCACATGCTTCATATGACTTATGATGTGCCTACGCTACCTCCTAACACTTAAAAAAGAACAACACCCTGTTGTTATAAATATATAGGAGTACCGGTGTAGGGCCAGAAAATGGTACCCCGTCAGAAAGTGGTACCTTGTCAGAAAGTGGTACGCTGTCCATGCTGTGATTGACTACGCACAAAATCGTATATGTTTACAATTTTAGATAAACCAGTTTGTTACTCAATTTGTTACTCAGCAGTTAAAGTCACGTACATTTGCTAAATTGTAAATATATATTAAAAATAACTTTAAGGGCCAAACTCAGTACACAGTACCCCCTTCAGATGGGCATTTCCATGTTTTCTGAGCTAAAATCATTTGCGCATGCCCGGGCAAGCAAGGTGTACCACTTTCTAACGCGTACCCCAAAATAACACCACACCGGGTGCCTTTTTGCCAGCAGTACAGGATTTAGCATTGCATTACAGCTTGCACTGTAAAGGAGGCTATGTTATCTAATGTGCAGAATTTCATGAACCAAGGATAAAGCATGATAAAAAAAATAAATAAATACAGGTTTTGGTTGCTGGCAGTATCTTTTGTTTATATGTTTTTATTTTATTTTATGTTTTAGTAAAATAAAACTTAATCATAGCTACATGAGATACAATCAGAGATATATCACAAATAGTAAATGCTAATTACACACACACACACACACGCACACACACACACACACACACACACACACACACACACACACACACACACACCAGTAAGACAGCAAGCATTCTTTTTTTAATATGCAGTGTGAGCCCACAAAGCCCCATCTATACCGCATTTTCAACATGTACGTGCTAGTGCTCAGAATACCGTGTACGTGGTGGAGGGGGGCAGTGTTGAATTTGTGTATCTATAGGCAATAGAGGCCATGAAAACACTGGCGGGAAATGACAAGCCCAAACACGAATTATTATTATTATTATTATTATTATTATTATTATTATTATTATTATTATACGATTTAAAGACCGAACCCGCTCCCACGTGTTATAGCGTATATTAAAGCAGAAATAGCAAAAGGGCAATATTCAGTACATTATGTTAAACAATCTTTAGATATTTGTGTTGTTTTTTAAATTTTTATTACTACTGTATTATTCTTTATCTCGAAACGAACCTACAATAAATAATTGTACTGTCAAACTAACCACAAACCACCCTTATGTAATTATCCGTTACTATATAATGGGAATGACAGCTGTTATCCTTTTATGGTTGGAACATATAATTCGTTTGTAAATTAAAGGAAAATAATCTGCTATTTTATTATTAGTGTTATTATTAGCGAAAAGACTACATTTCCCGGTATGCTCTCTGCAGAATCACTTCGGCCAATCGCGCGGCACTGGTTTTGGCGCTGAGCAGGGAGACAGGGCCTGGAGCAGGGCGCTTTTGTTACAGCTAGAGGGAGAGAGAGGCAGTATTATAAAATATACGTAGAAAGCAGATTTAACCAAATTCTTCTCCAACTACCCGCAAAAAGCGACCCTCTAACCAGTCTACGGCCACCCAAGCAACAATGGAACCAAGAATTGACTGAAAATTGTCCCTAATTATAATAATAAATTGAGTTAGACGGCGAAGAGGCCTGCACTGTAGCATCCATCTCTTTTGTTGCCTAGGCTGTATTCTGTTTTAATATTGCACCAGGAAGCTCAAACATTGGGGGTATTTGTTTAGAATGGAACACGTTGAAGGTACTTGCATTTTTTTTTCTGATTCTCATCTTATTTAATTGCGTTCTTGTATCTGGCATTTTAAGTATTTGTTGTTAAGCATTAGTTAGATGTTTAGCCTGTTTCGGGTGATCGAAGTATTATATGGCCAATTTGATTTAAAGGGGCAACGGCAGCCATGTTGCTTGCTGCCGCTTTTGCCTGTTTTTTTTTTTTTTCGTTTCATTCTTCCACATTTTACTTCGCCTTGCAGAGATTTAAATGCTTAACGGGGTCGTTTAAATATCGCTTATTTGTCGGAAAATATAAGCTCGGGGACTTGCACGTGATCAATTAAATACATGAAGGTAATTTGTATGTATATGGACCAAGTAGGTGATGGATAGGTGCATGTAATTTACATCGGTGTATTTTGTCTTGTTGTTCTTGGTATCTACGTTTCTTGGTGATTTGTACAGCACATTAGATCTATTTCATAATTCACCTATTCTAAAAAACAATCCGGTTTTAATCTTAAATACAAATCAATCTGCACTCTGCAGGTAACCCGTAGGTACCCAAATCTGACGCCCCTTTGTGTTCACATTTATTAATTGGCCAAGCACTGATCGTACGTAAATGTAAATAGAGCTATTTTGCATTTGATACATATCTTCATGATGCTTATTGGGTGTCTGTTTCTAGGATTGCGAGTTTGTCATATAAATTGACCCTTTTCAGAAAACCCTTGACAGACAGATAGATGTTCGACATGTGATGATAAACAAATTATTTTATTTTACCAAAAGGGTAAAATAAATAGGTTGTTTACTTGTTACTGTAAGATTTTAGTAGTAAGTTTTATTGTGTCATTAAAATAGATAGGATGTATACTTTCATTAAAAATGCATATAATGGTTACTTTCATTTAAAATGTTTGGATTACAAAGTATCCCTTCCTGAACTAGATCAATGCAGCCAAATTATTGTTTACACAATTACAGGTCTTGATTAAAATAATGCAGAATATTTTCAATTGACTGGGAGAAGGTGTAAGATTATTTCCAGCTTGTTTGTAAGCACATTTGAATTGAATTCCTTTCATGTGAAAAAACATAATTTTGAAACCAGATTTAACACTTTATTTTATATTCGTCTTTACATTTTTAAGGTACTCAGTCTGTGACCCTATGTTTAGTATCAGGCTGTGTGTTTAAAGTCGAACTAGCTGTCTGTGGGTTAACTCATTTCCACTTTTTTTTGTACTATAAGTTAACATTCTCACAATCTGCCTTACTGTATATTTAAGGTTCACTGTGTTTTAATAAAAAACATCAGTGACTGCTTAATCTTTTACATTTTATTTAAACTATTGTATTAGTCTTTTAAGCAGGTCTAATATATAATGCATATTATGCAGTACATTTCTAATGTTATATTTTGTCGGGGGGTGGGGGGTTACAAAAGCAATTTTGTGTTACACTAAAAGGTCCATGTGCCACTAGCATGGTGGTGAGACAGACAAAGTAAAGGGAGTAGAGGAATCTTAGACAGTAAAATGGGGGTGGGGAAGGTGTCCAACTAATTGTGCTTTGTTGCTGGAGTGATTCTCTTCTTGGTCTGAATTATTTGTGTCTTGTTTACCCTACTGATTTAAAACATATGTCTTTTTTTGCTGGAATAGAAAGCATAATAAAGGCTATTGCCAAATTCAATGTTAATCAAGTTCAAGTGGTCTCATGCGGGTCTCCACAATTATGACAAGTGGCAGAAAAAAAAAAATCTGTAGAAGGATCTGGTTGTTTCCAGTTTAGGTTTGAGAGCCACATTGTTTTTCATTAGAAAGTGATATATTGACTTGTAGCTGGATTTATTATCTCTTGCTTGTGGAGAAAGAAAAGAAAGTTGTTTCAGGAGTCAATTTAATGCGTAACGCCCAGCACCAAAACGATATGTGGCAATAGACTTCTGCTTTTCACCACTGAATTCAACAACTGACCCAAAAGGAGTAGTTGAAAGGTGACTGGCGTTAGCTCATAAGTGTACAAATCCTATTATTTCTGCCTTTACTGGGTGTGTTTATCCCAGGATTTTGGTTTTGTACTCTTGAAATGCACATTTTAGCCAATGTCTGCAGTTTCTCTATATCCTGTAGTTCTAAAACAATTTACTGTATTGGGAATTGCTACAGTATGTATTTTAGTGCTTAATGAAGTTTGGTACATGCTGCATCAGCCTTTTTTTCCCAGTAAGGAAAAAAAAAAAATGGGATGGAATTTTACTAAACATGAGACTCTTGATACATTTGAAATCATAAAATAGTATGATATTGCCTAAATATGAATGCAAATATGAAAATGGTATATACTTCTTTAAATAGTAAATAACCATTTGCACAAAAGGTTTACATGTATACTCCATGTGCAGCCCTCAACACTGTCATGCAAAAGTACACACTCGTGGTTCCTTGCAGTACACAATGCAAGAGGTTTGAATATAGTATGTTGAGGCTGTAAGCTGACCTTTTGGGGGGGCCTCCGGGCATTGGGTTGTCCACCCTTGTTTTAATCTATTAAACATCAAATTGCAGCCTTCGTGCCAACACTGTCAAAATGGATGGCCAGGGATGGCACTGGTTTGTGACAATCCCTTATCAAAGCCTGTCAGACCTGCTTTCTTGTCTGTTGTGATCTGATTTACACCAGGGGGATGCAGCTTAAAATATTACTCAGTATATCAGCAATGCCATTGCATAGCAAATGTCACTAGCTCATTGTAGCTTTGCATCTTGACGTTATAGTCTTTTACATCTAGAGTCAATATGTTGTTTTTACTTTATAGCAAGGCAGGGAGCAGAATTTTCAATGTATGTAAAGTAGCAAATAAAAAAAAAATTAAAGAGGTTTCATAGAGATGTCAGTGTCTCGTATGTATTTCAATAATGTGTTTATGGTCAATAAAAGCGGTCTTAGTTTATAAATACATGTTTTAAGTGATATTCTTGCCATTTATTTATAATTTCCTCTAAATCCATCAGTGAATTTGGTGTAGAAATCGGCAGTGGAGTCTCTTCTCCAGAATTGCTCATAAGTTTTTAAAATTCTCTTAAAACATTGTAATTGGTGTAAGAAATCTGAGCAGGTTTGCTTGCTTTATCAAAGTCTATCAGCTCTGTTGTTCCTTTTCACTGAAATTGAATTGCAGTGCCACAGTAAAAGAAATGCAGCTTTTCTGTATTGCAGAATTTGGCAGGCAGCCTTTTTATACAAGTTTGTGTTACATGCCGCAGGTGTTTTATTTTTTATTTTTTGTCCAGCTCCTGTATTATGTCGATTTTCATGTGTTTTTCAAGTACATTTCCAACTCGGCCCAAAGAGAAATGTATTAAAATTAGTGATATGGTTTAGCTTCAGATTTGCATTAGTCCTGTAGTTACAGGTATTCAGATATTTATTTGTGGTCTTAGCAATAGCAAGTGTTTTTGTATTTGTAATTATTATGAAGACATCACAAATGCATATTAGCAACAGCATTCAGATTAGTAAAATGGCTGGTGTTTGCTATATGACTGAGTGGTGTTATCTGGGATTTGTTTTCAGGCATGGAGAGCTGATTTTCCACTGGCTGATTGGTTCTTTAGAAATTACAGTACATGCACTTCTGTTTCTGTGTTCTGTATTTGAATGCACCCTTTTATGGTAGCAAAATACATTATAAAGGAGGAGAAACAGCCAGGCAAAAACCTATTTTCCACTGAATCTCGAGCAAAACGCTTCACAGCTGCAGATTTTAGTTCATCTTGACAGAAAGGTACAATTGTAGAAATGTATTAAAATGCAAAGATCTATAGTTTGTAAATGTAGCTTCAAATTTAAAGTATCTGCACGGCACAGAATAGCCTAACTAGTCTAACAAAGCAAATCACTACTAGAAATAACATCATTTTATTGCATAGTTCTCTATTTTTGCAAGCTAGTTTTGATTGCCTTATTGGTTAGTGGGGGGGTTAGCACAATTTCCTTTGTTGCAAAAAACAGTTTCTTCTGCTTTTTGTATTATCTACAGTTTCAATCCCGTGCTGCATGAAGGAGAGTGTAAAACTGCAAAAAGACACAAAACCCAAATTATTTGAACAGCATTTTCATCCAGTTGGACTGGAAGATCTTCAAAACAAATATTTTAATTTGATTCATCCAACTATAATGATGGAAATTAAAATAATGAAGTACATTTTGAACATTAAAGTGATCAAACAGTATAATTTCAAAATGTAAAGGTTGTTATTAAGTCATGCAGTAACTGTGAAAATGTAGTGCAAACAAATTTGCAAGAAAATATTTGCTGGTACTGTAGCAGTAAATGAATGTAGTAAGATTGAAACAAAGTCGTCTTCACTTACTGTATTACATTTACATGCACAAGTAAACAACCCATTTGTAATTGATTCTTTTGAATCTGAAAACAAATATGCTGAGTTTGCCTGTCATTATCAGATTAGTTTTTGCATATGAACAGGGCAAATGTCTTACATTGGAGGGGGGAGGTGATGTATGCAAACTAGAAAAAAGAAGACCCAGTCCCTGATGGAAATGAGTGCATAGAATCTAATCTATGAAGTAATGCAGTTACAGTAACAAACACCAAGGCATCATATCATGACAGAGTGATGCTGCAGCTTTAAGAGAACAACTCCTAATGGGACACATTCTGGGAAGTAATTTAAACATTTAAAATAGTATTTCATTCTGACTGTAAAATGCAAAAAAAAGTGAAATGTTCCTGGCAGTGAATTAGTGAGGAGTCGTTGCACAATAAAGCATAGTGATCACACTGAGAAAGCCCTTATTTTCATATCATTTACAAATCACCTGAAGACTAGCTGTCTATTAAACACACTTGCCGATGGTAAACTAAAAGGTTATTGGTGAATTTGTCTGTAATTGGCCGGGGGCATGTTTGTTAAATATTTATATTGTGTGTAGATTTCTGTAATGGTGTGGTTAGAACCCCCACTTTCTCCCAAAGGTACGTTCATAGTGAAGTTAATGATGGCCCAGGGTGATTATATTTGCAAAGGGTTGTTAATGGGCTCATCAATGGAATCAATTAATAACCTGTTGCCCCGTTACTGTTTTTCTTGTTTTGTTTTGTTTTTTGCATGCTTTCTGTGGTGTCCGGGGTAGTCCTGCCTCTGAATATTAGTCATATTAAAACCATCAATGGTAATGTAGGATGTTAAGCTGACAAAAAACGAACGATTTGAAGGCAGCAGCTAATTGAGGAATTTGAGAAAAGTGTGTTTATCCTCCTGCGTGAAATTGTGTAGCAGTTGAAAAACAAGTGTTTTTATTTTTATTTTATTGTGACACAAAATACTAAGTGTGAGACAATTCGTTGTGTATACGTGTTACGCTGCCTGTACTGGATATACTGTATTTTAATAGAGATGTGTGACATTCGTATTGTGATACATGACAAAAAAGCACTACATAGCTACTATGAAGTTTCTTGAATGATGAGTTAATTTGGCTTAACGTTGGTATGAATACATACTTTAACTATCTCCTTTAATTTTTTTGACTTAACATAACAGTCTTTAATTATCATTTGATCTTATACAAATGTGGCCCATCGAGGCCACCATATGTACCACTGCATATTGTATTGTGACCTTCATATTGTGATATAAATGCTGGAATGATTGTAGTACACAGTGTAACAGACTGAGTACAAGCCCAGAAAAAGCCATTAAGATACGTAGCTGATAGCATCTACAGGAAACTGACACTTAAAAGTACAGTTGTGTGCTGTGATTGGTGCTGCACTGTTTTTGTTTATATGTTTTGCTAGTCCTCTTGTGATGGTGCTAGTACTGTGAATCCAGCAATAGAAACAATTTGCAAGTTGAAACCTTTATAGATGTTGAGAGAATGACCTGAGAATTCCGTATGAATATCCTTGGAACCAGCAGCCTAACCTTTCCTTTCCATAGTGATACACTGCATCACATGTCTGTTTTATCATCAACATTTCGAGCAGCAGTCCATGACGAGTAACTAGAGGCATGAAGCGGTCCTTACACTGAACCTAAAACCACACTAGAAGCAATTGTTGCAAATAGGGCAGCAGTGTGGAGTAGTGGTTATGGCTTTTACTCTTGACCGGAGGGTCGTGGGTTCAGTCCCAGGTGGAAGACACTGCTGCTGTATCCTTGAGCAAGGTACTTTACCTAGATTGCTCCAGTAAAAACTCAACTGTATAAATGGGTAATTGTATGTAAAAATAATGTGATATCTTGTAACAATTGTAAGTCGCCCTGGATAAGGGCGTCTACTAAGAAATAATTAATAATAATTAATAATATCCATTTGTAAAGTAGTGGTTAAAAAGGTACACTACTGTTGCTGTTCCTAGTACAGTGAGCCTATCAAACACAGGTTTATTACATTTTAAGTTTTAGTGCCACAAATATACACAGCCAGGCACAATGCAGGGCTTGGTCTATTTCCCCACAGTAACATCTATAGCAAAAGTCTTTCCAAGGTTTTATAATGTCTGGTTTTGTCTGTGTTTCTCTCGCTCCTCCAGGCCCTGTCAGAGAAAGGGAAAGTTAAGGATGCTGCAGCAGAACAATGGATTTCTCCTTCTCTTTCATGCAAGGGATCATGGGAAACACAATTCAGCAACCTCCTCAACTCATTGACTCGGCCAACATCCGGCAAGACGATGTGTACGATGCTGTCAGTGACAATGGTGAAGACGGGGTGCCGTCGGCTTATGATGCCCTGGAGTCAGGCTTCTCCTACCCCCCCTCCACCACAGAGGACCTGCCCTCCGTCACCAATGGCTACCCGCCCAACATCAGCCTCTATGAGGCCCAGGCCAAGTATCCCATGTATTCTCAGTTCCCCAATGGTTCTGCCAATGGCTACAGTGCTATCCAGAGCTACGGTGTCCCTGATCACTGCTTGTTACCAACGGAGAACACCGTGTTGAGATTGCCTGTGGTCCAAGAGAAACCTCTCTCCCCGCCCCATGTCGCCCCTCATCATCATGTGGTTCTTCCTCCTCCTCCCCTGCTTCTCCCTTCCTCCCCGCCTCCCCCTGCTCCTCTTCCCACTTTTACCACTATCCTCTCCACCCCACCCCAGTCTCAGCCCCCCACCACCCCAAAGAAAACCATCTCCCCAGAAATCAAGTTAAAGATCATCAAAACCTACCAGAACGGGAGGGAACTGTTTGAGTCCTCGCTCTGTGGAGACCTACTGAATGAGGTCCAGGCCAGCGAGGCGTCCAGAAGGAAGCACGAGCGGAAGAAGGAGAAAAGGAAAAAGAGCAGCAAGCACGCTCTGCACGGGCAGGAGGAGCCGGTTCTAGAGCAGATTCCAGAACAGGAGCAGGTTCAAAGCCCTGAACACGAGCAGACGGACAGGAATCGCAAATGTCCAAAAGTTGAACCGCAGGAACACAAAGTGAGTTCTTTTTAAGCAATTCTAGTGATAAAAAAAATTACAAAAATAAATTTATTTTCACCCAGTCCGCTTTTTATTTGAACTGTCCTAAATTTGCATTTGTTAAACAGAACGAATGTGATTTGTTATGGGAGACGGATGTTGAATATTTACATTTAACTCACTGCAACTGTTTGGAACAGTATATCAAGCTGACTTTGAGAGAGAGTTTGTAAAAATTTCGCGATTTGATAATTCACTGATTTGGTAATTCACTTAGTCTATGTTAAATGTAAATTGTACAAGTACTGTATTTTACTGTAGAAGGGCCTTTCCCTAAATCATTGTTTTCATTATTTAATGTTTTTTTGATGTGGTGAATCAGAAGTGAAATAGAGAGGGAGCTTTGTATTCAAGCGATTGCAGCTGATTCCGTGTTTGTGTGTTTGTCCTCAGGTTCAGAAACACTTTCCTACAGTTATAACAGGCACTGGTACTTGTCTGGACCACCAGGTTGGAGATTTGGTCTGGTCTAAGGTTGGAACGTATCCCTGGTGGCCTTGTATGGTGTCTTGCGATCCCCAGAAGGAGGTTCATACCAGGATAAACACACGAGGTATGCTATTTGTGTGTCCTTTTATTTCTCAGACTTCAACTGCTGAAACCATTGCTGAAGTATTGTATGTTAAGTTTATTTCTTTTTCTTGTTGTTCAAATTCTGTGACCGTTGAAGCGAGGTGGTGGTATATAAGGTACAGTAAGGTACACGCAGAATATTATTAGTGTTATGTAAAGTGCAATAAAATACAGCACCGGGTTCTGCATGTTATTTATGTAACTGCTAATCTGAGATAACATTAATGAGCACCCGATTCTCAGTCATGCCTAGAAAGCTGAAAGTTGAGACAGGATATGCAAATATCACATCAACAGTCTTGCCATGTCCTAGCTAACTGGAATCAAAGACTTACATCAGGCCTTTTTTTAATATGATACATTCTTTTTGAATCACCCATTTATAAGCTAGAATTAACGAGCCTTTCTCCCTGGCAGGTCACCGGGAATACCACGTACAGTTTTTTGGAAGTGTGCCCGAGAGAGCATGGATCCACGAGAAGAGAGTGCTTGTGTATCAGGGACAGCATGAGTTTGAACACTTGCAGGCAGAAACACTCAGGCAAACCTCCAATCACGCTGAAAGGCAGAAGGTATTTTTCCATTATTGGAGATCGGGATATGATTATATAAAAAATATATTTAAAAAAATCACTTTTTTTGGATGTCTTGAATGTGGCTTTCTTTGTACTCTGTAACATTAAAGTTTTTTTGGTATTTAAGCACTTCTGGTAGGCCTGTAAATTGGGTTACACAAATATAGGCTGTGCTGTATCCACAACATTTATTTTATTTAAAACACATGCTTCGTAAACTTCATGAATGGTTTAAAAAAAAAAAAAAAAAGGGTAAAACAAAGATCACTTTAACTCCTCATGATATACAATTCTATTAAGGATTTTGTGTATAGACTCATTAAGCTTTCTCCCTCCTAGCTCCTCAGACCAGTCCCACAGAGAGAACGCGCTCAGTGGGAAGTGGGTATTGGCCACGCAGAGGACGCACTCCAGATGACCAGGGAGGAGAGGATAGACAACTACACTTTTATTTATGTGGACAAACAGCCAG
The DNA here is from genome assembly GCF_902713425.1 of Acipenser ruthenus. Taxonomy (NCBI): domain Eukaryota; kingdom Metazoa; phylum Chordata; class Actinopteri; order Acipenseriformes; family Acipenseridae; genus Acipenser; species Acipenser ruthenus. The sequence continues at coordinate 7,647,468 of NC_081225.1, read as the reverse complement.
AAACATCGCCGCCGCCCCAGACGGAAAAGACTGGTAGCGCAGCCAAGGCTGACAATAGGAGGGCTCGTAGATCTCGGACTGTGACAAGCCCGCGGACTGAATCGGACAGTCAAGCTACTGCTGCTTCTGCTGCCCCATCCCCAGCCAAGACCCCATCCAAACTGCCTAGCCTAGAGGGAAGGAGGCAGAGACCAAGGCGGCAGTGCAGCACTAGCAGTGTGGAAGAGCCCCCACCCCCACCCCCACCCCCGCCCCCGCCTGCCGTGAAAACGCCATGGAAGACTGCCGCAGCCAGGAAACTGCTGCCTGCTTCGGTAATACTGAAGAAACTCAACCAGGATGTACTGAACTATGAACTGCACTCTTCTCTGGTTCCATCGACCCCTGAAGATAAAAGGGAAGGAACATTTGTGGACCAGATGGTATGTTCTCTAAGGTTAACTAAATACTTGTTTTTCTTTTCTTTTTCTTTCTTTTTAATTTTGGAAGGGGTTGCACAAAAGTAGACTCCCATTGTGGTGGTGTAGTTCCATTCAAGAGTTTTTCGCCTCACTGTTTTGCTTAATATAAGCTCACATGTACCTGAATGTGGTCGTAGTTAAATTTGAAATGCTATGCAGTGGGTCTTGTTTTCCTTTCTTGGTTGTGTTTTCTAGGAATTTTAGCCCTTGGTTTATTCCACAGTGTATGTCCAGTTTGTTGTCTTTGAAGTGGCCTGTTTTTTTCTAGTTAGCCGCTTCTAAGATTTAAATATTGACACCAGTCAGGATGTAGCAGTAGATGTGCTGGAAAGTATGTCCTGTAGATATTTAACATTACCTACAGTTTTGTATTCATTATATAGTTTTAGAGCGTGTTTCTTTTTGCATATATGTAACATCTGTGGTTAACCCACATATGTTTGTGGCATCATGTAGTATAAGTAGGGGTCTACCTAAATTGCAATTTCGCAGAAAACGTGAAATTGAGGGGTCACCGCAAAATTCACCTCTTTTAGTGGCCAATGCATACCGAACAAGTACGGAGAGGGGAAAAAAAAGAAACCTTGTTTAAATTAACTACTGCACAACGCAAGCAACACAAACTACGTATCATAATAACAAAAAATGTCCAGAAATAACATTCAAATGATAACAATGTTTTAATCAGCCTATCAGTGTGTCTGTACTGCTTTTCTGTGACCTGTACTGTACAGTAGGGGGTGGGACAAAGTCAGTGCTGTGTTGTTTTGATTTAGGTTGCTAAAATCTAGTTTTCAGCATTGGCGGTAAAATAGTAGAAATGGATGACAAAGGAAAAAAAGCAAAGTATATTTCGATGATTGGTCGTGTCAAGATATTTCCAAAAGAAATTTACATACAGATAGAGGTAATTGTTTTGCATATCTTAATGTGTCTTTGGAGAAAATATGATCAGTCGTTTATTTAGCTTCAGAATCACACATTAAACCAAAGGCTGCTGAACATAACATAAAATAAACAGCTTTCAGAAACCAAACTGGAAAGTCAGCGCAGACAAGAAGTATTCCTGTCGGCAAGTTAAATCAGTACTACAACGATCCAGCACAGCCACCTCGCTTCAACCTGCTGCTTACTTTTTCGCAGTTGGAATTTTAGACCCGAATAGCCATGTTTTCTTTGTTTTGACTCTACTAATAAAATAAATTATTGGATGGGACAAATAACATGACAATGAACATGCTGCAATTATTGCCTTTATTAAAGTATGCCAGATACCTTTGTATCTGTAAAAGTACCACTATTTTTAGGCTTTATAGTGTTCTGAAATACTGTCTGCTTAGGTTTATTTAATGTTTAAACAGGTCAGCAAAATGTCTGTGAAATCCTAATTTTATTCTGCAACCTACCTGATAAAAATACGTAAATTTACCGTGATTTAAGTAGACCCCTAAGTATAAGACATTTGTACATGGTTAAAGGTCATGCACAAAGTACTTGTAGTATTAAGCCATTAAATCCAATCATTACCACAGATAATTGACCACAATAACTAACGTTTTACGATGAGTGCGGGGGCACTTAACAGAAATGATCAGATTGCAGGTATACATGCTGCAAAGGCTATTATAAACTGATTTAAAAATAAAAAAGATGTATTGACATTTTTTCAAGATTTCAGTATTCTAATACACGTTACTTTTTGAGGGCATCTATTGTTGGGTAATGATTGCTCTTCTTGAAACCGGATTGACTTGAGACAATCTGGGTTATATAATGAATTGGTGAACAGTGTGTTGCTCAGCCACAGTGCCAGCTGTTACAGAATCATTTTACACCTTATATAGGGAGCAAGTAATAAACCTGAGACGAGTTTGAAGGAACAAGAGAAGCTTGTAATTTCACCAGCAAGCAGAAGGAACGACCAAGCAACAGTACAACATCCTGCAATTACAGAAGCACTGTCAGGTAATCCCATTTCCATTCTTGAAACCTTTTAAATATATATTTTAGTTTTTTTCTTGCTACAAAAAATCAACACCAATTCCATCATTTATTTGAAGGCAATATCTTGGGAAGTACTTGTCTGGTTTTGTCTGCATGGGTTTTGTTATGCTGCCATTCTACGTGTTGTGGTAGGTCATGTTGATTTACTGGTTCACGATACCGACACCTGTAATGTGGTAGCTAGAATATCCCTGGCAGGCAGGGCGTTGGGTATGTTACCAACCTACCTTGCTGTAGAATTGTTAAGCTATTTACCCAAGTGCCTTGTCTGCAAGCATCCACATTACCTCCCTCATTCAGCATGGTGCTTTTATTTGAGAAGGACATAAATACAAGATTAACTAGATTTTATGTCTTCAAATCAGTGTCATTGGGAGCAGCTTGAATCCCTCGTTTTGATTTTAATGGACATTAATAAGATGTAGCTGACTGCAGTAATTTCTGATGTGCCTCCAGGTTCCTTAGAAAGGAAGTCACAGAGGAGATCAGTGCGAAGTCGCTCTGAGTCAGAAAAATCTACAGAACCAGTGCCAAAGAAAAAGGTCAAAAAAGAACAGGTAAATCACATCAACTTGTACTACTCTGCTCTGTCAATCCGTACCATTCTTTTTAACTGAGTTGTGATGTGCATTTCAGAGTATAATATTATTATTTCTTAGCAGATGCCCTTATCCAGGGTGACTTACAATTGTTACAGGATATCACATTATTTTTACATACAATTACATTATTTTTTACACATTATTTTTACATACAATTACCCATTTATACAGTTGCGTTTTTACTGGAGCAATCTAGGTAAAGTACCTTGCTCAAGGGTACAGCAGCAGTGTCCCCCACCTGGGATTGAACCCACAACCCTCCGGTCAAGAGTCCAGAGCCCTAACCACTACTCCACACTGCTGCTGCACAGTATATTGTCTATTTTAATTTCATATAATTTGAAAATTACGTGATCACCATTATTATAGTAGCAAACGTGATCCAACATAAAAATAGATTCTTAACTGTTTTATTTTTTTATTACTTTACTAATTCTACATTTTCCCTGTAGGCAGAAACTGTCCCCCAAACAACAGTGAAAACTGGATCACAAAAAGGTATTTTGTATATTTTTTTATTTAACTGGCAGCTGTTGAGGTTAGCTTCACTGAGACAAGGTGTAACCTTGAAAATCTGAACTTGTAGACCAATGTTGATTTACTGATGCAAAAATTATAAATCACTGCAGGGCCATGAGACTAGAGAAGCAGAGATGGCATGGAATGTTTTTTCGGTGTTCGTGTAAATAATTTTGCTCAGATTGCGAAGTGTAAAATACAGGCTAAGAAAAGATCGAAGCAGAAGACAAAAACATCTGCATCAGTCTTTGTATGAAGCGATTTAAACAAATTGCGAATTAGAAAATGACACACCAACAAAGAGCGAATAGGAGAAAATAGAAAGCTGCATCGCTCCAAATAAATGTGATTATGCAGCCTATAGTCATACAAAGCATGTAAAAGCATAGGCTACTATACAATGTGGATAAAGAAATGGACATAACTGCATCACTGATATAATTGAAACAAGGTAACATAAATACATAAAGGAAATGGTGTTTGCAATCACAACAGCACAACTTGTTATCAGAGAAGCAAAAGTGTTGTCCTAAATCACATACCTGCATGCAGTGCACTTTTTTGTCTACATTTGGGTACAGCTAATGTCTTCTTGTAGCCTATGCCATTGCATTTGTCGGCTGGCAAAGGGTCTATACCTTCAGCGCTGCTTTTACTTCTGCACAAAATGTTTCTGAAGTCATTCTATAGGCTTACAACCAAAACTCTGTAAGAAGGTAACACGAAATTGAAAATAAAATGGGTTTATACTGTAAATTAAAAAAAAAAAAAAGTGCATACAGTATTGGCTACAGTAGGCTACGCAGGCAAGGGGAAAAAAGGTAATCGATAGGCTACACACTAGGCTATTAATGTGCAATATGCTATACAGTAGGCTATATACTGTGCAATAGACTATACAGTAGGCTATATTGGCTATACTGCTAGTTATTGTCTGTGCAGTTCTTGCAATTACGAGCTACACATTACAAAACACGTGAACGATATTTCATTGTAAAGAATAAAGCATTTATGGCTGCAATGTTTTGTAAAACGCTAGGACCCTGGGGATCGATGCAGCAGCATTTTCAAAATGTCCACAGGAACTGTCAAGGCATTAACAAAGGTAAGTCTTAAGTCTCCTAATAAACAAATATTAACACAACTGCACAAAGACTGAAGAAACTGTTTTGCTTTTATGTTTTGTTGTTTTCCTGTTCATTTCGCAATGTGTAAATAGCTTGGCACTTTCTATTTTCTCCTATTCACTCTTTGTTGATGTGTCATTTTCCACTTCGCAATTTGTTTAAATCGCTTCATACAAAGACCGATGCAGATGTTTTTGTCTTCTGCTTCAGTCTTTTCTTAGTCTGTATTTTACACTTCGCAATTTGAGCAAAATAATTTACTCAAACACCGAAAAAACATTTCATTTAGTTCTTTTTTAATTTTGGTCATGTTCAAATCGCGAAATGGTTATTTTTTTCGGTCAATGTCAGAAATCTCCGATTGAGTGTAACATTATAATTTATATATATATATGTAGTCATATTTTATATTTTACAAAACTGACAAGAACAGAATAAAATGAAGTCATTTTAGAGTTTATTCAACAGACTTAGTAAAGACATTACCAGCTGGATATTCGTTGCATTCAGTTTAGCATCTGCTGTAGCGGAAAGTCCCTTTTTCAGGTAAGCAAAATGTAATAGTGTTTCAACAAATTACAGCCTATTCTTATTTATAACAGTAGCTCTGGAAGCTGAGAGTAGAGATTTGTTGTGCATAGAGAAAATGCGATTGACTGATTTTACAGGTCTTCTTTGCTTGGTTATTGTTTTAGGTGCTAGTGAGATTTCAGATTCTTGCAAACCTCTAAAGAAACGAAGTCGGGCTTCTACTGATGTGGAAATGGCTAGCTCCCAGTACAGAGACACATCTGACTCTGATTCAAGAGGACTAAATGACTCACAGGTGGGTGAGCAACTGAAGGTGGTGTTGAGTCTTTGAATTGTAGGAAGGAGCTTTTCCATTGTTATGTTAAATCTCTTTATTTGTATATATTAAGTGTTAAAGTAGTATTTTTGATTGCACCGGTTTGTGTTTCTCTTGAATAGAATAGCAGGTCCAAACACCTAAGCAGTGATCAATAGATTAATCGACCAATTTTATTAAAGGTTACATGCAGCTCTATGTTCTAAACTTTGTCACTCTGCTTTACACCTTAATTCTCTGTATTTTTGACCACTGTTTAAACAATTGCTGACCGTATTAAGCATTTACACTATTCCCGTACTTGCTATTCAGAGATCAATTGCAAAGTCATTCAACAGCTTGCTTTTAAATGCATTTTCAATAGTGTTCATTTATTTTTGAATGCTTTATTATAGGTTGGTTTTGGGAAGCAGTCTGATAGCCCTGCCGCTGCTGATGCAGATGCCTCTGATGCCCAGTCTGTGGATTCCAGTTTATCAAGACAGGGTACAAGCACTTCCAGAAAGGACACTGTCTGTCAGGTAAGACCAATTTAAAAAAAAAATAAAGTAGAAAAAAGTGGCGCTTGTTTTCAGCTGTTCCAAGCGAGCCAGTTTTGTATTCTTTCTAAACAATTCCCTTGTTTTTTCTTTTTCTTTTTTTTTCCTCTGTCAGATCTGTGAAGTCTTTGGTGACTCCCTTATTTCATGTGAAGGAGATTGCTGCAGACTATTCCATTTAGAATGCTTGGGACTGAGTACACTGTCTGAAGGGAAATTTACATGCATGGAATGTAAAAAAGGTAAAGATGATCTCTGCATGCTACACAAAATCTCTGGAGAGAGACAATAAGACATGACATTAAAATGGATCTGTGAAATATATATATATAGGACTAGTACCTTTTGAAACTTGCTAGTCCTTATGTGAAGTTCCTGAGTCGGAATCAACAACAGCTGTTGGGGGTCCCTAAATTATTATGCTTACATTTATCTTTCCTAAAAAATGAGCACTTATAAATTTAGATTTTTTTTTTTTTTTTTTATTGTATGAAGAAAGAAAAAAAAAAAAATACAATGAATATTAATGCTCATTCCTAGATATATTGATTGGATTTCTGCATCTGCCTTCCCCACATTCCGAACCCGAATAAAGTCTGTGTGGACAGCATACTTCATGTAGCATATCACTGCCTCAGTAATGGAACTATCTGTAGAACCGTCTGAGATAACCGACAAATATTTAGCAGTTGCCATTCTGGTTAACTGGGCTGGATGCTGGGTCCTTGCAATAGCATGTATACACTCCAGTGGCTGTTTAGAATTTCTATAGGTTTTCCCCACATTTAATCCTTTTGCCTCATCCAGGTCACGCATCCGTTCAAAATCAGAATATGGTCAGGCATGCTTTGCAAGGGCGTGAGCTGTTCTAAAAAGCACTTCTAGCTTTAAAATCACAGAGGTGTTTATGGGGTGTAGTAATTGTTACGCTTTTGATGTGCCTTGTTTGGCAGTCTTTGCCTTCATCAGTCTCACACAGTTATAATGATTACTTGATTTTTCATGCGCTTTAAAATCGACTTAAAGGTAGACGACCCTGTCACAAATGTGCCACTCTGGCTTTTGTCATACTAGACACAAACCTTGCAGTACATCTTCTGAAGGCGTAGATTTACTGCAGCCAATCAAATTGTGAAAGCCAGGTTACTTATAGTGCACTGCCTCTTTTCTATGTCATATTCCTTGTGTTTGCAAATCATAGTTGTTTTTTTTGGGGTTTTTTTTTAATAAATTTAGTCATTGCCAATTGTTGTTTTTATTATTTTCTCCCAATTTGGAATGGCCAATTATTATTTGAAGCTCAGCTCACCGCTAACAACCCTTGCGCTGACTCGGGAGGGCGAAGACGAACACACGCTGTCCTCCGGAGCGTGTGCCGTCAGCCGACCGCTTTTTTCACACTGCGGACTCCCCATGCAGCCACCCAAGAGCTACAGCGTCAGAGGTCAACGCAGCTCTCGGGCAGTTTACAGGCAAGCCCACAGGCGCCCGGCCAGACTACAGGGTCAGACAAATGACTGACACAGGGTTCTCCCCAGGAATTCTGTACAGCCGGGCAGCAGAACATTATAGCTGGGAGCACTTTTAACAGAAAAATCAACTTGCCTTACCTTAAATATATAATAGAATTTGAATAATGTGTTGTCTTTCATTGAATATATCTGGTTGCTCTTTTTATGTTCTACATTTTCTTTTTCATTACTGTTTTTTGTTATGGTAAATTATCGTGCTTATTTAGGCACTCTACGATTTGACTGGGGAAAGAGAACGTAGGTTTAATGGAGTGAGTTCACAAAAAAAAAGCGGTAACCTTTTCACTTCCTTTTTAGCTTAATATTGAGCTTATTGCTTCATTTCAATTGTTTTCTTTAAGTTTTCAGAGCATTTTGTTAATGCACGTCCTATTTTTGTTTTTCGCTATTTTATTTTAACCTTTTTTTTTTTGTACACAACAGTACTCACATGTTTGGTCACCATCATAACTGTTGCATGAAACCAGAGTGTAATGATCCAGCACCTCTGCACTTAAGCATTTGTGTCAGCTGACAAGTGTTCAGCTGATATCCCTTCATGCCTTTCTTCTTAAAGGCATACCGTCTCTATACATGAACCCCCAATATCTCTCACAAGCACCTGGGTACATTTTTTTTGGTATATATGTATAGCTATTATGTACAATGTCACCTTACAGTACAATAATACGACAAATAATGGACTGAATGATAATATCCAAAAATAATCGTAATATTTATTTTAATAAAGTAGCCGGTGCAAATATAGTATTAGGCGGTGGACTGCGCTGATCACCGGCTTATTTTGACCTCCTGCATTCATTGTCACTGTTTTAGCTTTGAAAATAATTGGTTATTTTTTTAGAAGTCATTTTTAACGTTTTAGCCTCTCGAAGTGCTTAACACAGAAAACCCGCCCCTTCAACTCTCTGATTTGGTTAAATGTTGCGTCAAGGATATTTTTGATGTCTAAAAAGTAAATTGTTTATACCACAAGTTCACAGTTAAACCACGGCAATAAATTAATAGCGTAAGTAATCACACGGGCAAAATTCAATGACAATACTGACGCATTCACATCTCAAAATGATGCAAAATTTGGCATAACAAGGGGAGATGAAGGGAGGTTTCAGTTCTGAGTGACTGTTGTAAGCATTATGAATGTTTGTTTGTTCACTGCTACACCCCGTTAGAAAATTGACTTCCTGCATTTATTAAACGCAAGCCTATGCACGTGAGTTTCTGTACACTTTTTTTTTTTTTTTTTTTTTTTTTTTTTTTTTTTTTTAAGCACTCACCCACAGGACTACTGAGACACAGACATCAACTAGTCTTCATTAGTTTTAATTCACCACAGGCAAGCATTAGTTTCTAACCCTGATGTATAATTAGAATGTATAGTGTTAAACAGACATTCATATAAAATGACCATAAAGGACCACAAAAAAGAATACAGGTATGTCCACAACGAATAATTTCTATATATCTTCCAGAATACTACTAACTTTTAAAGTACGCTGGACCGCAGTGCCACTTTAATATAGTACTAGTAGGCAATACCAGAATGAACCAGTTAATTAACCAAAGCCTTGTTTATATGAGCTCTATAGGGTACTTGAAGTTGTCCTGTGAATTCTGGTATATGCACTGTACAATATAACATAGATAGGACATTTTAACATGGTACAATTCTGCTTGCAGTGACTGAAGTGAATACAGAATGGAAACCATGTTTGTATGTGGAACTTTTCTAATTAACCTTTTAGGGGGTGGTTGGAACAAAAAATGATAACAAATGATTTATAAAGCTATATAGAGAGAGTGATGTTCAGTTTTTTCCCCCCTAGGTGCTCACACATGCTTCTCTTGTAAAGTGTCTAGTCCCGACGTGAAGCGCTGCTCAGTAAATGGCTGTGGTCGGTTCTACCACGAGGCCTGCGTCCGCAAACACTCCATGTCCATCTTCGAGTCCAAGGGGTTCCGCTGTCCACAGCACAGCTGCGCCACCTGCTCTTTAGAACGAGACCTGCACAAAGCAACGAAAGGTAATAGAGTTTATTCTGATGACTAAATTGTTCAAATACGTTATTTTGGTGAAAAGGATATTGGACTCTACTTTTAATTATCTATACAGCGGCAACCCCTAATACACCTATAAATTTAATTGTATGCTCTATTACAAACATGATTCCACAATTGTATCTTTAGTGCTGTTAATAAAGGGTTCAATAAATGAATTTTTTTTATTTTTTTTTCATTGTTTTTTTAATCCTCCCCCAAGGAAATGCATTCTTTAAACATTTTTAGTGATGCAGTTATCCTTTTTGTGCTTATTTGTGTGTGTTATTTATTCCTCCCATTTACTGCCTGAAGTTTCAATTCCTCTTGCACCCCCTCCCAGGTCGCATGATGAGGTGTATCCGGTGCCCCATTGCCTATCATACAGGAGATGGCTGCATTGCCGCTGGCAGTGTGGTCATCACCCCGCACATTATTGTATGTAGCAACCATTCAAGCTCCAAAAAGAACGCACACATATCCTCGCCTGTAAACGTAGGCTGGTGTTTCGTCTGTGCCAGAGGTAAGCTTGAGTCTTGGATTTTACTATCTTTTTACAATTGGAAATCCTTTGAGAGGCTTCCCTTTCACTGTTGTGCCACTGCTGCTAATGCAGTAAGCTTGAGGGGCTGTGGAGAAGCTCTGATTTGGGTGCGCTGTTTTTGCTTGCTCCTTCCAAGCAACAAAAGTAACCCTATCTATGCACTCTCAAGATGTTTTTGTTTCATTCTCACAAGTCTATTATTGTTTTGCAGCTGCTGCTTTTGTTTTCCAGACTTATTTCCATCGCAGGTTTGATGGTGTTCACTTTCTAGTGTTACAGGCATTAAGACACCACCTGAGCCTTCCATGCTGCAAATAGGAATTGATGTGTTAAACAAAAAATACCTGTTGCACAAAAAAGTGAATGTAGGGAGGTAATTGTACCAATATCAAACTTGGTGTTATAGCAAGATAGATGGGCTTTACTGGATTCAACTTTCAAATAAAGCATAGAAAAAAAAGATGCAGAGCAAAACAATTTTGGATGTGAGAATATTACGCTAGATAATGTGTTTTAAAACCTGTTACTGTTGATTACCCCTTTAAATGGACATCTAGGTTATTTAGTTCTTGTGTTCCATTTTGAAATTCTTTCATAAAAGCTTAGTAAATTGGATTTTGCAGTGTTAGTTCTGTAGATGTAGGTAGCTTCATCCAGCACGACATAAAATGTTGTAATGTATAGTATTAGTCTATGACTATTAACAAGTTGAAAAACGGAATGGGAAACCATTTCTTTAGCCTTTCCTTGCCTCTTGTACTATGACTTTATTGAATGAGAGAAATAAGTTTGTCAGTTATCTGACATTTACACTATGGGGTATACGCAAATGATTTTAAACAACTGCGGATCTAAACGCAGCTACATTTTACTTACTTTAAAAATAATCTGCTTTAATGATTTAAGCAGTGGCAGTGTTTACATCTGCCACCATTGTAGATACATTGAATAGACCCCTACAGAATGCATCTGAAAATATCTTCTGCTTTTCCTGATGTCTTACTGGAAATTAACTCCCTTAACAAGGTGAATGTTTAACCTACTGGTTTGTTAGTGGACAGTGTAGTGAAACATGATGCACGTCTTGCAGCTCACAATGTGCATTATAATGATCCTTCATGCTGGGTTTGCATTTGTTGCTGCTGTTTGGTTGTTTTTGCTTCTGGGCAGCAAACTGCAAATCGCATCATTACGTCTGCATTAACTGGGAAGCACAACAGCACTATTAGATTGTGTGAAGTTAATGTTTCCGTTATGGTAACAAAGCGAGAATGAAACTGTACCATTTATAACTGGAAAGCAAATGGAGATGCCTGCTTTGATGTAATTGGAAATGCATAGTGCACACCATTGTACGATTCAGGCACAGAATTAGCAACTGCACCTGATTCAAATCTCTTCACTCGCTCGTATTGAATTTCATGTACTATTACAAGCTTCCCAAACCTTCAGATCAGTTTGGCTACTAAAATCTGTGTTTTAAAAAAATATTTACATTTTATTTTCCAGTAGAAAATGTTTTATTGCAGGCACATGTCCTGAATGCTGATATTTACCATAGTGCAATGCATTGATTCTGTGCATAATGAAATTCAAAATATTCAATTTAAAAAAGAAAAAGAAAATTAATCAAATAATGCAAAATCACCTACATGGCTTAAGCCTTTAAATATAGAATTTGGTCTCCCCTCCCCGTCCCCCCACATATTAAACTTTTGTATGTTTTTTACTTCTTTGTGGATAAAAATTAACAAAAAACTGATTTGTTCAGATGCTCTAATACTATGTGCTCTTTTCTGTGTCTGTCCAGTCAAATATAACCTTATTAGAAAGAATTATAGAAAGCCTTATTTGTATTTTCAAAGTGTTGAGTACAAATTTACAGTTTTCTTTTTTTGTTCTTAATAATGAGGTTTTTCTGTATGCTGCAAAACGCTCCTTATTGGCCTGTTCCCCAAATTAAACAAACACATGAATGCCTACTGTCCTAATCCCATAGTACCAAAACAACATGGAATTAGTCAAAAATGCTTCTGTTCGAGTACTAGTGAGTGTTTTTAAATGAAGGGGTATCCTAATCTGTTAGTAACATTTGATGTGTTGCATAGGACAGTTGTCCCAAAGTTTTGCTTTTCTCTTTCCTTTTAATACTTGGAGGATAAATTGTCCAAAAGCTTACAAGTGGGGGATAATTCCCAAAGTGGTTTCACTGCCACACCAAATCTATTGACTGACGCGCAACGTAAACTATTAACACCCCCAATTTAATATGTGAATCTAAATCACAGTGGATGCATACAGTAGCACACAGAAGTTACTTGCTCTTTTTAAGCTGTGTTCTGTAAAGTTGATTACTATTTGAGAACTGTCTTAAAATATATTCAAATGATAAAACAGACACCAGGAAAAATTGCAGTAATTTATGTATTTATTTTAATGATCTAGTTATTTAAATGATTATGACAATTTAGGCGTTTTGAAAAAGTGGACCACTTTTGTTTCCTTCAATTAGGAGGTGTTTTTACTGGAGTGTGTGATTTTTAAATTCCCAGCTAATTTTTAAATGAAAATCACTTCTTTCCATTTTGATTTCTAAACCCAAATACAACTGGTTTACTGTTTACTTTTTGGAGTTATCTGTTCCTTTCAGAGTACTGTCAGTTACCGTTGTTTTTTTTTTTCCCTCACGTTTACACATGTTAATAGTTTTGTCTTTTTTTTTTTTGTTTTCTGGAATCATGGGTAGTTTCATTGCAACTCATCATTTTCCCTGTTTGTTTTATATATAGGGCTATTAGTGCAGGACCATTCTGACCACATATTAAGTTCTTATGCCTATAAGTCGCACTACCTTCTGACTGAGTCAAATCGTGCTGAGTTGATGAAATTACCTATGATTCCTTCCTCTTCGTCAGCTACCAAAAAGAATTGTGGGAAAGGTAACCAAACTGTTTCTTTGTTATTTTTCTGTGTGTGTGTCTGTGCTTTTCTTTCCACTCGTGGAAGCTGTATGGCTAGCAAATCTGTTGCTTTTGTTGTTTCAACAATTGAAAAAATCTGCTTTTTTAATGCTAAAACGCTAAATAAAACTGGGCTTAAAATAACCGTTTCATGTGGAACAAGAAAGCTGGGTGGTGATTTTGCGAGGCACAAGTTGGTTTGCAGATACTGGTTTTGAATCTGTTATAAGATGCTGAACAGAATTTTTGCGGTGACTATTATGGTGGTGGTGGCATTTGTTGTTCTCACAAAGGAAATGTAGCATTGGGTGGAAGTTGATTTTCCAGTTGTATTAGGAATGGGTGTTTTAATGCATGTATGTCTTGCCACACGTATTGTAATGTTAAATTCCTACATTGGTCTGTACTTATTTCAGCCTTAATAATGCACTTCCACTGTAACGCTTTTGTTACTTTGAGTTGCATGTGGATGCTCCCACTATGGTAGTTGTCGTCTTGATAAGTGAAGTGGATTTTCTTTAGAGAAAAAAAAATTGTTTAATACCCTCAACAGATATTTGCACATCTATTGGAAAATGTAATATCGATGATCGGAATGCCTGATTTTTAAAATATGGAAAAAATAACATTTTACCTAATCATATCTTAATGTGACCACCTCATCCTAGTTACAGACGTTGTCTTTTAGAATTTGTAGCAATTTGACCATTGTCCTTGGAAACTAAATGCAATTTTGAGCTAATGACTGTGAATAACAAGATGCTTAGTCCTTGTTTTAACTAAGAATTGGTTTGAGGCTAGTTGACTCTCAGTGCTGGGATGCTGCTTTCTAAAAGTTATAAAAAGAGGAGAGATTGTGTGTGTTAAACTGAACTAAATACCAGGTTATTTTGAGCCCTGAATTTGCTTGGCTTAAAGCAAAATGTGCTTGCTGCAAAAGTGACCTGTTCTGCTTAGCGCTTAATCCAATTTTTATGAGTTGATTGATTTATTGATTGATTGATTTGTATTAATTTTTTTGCTTAATGTACCAATGTGCTTTTGTTTTTCAGTGTTTTAAAGACTGGGTCTATATTTCCTCTAAATTAAGAAGCATAAAATGTATTCATCCTTGAAATGGGACTGTATTATATTGTATGTCTATCTATCAGTGTATATATACTGGTAAATACAGTATAAATGTAATAGAAATGTTACTTTAAATGGTAAATTTTAATTCTAAAAAATATATGCTTAATCTAGTACTAATTTCTGAGGAAATATAGACACTTATAGTAATAAAATGTGTTGTTAATTCAGTTTGTTGTATTGGATAAAAATGCAGATAAGTACATTTTTACTAATGTAAATCTGTCAGATCTCATGGCTGAAGTTCAGTTCAGAGTCTAAATCTTGAAGATCTGACTTAGACAGCTTCTGTCATGAATCAGCTTTCAAATCTAGAGCCAGCCAGATTGCATTTAAAGATGAATGCCTCTAAATTACATTTTTTAATAAATAAAAAAATGTGTGGAATTTGTATTCCTGTTTGAAATTTTCATATTTTAAGATTGCTTTTTTTTGTAACTTCCATACTGTGAATAAAGTTTCATTACTCATAAAGTACCAAGAGAATAGGAGCAGAGAGAAAAAACATGTTCACAGTATCAGTTACAAAGAGCAGTGAAAAGGCTGATCCTGGTCAAGCCACCACCACCCAAAATTCAACAAAATCAAAACTGTACTTTATAAATTCTGCCTTTTAAGTGCATTCTGATATACAGCATCTTCAAAATGTTGTGTTTTGAGAGCTCTTTTATTGCAAGTCAAACTGAATTGTCATCTTAAACTAAGCTCATAAGTAGGGCTGTATTTTTTTCACGGTAAAAAATTGCTTATTTTACATCATTTCACATTCTGAAAATCGGTAGCCTATTTCACGATGTATGAAAGAAATTGGGAAATCTGTGATAAACGGGGGAAAAATACAGCCTTACTTTTAATGCTTGAAAATGTTTTGACATATTAGAAAAAAAGGTGTCCAGAAATCTAAATTGCAATTTGGCTTCTCAGAAAAAAAAAAAAAAAAATCCAATGTTCTTTAATTTTTATTTTTTTTTAAGCTCTGGGCATCTATACGACATCAAAATATTGTTTAGTGACTGCTGCAGAGTAGTCATAAAGCATATTTATAAAATATTTTGTTTGCCACCTGACCAACACGGTGCAGGTTGATCAGATGACAGTATAAAACTGCCATATTACAGGCTTTGAAATTGCAAAGAATTATATTTATTTGCAATTATTCTGCATTGTTATATCCTTGTTTCTGCACGAAATCAATTGTGTGTTTGTTTTTTTGTGTGTTTTTTTTTTTTTTTTTTAAATAACAATATTGCTAACTTCTATGCAAAAGTCAATTGCATTGTTTCTTCTTGTAACTGCACTATTGAAACATCTTTCTTTCTCTATGTGAAGGCGGAAGACTGCTGTGCTGTGAGTCCTGCCCTGCTTCGTTCCACCCAGAGTGTTTAAGTATAGAGATGCCTGATGGAATCTGGTTCTGTAATGAATGCACAATAGGGAAGAAGCCTCATTACAAGCAGATTGTCTGGGTCAAACTGGGCAACTACAGGTGAGGTACAGCAACTTCACATAAGAAATAACTGTACATAATAAGGCTGTAATTCCTTCAAGGGGGTTTCAGTGATACATCAGTCATAGAATTAACTTTATAGCTTTATATGGACAGTAATGTGTACTGTGTTATAATTGGATGTAAATGATTTCAGCGTTGAGCATTTTCTTGAATGACTTTTTTTTTCCTTCTCATAAATCAAACCACTTTTAAATCTGGACTTCATTTTGGTCTGCTGATTTGCCATTAGGTTTTTACAGCTGTTCTGAGTAGATGTTTGTTTATTAGTTACAGGCACAGTGCTTGAAATATGGGACAAAAAGTAGGGAGGGGGGGCTAAAATGTGAGCCTAACGTGTCTAATCAGTGATTTCCTCTCACATTTCACAAGTATATACAAACTCGCAAAGTAAATCGCAGTATTCCAGGACACACAGGAACGCTATTAATAGAAAATCAACATATTTGTCATGTTTGCTTTATTTTTATTTTTAGGGAACAGTGAGTCAACACATATGTAATGTAATATAGATAGATAGATATAGCTAGCTTTATTAAATTGAAAATAACATATTATACTTTAAACATGTATTTTCATGTTAGGTTGTTAAATAGTACTCTTTTCAGTGTTAATACCATCTTAGGTCTTTCAGGTTGGCAATATTGCAATAAACTGATAAAAATGCATGAATAAAAATCAGCCACCCTCAGTTTGCAAACACAAATAATCAGTGATAGCCAAGTGTCAAAAAGAGAAGCAATTTGACTGAAGATTGAAAGTATAATAACGTTACTTAGAAAGGTGGTTTGAAGTATTACGATTCCTGTATTTTGAATGCATTGCTATTATTTTCTTGTGTAGTTGAATGAATTGTCTACATTTTATCTGGCTAACATAGGACACTTACTTTCATGTTGTTAGAATGATTGAGCTTAATGTTGAAAATTCTCCTGAAAATTCAGCAAGACCTTTATCTCAAATTAGTCTTCATAGTTATTTTCTGACTAATATTGTGTAATATCAACGATGCAAACTTGAATTGGAAACTACTGGACTCGTACTGTATTTATTAAAATGAAGTAAGAATGCCACATGTCGTGTGTGTATAAATATAAAATCATATATAAAAATGGGTGTGTTAATCAAGACACAATTAACTGGTAGCACTACCAAGATAAAATAAAAATCAAAATTAGATTATAAACTAAAAATAAAACATGGTCCAGGAAGTTAAACAGAATATGAATTAATGAACCCATAATCACAATTATTGAACAAAAAATCCATAAAATTGTTTTATTTTATATCAGAATGGAGCTAACACAATGTATTAAGTTATTCCGCTATTACCTTGCTGAGCACACTGCTACCGTTTTTTGTACTTCTAAAGAAACGTGAATACAATAGCAAAGTCGGGACGATTTCACAGTTTTACTGTTTTTGACCGGGACAAATTAGAGACTGACAACTGTGCCATACCCAGTTTTCCTGAGAAGTCTGGTAACTCTGTGTGATTCTGTGAATTCTAACCCTAACAAGTATTATGTGCAAATGAATGATGAAACAAGCATTGGTTTGAATGATATTGATAGTCGCTGTAATTGTTAATTATATATACAAGTACATATTAAGAAAAAAACGTACCAACTTTTTTCGTAGCTGTTTTTATCACCTGATATATAAACATCCACTTCACTACAAGGAGAAAGTAAAACTTCCCGCTCACATGTACAGCCTCTTGCTGCGTGGATCTGCATCTATACTGCGCGCAGCCAAAACAGCAGTTTGAGTGGTAGTGTGTATGCTGCCATGTACACTGCAGAAAGCCCATTTTTATTATAAAGTGAATATTTTAAATATAAAGCATGTGAAGGTAAAGCTAATTCAACTGGTGTTGAGAACTGTCTGGCTTATGTTACCAAAAAATGGCTTTCCCCACAAAATATTAAATCAAGAAATATCCGTCGATAAAAAGTCCTCCCACAGCAAACACATTTCTAGCATACCTGGTGAGAAGTAAGGGGGCCAAAATACGATCCCCACCTCCCCCGGCGCCTTCGAATAAGACCGAATTGAGGGGGCCCATGCAGTCTTTATCTTACAGGGATATGTAACAACTCTAAATAATAGGCCTGTAAACTCCCGTCATTTATGATTAGTAACAAACATTTACATCTGTACAATGTCATAACACTAACATTATTGCACTGCACTGAGTTTGATTCCAATCCACTTTAAATGGCCACATCAAGACAAGGTTTCTTGTGGCCATCTAGTGCCGGCAGCGTTTTAACAAAAAGAAAATTGTGAGTTACTACTTCTGTCAGGAGTCAGTTAGTGCAACTATGTATTGAGCATCTCAGGATTTGAGCTTGCTTCCTTCTAAAGCTTGGACTTATCAATTTGGCTAAAGGAACATAAGAAAGTTTGCAAACGAGAGGAGGCCATTCAGCCCATCTTGCTCGTTTAGTTGTTAGTAGCTTATTGATCCCAGAATCTCATCAAGCAGCTTCTCGAATGTCAGCTTCAACAACATTACTGGTTCCAGACCACTCTGCAAATTTAGATATTTTATTGAACATCATGTAATCAAAGAAACTAAAAAAAAAAAGTCTACCCGAAGCCATAATAGTATTAAAGCATTTCATCTTAGAAGTATATGGGGAAACTTCTTACCAAAGCGGTAAGTAATTCAATATGTTAACGTAATGTTATTCACCAGGTTTCATGCGACTTCATGAAGCAAAATTAGTTCTATAGGGTGATGCAAAACCTGTGGCCATAGCTGTAGCATTGCCTGCTCTCTGAACCATGTGAGATTGTAAGAACATCGAGAAAGGACACTGGCTGTTTTGGGGCTGTAGTAACAAGTGGTAAAAAGAGTGGGGTTTTTTTGTTTTGCACATCACTGGACTTTGTTGTTTTCACCTGCGTCCATCACACACCTGTTTTTGCTGCCTCCCGATTTTAAGG
This sequence comes from Acipenser ruthenus, assembly GCF_902713425.1. Classification (NCBI taxonomy): domain Eukaryota; kingdom Metazoa; phylum Chordata; class Actinopteri; order Acipenseriformes; family Acipenseridae; genus Acipenser; species Acipenser ruthenus. Next base: position 7,628,706 of record NC_081225.1, on the reverse strand, counting down.
ATTGCTTCGGATTCATCATATCCTGATGTAACTATCACTATTATCTGCTGTATTATTGAATTGTGTTTTGTCACACTTGTACTTTGCTTGAACAAAAGTTATTGTATTTCTTGCTCTTATTGTATTACTTGTATTGTAACACTTAATGTATTTGCTTACGATTGTAAGTCGCCCTGGATAAGGGCGTCTGCTAAGAAATAAATAATAATAATCTTCCCTGCCGGTGTAGCGACAATCGTGTAAGAACATCGGGAAAGGACACTGGCTGTTTTTCCTGGGGTGTTTCTGTGTTATGGGTTGTGTTATTTTATTTGTTAGTTAGTTAGTTGTGTATTTTAAATGTTTTATAATTCTTCATTTGCTTTTATATATCTGCTATGTCTTTTCATCTGCCATTTCTGCATCTTTCTTTTTCTACTTTATTTTTCCTTCTAAGAAACCATTTTTAATTTTAGTATTTTATATATTTTGTTTAATTTCTGTAATTCACTTTCGATAAAAGCATCTGCTAAATAATTAAATAATAATTCAATTAAGAGCAGCCCACCCTACATATTAACTGTGTGCATATGTTGTTGTTTCTTAATGTTTTTGTTCAGGTGGTGGCCTGCGGAGATCTGCAATCCCCGATTAGTACCATTTAATATCCAGACTCTGAAGCATGAGATTGGTGACTTTCCTGTGTTCTTCTTTGGATCTCATGATTACTATTGGATTAACCAGGGCAGGGTGTTTCCTTATGTCGAGGGGGACAAGAGCTTTGCTGATGGCCAAATTAGTATTAACAAGACTTTCAAAAAAGGTGAGATTAGACATCTTCCAGTGTAAAGAAAGCATGTGTTTGAGAACATAAAACTTTTTTTTTTTTTTTTGGTTTCTAATGGCATGGTACCTATTTCTGTGTTTTATGCTTTTTTCATTTTAATTTGAATATAGATGCCCATATATAAATAGATATATATTCAACAACATTTTCCTTACATTGTGTATTATGTTTGAACAGCTAAACAAAATATTTTAAAATAGGCAAACCTGAGCATTTTACAATTCCACATATATAAAAAGGGTCAGGGTTTGGTAAAGGAGTCGCTCTTTATCTTGTGTTTTTCAAAGCTTGACCTTTTTCTCCCATCCCCAGCCCTCGAAGAAGCAGCTAAGAGATTCCAGGAGTTAAAGGCACAAAGAGAAAGCAAGGAAGCGCTGGAGATGGAGAGAAACTCTAGGAAGCCTCCGCCATACAAGGTCATCAAGGTTAGTGCTGACAAACTGAGTAGCGATTGCGCAGAGATTGTGCAGGAGGTGAGGGTGCAAGATATCTCCATATATGTGATCCCTGGTACCAAGGAGGAGTAAATTTAATATTTGTCATTTGGCATTCCGCCGAAACTGCTCCTTACTGCATAGATAATACAACATTGCCTCATGATACTTATTTCCTAAATATTCACTGAGTTGTATCGGGGTGCTCTAACATCTGTGTCCGTGTGTCCTTTCTTAGTCCAACAAGCCGTTTGGGAAGGTTCAGATCTACATGGCTGACCTGTCTGAGATCCCAAGGTGTAACTGCAAACCCACAGATGAGAACCCGTGCGGGCTTGACTCGCAGTGTCTGAACAGAATGCTGCAGTACGAGTGCCACCCGCAGGTGTGCCCCGCCGCAGAGCTGTGCCAGAACCAGCGCTTCAGCCAGCGCCTCTACCCAGAGACCGAGGTCATCAAGACTGAGGGCCGGGGCTGGGGGCTCAAAGCCAGAACTGAACTCAAAAAGGTAACTGAAAGATTGACCGACGATGGCCGTATGTGGGCTTTAGTCTGTTTTTGTTGCATTTGAGAGTTGCTGTTTAGTTTTATTTTATTTTAGGGTTAAAGAAAATCTTTGTTTCCTCCTTTTTTTTTTAATTGGTATTTCAAAAACAATGCTATAAATTGCTGGTACCTGTTCTGTAGGTTCACGTGGTCTTATTGATTAGACCACTGGAGTTAATTAAAAAAAAAAAAACTAATGAAGTGAAATGATATATAAAATACACAAAGGACCAAACAGAAGGGGGGGGTCCAACGATTTTAATATTAGTTGCCAATATGAGGATTTTAAAACCTTAATTATCACCTATTTTAAGCATGAGTCTGTGATTGCATACAAGTATTAATTGGCCAGACAAACTTTTTTATTGTGTGTCTGTTTTTAATAGTAGCAAATGATGGTGGTGCCATTCTGCTCCCTTCCTTCTCAAAATACTGTTTTCTGTTGTTTTTTCCCCTCCCAGGGTGAGTTTGTGTGTGAGTATGTTGGTGAGCTGATTGATTCAGAGGAATGCAGGCAGCGTATCAAACACGCTCACGAGAACCACGCTACCAACTTCTACATGCTGACACTTACCAAGGTATGGATTGGGTTGTTTTCATCTGTACTAAATCCTGTCACTGTTTTAATAATGCAATCAAACCGGCTTATCAGAACCGCCGAAGAACTAAATTATTGTTAGACTGGGTGCTGCGTTTTGGTGGTTTAACAACATAAGAGATCTATAGAGATGCAACGATATTTAGTTTATTTGTTTATTTATTTAGTTTCATGCTTCTGAATAATAGTGTTGCCAATGCATCAATTTATGGTTGATTATTACCTGTCTGATATCGATTTAAATGTACCTCCTATCTAATACTGGAATTCATCTGGGAGGGGAAGTGGTACTTTTTATATGTTTTGATTATTTTATATGTAACAAATAATTCAGTGCAGGGAAATGCCTTTAGTGTGGGTATTGTTTTTTATAATCATAATAACATCTTCCATTCTCCATATCTTTTGCTATAAATCAGCTTTTTATGTTGCATAATATGTTAGCAATAAGGTATGTGCGATTGATTGATTGTCTGTGTTTAGGATCGTGTTATTGATGCTGGGCCCAAAGGAAACTACTCTCGTTTTATGAACCACAGCTGTAACCCGAACTGTGAGACGCAGAAATGGACAGTAAACGGGGATGTTAGAGTGGGACTTTTTGCTCTTTGTGACATTGATCCTGGTAAGGAATTGGATCCACTTGTAATTAGTAGTACTTAGGATCAATTGCTTTACCCTAGCACCTTCCACAAGAACATTGTCTTATCAACCCCCAGTCCCATTGGTCTGGCAATCATCTCCAAAAATGGTGTCTGCAGCCCTAGACCCCACATAAGGCTGGGTGGTCTTGCTAATTACTGTGGAAAAAAATATGCAAAATGCATTTACATGAGAAACCTCTTTCATAGTCCAGTGGCTGATGCAAAGTCCTGAGTTTTTACACCGCTAGATATCACTGTTTGTGTGCTGAAATACACATGCTATAGGACCAAGATTGACATTTCTATGTGTGTATATATATGTTTTTTAGACACAGAGTTAACATTCAATTACAACTTGGACTGTTTGGGGAACGGAAGGACTACATGCCACTGTGGTTCTGATAATTGCAGTGGATTTTTGGGTGTGCGACCTAAGGTAAGCCAACGGATTTGCATGGACTAGCCAGTATGAATTTGCACATGCAACGTCTCACTTACAACAGGGTATACATAATTCAGCATTCACACAGTGACCTAATAATGGGGGTCTGTTTTAATTATCTAAATACCACTGCTGTTTTTAAATCTATATTAATCCCGGTGCTTTGTGTGTGTGTTTGTGTCTATACTTATAATATATAGTAAGTAGGGTTGGCCGTTATACCGGTATCATCGTGGATACCGGTATTTTTTAATGACGATAAGAATATTGGGAGGGGGGGGGGGGGGGGTATATTGTTTTTTTGTTTTTTTTTGAGGCAGTGCACACCAGGCCCCGACGGAGTGTAGACAGCAGGTGAAGCGAACGCACAAAATGTATATTCTGTAGATAGGTTTCAATTTCTTCCCCTGCTCAGTTCCTGTCCCGTGTGCATTGGACTGATTCATTTGAACTTCATAGGGAGGTGTTCTCAAAGATTTGTATTATTTTACTACATTAAATTATTTTGAATTACAGAACTAATAACTTAATACAACATGCACTCGTTTAATCAATCAGGTCGCGTTACACTTTTAAAAGGATTGGTTTAAACTACGTTTGAACCTTCCACAATATGTATACACTTAGGGAGTTTGTAACTAAATGCGTGGGTGGTCTAGACCAGACTTCAATGTTTTGTACACAGGCTTCATACCTTGCTATCGGTTGGCCTTATTTTATTTATTTATATTCACAACGTACCTGTCTTGGAGTAAATTTATTTACTTTTGATATTGATTATAAAACTATTTACATACTCAACGTTTCTGTGGTTTTATATTAATTAACATACCCGTCTGTTCATGGCAAAACTCTTAAAGGAAAGCATTTTATGTTTAGAAAACTATTTAAACATGCATAATTAGGAGAGTTTGGGATCGTATTATATAAAAGCAATTTTTTAAAAGTGTTTCTACTTTAAGAATCTCGTTTTGCATCAGCCTATTATATATTTAAAAAAATAACTCTATACAGTAAAGAGAGGTACAGTTTTGCATAATTCGCAAAAAAAAAAAAAAAAAAAAAATTGGCTAATGACTTAACCATTACAATCCCTTACAAAAGGGGGCAGTAGTTTTGGCTTTAGTAGAAATGAAAAGCTCCATAATAGGGCTGCCTCAGGGCTTGATAATTGAAGATACAGTAATTATTTAATTACCTGAGTTAGATGCAATTGGGAAAGAGGCCAAGGTATTTAATAAATAAAAAAACATTCACCCCCCTTGGACTTTTCCACATTTTGTAGTGTTACAACCTGGAATTAAAATGGATTTAATTGGGATTTTTACAATTTGATTTACACAACATACTTAACACTTTGAAGGTGCAAAATATTTTTTATTGTGACACAAAAGTTAATTAAACAAAAAAAAAGACATTTGTTGGTTGCATAAGTATTCACCCCCCTGAGTCAATACTTGGTAGAAGCACCTTTGGCAGCAATTACAGCTGTGAGTCTTTTTGGGTAAGTCTCTACCAGCTTTGCACATCTGGATCCTGCAATTTTTGCCCATTCTTCTTGGCAAAATTGCTCAAGCTCTGTCAAGTTGGATGGGGACCGTTGGTGAACAGCAATTTTCAAGTCTTGCCACAGATTCTCAATTGGATTGAGGTCTGGGCTTTGACTGGGCCATTCTAAGACATTCAGGTTCTTGTTTTTAAACCACTCCAGTATAGCTTTGGCTGTGTGTTTAGGGTCATTGTCCTGCTGGAAGGTGAACCTCCGCCCCAGTCCCAGGTCTCTTGCAGACTGAAACAGGTTTTCCTCTAGAATTTCCCTGTATTTGGCTCCATCCATCTTGCCCTCAATCCTGACCAGTTTCCCAGTCCCTGCCGATGAAAAGCATCCCCATAACATGATGCTGCCACCACCATGCTTCACCGTGGGGATGGTGTTCTCAGGGTGATGAGCAGTGTTGGCTTTGTGCCACACATAGCGTTTTGTGCTAAGGCCAAAAAGTTCAATTTTGGTCTCATCAGACCAGAGAACCTTTTTCCACATGTTTGCTGTGTCTCCCACATGCCTTTTGGCAAAATCCAAACGGGATTTGATATGGTTTTTTTCAGTAATGGCTTTCTTCTCTCCACTCTTCCATAATGCCCAGCTTTGTGGAGCGTCCGGGTTATAGTTGTCCCATGGACGGTTTCTCCCATCTCAGCTGTGGATCTCTACAGCTCCTTCAGAGTTACCATTGGCCTCTTGGTTGCTTCTCTGACTAATGCCCTCCTTACCTGGTCACTGAGTTCTGGTGGACGGCCTTCTCTAGGCATAGTCGCGGTTGTGCCATATTCTTTCCATTTTTTAATAATGGATTTAACGATGCTCCGGGGGATGTTCAAAGTTTGGGATATTTTTTTATAACCCAACCCTGATTGGTGCTTCTCCAGAACTTTATCCTGGACTTGTTTTGATAACTCCTTGGTCTTCATGATGCTGTTTGTTTAGATATGCTCTCTAACAAACTCTAGGGCCTTCCAGAAACAGGTGTATTTAATCTGAGATCATGTGACACTTTAATTGCACACAGGTGTCCTCCGTTCAACTAATTATGTGACTTCTGAAGGCAATTGGTTGCACCAGAGCTTATTTAGGGGTGTCACAGCAAGGGGGGTGAATACTTATGCAATCAAGACTTTTCAGTTTTTTATTTGTAAGTAATTTTGAAAAATATGTAGATTTTTTTTCCCACTTCGACATTATGGACTCTTTTGTGTAGATCAGTGACAAAAAATCCTAATTAAATCCATTTTAATTCCAGGTTGTAAAACTACAAAATGTGGAAAAGTCCAAGGGGGGTGAATACTTATGCAAGGCACTGTATATACTTTAAGGGTGATTTTTTTGTGAACCCTTTATTGCAAAAAACAATAAAAATGTGATCAAGATTTCCAGCGTGTTAACAATATCGATTGCTTTTTAAATACTTTTAAGATTGACTTTTGTCTTTATTGTCACCGTTTTTTCTTTAGGTCTCTAATAGTGAGTTGTTTTTTTTTGGTTTATCAGAGTGCAGTTGTGATTGAAAAAGAGGAGAAAGCGAAGAACGCCAAACTGAAAGCAAAGAAGCGTAAAATCAAGCCTGATACCAAGCAGACGCACGAGTATTTCTGTTTCCGCTGTGGGGATGGAGGGGAGCTGGTGATGTGTGACAAGAAGGACTGCTCGAAAGCTTACCACCTCCTATGCCTTAACCTGACCAAGCCTCCATATGGTATGTTACCCAATCCACTGTGTTATTTACTCAATGCTTGGGGCATAAAGATCCTCTGAAATCAATATTCTGCGTGGTCCCATAAGTCAGGACTCTCCTATCATATGTTGTGCTGATTAGGATGTTCTGTTAAATCGGACGTCCGCACCCTGTTAACTGTCAGCATCACACATCAAAATGATCAGAATTCCTTTCTCTGCTTGTATTTCACAGCTGAAAGAAATGGTCAATCAATATTGATGCATCTGATTCTTGACTTATGGCTCACCCTGTATATGCCCTTCGGTCACACATTTTTTTATTTAATATTTTTAAGGCGTTTTAAAATCATGTGTGTGAACTGTATGGAGTTTGAGAAGCTGCCCTGCCATAACTTTGAGAAAAAAAAAACATATCCATAAAATAGATACGTAGATAGGAACTTAACATGGTACATTTGTTCACACAGTGATTTGAAGGGGATGTATATTTTTTAAATCCACAAATGTAGATTACATATATTTTACTGAGTGTCATTTGCATAAATCAGAAAACCAGGCACCTGACTAGTCTGCAGGTGATAAAGGGCTCTATGGGATTAAGAGCTGAGGGGACAAATATGTTCCCTGTAACAGCACAAAAATGAGCAGCTGGATGTCTGATGTAGTAGACAAACATTTTGACTAGAGCCTTCATAATTATTATTATAATTATTATTTATTTAGCAGATGCCTTTATCCAAGGCGACTTACAGAGACTGGGGTGTGTGAACTATGCATCAGCTGCAGAGTCACTTACAATTATGTCTCACCCGAAAGACGGAGCACAAGGAGGTTAAGTGACTTGCTCAGGGTCACACAATGAGTCAGTGGCTGAGGTGGGATTTGAACCGGGGACCTCCTGATTACAAGCCCTTTTCTTTAACCACTGGACCACACAGCCTCCATAAACTTACAGTTCCTTAAGTTTAGCCTGATATTTGATTTGTTTTGACATTATGGATGAGTGATTGTGGAATACTGAGTTGCTACATAAATGTAAGTTATTTTGTTTAATTTTGTCAGACGGGGGGGGGGCTCCAGAGTGGCGCATCCAGTAAAAGCATTTGCGTAGTGTGCCAGATGCGCCCTATAGTCTGGACGTCGCGAGTTCGAGTCCAGGTTATTCCTTTGCCAATTGAGGATGGGAGCTCCCAGGGGGCGGCGCTCAATTGGCCGAGCGTCGCCCGGGGGGAGGGAGGGTTAGGTCAGCCAAGGTGTTCTCGGCTCACCCACGCACCAGCGACCCCTGTAGTCTGGCCGGGTGCCTGCGGGCTTGCCTGTAAGCTGCCCGAGAGGTGCGTTGTCCTCCGACGCTGTAGCTCTTGGGTGGCTGCATGGGGAGTCCGCAGTGTGTAAAAAAGCGGTCGGCTGACGGCACACACTTCGGAGGACAGTGTGTGTTCGTCTTTGCCCTCCCGAGTCAGCGCAGGGGTGGTAGCGGTGAGCTGAGCATAATAAAATAATTGGCCATTCCAAATTGGGAGAAAAATAATAAAAATAATTGGCAACGACTAAATTTATTAAAAAAAAAAAAAAAAAATTCAAAAAATTCAAAAGTTCAGACGGAACATGATGCTGATCATATTATTTTGTGTATGTTGTTCATTATTCTTACTATAAAAGGGCTACCATAAGGTGAACCCTCTAATATCCATTTCTTTCCGTTTCATGAAGGGAGGTGGGAATGCCCGTGGCATCACTGCAGTGTGTGTGAGAGCCCCTCCGCTTCCTTCTGCCAGTTCTGCCCCAGCTCATTCTGCAAGGATCATGAAAGAGGATCTCTGGTGGCGTCTTCCCTCGACGGCCATCTCTGCTGCTCCAACCACAACCCCAAGAGCCCTCTGGCTCCTGAGTCCTTCAGCAAGATCAAAATCAAACTGGAGCCCCAGGAGCCAAGTGAAGAAATGGGGGGGAATAGTCTTTAAAAATGGAAATAACAAACCAACTAAACTGTTCCTAATATTTAAAGCATAAGTAATGAAAATAGGCAGGGTTTCTTTTAATTATTTTTTATTTTTTTTTGGTTCAGGCAACCATAGCAAGTCAATTTTAAAGAAGTGTTTGCTGACATTGCTGTTCATTCATTCCAGTTTACAGCGGGCATTGAAGCGGATTGTGGAGAGGTCAGCCTGTGACACAACTTCCATGGATGGATGGAGAAGGCAAGGCAAATTCATTGTGATGTACTTTTTACAGAGCAGAACCAAATGTAGCTGTATTGGTTATTTGGCACTTTTTAAAACAGAAGACTTTAATTCTTGATGGAGTTTTGACGGGTCTCTGCCTAGCTGTTATTGTTTACCTACTGTGAGCTGTGGTTGCCTGGAGGACTCTTAATTCTGCCAATTTGTTATTTAAAAAATTTAAAAAAGCCTTGCATTCAATGCTGGGCCATTAAACTGAGCAGAAATCTGCCAGTTAGTAGGTCACTCCAAAAAAACATTACATCTGTTTTTATGTACTGTACCGCTCAAGACTTTATTTTTGTGCAATTAACATACATACACTACATTTCAGAAGCAGATCTAATTTGCTGTGTCAATTGCCATTACTTTTATTTTGTTATTGTACTCATCTGTTTTTCTATAAGGAATTGAAAGCCATTCTGGCCTGGTTTTTAGATACACAGAGGAGGGTTCATTTTAAAGTGACCAAGTGCTGCATTCCTCAATCATGTTGGCAGCACCAAGTCAGTATTATAATGCATTTTACACACTGATGTTGCACATCTGACCTTAAAGTATTGACTGTACACAATTACCACACACGGATACATTAAGGTTCTAACATTGTTGCACAGACCATTTTAAACTGGTACATATTTAAGTTTTATCATAATGGTGCCCTCTGGAGTCACATTTTCAAACCTTTTTCATGCATGGTTTTTAAACATCATTTTATTTAAGCTGGTTTTCCAGTCCTTTTATACACCACTTGTATAACACTAATTTAAAGAAATTGCATCATGTATACTTGTAGATGACTCCTAGGGACTTTTTTTTAAAAGCTTTGGGACTTGTTTTGAAGAGAGTATATCTGTAAATATTTAAAGAATGTATTCCATTATTTAAAATGAAAAAAAAAAAAAAAAAAAAAAAAAACTTCTGTCATATTGAGCACAGAAAGACTGAATTACATATCTCATTATAGTGTTTCCCTTCTTGATTTTTTCGTACCCCTAAAGGTTACCGTATTCTGAAACTCTACATTGAAGTGATCTTTAAAACCACTTAAACAAATATGGAAGGAGCCTTTTGCTTTAGTTTCATATATAGAGCAAATTTCTTATTCCAATCAGCAGAAGGAGCATTATGTCAAACCTGTTTTTAAGCATTTCATTTGTTTGGTTTCCTTGATGTAAAATTGTTTTAACGATAAAGCAAAAACTTTTTATTTCCAGTACAGTGTGTGTATTGAAAATAAATGGAATTACTGCAGACCTTGACTGACTGATTGAACTTATATTTAAAAAAAAAAGATAATTTGGGACTGTATACAATATTAGAATTGTTTACAGTTTTTTATTTTTTACTTTTTTTTTTTTACAAAACTAGACAGAAAAAAGCAGCATTTTTCTCTTCAAGTGGGTAAAGTGGTCTGTGATTTTATTGCTTTAGTGGCTGTGCTAATGTATACCTTAAACTGTCATCAGGCAAGACTGCGCTAACAATGTTTTAACCCTACATTACAATCCATGTGTGTTTGTTTTTTGTAATACTCTAATGCAGTGGTTCCCACACCAGTCCTGGGGACCCACTTTGTCTGCTGGTTTTCATTCCAACTGAGCTCTCAGTTACTTAACTAGACCCTTAATTGAACTGATCATTTGCTGAAGTAATTGTTTTCAGCTCTTAACAGATGCATATTTCAAGTTAATATATTATAAGTTAACTAGAACTCCGCAACTGTTTAAGAGCTGACAACAATTAAAAAAAGGTATAATTAAGCAAATTATCAGTTCAATTAAGAGTCTCGGTTGGAATGAAAACCAGAAGACACACGGGGTCCCGGGATCGGGTTTGAGAACCACTGCGCTAATGGTACTTGTCTTGCAGTGTTATACTCAGTGTAACTAGGTATATTGAGTTTTTGTATAGCTTAATAAAAAGGTTTTTGAAGGGTTAGGGGCAATAGGAGAAACAGCTGCTCCCAAAAGATTTGGGGCTGTTTTCTTTCGAACTACAGACACTGGGCAACCCAATGGCTGCACCACTGGTACAAAAACAGTCACTTTATGTTTGTTTTTTAAACAAAAAAACCTCTGCCTTCATTTATTTCAGGTGGTCCATAGTGTTTACTTGAATTTGATTTGTTATTGCCTTATTTTACCTTCATTTTATTTATGCAGCAAAAATAATTGTATTGTTTTTGTATTGGTGTAATTTTAGGGGACAAAGTCAGGATTTTTTTTTTTTAATCAGCTTTTGTGGTTTTCTTTTTTCAGTGATTTCAAAAAGAGGTAACATTTTAGTATATATTGTATTCCATGCCAGATATTTCTAAGGCAGCAATAAGAGATGGCTTTGTTTTCTGTCTTTAGGTTCTATCTATTTATAATTCATTTTGCAAATGCCTTGAGTGTTTGTTACACTTTTTAAAACCAATACTGTGTGTAAATCAAGGAAAGATAAAATTGACTAGAATTATACTTGAAGGTTTGTTAGTTCAGTTACACCTTGTCATAGAGAAGCAACCAGTATAAATACAGGTAGTGGACAAAGAAATGGAAACACCAATTTAAAGTCACTTAATAGGGCTTTGGGCCACTATGGTATCCCGCTCTGAAGTTCTCGGCGTACCATTTTTAATGAAACTGGGTGCTCTCGCCCCAGGTTGAAATTTGCAGTCAATTGATCTGCAGTTGCTCTCCTGTTTTGCCTTGCACTTTGAATTAATGCACGGACATCACAATCCTGGAGTATGCGCTTCTGCCCACTGTTACACTTTGCTGATGATGTCTTTCCCTGCTGTTCCATGCCGACATCACCTTAGACACCGTTGCTCATGAAACATCAGCAAGTTGAGCTGTCTTGGTCACTGAAGCTCCTGCTAAATGCGCCCCAACAATCGCCCCTCTTTCAAAGTCCCTAAGGTCTCCTCTTGCAGACATGCTAGCCATAATTAAAGGCAACCAGGCCTGTATAGCATTTTTATACATGACCTTAAACATGCTGGGGTTATTTGCTTAATTAACACATGAGCCCTTGGAAGCCCTTGCTTTCAGTATACTTTGTTGTCCCTCATTTACCCAGGTGTTCCCATTTTTTTTGTCCACTACCTGTATATACATGCTTAAATAATAATATTGGTCTGCACTTTATGCATTAGATTTTTTTTTTGGTTTGTTTTGTTCTTGGCATTTTTAAAGTTTATTTTTACTTGTTTCCAAGATCACAACTTTTCAGGGATTCAGCTAACACTAGCCAACATTTAACAATTCAGTTTTATTGCAAATGGTTCTTGGCAATATTGTTACACAGAACCATTAACCATCCAACACAAAAAACACTACATGATATTCAGATGCATATATGCCACAGATTCTATCCTGGTTTCTACAGTATAGCAGATTCTTTTTAAGTTACTGTACATTCACTAAGCTGAAGCTACCATTTTGTTCTGCAACTTTTTGGCAGTGCAGAGCCTCAGAAGGGGGAGTGGCATGCATTTTTATGAAATACAAATACATTCCTGGAATGTTAGGAATACAGAGAACACTTTAGCAATTTGAATTTACCGATTTTAACACTTGAGTCCTTGAAATTATTTGCTCAGTAGTGGGTTTTCAGCTGGACTATAAAGTTTAAATATTTGTGTTCCTAAATAAACTGTGGTTCTTAAGCCTTATCCTGCCTAAAATGATCTGCTACAACCCCTGAAGCATTCAGATTCACCCAAATGTACTTTCATCTTTTAATTTCATGTTTTTTTCATGACTGTAGAGCTTACTTCAAAAAATGTATTACTTTTCTTCTGAGCTGCACGGTGCTGTTCATACAGAAGATTACTTATCATTAATGTTAGAGTAAGTAGCGGGGTTCCAAAAAATAGTTGCACGTCCCCACATGTTGCTACAACTGTTTAAATAATGTACCTGTCATTTTTTTTCATTGTTAACATCCTGACAACTTTTTACACTTCTACCTTTTAAAGTCTGTTTCAAAGCTCTTCTCAAAATGGCTGCTCCAGTGGGTTTGAGATCTGTCCTCTAAATCACTGTTGCGTACCACATGGATCGTTCTTGCTCTTTGACAATGTGGGCAGTAATCTTTACGCTATCAATGCACTAAAGTGGCCATTTTGAAAAAGACTTTAAAGTCATAAGTGTAAAAAGTTGTCTGAATGTTAACAATGAAAATAAAAATGACAGGTACGTTATTTAAACAGTTTTAGCAACATGTCTGGATGTGTAACGCTATATTTTTCGGAACCCCGCTACTTGCTCCTTAATGCCAATTGTACAATTCCAAACTTTAAAACAAACACTCCTACTGTTTCTACAGTTCCACAGCCATATTTTGAATATTTTAATTTTTTTTTTTCACATTCAGTCCTGCAGTGAAATTGTAGCTGCCCTTTCTGCAGCTTTTAATGCACTTAAGGATACCCCCTTTACTGATCAAGGTCACAGATGCTAAAGTAATTTGATCTGTAATGCTTCCCCAAAAGTGTATAGAAGCATTCATATTGTTACTACACAAAGTGTCTAATATTTTATCTTATCATATTGCTCAGTGTTCAGTAGATCCCAGATTATAAATATGTATACAAAAAAAATAATACAGATCAAATATTTACTGATTTACACAATTCATTGCCTTTTTTAAAAGGTGCAATTTCTGAAGTTAAAAAAAATATGTAACCTTTTTTTGCCCTTTTTTTTAAAACCGTTTTTAAAGGTAGCATTTACAAAATCTCACAGGTAGATTCTCATTTTTTATGTGATCTTTATCTTAAAATAAAACTAATAACTGTTGGTTTTGTGAAATGTTGATTGTAATTGTGGACTTTCCATATGACCATCAATATAAAGTATACATTGAAAACATTTGAAACACACGAAGGCTTGGCTAAAACGAAAACCCTTTTCAACACACTGCATAGTGTTGCTTCCCTTGATGTTTTTCTGCTGGGGGTTATTACTGTATTAATTGATGTTGCTGTTTTAGAATTTAACAATCACCAATTCTTTTGTTTCTGTTTTGTTGTTTGGCCTATGTGCATAGTGTAAAAGAATGATGCTTGTCAAACCTTGTACATAGTTAGCAAATCCAGATTGTCACTAGTTGTAGTGTATTTAGAATGCCTGTAATATTTAGCTTCTTCTGAATGTGTGTGACTGTAGGAACGTATACTTTTTTTGTACATTATATTGACTGATGTCCTTTTTTTATTTGAAATATTTTTGAATTCAGATGTGTTTTGCTTCTGCCAGAATTCATTCTGAAGGGTTTTTAATGACATTCCACAGATTTATCAGTTTCAGACTTGCTTAAGGTTTGACTTCAATAAACTGTTCTGAATGTTCAAGTCTCACATGCTTCTCCCTTTGTGCTCGTTGCTACTTTAGAGATTTATTTTCACTTTCGTCATCTTTGCTAAATCACGCTACACCCTGTCAGGATAAGCCACAGCTGAATTTCCAGAGCATTTTACAGCGCTGAGGATTCATCCTGCATTGCATCAACCACCTAAAAATAAGTGGGTGATGCAATCCAGAGATTTTTTTTTTTTTTTTTTTCCCCCAGTTCTATAAAATGCTAACAAATGAAAATCCAGCTTTCACTTATCCTGGTGGGGTATATGTTGATAACCCCTATCATGTCATTATCACAAGTTAAAAACATTGTTTTAAAGGCTTTATTTCATTTTGTAGCCCCATTTATCCTGCCACAACAGTAAGATTTTCCTGATATTCACTGCCTGTGTTACAAGTAGTAGGGCCACACAGGGTTTCCATCACAAAGTGTAAGGCTCAGGAACAACTAGAGTCAATGTGATGAAGTCTGGAAAACAAAATGATCTTCCCACAACATGAACTACAAAGCTAAGCCATTTTCATTCTGTGTAACCATGACTGGAAAGGCAGACGTGCTTGTGGGTATGGGAAGAATTGTGAGATTTGATATAATATTTCACATTGAGTGCAATCTTTGATGCACACGAAATGAACTAGAAGCTTGAAGGTAATGTCCTTACACACAGCATTACTTCTATTCATTGACCACACAATAACTGATACCAGTGCTTGAAGCTTGCACAATAAGTCTCCAGGCAAGTGCTATTAACTGATCACAGCGTGATTAAATCAATCCTGAGTTTGTGGGTTTACGAATAGGAGTTAATGTAAGGAAGGGACAATTTATTTAACATCAAATTCCTGGTTCCTGATCATTTAAATAATAACTTAATTGAAAATAGTTGAGAAACCGAGGACTGGGTGTAGGGCCAGTTTGATTTTCAAACCATTTCATGCATTAGAATTGATGCAATTGCAATACCGCTTTGCCTTTAGCTCCTTACTATCAAAAACTAGCATAGGTTGTTTTTTTTGTTTTTGTTTTTTTTTAAGTGTAGTGAATGGGATGATAAACACATGTATACATCTCTGGTTAATTCCTGGGCAGGGGGCGGGGCGGTCGTGGGGGGGGGGGGGGGTATTGCTTTAGTATTAAACTCCAGTCTGTAAAATGGCAAATAATGCCAAAAACAACTTGTGTTCTTATTCTTCTGTCTTACTGACTAGCCTCCAATCTGTGATATGACCCAGCAATATTAGATACTATACCCTAATTATAGAGCCTATATTAATAATACATCCCAATAATTAGCCAGTAAGAGCTATGTTGGTGTGGGATACACTACAAGGTGTTTTAGGAGATTGTGGCCCATTCCGCCATGCACGGTACGGGACATGGTTTTTTATTCCAGTTAGCTGGTCAGTGTTACTCGGAGCCCAATGCAATGCTAATATGATCCCCCACATCACTTCACCACAGTCAGCACCGAGAAGCATTTTTCTTATACTCTAAATAGTTATAATTACTGGAGCACTACATTTATTACTCGAGTAAATGTCAATAATATATCTTGATGAATGCAAGTTCGATATATTGTAGCGACCCGGTCAGTTCAGATCGGCAAAACCTTTTTTTGTCTCGTTTGTTTTGTCTTGTTTCGTCTGGTCCTGTGCCTTTACGTGATCTGTATGGTTCCAGGGATGAACCGTGCCGCTAGTTTCGGTAGTGTGTGTGGATGTGTGCGGACCATGTCTGGTTCCCAAACCGGGCCTGGGGACCCACTGGGTCTGCTGGTTTTCACTCCAACTGAGCTCTCAATTACTTAATCAGACCCTTAATTGAATTGACAATTTTCTGAATTAGACATTTTTTTTTCAGCTCTTAACAGCTGCATATTTCAAGTTAGCTAATACTATTATAAGAACTTGAACTCTGCAACTGTTTAAGAGCTGAAATCAATTAAAAAGGTCAAATTAAGCAAATGATCTGTTCAATTAAGGGTCTAGTTAAGTAATTGAGAGCTCATTTGGAATCAAAACAGCAGGTCTCAGGTCTGAACAGCGCTTTTACAACGAATCTGAATCTCCACTTCTCTCTCGCTCTTCATTTTTAAACGCTGCAGTAAAAAATTAACAGGCATGGATTCAAGAGGCATCACGCAGTTGAACCAATAGCAGCACAATATCGATGGCTGCCCAGACAACAGGTAGGCAGGTTAACAAACCACAGGCGGACTATATCAAGAAAGCAGATTGCAAGGCTGGGCTGGAGGAGGAACAAATAATTATATATATATATATATATAAATAATTAAACACACACAAACCCTGGATCTGGCAGTCATCAATTCCTTCGTTTTGTACAAGGAATGCACCGGGGAAAATAAAAGTGCTAGACATTTCACCTTGAAGCTAGCCACAGCGCTTCTGCAGAAACATTTCAACCAGAAACCTGCAAAGCTGCAGGCTGCTGCAGCTCAACCTGGATTCTGTGCTGCTCCGAATGATACGCGCAAGAGCTAACACATGTTACTTTCTTTTTTACAGTTTAGTATGTACATATACCTGATTACACACTAGTTTCTTTGGAAATGTTTAATTTATTATAGTTTTTCATTTTTTGAAGTAGTACTTTATATGTGGTCAGTTAGAAAATAAACCCTCATAATAATCACTGGCGGCAGCGGTTTTAGTGTTAACTTTTAATTTTTTTAATTTTTTATTTTTGTGGCGCGTATGTAGAATAATAGTGTCTGGCATTAGGTTGGAGCACTAAATTACTCGAAATTCCCATCCCTAATAGTTAATTGGCATGCAAAAAGAAGGCTCTCTTAAGCAACAACATTGGAAAACCCTATATGTTGCTGTACCGCTCTTGTCCGGTAGATGGCAGCGTGATAATAGATGGGCGGTTTTTTTCTACTCGTAAGGTTTCTCTTCCTAGTTGTGTGTTGACGGTTGAGTTTTATTTAAATGCCACGTCCTGCTACATAAGTACAGATCGCATCTTAGAAAGGGTAAGACATACAATTAATAATACAGTTAATGACATGGGGGCACACCCACGATTATTTCTGTGCCGTTTCGTTAAACAGATTAGGTGTTCTTCCTATATGGGAGCAGAAGTATTGTTTAGCGCAGTGTTTTAAAAAAAAGGTCAAACACAGGAACCTGACATAATGGTTGATTTCCATTGTGTTTTTAACATATAATAAATATTATATACATCTATACATTTGACAATTTGTCTACTAAATCGATTCAAATGTACGTGCAAAACATATAATATATTTACAATTTGATACCGCAATCTTCAATTTCTTTAATAACTTCAATAAAACTGTCACAAATAACTTTGCTTTTTACGTGTCTTTCTATATCCTGTCTTTCTGCAACCCTGTTGAAATAAGTTTTAATTGATTTAATTATAATGAATCATTTGAACTGCTTACAACATTAAAAACATGTAAATAAGTAAAATATACAATACTACATTGCGACAAAATAAATATTGTCAAACTGCATATTTACTGTGCTTCCTGCGTAAAGAGAAGAAGATGGGATCCCTTTTATTGGACTAACTAAACAACAATTAATCTGAAGCTTTCAAGACCTCAAAGGTCTCTTAGGTGAAAGTACCTTGCTCTTTGTCTATAAGTTATTGTACAAATCAAATAGGTATTGCATTTTATTAATGTATTATTTCTTTCTTAGTAGGACCCCAGTGGATTTTTTAGCATTCATATTTTAAAAGGACCAACCCCAAATTTAAGATGAGGAAAAGCTTTGTCCCTGACTTCGTTTCTGAAGCTTCCATTAGACTGTTTCTCTTTGGGGTTTTCTTGTAAGTATTGATTCTGCACATGAGTTTCCCAGAATGCATTCTCTTTAATTGTATGTACAGTAGTCTGTAGTGTATCCGACTCGAGTGGGACCAGAGTAAGGGCGGATATGTAAAAAGTCGCATAAATGATTTTAAATAACATTATACACAGCTGTAAGAATTAATATATTCACACAGTTGAGATTCAGCTTTTATTCGCGAGCTGCCCCAAATCCCTTGTTTAGAAAGATACAGGGTATTAATGCTTGTGACGGAGTAGCTGTCTGTCGTGTGGGTGCTTGCATTCACTGCTGATTGACAGGCAGGAGATCGAGACGCCCCCCGCAGGCAAACAGGAATTACACACACACACACGTACGTTTGTATTCTTATATTTGTGGGGACTTTTCATTGACACTCTTTGTTTACTATTTCTAACTCCAGTCAGACAAAACTCCACACAGGGTGAAAGTTGACAACAAGCTAAATATTTTGGCACTTTTATTTTTATTTTTTTTTAAGGCATATTTAGTTCTTAAAAAGGTGTTTTCCAAAGTGGGGACATCCCCACAACGTTGTTTTTTCAAGAGTTACTGTCTGTATGGGTACATTTTCCCAAATCTTGTCCCCACAGTAATACATGCCCCCCCCCCCCCCCACACACATAAACACACTAATTTCAGCTTCTTTCGAATAGTTGGCTTTGATTTTGCAGCAGCCCTGAGGTGAATAAATGGATCCCCTCTTCATGTAGAGGGCTACTGCCCTGCCACAGTGCTGTATACATTTACATTAGTGTCAGGTAATTTACACAGTAGCAAAATGCATAGGTTTAAGGAAAAAAAAAAAAAATACTTTCAATTGTAAGCGTAACTCGTTTTCGCTTTCCTGTAGCATTTTGCATAGTGGTTAAACGGTTAGGGCGGATCTGTGACAGGCTGATACACGACAGATTACTGTATTTAAAAATAATGAGGAATAGTACACACAGCATTGTAATAGCCTCTACACATACAGGAGTTACTAGATTAGTCTCGTGATTGTGTTATTTGAAAGACTTTACATCACATAGTGATACAAAAAGGAGTACATACGATAGATAATTGTCTACTAAATTGTTCTGAGAACACACTGATAACATTTTTTACATACTTTTCCATTGCCATTTTGTGATGTTTGTAACCATACTTAGTGGTTCTTATTGCAATTTCTCAGATACTGTTTTTTATTTTATTGTGTATTTATTTATTTTTTATATTAAGCTCATAGTGACTATGAGTTCAGGAGCAGCTCTTCAATTGCAGTTATCTACCATAGACAGGTGAAAGCTAGATCAGCCACAGTGTCTTATTAATAAGCGCCATCTAGTGCACAGCAGTGCATTGCAGTCAAATTAAAGGATTAAAAAAATGGCAGATCAGTAGATGGCGCTAGAAAGACACTTTGTTTGATCTAGCCTAGGTTATATCTGTAGCAGGCAACTAGACTAAAGAGCAGCTCCTGAACTCACACCATAAGCAACTTGTGACTGTGATTTCAGACTGGAACCCCATTTAACAGTATCAGAGTATGGAGGAAGCCATCCATCTTCTTTAACCATCAGCCCATATCTCACACATTTTCATGCATCTACAGTGAGCTAGTTGTGTATTTGCACCCGTGGTGGAGAATGTGTGTTAATAACTTGGCATTTGTTTGTTTTACTGATTTATTATTTTTATTTTGTATTCAGAGTAACAGAAAAGCTACCCGCATTCCATAGGGATATTCAACCGGAGGAACTGTGGCTGTATAAATATCACCATGTGGAAGATGACCATGTGCCAACAAGTC
Organism: Acipenser ruthenus; assembly: GCF_902713425.1. Taxonomy (NCBI): domain Eukaryota; kingdom Metazoa; phylum Chordata; class Actinopteri; order Acipenseriformes; family Acipenseridae; genus Acipenser; species Acipenser ruthenus. Next base: position 7,608,770 of record NC_081225.1, on the reverse strand, counting down.
TTATGTTTGTACGTCTTGCGTAGAATCATATTCACTGTGTTTCTGATTAATGTATTTAAAGTATATACTGAACAGCAGGCAGAGTGCAGAACAAAATGAATACTGTTCTCTCCAGTCTACATATCCCTGCAATGTGTTCAACCTAGTTTTTAAATGTTCTGTACATTCAAACACATGGCAGGCTATAACTAATTAAATAATTCCATAAATCTTATCATGCACTTCCTTTATGTATGTCTTGCATTGCAATCTTGAAAGAAGAAAAAAAAATGATACCTGGTACCTTACTAGATTAAAGAAAGCTCTCTTAGGAGTCTCCAAGGGGTTCACCTGGTAAAGTCACGACCACGTGGTGTGGCGTGTGAGTCATACAGTCAGGGAACTACAGGCATAGCTGTGCAAAGTCACTGGGCTACAGCTCAACCCTTTTTTGAAGCACCACAGTGAATAACATAAAGAAATATGTCTTTTGTAATGTTGTTTTTTTTCACAGATTATTGCCTTTTTTACCCCGTTGGCGGTGATAATACTGTTTCAGTTTTTTAAAAAGGCTGAGAAAGGGGACACCAAGGAAGCGTGCTTAGGTACCCTTTTAAGGCTGTACTTTTTAAGTTCTGTAATGTCATTGTTGCAATAAGAATCAGTGAGCCGACGCCTCTATGTTTTCTATCTCTCTCGCAGCAGCGACGCTAGCCCTGGTTCTCAATGGGGTCTTTACCAACACTGTTAAATTAATTGTAGGGAGGTGAGTTTCAAATTCTTATTAAAGGGTTGCATCTAGCAAAAATAATTCAATAAACCTTCCACGTCATGCACATCCATGTATTTAATTTAAAAAAAAAAAATAGGTTTTATAAAAATATCTGGCGCTTAAGGAAAGTGAGGTTTAATATGATTCCTATACCTTGCATTTGTTATGTAAACAGAATACCACACGTTTATTTCACTGAGATAAGATAGTCATAAAAAACCCACACATCCTCTTCGGGGGCTCGTCAGTTATTTGTCCATCCTCATTTGTGGAATAACTATAAATCTGTGGAAATATATCCAAACAGTAGATAAAAGCCTTCAATTGCAGACATTGTGAGAGACTTCTCGTCAAAATGTTTGTCACTGAATTTATTAAGTTGTTCATTTAGTTTTTCTATATTGAGAATTGAGAACCTGAGCTGCCTAAAACTAAAAGTACAGTAAATGAAGCTTCATTAATAATTTAGCAATGATCTAAAGTAGATGCCCACAGAGGTTATGTTTTAGACCTTGTCTTCTCTTCCTAGCTGCTAAGCCTGGAGGTTGTTGCTTCCGGTTTCTGGTGCTGATTCTTAGGTTCTTCTTTCAGGCCTCGTCCAGATTTCTTCTACCGCTGCTTCCCTGATGGACAGATGAACGCTGAGATGAGATGCAGTGGAGACCCAGACACTGTGATGGAGGGGAGGAAAAGTTTCCCTAGCGGACACTCCTCCTGTAAGAACAAGATTTCCGAATTAAAGGAGTGCTCAGTTCTTACCTCTTTATAGGCCCGTTCTTTTTATTCAAATAACAATTTCTCAGGCTCAAGCTACAAGCAATGCAGATGTAGAGAAAGGTGGTAATGACTCAATGTTGGAGCAACAGAACCCAGAACCACTAAAAAAACAAACATACAAGAGAAAGTAAGAGAAAAATAACATTTAAAATCACATGTTAAGCAAATCATTTTTCTGTAGTTTGGACTCCGGTGAAGCCAGTGTGTCCTGTGCCACACAAAAAGTGTTGATTTCTAACATTAAATATCTTTTTGGTATTCAGCGCTACAGAGCTGTTTAATTTAGGATTAGAAGTACAAAGAAATGTAAAAAAATTCAGTGATAAATGTTTCGACTAGAAGTCTTTTTCAATATCTTGAAAAATGTTGACTTATAGTCGATACCTTTATCGTTTAATTTATTACGTTTATTTTATTACGTTTATTTTAGCATTTCTAAATTCAACCCTGTTGAGTGTTTAAAAGTTTTGGATAATTTAAGTTTAAACATCCTGGGCCATTTTCACAAAGCATTTACCACTGTGTTAACACTATATAAAGAAAACAAAACATTGATGCTGAAAAGCTTGAATGTGGTGACAGAACTATTTGTGGCCTGTTTATCTACAGTTGCTTTTGCTGGTCTGGGGTTCGCAGCCTTTTACCTGGCAGGGAAGCTGCACTGCTTTAGCCCACCAGGGAGGGGGAAAGCATGGAGGCTCTGTGCCTTTCTGATGCCTCTGATCTTTGCAGCCATGATTGCACTGTCAAGGACCTGCGACTACAAGCATCACTGGCAAGGTGAGGCATTTTAACTGATACTGAAACTGGTTGGGGGGAGATGTACTCTGCCTGGCTGCTTTATTATGATTTGCCCCTAAGAGCGGGCTGGGCCGCTGTCTCCCCTGGCTCCAGCCTTGACCCAACTTGGCATAGACCACAAGGTACTGGAAGGAGTCTTGAGGGATCCATTCAGTCATTCTTATTGGGATTGGTGTAGGCTCTGGTTGACAGATGTGCTGTTTAGATTCATCCCAAACATGCTCAATTGGATTCCAGGAATGGTGGTGGCCATGGAAGATGCCTGAAGTCTCAGTCATGCTCCTAAAACCTCACAATTTTGGCATGGTGGATAGGTGTATTATCGTCTTGAAAGTAACCATTGTCACTAGGGTACAGCATTGTTGGCTGGACTTGATCTCCAACAATGCTTTAGTGTTCCACGGTATTCCTTTTACAGTTGTCCCAGTGAGTAGGCAGGACCTAATAGAAGCCAGGCAGTGTATGTTCCATGCATACCTGTTTCATTCTGTGTAATCCTTTCCTTTTTTTACCCCCAGATGTGCTGGTTGGTTCAGGGATAGGACTCCTCTTTTCATACCTGTGTTACAGGCAACATTATCCAGCGTTGACCGACGTTGAAAGCCACAGACCACTGCATTGTAAAAACAAGTTGCCAGTGACACAAGACAGAAAGATTTCCAACTCATTCATTCATCCAGTATAGTGATCCAACCCATCCTCTGGGACTGTCATTTTTAAGCAATTCAAAATACTAGTAAACAGCTAGCCACAAGGTTATTGAAGGTTGTGGAACAACATTTAAAAAGCAGTAATTGTACTCTGAAAGAAGAAGCTGTGTTAATAATGTAAGTTCCAATAGACCAATAGATATAGTTAGAGAAAAAAAAAGTATTTGGTTTAGCCTAATGAGTAAGTAGATTCAAATATTCATTGTGTTTTTTTTTTTATACTGTCCCTTACCTTTTTATGGTGTTTGTAATCACTGTGAGAGGTTCATTTGGCAATTGCTCAAAGACGATGCCGTTTTTATATATAAGTGTGTGTATAGGTGCTTTAAACTGAGTTCAGGAGTAGCTTTCAGTTCTAGTTGCCTGCCATAGATATATGGAACACATTCTGGATCAGCTACAGTGTATATAAGTACAGCAAGAGCCAACGCCATTGAGTCAAGTTTCCTTTTGTTTTGCTGGCTGCACACTGCTCTGTGCTTTGGTTGATCAAGCCTACAATACATATGTCTATGGCAACAACAATAATATCTGCATATTATAAACCGACCTATACATTATAAGCAAAGCAGTTAATTATTTTCAACAGAAGAAAAAGGGGACCATTGATAATACTGTCAGTGCTAATAAGAGGAGAGAATTGATTTATTTTCTTATAGGTAATAACTTGTATTATACCTCACTTTAAAACAGAATATAATATTTCAATTCTGTTTGTTGTTGCACATCATTTTAAGTAAAAATACATAGTCTAGTCTGTCTGTAAAGATGTATTTAAATTGTGTGTTCTGTCTTATTAATGTTGTATAGTAAACCCAAAGTAGAACTGTCTTCGGATTTATAAAAGTAACCAACATTTAATGATATTATAGATGGATTACGAAAATCTTCATACCGCAATTTGTTTTTTAATTCCTCAGGAACTTCTCAATTATAAATCTGCTTGATATTATTTGCTTCAGTTTTATATAAAGTGGCTCTCAAAAGTATTCACCCCCCTTGGACTTTTCCACATTTTATTGTGTTACAAAATGGAATCAAAATGGATTTAATGCCACTGATCAACACAAAATAAGTCCATAATGTCAAAGTGAAAAATAAAATCTACAAATTGTTCTAAATTAATTACAAATACAAAACAGAAAATAATTGATTGCATAAGTATTCACCCCCTTGAGTCAATATTTGGTAGAAGCACCTTTGGCAGCAATTACAGTCATGAGTATTTAAATAAGACTCTACCAGCTTTGCACATCTGGGGACTGCATTTTTTGCCCATTCTTCTTTGCAAAATTGCTCAAGCTCCATCAAGTTGGATGGGGACCTTTGGTGAACAGCAATTTTCAACTCTTTCTACATATTCTCAATTGGATTGAGGTCTGGGCAGAGAAGCATCCCCATAGCATGATGCTGCCACCACCATGCTTCACGGTAGGGATGGTGTTCTCAGGATGATGTGCGATGTTAGGCTTGCGCCAAACATAGCGCTTAGCGTTGAGGCCAAAAAGCTCTATTTTGGTCTCATCAGATCATAGAATCTTCTTCCACTTGGTCTCAGAGTCTCCCACATGCCTTCTGGCAAACTCTAGCTGAAATTTGATGTGAGTTTTTTTCAACAATGGCTTTCTTTTTGCCACTCTCCCATAAAGGCCAATTTTGTGAAGCACCCGGGCTATTGTTGCCGTATGCACGGTGTCTCCCAGCTCTTGGTGGCCTCCCTGACTAGTGCCCTTCTTGCCCGGATACTCAGTTTTTGAGGACGGCCTGTTTTAGACAGATTCACAGTTGTGCCATATTCTATCCATTTCTTAATAATGGACTTTACTGTGCTCCAGGGCAGCAGTGTGGAGTAGTGGTTAGAGCTCTGGACTCTTGACCGGAGGGTTGTGGGTTCAATCCCCAGTGGGGGACACTGCTGTTGTACCCTTGAGCAAGGTACTTTACCTAGATTGCTCCAGTAAAAACCCAACTGTAAAAATGGGTAATTGTATGTAAAATAATGTGATATCTGTATAATGTGAAATAATATATAATGTGATATCTTGTAACAATTGTAAGTCGCCCTGGATAAGGGCGTCTGCTAAGAAATAAATAATAATAATAAATAATAATATTCAATGCCTTGGAAATGTTCTCATATCCTGCCCGTGATTGGTGCTTTTGAAGAACCTTATTCCGGATTTTCTTCATCATGTAGTTTTTGTTAGGAAATGTACTAACCAACTGTGGGACCTCCCAGAGACAGGTGTATTTAACCTGAAATCATGTGAAACACCTTAATTGCACACAGGTGGACTCCATTCAACTAATTATGTGACTTCTAAAGACAATTGGTTGCACCAGAGCTTATTTAGGTGTGTCATAGCAAAGGGGGTGAATACTTATGCAATCAATTATTTTCTGTTTTATATTTGTAATTAATTTAGAACAATTTGTAGATTTTATTTTTCACTTTGACATTATGGAGTTTTTTTGTGTTGATCAGTGTCAAAAACACCAAATTCAATCCATTTTGATTCCATGTTGTAACACAATAAAATGTGGAAAAGTCCAGGGGGTTGAATACTTCTGAGAGCCACTGTATTTCTTATATCTTATATATAATCAGACAATCTTCCAGACATTTTCCCCAGTGGTTTAATTATGATTGCAGTTTTAAGTGTGAATGCGCTTGCATATTTTCTCCTTTCTTTGTGTTTTGTTTTTTGTATATTTGATGATATTGTCCATGGATAACATGGCTGATATTTTGTGTAGAAGTGTCTGATAGAACAGGAGAAGCTGACAGAAACCTCATCTGTGTTTCACATCTTACTTTAGCTCAAAACATGATGTTTTTCCTACAGGACCAATGTAAAAGCCAGCCAAAAAAAAAAAGATCAAATTGAGGACTCCATATTCCCGGACAAGGGCTTCGACACATAAGATGGCTTTAGTGAATCCCTTTGGTGCTGGTAATATTGACCATTATATTCTGATCGTTTCACAACTGAGACACACACTCTCGTTCTCATTGTGGGTTATATTGAAGTTTGCCATCACAAACAGCACGTCTCTAGAGTACGTCTGTGGTTTTACAAAGAATATAAAGCCTGTCTTTGCTTGTGGTTTTCAGCAAGGCGTTTGCAGTAGCGCCAGTTGCGTATTATCAGTTTCTTGTTTAAAAGCACTGAAAGATACAAACAGGTAATTAACTAGCTGGTATTCCATTGTACATTCCTTTTTGTTGTTGGCTGAATAACTTGTTTTGTGAATATTCCAAACAGCACATTGTAGCACTTTCAATTGATTTTTGTTTTTCTTGGGACTGTAATTATGTGTTTAAACATTGTCTTTAAGTCTGTTTATGTGTAATTCTGATAACTATTATGTTTACAAAAAAAAATGTGCTTGTCTTTTTTTTAACAAAAAACCTGTGGGGGTATGATAGTATTTACCTTGTCAAATCCTACACCATCACTAAGCAATATAGAAAGCATGTTTTGTGTTTCTGTACAGTACAGAAGTCAAATATTGGATTAAAGGGTGATTTGATCAACCGTTACCCTAATCCCTGGTTTTGTAAAATGCTCTAAGAACTCAGCTGTGTTTTATCCTGGTGGGGTGTAGGTTTATCACATTATCCCTTTAGTAAATTAGTCAAAGGTTCTTACACAGTAAAATACAATACAGTTTACAAGATAACCTAACCATGAAATAACAATAAAGCACTGTCTTAAATTTGTACAGTTTTTTTAAAAAAAAAAATTTTATTTTTATAAATATTAAATCTTCACTAGTGTTTCTTTCATTTCTTGCATAGTTCAGATTTTGGTACAATATGCTTGATCAGAAAACAGGTCATTTTTAACTGTAGGAAACAAAAGCTTGAAACCTTATTTCAGACTGAGAGCCATATAAGTATTCTTGTATTGCTTGGAGCAGAATTAGTTTATTAATGGTATTCACAAGCTGTTTATATACAGTACTGTGCAAAAGTTTTAGGCAGGTGTGAAAAAATGCTGTAAAGTAAGAATGCTTTCAAAAATAGACATGTTAATAGTTTATATTTATCAATTAACAAAATGCAAAGTGAGTGAACAGAAGAAAAATCTACATCAAATCAATACTTTGCCTTCAAAACAGCATCAATTCTTCTAGGTACACTTGCACACAGTTTTTGAAGGAACTCGGCAGGTAGGCTGGCCCAAACATCTTGGAGAACTAACCACAGTTCTTCTGTGGATTTAGGCAGCCTCAGTTGCTTCTCTCTCCTCATGTAATCCCAGACAGACTCGATGATGTTGAGATCAGGGCTCTGTGTGGGCCATACCATCACTTCCAGGACTCCTTCTTGTTCTTTACACTGAAGATAGTTCTTAATGACTTTCGCTGTATGTGTGGGGTCGTTGTCATGCTGCAGAATAAATTTGGGGCCAATCAGATGCCTCCCTGATGGTATTGCATGGTAGGGCATGTGGGTTCAATCCCCAGTGGGGGACACTGCTGTTGTACCCTTGAGCAAGGTACTTTACCTAGATTGCTCCAGTAAAAACCCAACTGTATAAATGGGTAATTGTATGTAAAATAATGTGATATCTGTATAATGTGAAATAATGTATAATGTGATATCTTGTAACAATTGTAAGTCGCCCTGGATAAGGGCATCTGCTAAGAAATAAATAATAATAATAATAATAATTGCATGATGGATAAGTACAGTGCCTTGCGAAAGTATTCGGCCCCCTTGAACTTTGCGACCTTTTGCCACATTTCAGGCTTCAAACATAAAGATATGAAACTGTAATTTTTTGTGAAGAATCAACAACAAGTGGGACACAATCATGAAGTGGAACGAAATTTATTGGATATTTCAAACTTTTTTAACAAATAAAAAACTGAAAAATTGGGCGTGCAAAATTATTCAGCCCCCTTAAGTTAATACTTTGTAGCGCCACCTTTTGCTGCGATTACAGCTGTAAGTCGCTTGGGGTATGTCTCTATCAGTTTTGCACAGCGAGAGACTGAAATTTTTGCCCATTCCTCCTTGCAAAACAGCTCGAGCTCAGTGAGGTTGGATGGAGAGCATTTGTGAACAGCAGTTTTCAGTTCTTTCCACAGATTCTCGATTGGATTCAGGTCTGGACTTTGACTTGGCCATTCTAACACTTGGATATGTTTATTTGTGAACCATTCCATTGTAGATTTTGCTTTATGTTTTGGATCATTGTCTTGTTGGAAGACAAATCTCCGTCCCAGTCTCAGGTCTTTTGCAGACTCCATCAGGTTTTCTTCCAGAATGGTCCTGTATTTGGCTCCATCCATCTTCCCATCAATTTTAACCATCTTCCCTGTCCCTGCTGAAGAAAAGCAGGCCCAAACCATGATGCTGCCACCACCATGTTTGACAGTGGGGATGGTGTGTTCAGGGTGATGAGCTGTGTTGCTTTTACGCCAAACATAACGTTTTGCATTGTTGCCAAAAAGTTCGATTTTGGTTTCATCTGACCAGAGCACCTTCTTCCACATGTTTGGTGTGTCTCCCAGGTGGCTTGTGGCAAACTGTAAACGACACTTTTATGGATATCTTTAAGAAATGGCTTTCTTCTTGCCACTCTTCCATAAAGGCCAGATTTGTGCAGTATACGACTGATTGTTGTCCTATGGACAGAGTCTCCCACCTCAGCTGTAGATCTCTGCAGTTCATCCAGAGTGATCATGGGCCTCTTGGCTGCATCTCTGATCAGTCTTCTCCTTGTATGAGCTGAAAGTTTAGAGGGACGGCCAGGTCTTGGTAGATTTGCAGTGGTCTGATACTCCTTCCATTTCAATATTATCGCTTGCACAGTGCTCCTTGGGATGTTTAAAGCTTGGGAAATCTTTTTGTATCCAAATCCGGCTTTAAACTTCTCCACAACAGTATCTCGGACCTGCCTGGTGTGTTCCTTGTTCTTCATGATGCTCTCTGCGCTTTAAACGGACCTCTGAGACTATCACAGTGCAGGTGCATTTATACGGAGACTTGATTACACACAGGTGGATTCTATTTATCATCATTAGTCATTTAGGTCAACATTGGATCATTCAGAGATCCTCACTGAACTTCTGGAGAGAGTTTGCTGCACTGAAAGTAAAGGGGCTGAATAATTTTGCACGCCCAATTTTTTAGTTTTTTATTTGTTAAAAAAGTTTGAAATATCCAATAAATTTCGTTCCACTTCATGATTGTGTCCCACTTGTTGTTGATTCTTCACAAAAAATTACAGTTTCATATCTTTATGTTTGAAGCCTGAAATGTGGCAAAAGGTCGCAAAGTTCAAGGGGGCCGAATACTTTCGCAAGGCACTGTATCTGCCTGTACTTCTCAGCATTGAGGAGACCATTAATTCTGACCAAATCCCCAACTCCATTTGCAGAAATGCAGCCCCAAACTTGCAAGGAACCTCCACCATGCTTCACTGTTGCCTGCAGACACTCATTCGTGTACTGCTCTCCAGCCCTTCGGCGAACAAACTGCCTTCTGCTACAGCCAAATATTTCAAATTTTGACTCATCAGTCCAGAGCACCTGCTGCCATTTTTCTGCACCCCAGTTCCTGTGTTTTCGTGCATAGTTGAGTCGCTTGGCCTTGTTTCCACGTCGGAGGTATGGCTTTTTGGCCGCAAATCTTCCATGAAGGCCACTTCTGACCAGACTTCTCCAGACAGTAGATGGGTGTACCAGGGTCCCACTGTTTTCTGCCAATTCTGAGCTGATGGCACTGCTGGACATCTTCCGATTGCGAAGGGAAGTAAGCATGATGTGTCTTTCATCTGCTGCAGTAAGTTTCCTTGGCCGACCACTGCGTCTACGGTCCTCAACGTTGCCCGTTTCTTTGTGCTTCTTCAAAAGAGCTTGGACAGCACATCTGGAAACCCCTGTCTGCCTTGAAATTTCTGCCTGGGAGAGACCTTGCTGATGCAGTATAAATACCTTGTGTCTTGTTGCTGTGCTCAGTCTTGCCATGATGTATGACTTTTGACAGTAAACTGTCTTCAGCAACCTCACCTTGTCAGCTGAGTTTGGCTGTTCCTCACCCAGTTTTATTCCTCCTACACAGCTGTTTCTGTTTCAGTTAATGATTGTGTTTCAACCTACATGATCATTATGCACCTGTCTGGTATAATTGTTTATAATTGTTTAACACCTGACTATATGCCTACAAAATCCCTGACTTTGTGCAAGTGTACCTAGAAGAATTGATGCTGTTTTGAAGGCAAAGGGTGGTCACACCAAATATGGATTTGATTTAGATTTTTCTTCTGTTCAATCACTTTGCATTTAGTTAATTGATAAATATAATCTATTAACATGTCTATTTTTTAAAGCATTCTTACTTTACAGCATTTTTTCACACCTGCCTAAAACTTTTGCACAGTACTGTATATATATATAGAGAGAGAGAGAGATAGTACATATACTTGTATGTATAGGTAGGATGCATACATTTAAAACGGGATTGCGTTTACATTTTTTAATTTTTTAATTTCAAAGAATGTTAAGTAACACCAACAGATGAAATTAACAACATGGGGCATCCTTAAAGGCTGGTTTCACTGACACAATATGATACTCATGAAACCACATAGTTTAATCCAATGCTATTTGTGTTTTCCATATTATTAACTGAGGAAGCTGGTGTATTTAAAATATGATGTTAAACAATGGATTGAGACAAGTTCAAGAATACTTTAAAGTGGAAGTTATATATAGTACTTCTTCAATGGCGGATGCACACACTATCATCTCCATTGTGAATTCACCGAGATCCTTCTGCATCTCGTTGTTGCGGAATAGCTGCACGCAACTGTCATACAGGTCTATTCTAAGTGACGGACCAGAGCTAACGTTTGTGGTAATGTTTGGGAAAATCCGAATCCAGACAACTGAGTCAAAGACAAAGCCTTTGCAGCAATTCATATTAAAATAAGCTTTTTTTTCTTTCACCTGAAGCAGAGACATTTGAGGTGTTGAAAGCTTGCGATTAATTATTGTTTAGTTAGCCCAATAAAGTTATCACCTTTTTCACTTGTTTGTACATTACGAATACAAGATTTCATAATTTAACCGTCTGCTAGGCTAGAGGTTATTGCACAACTGCACGGTGACGCTACATTCTTGTTATTTCGGTTTGCAAGCACCCCGCAAAGGCATAGACCCACAGGCGTATATATCCTTGTTAATCTACCATTTAAAACCCCTACATGCGGGAAACAATCTACATAGGTCCAAATTGAATATGTTCTGAGATATGAACAGGAGTCCATGCAGGTCATTACAGCAGAATGTCACTGCCACGATTTCGCTATGCTCGCCGACCTTTAACTCGGGGTGACGTCACCTTGTTGTCAGCTGAGCATTGCAAACAGCAATGGAAGGAGCCGGGTTTCAACCACGTTCTGTAACATCGTGATACAAATATTTACTAATGATGGACATGGAGCCAGACGCACAGGTTACCGATGACACCCCGGCAGATCATGTAGGTAGTACTCGTCCAAAACATGCAACATTCCTTGAAGAAAAAACGGAGCAGGCAGAAAGAGACAGCGGCTCCACAAAACAAAAATCAGCAGGTAAGATGTTCTTTTGAGATATGCAGTTTTGTTGAGGGGTATTCGGTACATGTGTAATAAAGGTGTTTCTTGTCCCTGTTATTTTATTGTGATGTGTACGTTACAGTGAACATTTCTTATGACAATGTACTGGACGTTACCCAGCCGTCATGTTTAGTCAAACTATCACTGACTTACTATCAGAAAGCGAAACGGCCTGCACATTTTACGTCAAGGGGTTTGTAATATATTCATCATAATTTGATACTACACCGGTACTGCAAGCTAGGACGGGAATAAAAACTCCACAATATGCGTTTTATTTTAGAATTCAAACAAACAGTGACATCAAGGAATTTGAATTTTGTACGCCATACCACAGTACCATATTGACAGGCATATAGACTACAGAGATAGGACAGTACTTTTCAAATACACATTAGCTTCTGCACAAATTGAGTAAAATAACTTTTTTTGAAAACAAGTTTTTGTTTATGATTTTTTTTTTTTTTTTTTTCATGAATGTGGTTTGATGATGCCTTGGTGTGAAATAGATTATCTAATCCCTTACAAATATAACACTATAGTTGTTAATGTGGCCAATTTTATTAAGATGAGTGTAAGGGGACCTGTGTTCTACTGGTGTGACGTGTGACAGGATTGCATGAGTCACAAAACGTTGTTCACTCTCTCGGAATACAGCACTTTGAACTTCAGCACTGTAACTGAAAGTGAAACTGACCAATCAGCAGCTACAAGTCATTGGTAGACAAATACCAGTGTATCAATTAACTAAGGCGGTTCCAGACGCCTTAAAATATAAATTAATTGATAGCTTGATTTTTTTTCCCTATCATTCTTATTAATTTCCTGTATTCTTGTATTATTATTATTATTATTATTATTATTATTATTATTATTATTTTGTTTACTACTTCTTGATCTTATATCTTTCTTTCTGTTTTAACTGGCATGTAAAGCGCTTTGAGATACTTGTCTGTGGTGGGAAAGGTGCTATGTAAATAAAATACATTTAAATTGAAATTCAATCCGTTGCCCAGTTTTGCTTACAAAATCGAGGCTCCTTCCATGTCAAGACATTTGTTTCAGAGGTAAAAACCTATTTTTTTTTTTTAAACAAATACTTGTTCCTAGGAATTCTGATTGACTGTTTTGATGTTATGGGTGATGCGCTTGGTTTCTGGGATTACAGAATTGCTGGGGTCTTTTCAGTTGATCTAAAGAGAGGCAGATCTAAATGATTTAAAATAGCCCTTTGTAGATTCAGGTTCACACATCCAACCCTTGACTTCTCCACCCACAGCTCACCACCTCCTCCCCTGTGTGATTGGTTTCTTACTGATGATGACCTAGTATTTATACCCATCCACACTGGGGAGAGAAGCCCCTTGCCAGCCAAACTTGCATTGTATCTGTATTAAACTGCCTGTGACTACAGGACTAAAGTTGGCATGTGTCCTGTCCAAGTTGCCAACAGGCAGTTAAATAAGTGCAGAGCCAAGTCCTTGGCTCTGACCCCTAGTCCAAGCTGGGAGCCGGTGCTTGTTCAAACTATGCAGCTAAACTAGGGCACTCAATTCTAAAAAGGAACAAGGGATCAATCCTTAGGAATTACTGTAACTGTTATAGTGTGTTTGTGTTTAAACAAATTTGACCTTTACAACTGTTTTTATAGTTTTGTTTTATATATGCACGTCGCTTTAAGGTTTCTTGACACACCGATCACTTTTAAAAGTCTGTTTATGTTGTAATGTAAAACATGTTTTTTCTATGTCCTAGGAGGGTCATGTCCTGTTTCAGAGCCTGGCACAGAGAGCAAAGCTGCCAACTGTGCTCCAGAGCGAGGTATAGCTACAGACATACAGTCACGAAGCCCCAAATCGCATTATGCTATGTCCCAGGATCCTCAGCCCCATGATAAGCTTGCCAAGCTTGCAGGAGCAGAACCAGCTGAAGCGCTCAATATCCAGACTCGAGACAACGCTAATCCACCCAGATCTCACCAGAGCAAACTGAATAATCCCACTGACTCTTCAGATAACGCACAATGCCAACCGCAGACAGCACCTGAGCAGGTGGGTGGGACACCTTTTGTTCTAAATGTGGCATTTGTAAACTGAAGTGCTGTTTTAAATTATTATTAGTAAGATTTTTTAAAAGCTTTCTCAAAATACCAACACTTTCTAAAACCTATAAAAATAAAATAAATAACACATTTTTTTAAAATCACTAAATAGGACTGTCACCGCTATTTCACAGAAATACAATACAGAGACTAGCATTGTTAGATGTTTGAATACTGTAAACTAAATGGTGTTGAGTCATGTTTTAATAAAACTAGTGTCACTTGATTAGTGTCCAGCTATGTATAAGTTAGGAGAGAGGCAAGTTTGTTTTGTTAACTGAATTGAACTATACTATCCCGTATAAAACTAAAACTGTTGTTTAGAAAAGCATTTAGGGATGGGCAGAGATTGTCTTTATTGTCTTTCTTTTTGTTGTTTTTGTTTTGTTCAGTGCGTATGTCGGTCATGACCAAGAAATCCATTGTTGCAAATATGCAAAAAAAAACAACTCCCTGATTGTACGCTAGAATAATGCATCTCTTTGTGATACAGTGGGTGTTTCATTACAAAGCAACCCTGTGCTGTGCTCAATACATTTTCAAAGGCTAACTCCCTTTGAAAGAGGACTATTTTAGAGCTGAAGAGTATATCATTGTTTCATCTTCAGAATTATTATTAATCTCTGTGGATAACCTACAGTCGTTTTCCTTGAGGTATGTTTAAGTGTGTGTGTGTATAGATAGGGTCTTGAAAGTAAACTGAGTGAAAGTAAACTCAGTTTTCAATGGTTTCAATAAATGTGTGCACCTGCTATCTACACCCTCAATCTGGCCAATAATACAAGGATACAGCACAGTGATGCAATACTCATATTTGTATGGTTCTAAAGTCTTCAAAATGGTACTATAAATGGAAAAAGGCTACATGTAGCAAAAATACAGATTTAAACGTCCAGGGGAACATGGGTTAACATAGTGCTTGTTTTTATGTTATTTTAAGCAAAATGCATGCATGCAGCAGCTTGCTCAGTCATTCAATCTCCTCTGGCTTGAGACTAAAATCAGTGCTTTGTTTAAAACTAAAATGCTCCTAGTAAAAATGCCCATACTTGCTTTGAAATCTGCCTCACCTTTGTCTGGATGCATTTGTTGGTACAGTAATTTTGCCTTTATGACCAGCATGCTGCTTATAGGAGTGCATGTCTGGTTCCATTGCACGCATGTTTGAGTGATTGCATACTTGTGGCCGAAAGTGTGGTGTCCGGTTGTCCTTTTAGTAGATCAGATACTAGAAATTGCTACTAAATTCTGCTGAGCTAGTTTTTCGGTTTGCAACGTTTATATCTGCTTAATCATACTCTGTTAATGTCACCCTCTGCTTATTGTCACCATATGGAAATGTCTGTAGCACAACAGCATACATGACACTGACATGTTTACAGCTTTCTACACAGGGATGGAAGTAAGGCTCCCATTGCATAGCAGTTTGATCCAGTCCTTATTTTTCTATGTCTGATAAGTAGTGTTCCACGTTTGTGGTTTATTTCGAATTTTACCGAAAATGTTTTAACTGGACGTCAGTTTTTACTGATTTATACCCGATTTTTTTCTATTATTCAATATTTTCCAGGTACTAATTTTTAGGAAATGCACAATACTTTGATTAAAATGCTATTTTATTTTGACTCCGACATTGTAATAAACAGCCCTACACTGTATTCTAGAATACAGCAGATAGACGTCAGAGGATGAAATAATGTTCAAACGTGGTTCTCTGTCACTTCACAAACACATTATCACCTGATTATGTTGGCCAGTCAGTCTGATTATTGTGGCAACTGCTAGTAACTACTAGCTTGATCAAAAACTAAATTGAAATACTTACACGAAAATATAATATGTTTAGTGGATGAGGAATGGGGAGAATATTGAATGTTGAGAAATATACAAAAAGCAAAATAGCAGAAGTGGGTCAGATGAGGCAGAGGATGCGTAGCATTGCAAATACTGCTGCATTGAGGTACATGTTCTCACTAAAAAAAAATCCCTGAAAAATAAGCGACACATTAAACTAAAACAAGAAAGTGAACTGAAAGACAAGCAATCCATTTATCCTGCTTTTACACACACTTTAATAAAAAGAAAGTGCAGAATAGCTGTTAATGAGTTTGTCAGAGCCGCGCTGTGTTTTGCTGGACAGCTACTGTTTATTGCGGAGAGGCATGTATTGGTGACTTTGTGCGACAGTGTTGTCTGTCCATCAGCTAAAACACTGTCTAACATCGACAATCTTAATCATAAATATTTGACAGAAAATGGTTTTAGTTGGTAAACTTATGGAACACATTGATTGGAATAGCCAGTGTGATCTTTGAAGCATCTCCCGATGGCATGCACCGTCCAGTTTTGTCAATTTTCATTTTTTTTCATTTTTTTATTGTTTTAAAGCCGATTAAACCTGGCTCATTCTGTGCTGGTGTCAAGTTCATACCTTCTGTAGATCCTATTTCCGTCAGCACATCGATTGGCCAAATGTTTGCAAAGTACCAGCTAACTTGGGATGTGGCTTCGATTTGCACAGATTCTGCTTCATCATACATGCCAGGCTCATTAAACTTAAATCAGAACCCAGAACTGCTATGCATCATATTCCACGTGTAAAGTGCCTTTACTGGATGCGCCACTCGGGAGTCCCCCTGCTTCTATTTTTTGTATTACATAATTATTACTTGTGTAGTATATGTACTATGTAATAATAGACTGTATATTGAAAATAAATGTTATTAATGAACTCTATTGTAATCAATGCAATTCCTAGTATTCTATTATATTCCACAGCAAACCAGACAAATTTGCTGAATCAACACGTGTGTTTCTGCTTGTTTTGCTAGGGTGTTGGTGAACTTGTGATAAAGTCAACCCTGCTTATTGGGAACATTTTTGCTCAGTCTGATTGAAGAGCTATTAAAAGAGCTGGTTTATTGCAGCGTTTTTGAAAGAAACTTGATCAGTTTTGCAGAATGGGAGTGAATGCATTGCTGAAGTCGTGGAATAACGTCTGCAGTATCATAGCTTTCCTGTCTTGTGGACTGCCAATAACACAAAAAGAGAAACCACAGTTACCAACATTATCATAAGTCATAAAAAGCTATTATATTAGATATAGATTTTTATTTAAATGTATTAAAGGTGAAATACAATACACAGGAACAGCTGTATTAAACTTTGGGAAAGCACACTTCCCTCCCTGTTTGAAATGGTTCAGCCTAGCAGTCAAAACACTTCCTTCTTAATAGCTGCTGGAAAGTAGGTTAATGCTGGACAGTACTTGATGCCATAGTTGCTTTGATGTCACATGAAGGAGATAAAGTCCTGCTATGTTTGATTAACATGCTCTCATCTGTTTGTTGACTGCAGCCTGAGTTTCTGCATCTTAAGGGCGTTGCTTTCAAAATTCACCTGATGATGAATTCAGTACTGGGAATTACTTATATCGGGGTCTTCTGCAATATTTAGTATTTGGTGGCGCCCACAGTTGCAGTACATTGTTAGAAGTTTGTTAAAATTTATTTTGAAATCTTTTAAAGTCTGTTTAATGTGATCTACCATCTCTTTTTGTTTAATATCCTAATAATTATGTTCAGTATGATTCTTTATTATTGTTTCTGCTTTGATCATCGTTTGCTAACTCTTCCAGAACAAAATGCTTCTGAAAAGACTGTACAAGGCTGATTGATTCACCTACGGGCATCAGTGCACAAACGCAACGCTGTAATGCAGACAATGAGCTACTGTAGCAGCAGTAGAGTCATACAGAACACTCTCTAATAGGATATTATACGAGTAATAATTTAAATGTAAGGGAAATTAAGATGATAAAAAGTAGACCTATCTCGTTAAAGAAAACTTTTCATGTGCATATTTTGCTGCATACCAGTTTTTCCTGTTACATACATGAAGCTTGGACCCCCGCTTATATACAGTACTTTTATAGCTAGGGGGCACCGATATGACGTATGACCATACAGAATGGTAATACAGATCCTTAAGTAGAACTCAGTTTCTTTTCGGGGAGGGGGGGGGGGGTCATGTTATTTCATCACAATACTAACCAATGACAAAACTGCATTTTTATTGATTATTTCAGCGTTTAATTCGATAGGATTTATTAAAAGGCTTTATTAAATATGACGTACATTATGCTGTCATTTTGTTTATTTTTAAATGTAAGTATAACAATGACTTTTTTTTTTACTTTGTTCAGTTGACAAAGATGTCTGCAAGGGACCAGGCTGAAGCCTCTCCGTCTTCCACCGGCTCTTTTGAAATCATTGACATGGACACCGTGCCGTCTCTATATGAACCTGTCCAGCCCCACTGGTTCTATTGCAAGCGGGCAGACTCCAAAGACACCTGGCTGCCGTTCAGCAGGGAAGATTCTCAGAAGCTCGAGGAAGCTTATAACTCCGGTAAGCAGCTTGTGAGGTCCAGCTGAGGATCAGCCACTTAGAGGCTTACAGTTAAGAGGTTGAGCTGAACTTTTCGACAATAGAAATAGGGTTGAGAACGTTGAAAATGTTTTTCAGAGATGTGAAGTATGCAGGGTTCTTGTCAGAGCCGTTTTTAACCTTTTCGGTGCCTATTCGGTCTTCTAATTTGCCAATGACAGGACTTCTCATCTTTAATATATTGTTAAACATAAAGGTTTAGAAATATTAAAATAAACTTTAAAATTCAGCTTTTCCACTATAGGTCGTTGTCTTGTGTCTTGAAGCATTATGGCTAAGGTAAACTAAAAGAAATATTAAACCGCATAAAAAAAGGAAAATGTCCTTTTATGGGAATCTCACATTAATTCAGAAGTTTTCATCAATTCTAGTACCTTGATGCACTGCACGCCACTGAAACTGAACAAAATCAGAGTAGAATTGGAAATAAATACAAAAGGGAAATATAAAGAAGACTTTTACTTCTTCATTGAAAATGTATCTTGACACTTGAAGAGTCAACAGTTTACAGGGAAGGTTTAATCTCTTAGACGTAGATTCACAGTTTTAATTATTGCCCACTGTCACTTTTTCAGTCCTCAACAGTTTTCCACTATAAGCCTCAACCCCTGTTGCTTACCAGTACACCTTTATGCAATGACAGTGTTCTGTTGTTCAGGTGAAGACCCGAAGAGTATAATCGTTGCCACAGAGGGGGAGCGGTATGATGTGCGACTGGCAGAGAGGATGCAATACCCGGTCTACTGGGAACAGGCAGCTACAGAGGTCCGGAGGTGCAGCTGGTTCTATAAAGGAGACAAAGATAGCAAATTCCTCCCCTACCCTGAGGACTTCAGTGAGCAGTTAGAGGTGAGCGCTACCAATTCAAAATGAATACCATCACACAGTGATGTTCAAAACATTCAGAGCCTGTGGCAGAGTTGCTGGAATTAAAGGAGATAATTTCAGTATGAATTCTGGTTGAGCAAAAATGTTTATTTCTGAACAGGAGGTGTACATGATCGCAGTGACACTGGATGAGTGGAAGAAGAAGCTGGAGTTTCCTACAGGAGAGACAGTTATTTTGCACAACCCAAAGGTAGGCTTTATTGAGATAGCAGAGCCTGGGGTAAATGAAGGAGCCCTGTTGAGCCATTATGCATGTCTAGAGTAGCGCTTATTCAATTGGGATCAAACTTAGGTTTTGACATTCTATAGCACAAGTTATTGTGAGGATCAGTGTATGGAGGCATCTGCCGGTCAACCTTGCATTTTTACATGTGCATACTATTAGGAAACAGGACTGCTGTGGATATAAATCATGGTGGTGTACTTTTTCATGTTACTGGTGGCTCTAATTTTATATTTGGCATAGCAGGGCATGAATGTCAAAAGGTATACAAGACATTACTGACCATGCAGATCACAGCACAGTTTACTTTTCTTTATATCCTGTGGTGTGGCTGTCTGTTAGCTGTGGTGTCTGGTGGCTGATACACACATTTTCTCTATATTACCATTACAGTATTAACCTTGATGGTTCCTGGTTTGTTTCAGCTAATAATGCAGTACCAGTCGATTGGGCTGCAGGATGATTGGGCGTCTTCTCCCCCAGAGCAGACTCGTCCGAGGACCGTGAAGCGGGGGATTGAGAGCATCGCAGTCGAAATCCCTGAAGGTGAGAGCCACCTTAACAGATTCTTAACAGATTTCAACTCTGCACCACTCTGGTATGGTCATTCTTTAGCAAACGTTCAAAATCTAGGTGATTTACAATGTATAAACAATTATACAGAATAGGTAAAATAATCAATTTCTTACATGGTTACGTACATGGTTTTCTGTAAACCCTTTACAAGTAGTTTATCCCAATTGTTTTTCTTTTAAAAGGAGAACCTGAACAAGTGGACCACTTAGTCTTCATGGTTCATGGAATCGGGCCAGCCTGTGATCTTCGTTTTAGAAGCATCATTCAGTGTGGTACGTATCATCTTTCTCGTATGATTTCTATTCAAGATCCACCCGCTGAGACATCTACAAGTCCTGGTTAAACGTTTAACACAAAGGCGATTATCAGATCCAACACATTTTAGATCAATTGAATAGACCCCTTTTTCTCCCTGCAGTGAATGACTTCCGGAGTGCCTCTCTCAGCCTGCTGCAAACACACTTCAGGAAAGAGCACGAGGAGGAGCGGATCGGCCGGGTGGAGTTCCTTCCTGTCAACTGGCACAGTGCCCTTCACGGGGATGCCACAGGAGTCGATAGGTACAAAACCGCCTCTCTAGCGGTTCATCTTCCTGCAAACTCCTGCCAACTCCTACCACAGGAGGGCTTGATCTTTGCATTTCAGTAAACTAGACAAGTGGCCCCAAATAGAATTCCAGTCAAAGCCGTTTAATATCAGATTGAAATGTCCTGTTTGTTGTTGTCACCCTTAATATCACTCACATGTATCAGTCATACAACAGGTGTCCTTAATTTCATTTGGCTAATCAAAGAGTCATGGGGATGTACTTTGTTGTGTTAGCGATGGCTCTGGTTTCCATGCTTGTCTCTTTTACACCGCAGTGACATTCAGAGGATAACGCTGCCTAGCATCAGCAGACTACGGCACTTCACCAATGACACACTGCTGGACCTGTTCTTCTATAACAGCCCCACCTACGCCCAGACCATCGTGGACACTGTCTCCTCTGAGGTGAACCGCCTCCACAGCCTCTTCCTGCAGAGGAACCCGCAATTCAGAGGGGCCGTGTCTGTGGCAGGGCACAGCCTAGGTCAGTACCAGGACCTACAGCTAAGGACAAAAGTTTTGCATCACCTAGATTTTCTAGGATTAAGACATTTAATTAAAAAAAAAAATATATATGTATGTCTCAACATAATTTTAGATATTTTATTTTACATCCTGTAATTCAAAGAAACTACAAAATTATATTGCAAATGTTTAGCAGAAGTCATTATACAGTCAGCACTCACATATCCGACCTTATAAAATTTTGACTTCAGTGACGGTTAAACGTGTGTGACGCATATCTGATTATTTCATTATGGCCCGTTCAAACCCTGTTTTTCAGGGAACACAAACAATATAAAAAATACATAGCTGAAAGGACTGTGTTAAAATAAGTAGGCTTCCATTTAGATGTACTGTATTGGTTTTGTTAGTGCAGTACTATATTTTCAACAGACTATTTTAATTCAGAACGATGTGATTCTGAAAATATCACTTGCCAAAACTAGAGACGACATGTTAACTGTAATGCAATACATACTTTTAAATCCAGTAAGTATTGTAGCAGTATGTAAAATTTCCCATTAACAACCTAACAGCAAAATTAAATCTAAATGCTATCCATACACAGAACTGTGTAAAAATTTAGCAAAACCAAAAGATGAAAAAAAAACAAAAAAAAAAGTTTCCAGAATTAAAACAGTATCCAGTCAGTATTCAAAATTGCAGAATATAGTGCTCGATAAGGCCCTAATGTCAAAGTTCACTTGCAAATGAAGATGCACAAAAACAGCTAAAGGTCACAGATAAAAAAACGTATCTAGAACTGTTTAATGATTAACTGTTACCTTTCCCTAGCTTGTCTCGTTCGCTTTGTTTTGGCTGCATTTTCATCAACTGGAGGAAGCGCTGTGTAACTGCACAATATAAGACTGATTTGGCATTAGAGATTTTTTTAAACGCGGGCTGTGACGGATATTCAGATAAATTGTAACATTGAAGAGATGGGCTTTGTATCAGAAAACTGGTGACAGAGTCAGAAATTGCGTGGGACGGGTAAGTGCATTCATTTGTTACATATATATATGTAATGGGGATTGATTTTATTCTTAACAGAAGGGCGGTAAAACGCGACTGACGTGTATCTGGGTAATGGATAACCGAGTGCTGACTGTAGTAGTACAGCATTTTATGTTGGATTTCAAAATATCACATGTTTCAATTGTCCGTTTTTCGTTAAGTATATGGAAAGCTACAAAGCAGTATGTAATTCAATATGTTAACGTAACATTATTCAGCAGGTTTCATTCGACTTTATAAAGTGAGTTAATTCTGTGGGGTGACGCAAAACCTTTGGCCATAGCTGTACATATGCACACACTTTACATTGCTCCGTATGTCTAGGAAACCGCATATCCAATTGGGATTAAACTTTGTATTAACATTATTTATACAAGTCACATTGGAACCTATTGGCAGCAACTACAGTCATAATTTTGCTGCAAGTGTCGATCTCGCACTTAGAATGTCAATGACAAAGCATTCTAAATTTTTAAACCTCAGTATGTTCTATAAAAACAGATCACGTTTGTTAATATCATATTTTGTCTCTTTTTTTATTTTTTATTTCGATTTACTGTCTCGCAATATGTTTATAAGTGTTCGGTGGCTACCTCTAAGTTGAGAGTGTACTTTGTCTTGCACTCTTTGTGACACTGAGCGAGAAATACAATCCAAACTTGGTTAGAGGCAGCCACCAAACACTTAAAAACATACAGCAGAAGTTATGAAGAGTTTTAGATTCAGGCTGTCTGTCTGTCTGTACATCGGTCCTTTTGTATGTCTCATTTTTTTACATGATGTTATTTGAGCTGATCTTGTACAGGGGGACATACGAAGAATAACCCATTCATAGATATGTCACACTGCCTTGGAATCCCATTTCAGGGAGCCTTGCATTGCCATTTCATATTACATGCTGCTTTATACATTGAGTTAATGTATATCCTGTCGTTGTGACAGGATGGTCGAGAGGCGGCGTCCCCAGACCAGGAAGTTGACACAGACACCCCAGTACTGCGGGATGAAGCGCTGCTGCGCATATTTATTACATTAAAAAATAAATAAAACGGACAGACAGAAACACAGCTCGCAGAGCCAAAATCAAAAGCTCAAACAAAATAACTCCCGAACACAAACGCTGACACCAACAGGTACCGTGCTGGTCCTTCCAGCACGAGTAGCAATTGTTTTTCAATTTCTTTCTCCTTCTCCCTTAACACCCACCCCGTTCAGCCAAAGCTGCAGGTTTTTATAAATGTGACCATCTCCAAATTAGCAATAAATTAATCAATCTGGGCTACGACAGCCAATTTGTCAATAATTCATACGCTGCCGACCACGCATTCTCACGAGATGTAGTCTGGCACAGATGAACTGCAAACATCGCCCCTGCCAAACCACATCAAACGTTAACAAACTGATACAACACATCGTGTTTTTGAACCCCAAACAATACATTCAAATCAGAACAATAAACCATGATTTTAAATAAACACCAAACAAACTACAGCAGGGGTCTCCAGCCCTGGTCCTGGAGAGCTACTGGGTCTTCTGGTTTTCGTTTCAACCGATCTCTGTTACTTAATTGCTCCAATTATTGGCTTAATTAATCAAGATTAACAGGTGTTCCAGATCTTTAGACATTGATATGAAGACACCTCGAAAACATGGAGCTCTCCAGGACTAGGGTTGGAGACCCCTGACTTCCAGTGTGATACAATAGTGTGCCACCCCTCTTACAATTCAGCCCCCAAATCCAACAGTGTTATCTGCAATACAATACGCATTCCAGCTAGATCTAGAGTAGCGGGGTTCCGAAAAATATAATGTTACACATCCCCACGTGCTGCTACTGCTGCGTAAATAACAGACCTGTCATTTTTTTTTTCATTGTTAACAACATCCTGACAACTTTTACACTTATAAATGTAAAGTATGTTTCAAAGGCCTTATCAAGATGTCTGCTGTAGTGCACTGGGGTTTGAGATCAGGGGTGTGTCCTCTGATCACTGCGGGAAGAGAGATTAGAAAAAAAAAAATACAAGTGCTCTGGCTTTTATGTTCCATATGACATCATTGCTGCTGAGTTATCTGTTTGGCAATGTGGGCAATAGTCCTTACACTATCAACTATAATAATAATAGTTGTAGCAACACATGGGGACGTATAATGCTATATTTTTCGGAACCCCGCTGCTTACTCTTTTAGGCCTTCAACTGTACTTAAAATGTATAACTTTGTTTTTCCCTTCTAGGTTCTCTGATCCTCTTTGACCTTCTAACTAACCAAAAGAGTACTCAAGACAGTAGTAACCCTCAAGAGGTAAGAAATAACACTCTTTTCATATCTGTAATTCGTTACAGAAAAACACCTACCATCCGAATGCAGGGAGTTTGTTTCAGGGTTAATGAAAATACATTTAGAAGCTCCAGTGCGCCATCTAGCTGCCTGTGAGTGGCGTTACAAACTTGTATTTCGCCATATGTATATCAGGCTTACTTGTGCTTTTATATAGAACTGCTTATTAAGTTGTAATGAAGCTTTACCACAAGTAATTGAGCGTATCATAATCTGGGGGGGATCTGAAGGAACTCAGACAGCTTGTCAGGCCATCTGTGTGTGTGTGTCACAGTAGCATTGATCCAACTGTGGACAAATGTTTGCATTCTTTAGCAGGTTGCTGAGAGTTTCATTATGTGGGGTCTGTCTGTCTACGTCTGCCACTGTATGTGCACACTGTGGATGTAGGTCATTGGCGTGTACTTTGTTTGCTTGTTTTTGTATTTCTCAGGTGAAAGTAAGAAGTGCCTCTCTCAGAGAAGAAGCTCAAAGCCTTGATGAAGCCCTTCAGAAGATGGGGCTGTCAGAGTATATCAGTGTATTCAGAAAAGAGCAGCTGGACATGGAGTCCCTGGTAGGGGTCCTTTGTGTTACATAAACCCATGTTTGGTGGCTATGAACCATACTTTCAAAGTGTTTACAGCAGTCTTTTAATTAACTCCAAGCTGAAAATGTAATGTACAAAAGTGAGAAACAAACAACTTGGGAGCGATTTAAGATACCATCACTTACATTAGTTAGATTAGCTAGATGTTTGGTACTAGTTTTATAAAGACTGTAGGTGTTTTTCTCCTTTAAAAAAAACAGGAGTTCGTTAAAGACTGAAATAAACGCTTTGAAAATACGGCCCTGCATGTGTATGTGTCATGATTCCATAGTGATACCCAGAGCAGATATTTTAGAACCATATCCAGTCATGTTGTCTATTACCCAACACAGGTTAATGCCAGTCTTAATATGTTAAAGGATGTGAGGTGTTAGAAATAACCTGGCAAGCAACTGTCATTTCTGCTCCCTCTGCAACTGTGAATTAGTACCGGTAAGTGGAAGATCTGTGTATAAAATACCAATTACAGAAGAAATAGAAATTACTACTGCACACTCCTGGTGGTCATTTTTCAGACCACCTCACTGCCAGGTCTTTTCAGAAACAGACCCAGTGGTATAAAAAAATGACTATTTGTTCAAGAACAGTTAGTAAATAATTAGAAACAACCAAAAAGACGTGATAGAGGACACACATAATATGACATTTAACAGGTCGGGAATTACCTGCTAAATGTAAAGAATTACATGTGTAGATGAAATAAAATATTACTTTTCATTGTGCTACTCTTCCTGCTGGTTAAACTGTCCTTGTATAAAATGCGTATCTTGAGAAATGAAGGTCAACAGAGAGGCAATCTCCAAAAGAAGTATTCTAACGCAACAAGGGGGCATGCTTTGAGAAACGAGACTTTGCTCTGCGCTCAAGGGTTTCATCCACCTGTGCGTTTTCTTTATTCCAGGCCTTGTGTTCAGAGAACGATTTAAAGGAAATTGGAGTTCCTCTGGGACCCAGAAAGAAAATCCTCAGCTTTATGAAGAAAAGAGCTCTTCAGCAGGTACAGCGTTTGTGATCGTCCTGTGGTAGTACATTTCTATACCAGGGTTTTGTGCTTAGGTTTTTTGGGGATGGTCAGCCCGCCCAAATGTCTCTCTTATTTGATTTCAAAATATTTTTTTAGTGCATTGATCACTCAAGTAAACAAGACTGAAAAATACTGCAACTACCCTTTAGTATGTTAAACAGTCCTTTTTTTTTTTTTTTTCAAACCCTGATCTGTACTGTAAAATATTGTAAGACTTGTGATCTACAAGTACACAAGTATCTAACTTGAATTCCTATTCCCATCCCCAAACATTTAAATGGCATTCTGTGTCTCTATGGGGTATTTAATGCAATTTGTGGATGATATTGTTGGTACCTAAACCTGCCCAGAACCCCACTTTGGAAAAGAGATGTGATATATACGGGGCTGGAATAAAGTCCAAATGACTCATCTGTGACCTCAAACAATCATTGTTATTAGACATGTGATCTGCACATATGGGCATCAACAGGCCCCCCTGCAGATGCATTTTATTACATCATTATGTTCCCCATTGTTTGTCAAAATATCATATCAAAGAACAATTAACACATTAATACATTGCCCTCCCCTTCCTTCCCCTGCAGGAGAGCAGTGTAAAAGCCCAGCTGCAGACAGACAGTCTCCAGGGGCCCAGAGTAGAGTGTGGCTCCCTGGAGTCGGGGGTGCTCAGCACAGGGGGGAACCCCCCCATCCTGAGACCCCTCTCCAGCAGCAGCATCAGCCCAGTGGACTACGAGTACTTTGATGTGGGAATTGGACAGGTAACCGACTCGTCCAGGTCAGGCTGGACTGCTCCAACAGAGCTGGCTGCTAGTCTTCATTCCCGGACCATATAATGACGTTTTTGCTAATACTGTAATGTAGAATTTAAATGTTGCCTCACTGTTTTTAGCTCATTTTTTTCCCCAATCGTTTCATCCACCAAACCCCAAGAAACAGATTTTACCAAGCCACTAAGCCCTCGAAGTAAGGACCAGCTTGGAAAATCTCTGGCAAGCTCAAAATGACGACTGGTGAAGAATTGCCTTGTTCCATTTGGTTTTCGCTAGTTTATTCAACTTACACATTTCATCCAAAATATAGGAATTAAGGATTCAGTTCTCTTTATTTTAACAATCTACATTTTTAAAATGCCTAATTTCAATGATTAAGTTTGTTGAGTCAAAGCTTGTAAATTGCGCAAGACGTATAATTTTTGGAACAGCATATTTATCAGGCAGCAGTTTAAAAATCACAGGGTATTTGAATTTGTCTGTGTTTCAATATCCCAGTTTGTGCTGTGAGCCTTAGTGATGTCAATATATTGTCCCCAGTATAAGTGGGTTGAAGAATCCAGTGCTAACAATGGTGGTTTCCAGCTAAAATTGCTGCTAATATTTAAAAACAACATAATCAGCTGAAATTAAAACACCTTCAATTTCACCTTCATCCATTGTATTACTACCTTAACCAGTGCAGAAAATCCCAAGTCGATCTAATTTATTCTCCAATCCTGGGGAGCTCCTGAAGAGCTTGTGGAATGGGACTCAGCAGGGCCGCACAGCTAATAGCCTTCCTGTTTTTGTTCCTTGCCTACCTGGAAAGCTGAACTTGGGAACTGGCACAGGGCAGGTTGGTGCAGTGTGTGGCAATGGTTCTTATCTGCAACTTTGGACCCTCCCCATCGTCTACTTTGTCTATGAAGAGAGGCCATTCATTTCTGTGTCGCTCATGACAACCACCATTATTCTTAGAATGTGTTGTTGTTGTTGTTCCAATTATTTTAAGCAAAAAACTATTATTAATAATGAAATAAATCATTCGATGTGCTATTTTGGAAAGAAGAATATGTACTAGGAAACATGGATTTTCAGTTAAAAAATGGTTCCACCCCAGATGACAGAAAGCCTTTGAATGCCTTAGCCCGTTCCTGTTTCACTTCCTAGGTCAGTGGTTTTCAAACTGGGGTACGCGTACCCCTGGGGGTATGTGAGCTCTCGTTAAGGGGTACACAAGAAAAATCCTGTAAATTTTACCACATTGTAGTACTTTGTGACTTAGAAATCAAATCAACAATGTTGCATCCTTTAAAATGAAACCACAGCCGTACTGGTGTACGTTTCCTTTCTGCTGGGCGAGGTTAACGCTATGAATACAGCTGGCTGCTGACAGTGAGTGAGCGTTGAGCACACATATGGCTAGGGTTGCCACCTGGCCCCATAATTCCGGAACCCTTTGGGACGGGAGGGGGTTTTTAAGTTGCCCTTAAACTGAAAGAAATAAACATGTGAATTGAGCACATAATACAAATCTTACAAAATAAAAAAAGCATCTTGAATAAATGTGTGTAGGTTTGCGTCATTTGCAGTGTGCAGTAGTTCATTTAAATTAGGTTTCTTTTTCTCATCGTACTAGTCCGGTATGCATTGGCCCCTAAAAGACGTGAATTTTGCAATGACCCCTCAATTTCCTGATTTCCGCAAAATCCGGAATTAGGTAGACCCCTAATTATTACCCTAAATCAGATGGGGGTACGCGGTAGACTAGATTATTTGGAAGGGGGTACAGGGCCTAAAAAGTTTGAAAACCACTGTCCTAGGTAATTTCATCTTAGCAGTGTCTTTGTGAATACAATTACATGTGTGCTTCTTTTGGTTTGTGCTTGTATAAGAATACTGCCCTTTGTTTCCTTCCATAGAAATACCATATACCAAGGCATGGGCCTTTCTTTACTGTTTGTCTTACACTGTTGCTGTTTTCCAAATGCACGCCAATATACAATATACTGCGATTATATTACATTTTAGATTACAGTGATTAGTAGGCTGCATCCTAGTACCTCAAGAACTGCTTGGGTACCATGAAGGCAACCAACGGTGGTGTTTTCTCTACCCAAGAAAAAGAAAACTTTGGTTATCACCCCTGGGGGAAAAAGGGTTGTAGCTTTGCAATAATACATCCAATATATTTTCTAATAAAAGCATTAGGAAAATATGGATTAGGAGTAAAGACAGGAAAACAGCTAAAGATGAATCTTGAGTGAGTTACTGCTAACACATTGGACCAACAACTATATATTCTGCACCATACCCCGTGAGCATACAGGCACTCTCCATTTTAAAATTCTGAAATGCTAATGTCTTACCGAGAATGGTGCTTTAACATCACGTTAATTATAAGGAAGACCAAATTAGCATTGGTGACCTGAGTTCAAATCTACCTCCGGTCACAAAATTGGTTTAAGTGGTTTGGTGGTCTCAAACAAGCCCCCAGTTAACCAACTACCACACAATTCGACACAGATCCAGCCCCCTGCTTGAGAGCAGGTAGCTGAGAGTGGTATCTCTCGTTTCGCTAATTATAACTGATTTTTGTAATGGTTATCAAATGGTGCTTGTGCTACAGTGTTAGAGAAACCAGTGTTATTTTAAAGGCTGCAGTGAGTTTACCTGTTTGTTTTATATTTCTTTGCTTTCTGCAGGTTTCCATCAATTACCCCCAGCTGGCCTTTGAGCCGGAGACCTTCTTTGCCTTTGGCTCGCCCATCGGCATGTTCCTCACAGTGCGGGGGCTCAAGAGAATCGACCCCAACTACAGGTTCCCTACCTGCAAGAGCTTCTACAACATTTACCATCCTGTGAGTTGGAATAGGATTACGAATTGATGTGTTGACCTCAACAATACAGTTGTAGCTGTCCCACCTCTTCGGTGCTAGACCCTTCTTGTTTGACTGCAGCCGCCAAGAATATCAAGGGGCTAGAAGTCTGTTCAGATTTAAAACCGGTTTTGAGCAGATGCTGGAAAATAGTTTGAAATCAATGAAATATAAACTGGTTTCAATCGGGAGTCTTGTTAGCCCCAGTTAGGATTGCCGCTATCTGACAGAAATTGGTCTCTTCAAAGGAAGTGACACAAAGAGCATTTATATCTGAGCTGTTGAGGCTTGTCGGGCATCAAGCCTCCCAAACGCTTGTGGTAATCCTGAGATCGCCATGGATAGGGGGTTAGTGTAATCCAGGGTGATTCCCCAGTGTTGTAAAATATTCAAGCTGTAGCTTATCCCGGCAGGGTACTGGTTGATCAAATTCCCCCCCATAACAAGTAGATTTGCATCTCGTCTAGTTCCTTCATCAGTGTAATCGTCTACTTTTATATATTTTACATTTGAAATCTATGACCTCAAGCAGTCTGTGCTTCAGATTTGTTGTGTCATTCGTTTAAAACTCGGTTTTAGGTCAAATAGATATCCATCATTACTTATTGTTCTGTTTGCCCCCCCCCCCCCCCCAATGAAGTTTGACCCAGTGGCCTACAGGATTGAGCCGATGATTGTCTCTGACATGGAGATCGAACCCATGCTGATACCGCATCACAAAGGCAGGAAAAGAATGCACCTTGGTAAGAACCTTCACCAGCATAGCTATATGTGGCCTAGTAAAAATAATTAAGAAATGATTACCTGAAATCCGAACCCTACTGGCCAGACACTGAACACATTCAGAGTGGATGAGGGGCAGAAATGGTCTCTGTTCTCAGGGATCGGTAGCCCGCCCACCTCTGCTCTGGATTGCTCGGTGTAAAAGCGATTCTGGCTTTAGGCTTGTGAGATCGGAGGATGCTCACACTCGTGTGGGGACTCGCTGCGGTGAGAAGAAAAACATAATTGGACGTTCCAGATTGGGGGAAAATACATAAATAAAATAATAATTGGTCACTCCTAAATTTAAAAAATATATATATATAAATGATATATTTTATATATATATATATATATTGTTTACATTTAAATCTTAATCTAATTAGTGATCAATCAACTGATTGTTTACACATCATAGCTTAGCAGTATTGTGAGGTTGCAGGTTTTATGTTTTGTTTCCTATCTGTCTTTCTCATGCAAAAGGGTAAAAATGAAAGGAAGGGACTCTTTTAGACTTCTGCACATGTTGCTAAATTCTCGTACACTGTGAAATCAATAGCTTTATTGATACGAAACTAATTAGACGGGAATCAAAATAAGTTTGCATGATAATTGTATTATCCTTCCCTCCTGCACAGCTCTTGTACATTGTGATTCAGACTTATATAATTCCTCCATTAAAACAGCAACAGCCAAATCTTATAAACCCACATTGTGCAACACTTGAGTAGTTTAAATAAAAATTTAATCCAATATTTTACTCTGAATATTTGCAGAGTTGAAGGAAAGCCTGACTCGTATGAGCACAGATTTGAAGAACAACGTGATGGGCTCTTTGCGTACAGCCTGGCAGTCCTTCACCCGGATCCCCATCCCTGCACTGCCCCCGCAGGTGGAGGGACAAACTGCAGCCGAGATCCAACCCCTGGACAAAGAAGGTAGGAGAACTATTATTTTCATTTTTATGCCTGATCTTCAGTGGGACCAAAAATATTCATATATGTGTAACAAACACGCCTTTAGCAAAAATGCCAACTTTAACGAAAAAGTTATCTCCCTGAACTAGGAGGCTGTGTGGTCCAGTGGTTAAAGAAAAGAGCTTGTAACCACGAGGTCCCCGGTTCAAATCCCACCTCAGCCACTGACTCATTGTGTGACCCTGAGCAAGTCACTTAACCTCCTTGTGCTCCGTCTTTCGGGTGAGACGTAGTTGTAAGTGACTCTGCAGCTGATGCATAGTTCACACACCCTAGTCTCTGTAAGTCGCCTTGGATAAAGGCATCTGCTAAATAAACTAATAATAATAATAAATAAACAAATAATAATAATAAATGCCGAAAACATTTAATAAAGGGGGAAAGGCGTGTCAACAGCGCAAAAGGATGCGGGATCTTTAAGTTACAATTACAAAACAAAAGGAACGATAATCGATCATTTAAACCAGATAATGCATTTACTGATTCTTCATAGGTGAACAAACACACACACACACAAACACACAGAGTGTACAGACAGACAATGAGCACTTCAGCCTTGATCAAGATAAACAGGTATATTGAGCAGTAATTAAAGTCCCGAACAGAGCAAAACCGCGGAGAAGAAAAAAACACTGCATAAAAACAAAGTAGCAAATAAAATAAAAAAAAAAAACAATCCAGTGAAAAAAATAAATGGAAACGATCTCACCACTCCTGGGTACCCGCTTGCTTGCAGATTCCTTGATCCAGCGATGAATAAAAAAGTTCAGCCAGTCCAAACGATATCCAAAAATCCTTTATCAGCTATGACAATTTAACCAACTCGCCAAACATTTAGCATTCATCACTACCTCAAGATCGATAATCACATGCTAAACAACAGCTTGGGGCTGATAACAAACATCCTGACTTCTGAAAAAACTGAACGAAAAAATAAGTTTCAGATTGCCAAACAGGGCTCCCTGTATCTGTTCCATTCATAAAATAACAAATGCTTCCAAAGACCATAGATAGTACAGATGCACAGCTTCGGCAACAAGGGCCTGTGGAGAAGACCTAGGAAAAAATATCAGAACTCCCCATCCTGGCGCAACCTAGCAACCTTTTATAGGAAACCAAAAACGAAATCTCCCTATAGAAAAGACGCAACAATAAATCACTCAAACTTGCAGAAAAGGACAAAATAAATAGAAAAAATAGAAACTGAAAACCTGGCCAGGTTTTAGTGCTGTCCAATTAAGAACACCA
The DNA here is from genome assembly GCF_902713425.1 of Acipenser ruthenus. Lineage (NCBI taxonomy): Eukaryota > Metazoa > Chordata > Actinopteri > Acipenseriformes > Acipenseridae > Acipenser > Acipenser ruthenus. The sequence goes on along the minus strand of NC_081225.1, from coordinate 7,576,191 downwards.
CATGGTACGCTTATTGTACCATATAGAAATATATTTTTATTTGAATTCATGCGGCAGGTGCCACATATGTATACAGACTTCTAGAAACTAGATAGTGAAATATATAATCTTTAACAACGGCAATGAGTGCCTGTATAGTCTACTACTGTAGACAAACTAACCAGAAACGTGAAACATCAAATCGATTTCATTTGGGACCCCAGTTAGGATTGGTGGCAGTACTTGGGCTCTCCAACTCATGCTGATGGTGGATGTAGCTAATGAATGTCTACTGCGAAGGACACAAGGCGTTTTTTTTTTTTGAAATCTCCGACTGCAGAAGAAGACTACATAGACTGAACGTGAAGGCTGTAAATATATTGTCAGGGAAGTAATTTTATAAATAGCAATTCTAGAAAAGCGTGATACATACAGGTGATCTTTGGCTTCTGTGCAATGTCTGGTCGCAGACTGGAGTGTAGAGTGTAGACTGCAGAGGGAACTGTCTGTAGCCACAATTTGATATTGGAACGAGACGAGATTAAGTTTTTCAGACTGGTTTCATGGTGCAGGTGGAAATGTGGCTGTTAAAGTCGTATACAACCAAGATCCACAACCCTACGACAAGCAGTTCTCTTGCAAGTTTTTAAATGGCTCTACCTTTAAAAGGTGATTTGTTGGGGCTATTTTTTACTTGCTAAATCCTGATTTTCAATAGCACTAAAATAAATATATAAAAAAGTGAAATCACTGTTCCAATCCAGTTTGAAATTGTGAAGCGTATGTGAATATGTTTTGGTGCCAGCATATGCATGAGATCTCTAGCTGCATGAGTAACTTCATGGGCAGCTGCTGTTTCTGCTTCTAACAGAATGTTTTTGGTGGCTCTTTTTGTCATGCAGCAGAAAGGGTTAAAGTGAAAAAGTCTCAGTTTTGGAAAAATGTTCTGGACTGGCCAAAAGTAATGCTTTTTAAATTCACCCAAGGTAAGCGAGGTAACAGACGTGGTAATATAAAGGTTAGTGACGCTGGCTTAATGGTTGAAGTGCTGCTTTTATTTTCTGGAAGCTTTTTCATTCCAGAATATTGCATTATAATGAGTTTATAAGTTTAATTTGAACTGGACTGGCTATTTTACTCAACATTTTTTTAAAGGAGAAAAATGCCTGTTAATTTTACAGAACTGGAAGCAAACAAATAAAGGCCAATACAAAAGTATCATAGAAAAACTAATTTAACAAACATGAACAACTTCCTATTGTACCGTGCACAGCATGTCTGTAATTCTTGTACAAGAGTGATGCGTTGATTTAAGAATCTAAATAATTGCAATATGATTATATGTGTGTGTGTTAAAAGTGACAGTGAATAATATTTGGCGTTATCCTAGATGCAACATGAGTTTGTAAAAACTCACATTGGCTGTTGCGGAGCATAAACTATTATGTGATACATCAGACAAGGATACAAGGACATTGAAATAAATATGTATCTGGCAAGCCATTGCTGTGGGGTTGGGTGTGAATGGTATGCATACTATAACAATACATTATAAATTAATATGAACTATACATAGATTCAGTAGAGGTGAGAGTAACAGGAAGTATTAGGCTATATATTTTCTTTCGATTTATAGCTGAGGAGGTAAAGGTGTAATTTCTGATTGTTAGAGTACTAGTCTGCAATGAGTTTGACCCATGACATTACGGATAGTGAATGATAATTAACAGATCAGATCCAGTGAGCAATGGGCTTAAGTAATCTAAAGGTCTGTCAAGTTGTTTGTTTGCTTAGCGTGGATTTACATTTTTGAACTTTTCCCCTAAGTTTTTTCTCTAAGTTTGCAGTTATTCTTTGCCCTTCTGAATTCTGTTTTCTCAAATTAATTGACTTTCCTGATGAAATTTAAACACCCCATGCACATCTAGAATCCCACATCCGCACTGAATTTAACTAAAACCTTATGACGGCTGTAGCTATAACCTAAAAAATTAGTAAAAGAACTCAGAACAAAATACTAAAAATATAATGAAAGTGTGAGGGAAAGGTAAAACAGAAATAATAAACGTGCATTTGGTGCTTATCTTTATTGCATATAAATGTATGTAATAAAACCATGTTATTAAATTATACTGCAGCGCTTGCAATAACAATAAGTTGTACTAACTTAAAGGGAGATGTTTTGGTTCTGACCTCGACTGTATTATTAATGTTAAACTGTGATAATGCGTAATCTCTTGTCACATATTGGATCTTATTTTTTGGTCATCATTTTTGCTTTAATTTGCAAAGTAAAATAGTTTTACCATTGCAGGTGTCAACATTCCATCACATGCAACATTGTATCTTTTGGTAGATTATTTTAGCCTTCCATTCTAAAATAGAAATAAATTGAAGAAAAAAAAAAATGTATTCTGGTATTTGCCGTGCTGTCATTTGCCACTGGGATCCCAGTTCGTTTTGCAGGCTGGGAGAACTGGGTTTCTCCAGCTCGCTCTGATGTAATTACTTAAGGAGCATCCAGTCCATAGAGGCAGGTGTGAAACCTCTAACTACTGAAAGAAATGAGTCGGAGATCTTTGAACTCTTTGTACATTGCACATGAACCATTGGGAGCCATAGTTTGATAGCTTCACAGAGTCTTACAGACTGGTTTAATGGTGCAGATTGAATATTTTATCAAAAATGAACTTTGGGATCATCCACAGTCTTAGTCCAAGTACACATCAAGGGGGAATAGAAAAAAGAATAATAAAAATACCAGTGCAACTGCACTGCACTTTTTATTCATTCAACATGTACTTAGAACAAAATTATATTCTCGCAAAATTAACTTTGTTAAATACATGTTGTTAAGGTCTGCAGTCCCATCCTTGCAATCACATAATTGTGTGCATGTACTACATTATAGCTACAATTTAACAACATATACAGATGAGCCTGCATATCGAAGTGTCCAATTTTTTTTTTTCTTTTTGGTCGGATGTCATTTTTAACCGTAAAATATCAAGAAGAGATGCATAGCTTTTGTTTAAGTTCTACATCATCAGCATTAATCACCTGTTGTCACCTAAAGCCTTTCTGTGTGGTTGATGTTTTGTAACGTAGTCTATTCATTTGATCTAAGCAGCTGTGGATATATGAACGATGAAAATGAAAGGGCCAGAGGTTATGAAGATCAAACCAACAGTGCATGGTAGTCTCTTTAGTTGATCTTTAAAATATATGAAAAAAAAGGTTGTATTTAGATCTGCCGCTTTTAAGATCAGTTGAATAGACCTCGGAGCTTCAGCTTTTCATTGCTTCACTAACCCGTTTTCAAAAAGAATGCTGCCCTCTCTCACTGGTCATGTATAATTCAGCTGCCTTTTATCATCGACGCAGGCGATAGAACAGAAGAGCCCTACAGCCCCTCGAAGCAGGACGAAGAAGAGCATATAAAGATCGGGATGCTGAACGGAGGCCGGCGCATTGACTATGTCCTGCAAGAGAAACCCATCGAGAGTTTCAATGAGTATCTTTTTGCACTCCAGAGTCACCTCTGCTACTGGTAAGACTGGGACTCGTCCTCTTTCATTGCTGTAGTGCACGTGGGCGTCAGTGATCGACTTCTTCACTGCTAGCTTCTGTGTTTACAGCAAGGGAAGACATATATTGTTATTTTATTGCAACCAGCAATTTATTCCCTGGCGGGGATGAAATTACATATATCTGGAGAATTGCTTATACAATAGTCCTGGAACTCGGAATACAATTTTATAGCATACGTTATCAGATTTTGGGGACATATGGGGGTGTCTGTCCGTCTGTACATCCAGCTTTCTGTATGTCACATTTTAAATGTTGGCATGAACATTGCCATTTCTTATTCTATTCTGTACTGTTGATTTATGTCATGGTCGTCAACTTCTTCAATATACCGATAGCTCTACATTTGAATGTGCAGCTGTGGTGGGAATATATGTTATTGTCATTGAGTAATTTTGCTTTGCAGGGAATCTGAAGATACAGCTTTGCTAGTCCTCAAGGAGATCTACCAGGCCCTGGGAATCAGCTTGCAGAACCCTCAGCAATATTAATCTCAAAAATTGTGGATCGACTCACAGATTCCTCTATGGAGGAGCTGCAGCAAAGAACTATCCTACTGTTCTTTAACTCCTAATCAACAGTCCGTTACACTGCATGAAGGAAACCCGAGGAGTAACAATATTCATAGGTTTACATTCACATTCATTACTGGGTTTCTCCATTTTTTTGGCTGCTATTGCTGTATATTACTGAAAAAGCACCTTGCCTCCACATTGGCAATCCTTTTAGTTATTTTAATCCTGTTCAAGTGTGAGGGTCTAGCCTCTCCAAATTATCACTACACGGTACCTAACAAAAAATTGTTGTCTTTTTAAACATGTTCTAACTGTTTAATTTTTTTCTGTTTTCTGTACTTCTGCATGACAACTGTACCAATCTGCCAAAAAAAATCAATAAAAAAAAAAAACGACATTACAAACAATTCCATCTCAACACCTATGCTGACGTCCCATGCCTGCATCAACAACTGTGTTTGGATATTTTAAAAAGAAAAAAAGTACTGCCTTGATTTCTATTAGAGCTAGGTAATTGCATCGCGATTTCTGTGTAACATCATGTGTGACCGCATACAGTAGTTTTTATACACATTTTTAAAGTTAGTCTGTTCTTTCCATCAACCGAAATAGTCTGGTTCCATTCTATGGGCGTGTTACATACCCAGATTTCTCTAAACGTAGATGTAATGTAGCAATGATCCCCGCCTTTAATTCCTTTAGGGAAGGTGGGGGACAGGGTGGTTATGTGCACACTGTTATGCAGAATTACCAATATAGTCCTCACTTTTGAGAAACGTCATTCATTTCATAGATATGGAAGCCAGCCTGACACTTAGCCCTCAAACTGATGTCTGACTTTACCATTGTGACTGAAACTGGCTTGCCACAGGAAGAAGCAGCTTTTATATATTACAAAATACTATATACATCTTTTACCACATTGCACCTATCACAGGTCTTGTATTCTTTCCAAACCATGTAGTACATGTATCATAGCTTTTATATTTAATTTAAAAAAAAAAAAATCCTTCTAAATCTTAACCAGTTTAATAATAGTGTATTTTCAATATAAGAGCAATCCAAGCACCTGCCCTCTCAATAGATGTTAGAACAAAAATGAATGGCTTCTCTTATTAAACTTAACCTTTACTGATAGCATTTACCTGCAATTGATCCATTAGCAGCAATCGTGAAAGAAGGGATTCTGTAATCTGAACAGCGTTTGATTGTAGTTTACTACAGCTATCTTTCAACTCATTTGGAGTACTGTCTACAATTGACATTACATTCAAAGAAAATTATATATAATACACACTGCTTGGAAACTTTATTAGGACATTCACCTAATACTGGGTAGGGCCACCGTTTACCCTGATCACAACCTTTTTGTGCAGAGAGGTAGGCGGAGGATCGTGATGATGAATGCGTCCATCAAGTTCATCCCAAAACGTGCTCGATCAGATTGAAATCCTGGGATTACTGTGGCCTGGTGGATGGGGTCATTATTGTCTTGAAAGTAGCCATCGCCGTCAGGGTGCAAGTGCAACAGTGTTGGGTGGACTTGATCCTCAATGATGCCCCACACCAGATCCAATCGGGTCCACAGGTCCTAATATATAGATGCTACTCTAAATCTGCTAAGTATCGCTTACCTGTAAAAATTGAACCAAACCCAAATCCTGATCATGCATGTCTCCTGCGATCCTCAAAACATGCAGCTGTAGATAGTCTCAGCTTTGGGTGACTTGCAGTTGATTGTTCATGTGATAACCATGCATTTTCACCAGGGTGTTCAGTTTTGTTTAAAAAACAAAGCTGAAGGTGACATTTAAACCTGCAGGTGCTGCAGGCTCATGGGAGGGGGATGTTATGGGCTGGTGCGTCCCAATGTCAAGTGGCAGCAGGGTTGAGACGTGATCCATGGCAGATTTTGAGTAGTAGATATTAAAAAAGTGCCCATATGTATGAGTATGATGCATTAGATGTTTTCTATAAAATTTGCAAACAATACGCACACAAAAAAATGATTTGTGTCCTGATCCATAACAGAGCTTCTTGATGTCATTATTTTATAACCTCATATACTAGCCAGGAGCATCCTTTTTTTTTTTTTTACACCTAAAATGTGTCTGTCCACAAAGCTTGCATTCTGATTGAGTGTACAGAAAGCGAAACTGTGGAATAACACAGCAAACGGCCACCAATAAATTATACTCACACTAACCTGTGCTACCCTAAGCCCCTTTGGTTGCATTTCAAGACCGTTTACCTGAAAATACACCACATGAAAAAGTTTTGTTCCTGAGGACAGTGACAAGAATAAAGAGTGCAGTGGTGTAAATGTGCACTTTATTGTATTTTGTAATTAAATTAAATTATTATTATTATTATTATTATTTGTCATATATTTACTTTGTTGTGTATACTATAATAAACCTCAACAAAATTGTTTGAAGTTTGGCTATTTTGTTTCTCCCTTTCCTTTTAAATAAATTGCATTCAGCACATCACAAACCCGATAAGAACTGCTTTGTAAGGACTGCTTTTTTTTAAAAAAAGAAACTGTTTAAAGAGGGTGTATTAGTTTTTTTCTTGTTTTTAAAATCACTCTTTAAACCAACAGAATGTTTATAAATACGCTTAAAAAATACATTCCTAAATAATAAAAAAAAATCCTTAACACAGTCCTTAAAATAGTTCTGTGATACGGCCTTATGCCACAAGCCTCCCTGGACTGGAGAGAACGCCAAACTCAAAAGCAGACCGAGGACGCAGCAGGGAAATTAAGGACCATTATCTTGTCATTCTTTATGTAATTACATCTGCAAGGATAACTTGTAATTGTGGAAGATGATGGCTGCAGTGGTTTGTGACTTATTAACACCTAATTAGATCTATGTTCTAATCCAAGGATATCATTGTAGCATGGCCAGGTCCTGTTGCAGGTGAGTACCCAGGGTCTGGAAAGTATGGGGATGATTTCAGAGAATACTATGGAAATTAAAATGGCCAAGTCAATTAAGTACATCATTTTTTTAAGAGTAGTGCCCGGTACATTACATTTTTCATGTATCATTTTTTCAGAGCACAGTTTTTTTTATTTTACACAATTTCTTTAACATCATCCCTTTGTTAGGCTATCTTGAAACAAAACTCTCTACAGCAGTTACTACATAGTATAATATTTCTTAATAATACTTAATAATCAGTTAAGGTTTAACTTATATTACAGTGCATGACTGAGTGATACATGCAGAGGATACAAAGCTTTCAGGGTCTTCAGCTTCTTTGTTTATGGTGAATTGGTTATATTTTCTCAGTTATTTTTTAAAGGCTTATTTTTATTCATAAATGGTACGTGTACCGATATGTATACATTATACAAGGATTTTCATCTATAAATTTAAACACAAAACGAATGCAGTACGAGCTGGTTGTTCAGGTATTTTGCACTAATAATACTGCAGTTTAAACACGCATTTTTTTTTTTATTATCTTGAAAGGAAGGTCAAACGCAATACAAACTTCTTGAACTGTTTTTAGATTCATGCGTCTTCAGAGAAATAAACGACCACCGCATTAGCATAAAAACGTGTCGTTAATTAATTGACTGATCGACTGTTCCAGGAGTGACGCTTTATTCGTCTCATTTGACAGGGAAGTTGTTTATTTATGGTCGGAGGAAGCAGTATCGTTTTTTACTCTTATCTTACAACGCAACACATGTCTGTATGACTTTGCAAAAGCAATCGCAGAGAATTGCAATTAGGCTACAAGGTAATTGTGCAGCATTGACGGTAAAATAACAATTAAACGGAGCACTGTAACTTTAAATAACAATGCATTTGCGCCCAAAGGGAATCCGACCATTTCCTTTCTGTTGTATCTGAATTCGCCAAATATTACAAAACATCCTTTTCCTTGAAGGCATTATCCCAGCATATTGGCTATCCTCCCTTCCTTCCCCAGAATTCCAGGATTGGATAAGGAGGTTTGCATTGTGCATTGCTTAGAGCAGAACGACAAAACCGACGGGTTTCATTCTATAAAGAGATGCTATTACAATAAAGTAATAATGTGTTTTGTTTTCTTTCTAACGTTACTTTTATCAATATGAGTTATTTATACATACGAAGTAATGTTAATCTTTGCGGGGTTTTTTTTCTTTTCGTTTAGAAATAGTTGTACAACAGGTGAACCGGAATGGAAGATCAGACCGAAAGTCTTTCAAAGGTATTTAATTTTTTTTAACTTCAATTAAAAATACATGTATACTGCGGATACATTTAATAGGTGTCTTTGTATTTTAAAAGAAACGCTATTTTGAAAAAGTTTCTGGGACAAAACTATAAACTGGAACGTACGTTTATCATGAGTTAGGATGGACAGGTTCCAACACACGCACTTGCAACAGCCTGACCTAGTTAATAAAATACGTGTTTTAGAAATGCAGTCAAGACGTTTAACTTGCAGTTCAGCACAAAGTAGTTAAGATATTGTATGTGTGTGAATGGGGGTGGGGGTGTAACAGGAAGGGATACAACTTCTAGATAAGATATCACAATCCTCAGCAGCCCTCATCTACCACGATCAGATAAACCCTAAACCTAATAAATATTTACTTTGCTTCAAACTAACAGCTAAGTTCAAGTCTTGCAGACTGTATAATCACCTGTTTCAGTTCATTTGCATGACATAAGAGTGTCATGTGACCTTACAAGGGTGAAATGTTTGTTAAATTAAGCAGAGGAGGGCCATGGCATATACTCCCCTCAATCATAAGTGTACCTCCGGAATGTGGTATGTAGGGGATTTGTTACTGTCATAGGAACCTAATGAGTATAAACATAGATTCCTACCATTGGATTTCTGTGCAGTCCTGATTTAGAATGTCATTATATCTTTTATAATGTCAAATCTCTGCAATTACAGTTATGGGACTTACCAAGTAATTTTGTTACCTCATAACCCTAGACTCAACACTAATGGTACCCTATACTAGGTAATGGAGACATGTACTGATAATTACTTAACATAGTCCAGTTAATACTGGGACTAGTAAAAGCTGTTTTGTCATGTTTGAACATTCTTTCCCAATGTAAACCTGGTACCCCATGCAAATGACCTATTAAGGAAAAGGGAATATACAATAGGATGAGTTATTTATTTCAGACATCATTTGCATTGGTTTCCTTGCATATCAGATGGTCATTTTCACAATGGATTACATTTCAAGCAGTGTTTGTTATCCGGTTATTTGTCCCAGCACTACAGTACATTATTGGTTTGTGTACAATACAGTTACAATGCTTTACCAGAAGTCTATCATTTACCTAATTTAGATTCAGCTGCAGCACCCTATAGAAGTAACTTTTCTTGCTTTATAAAGTGAAATGAAACCTGCTGAATAATGTTACGTTAACATATGAAATTACATACCGCTGTGTAGTTTTCCATGTACTTCACATATAAATGAGAAATTGAAAAATGTGACATTTCGAAATACTGTATTACTGTGATGGCTTCCGGTACACTTTTGCAATATCATTTTGTAGTTTCTTTTATTACATGATGTTAACTAAAAATATTGAAATTATGGTCACACACACACACACACACACACACATATATATATATATATATATATATATATATATATATATATATATATATATATATATAATCATTATTATTACTATTTAATTATTATGTCTCAGTCCTAAAATTCTGGGTGATGCAAAACTGTTGTCCATAGCTGTGTACATTCTGGTAGATCCCAAAGGGTAAATGCTATTGATATTACCCAGCAAAAGCTTCTGTGAGTCGCTGAACTTTAATTGCTGTTTTCCCTTTTCATTAAAAGATTAACACCAAGTTCTGTAGATATGTATAAATAATGATGAACATGTTTTAAAAATATACACAAAGTAATTGAGGAATTCAATTTTTTTTTGCTTTTCAAAACAATAGACGGAGTTGCTAATGGCAACAGTAATAACATCAGCTGAGTAATGCACACAGGCCCTGTGGTTTCCGACCTTGGTCTGCCAAGTTTAAATACCGGCGCACTGCTGAAAAAACAGCTCACTTCTCTGGTGTTTGTCTGGCTTTTGATCCCAGTAGAGGCTGGGCAGATGTGGCCTGTGCCTTCCTTTTTTATCCTCCTTTTAAAAGCTGCATTATCATTAAGACTAAAGTGTATTCAACCACACCCCTGCCAGCTTGTAGAGTTTGGGAGTGTTGCTCATTTTACAGCCATTCAAAGGTTTGCTTAAATAGCTTGGTATCCCTGAATGGATAATTGACTGCTCTTCAAATACATAGGCAAATGATTTTAATGAGCAATAAGCCGTCTAATTCTAGCAGTGATACACAGGAGAAGACATGTATCCCATTGAGGAGTTTCTTTTTAAAGGGTTTACTCCAATTAACTCCTACTTTTTTGGGAAGAAACAACGAAAAAAACACTGTTCAAATTTAAGGGCAAGAGCTGAGACCAGAGTAAATGTCTTTAAGCTGGCCTCAAGCTCAAAGACTGGCCTAAAGGAATCCAAGACTGCTGTAAATGCAATCCCTGTGCATTGGGTATTAGGACTGAAACTGAGGTGCACACATGTGTGAGGTTATGAGGCTTCCAAAACATGTGGAAAAATGTAATTGACTAGCGAAGAAATGATAGGGACTCCAAAATATGTGACCTGTATTCACAGAACGTTTAAGGAAAGAGTTTTAAGGACTGAATTTTTTTTTTTTAAAGCCCATTTTCCACAGAAAGGTCTATATAAACATACTAGGAATTGGCTTAACTAAATATTAATGTAAAAACAATAAAACAATTACTTCAGACAGTCCTTAAGGTTTTGTAAATCAACCTATATGTTGTCTTACTTATTTTATTTTTTTTATCATTGTTATTATTTCAATTTATTCTATAGCATTTAATCCCCGTAAAATACAGTCAATTATTTTATATGTTACTGGGGCTGCAGTATGACCGTACTTAAACTGTTCCAGGCTAGTGTGAAGTTGTTTCTTCTTGATACAGTAACTGATAAGCTGTTGGTGTGACTGAAAGGGCCGTGTGTGTGCGTGTGTGTGTGTGTGTGTGTGTGTGTGTGTGTGGGGCCATACACTAACACTTACTGAATCATCCTACACAGAAACACAGGACTTAGTTACAACACTGTAGATAATTTGGTGGAAGCTGTGTTTACACATGCTTGCTCGGACGCATATCATTTTCCACAGAATAGTTTCTGTATAATTATAACCGTCTGAAACTGGACTGGCAGTCTTTTCCTGGGGCCGACTTGCACGTTGAAGACCTTGCGTGTTTTTGTCAAAAGGTGAAGAAGTGTGACATTTATTTTATTATAATTGTTTTTGTTTTATAAAGAACAGACTCTAAACTAGAGGAAACAGCTGCTTTGCCCGTGTCGGCTCCATAGAAACTGGGTAAGTGGGTTGTTTTATTGTTTTCCACAGTTCTTTTTCTGAGCTCTGAAGTTTAGTTTTGCTTTGCCGTCATCTCCAAGCTTCCTCACTTTCAAGTTTGGATTTCAAGACAAGTGTCCCCTTATCTGGAACCAGTAAGGTGCTGTTGGGATTGTGTATCAAATAGGAATGAAACCATTCATACTTTTCAACTTTTGGTAGTTGGAAATCGTTAGCTTTAAAACTAGAAGGATTTTATTTGCTGAAATTTGGGTTGTCCTATTGTTGCGTATTGCTGAAATATGAACATAGAAAAAAGGTTTGGAGTGGGGGGACTAATAATATATATATATATATATATAGCTTAAAATCTTTGAAATCAAACCAGTTTAATAGGAGATCAATGTTTTTGGTGTATTTTTTATTAAAGAAGTGCCACACATCTAGAGAACTAGTGATAACATTAAAGACTGTCTGGGCAGGACTATATGGCTGTTGGCTGACTTACATTTTCACATATATCTATTGAACCATCCAAGTGGGATGAAACTAAGGATATAATTTCGAAGTTATTCAAAGTGTCTAAATCTGGGGATATATGGAGCAGTCCATAGGTGTGGATGTAGGTCATGGTAAACTACTTTTTCAAGACACTGATCTCTCTAACTTTGTTTTAACATCCGTGGTGGAGGATACATGCTACTGATATGCTTGTTTAATTATTCAAAGCAGTGTATTTATGGCCATCCTATATCTGGGCTAGCTACTAGTAGCAATGCAAGTGTAGGCTATGTGTATATGAGGATTACATTATACATTTTCTGTAGCAGCCACAATGCAGAAAATACCAGGAGAAAAATTCTTCATATTATTACCCCTGTCAGAAGTCATTAAATAGTGAGTACATGAGCAGCTTCTTTTGAAGTGGAATTTATCGGGCCTCCAAAAGGGTTATCCTGTTACTGCTGCAGATTAGTAATATCTTTCAGCTAAATGAGCTGCCTGCCTTTGAAGAAACTTACATAAGCAATGACCAAACCTAAAACAACATGGAATAACTCGAGTTCACTGGCTGCCTTTAGTCGCGTGTGATTTGCGTCCTACTGAGTCTAGAGGTAGACTTCTGCTGCTGAAGATCAGTTGCACTTCATCGGATCATTGAAGCCAGTGAAATGTTTTTTTCAAGGTAAATACATTTCAGTGACAGATCTGTTTACTGTACTCTTAAGTCCTAGATGCAAGGCTTTATTTTCAGTGGCTCCAGCTTGTTTGGTTTTGTCTGTCCGATAAATAGAAGCAGTCAGAAACTCGCAGTGTCCTTGCAAACAGCACTGTCTTTTAAAACTCCTCTTGTTTAGACTATTGAAATGACCAGGAGTTGAGCAATCTGGTAAATCTGCTCCGATTGCACTTATCACAGTACGAATACATCGCACCTGAGTCTGTAGGTTTCATAATTGGAGCTGCTTATGCAGTTATGAGGGAGGAACAAATTAATTAACATAACATAGTTAATTAAAGAAACTCAGGACTGGATGCAGGGCTAGTGCGAGTTTCAAGCACCGAGCACAGTAAGTTACTGATGGTGCACAGAGGTCTATATAAACATACTTGCATACTTTTTTTTACAGACATCAAGCCGGATTCAGCAATGTGTTTTGCGCCGTTGCTGGGGAAAGGAAATGTAACACAACATGTATCGATGTGTATTTTATTAACAAAAGTATACCTAGGTTGTAACTGATAGTCCATAATAATAATATTAAGAATAATAATCCTTACAATAAAAGGTACAGTAAAGACTACCCCATTCAGAGATTTAAAACAATCTTTATTGTTTTTTTTTTTATGGTTCTCATTCAAAACATAGGAAATCTTATGCGTTGATCACTGTCATACCTTTTATCACACACTCCTGGTCTCCTACAGACGTTTCGGATTGTGTTTGTCTATAATCTGATAAACTTACGATTTTATAGTGATATTTTTAACCTTTCTGGTACCGTGTGATCATTACTTGATGACGAGGGTCCTCTGCATTGTATTTTCACTGGTTTACACTGCCTGGGCTGCACATGCAGTTTCTTAGAGAGAAAGAGTTACTTGCATGCGCAGCAATTGAATACAACATAAACAGTGCACTTCAGTCTTTCTGTTATTTATTTATTTATTACTGATCAGAAGCTATTATTAGGCTTCTGAGATAGAGGTACCTGCTTCACTAGGATGTGCTGTCAGATATGAAGGGAAAAAAGGGGAGAAAGAGCATGCGATCAAATTAAAAGAAATAGTCTTGAGTCTGTTTCTAACTGGGATGTAAAGATCCAACACAGACATCCACCAGCTCAGTTAAATAAGCAACATCCTTTCATCTGCATTGTTTTGCTTAAGTACTCAAGAGACCAATGTATGTCGCTGTACATTTGTACAAATATTAGTCTGGAGAAGGGCTTTACCTACTGTGAAACTCGCAAGCATGAGAGGATCAGAATGTGAGGGTGTATGGATGTGCCTGTCTAGCTCTATACATTTGTACAGTTGATATAGGTCTTATATTGATCTCCTTTTTCATTATACTGTGTAGATGCAATCACAACGTTTTAAAGATAAATTGAAAAAGAAAAATCCTATATTATCTGTCAATGGTGTCTTTTCCCTAACAGCTAACTGCTCTCAATCTTATACACTACCCATTCCATACATATTGTATCTATAACATTGCCTGATGATCTTTCATTTATTTCCTAATGTAGTGGCCACACCTTGTATTCATTAGCATTTACAGTACAGTACATTCTGGATTTTGCACTGTGCATAATGCCTTGTGCACAGCAGGGTTCTGGTGTAAATAAACAGTCAGAGCAACAGGAACTCAAAATGAAAAACGAGTTGTGTAAAATAGCTCAATATTATTGCTCTGAAAAAAAAAACAGGGAGAGGTGATGTTATGCCATGAATTGGGTATTATTTCAACACCAAACCCTGAGAAGACCTTGTATTCCCCCATAACACCAAGGCAAGGTTTATAAGAAACTCCCACTTGTCTCTCCCTTAATAGTGCATTTAGTTCTGACCAAAACAATGCTCTCCCACCACTTGATTTTGCCTGTCAAATTGGGTAAATTCTGCAATATCTCCATAGTAATTTTAAACTGGAACTCTGACATGCGTAAGGCATGGGCAACTGCGAAAAGGGCTGTACCTGAAGTTTATTTTTAAAAAAAAGCCTTTTCCTAGAAATTATTATTTCCTTTCCAGCAACAGAGGTCAGGTTTTTGCCCCTGTCTGCGGGTGTTACTCAGCTGATTGAGCCGCTGCTTGTACAGGGATGGGCGCAGTGGAAACACAAAGGCACTTAACTGCATTGGCTCACCAAAACATTCCCAGACAGTGTATTGGCGCTGCTCTGTGTGAGAAAACTGGGTGTTAACATTTCCAGGTCACAAATGCCACAAGGTGGGGCTATTTTCAAAGCTAATCCATTGTTTATTTCTAGTTTAGGAAGTTGTAACTAAGGGTTTATTAGATTAATTATGCAGACCTTTTTATTTATTTATTTTAAATTTTTAACTGCCTCTACTCGGGGAACACCACTAAGTAAAATGCAACACACTTGGTTTCCTGTTTACTTCCTGTGCAGTATGTATTAGGGTCTTACCTATTGGCAGACATTGAGGCGAAGTAAACAGGGAAGACAGTCAAGTGTGCATCCTTCTACCGCCACCTGCCTTCTACTTCCAGAGGTCCCATCAAGGAACACAGAGAGCCCGAGAACATGTGATTCCTTGGAAAAGCAGCGATTGGTTACTGGGAGTGCGAACTAAAACATGAGGCTTCTGGAAGTTTGAGTTCTTGTAAAACTCCAAGAAGAATCGTGGCTCCTCAGTAATCAATCGCTGTTCTTCCAGGTTTCCAATGTCCCTATACGCCATATTTTCAAAGCGTTCTTTAATTCACTTCTATTTTTTTTAAAGGAGAAAAAATCATGTTAATATTACAAAATGAAAGACAAAACATATAGAGAGTGCTTAAGAGGACTTGAAATGTATAACTAGGGCTTCTGACTTAGGTTTTAATGGTAAAAAACAATACAAAAAATAAATACAAATACACCTGACTTGTATCTAGCATTGATTCGTTCTGAATACTTTAAACCCACCCCAACTGCTGAGTGGCAGTGCATTCCTATATTTCTATTGGAGGATTATAACACGTGTGCAAGATTTAAAACGTGATTATAATTACTAGAAGCAGAGGATTGTTCTTGCTTGCGAGATTTAAAGCTATATTAGTTACATAGGGAGTATTTACAAACTTGTGGAATTTAAAACAGAATTGTAATTTGTTGCAAAATATAAAAAAATGCTTAAGCACGCAGAAGCCCCAGAAGAATATGACCATTGCCTTGAGGATTTCATTGTGGAAGACAGAAAAGGAAAGAAGGTACATGAAGTGTGCACCTACTGTTGAGTTAATACATATTGTGACAGAAAAAAAAAAAATTGTTCAGGAATTTTGGAAAGTAACCGAAAACAATCATTTCAGTAGTATATAAAAAGCGAAAGCCCTGAAAAAAAAAGATTTACATAAAATAAAACTCGAAAATAGCTAAAAATAAGCACCGAAAAAAATGAAATTGATGAAAACAGAAAAACAGAAGCCCAACGTATAACTTAGTAGTTTGGTTCTAGTTTTATAAAAGTTAACATGTTTTTTTTTTTGTTTTTTTTTACCTCTTTCAAGAAATAGGAGTTCATTAAAGATGGAGTAAACGCTTTGAGAATATGGCCCTGTTTTGATGTGACCTCTAGAATGCTGGGGCGCCGCAGAAGAGCAGTGATGAGTACATTTAGTTCATTAGTAAAAAATAAAAACATGTAAAATCAATTTAAAACATTTAAAAACCACTACGCAGTTACATAATGTGCCTTGAGGCTCTGTGGGGAATACTGAAAGACAATGCACAGGAGATATTGAGATTTAACAAAAAGAGCTTTAAATCTCATTAGAGTCTTCAAAGCTTCGGGACAGATAAGATGGCTTCTGTTTCATTGCAACCCACCCCCCTGGATGGGAATATGAGTGTTTCCATTGCGCTGGTCCACAGAGAGATCTCTGTTTGCGAGTGCAGTCATGTGATCTGGCGCCTGGCTAAGGAGATTCCCAGGTGTTTGTACTTGACAACCTGATGGAAAAATGAGTTTAAGTGTCCTGCCTTCTCTAAAGTTTTTTTTATGCAAATGAAATCCTTGGCATTGTAATAAAAGCCATCCCCCACTTGCAGCAGATCTGACAGTGAGCTGATAGTAGGTGCTCTGTTGGCAGGTGCTTCCGTATCCAAGACTGTACACACTACTGACGTTTCACGAGAAACCATTTCAAAATGAATGAGCCATACTAGAATGAAATAACTGTTGTAGAAATATCCACACATTCATTCAAACAAACGTAGGCCCTTGGTGACAGTTTTTCTCCTGGCTGCCAGGAAGTTGCTGAGTTCTTCGCCAAGAAGGATTAGGTGATGTAACTTCTCTAAAAATAAAATATCTGTATTTCATAAACAAACATTTGTACAACTATAATGACCCTTTCTAACAACAGTAATTACTATGAAATTAATACTTCACTGTTTCATCACCAAGTACAGAAAGATAATCCTACGATAAGTAAATAGTTTAGGCCAAATTAGTCAATGTACACATACGTGTTGTACACATGTAGTCTTGGAGGGCTTCTAGTGGTGGCTTTATTGATTTCCAGTATGTCCTTAATCCTAAAATGTAAACATTTAGGAAATTAAAATTAACACCCCTATACAGTCTATTTTAATGAAGGGAAAATCAAACCGCTAGTATATACTAGTAATAACAACTCAGCCACCCTTGAGTTAATATTTCAAGTTATTTGTTTAAAAAAAAAAATTAAATTAAAAAATAAGTAAGTTTTATTTTCTTTACAACAAAATGCAATTTGCACATTTAAATCCATTTGTGTCTTATATTAATAATAAAAAATATTGCCATGAACATATATGAGATTCATTTACATGTCTGCAGTGTTCAAAGGGATAACAACTGGAAGAAAAGAAGTCTCCTCAGTTTTAGAACATGAGTCATTTAAAAAGACTTCAGATATCCTGCATAGTTCTCTGGTGCGGCACTTTAATGACCATGCCCCTAAAAGGAAGAGATAGGAAATTCAGTAGCAATAAAAACAAGACATGTTTATACTCTGTAGAGGACAAAGCCTCAAAGTTGAGGACGCTGCACTAATCCAATCAATAGAGAGAGGTATCAGTGTTGTGTTCTGCCCTGCGTCGGTATCACTGAGATCTGCCTTTGTGACCCAGAGTCCAGGTGACACTTTCTCGTTTGCAAATCTCATTGGAACCAGGAATTTGAATTGTAAATTAAAGAAGTGCATCTGCTAGCTTCTGCGTTATGACCTCAAGGTGTGGTTGCAATAGATAATCTGTCCCTAAACAAACAAGACGGACAAGATTATGAGAAGATATTTGCATTTCAGGAACTGGTTTCTAAAAGCAGAGATGTGCAACACTGTGAAATGTACTACAGATTGTATACATGTCATACCCTCAGTGACTTCCTGTGATCAGGTGCAGTGGTGCAGTAAATAAATCCAGTCCACACAATCCTTTTCTCCCAAAACAGTCTGTGGACTTTAATAATAATAAAAATAATAACAACAAACACAAAATAAGTCCACCCCTTTACCAGCGATGGTATTGGGGGGGGTACACGGCAGCTTTTCTAAAAATAAACAAAAACGGGACTTTGTCCGTCCCCGCGTTCTCTGTGCGCGCAGTGCTCTCGCTCCAGAGAAGCGTGGTGCCGTGAGTGGTGCTGTGCTGTGCTGTGCTGTGCTGTGCAGTGCAAGGACGTGCTCTTTATCAATCGCCGGTCCGCGGCTCACTCCTCCTCTGCAACACAAAACACACGTAATCCAAACTCATAAAAACAATACAGGCTCCGGCCGTTTGCATTTCATTCTCAGCGCAAGGGGAGGTTTTGACATAGCTGCTTCCCCTTTGTACCCAGCAAACTCCTCCCTGCAGCCAACGCGTCGCCATGATTTCTCCAATAGAGGGCTGCCCCGCAGCTGACTGCAATGGAATCGTCCTGAGTACTTGCAGCTACGCGCCCCTCCTAATATGGTCACCTTCCGGTTTCCACCTACCACCGAGGTGGCAGATCTAGGCGGCAGCTTACCTTCCCCCTTACACAGCGCCCTTTCTAATCGGGAGGGAGATTTGCAGCATCGATCCTTTCTCTCTCTATCACATATCTCACCCCTCAGAGTGATGCCGAAGGAACACTCGGCCAACACTACATTCCCCAATGGTCCCCCCTCCCTTGAAAAAAAATCTGCATTTTGATGCTCCTTACCCGCACGATGTTTCACTGTATAGTGGAAGGGTTGCAGCGCCAGATACCACCGAGTTATCCGAGCGTTATTGTCCTTCATCGTGTGTAACCACCTTAAAGGAGCATGATCAGTGACAAGAGAGAAAGAACGCCCCAACAAGTAATAGCGAAGAGCATGAGTAGCCCATTTGATGGCTAAACACTCCTTCTCAATGACAGAGTAGTTAATTTCCCTAGGAGCCATTTTTTTGCTCAAATAAATGATAGGGTGTTCCACTCCGTCAACTTGTTGGGACAGGACCGCCCCCAGACCAATGTGGGAGGCATCAGTCTGAAGGATGAACTCTTTGCTGAAATCTGGTGAAATCAGAGCGGGAGCTTGACAGAGTCGCTTCTTAATCATATCAAATGCTTCCTGACACTGCCCTGTCCATTTAACTAATTTTGGAGCAGCCTTTCGGGTGAGATCGACCAGGGGGTTGACTATGGTGGCATACTCGGGGATAAAACGGCGATAATAGCCGGCTAACCCCAGTAGTGATCTCACCTGTGACTTGGTTCTCGGGATCGCCGTCTCCACCAGCGCCTGGACTTTGGAGGCGATAGGCTTTACCCGGCCATTACCCATAATATAGCCAAGATACTGGGTCTCCTGTTTGCCAAATGCACACTTGCCCAGCTTGGCTGTTAGCCCAGCCCCCCTTAGAGACTGTAGGACGGCTGAAAGCCTAATAATATGCTCCTTCCAGGTGGAGCTAAAAATCACTACATCATCGATGTATGCGGCTGCGTACTGATGATGAGGAGCCAAGACCTGGTCCATCAGTCTCTGAAAGGTGGCGGGAGCTCCATGCAACCCGAAGGGCATGGTCCGGAAATGGAACAAGCCATCTGGGGTAGAGAAAGCAGTTTTCTCTTTTGAGCTCTGAGTGAGTGGAATCTGCCAGTACCCCTTCGTCAGATCCAAAGTCGAAATTAACCGCGCCTTACCCAGTCGGTCGAGGAGCTCGTCCACTCGGGGCATTGGATACGCATCAAACTTAGAGATGGCATTGACCTTCCGGAAATCCACACAGAACCGAGTGGAGCCGTCCTTTTTGCCCACCATCACGATAGGACTGCACCACTCGCTCCGGGAAGGCTCAATGACTCCAAGCCTGAGCATATCCTCCACCTCCTCGTGAACGGGACCCCTGCGACTCTCCGGGATCCGGTACGGTCTCTCTCGGACCCTGACACCTGGCGGAGTAATAATAGCATGAGAAATAACATTAGTCCTGCCGGGCAAATCAGAAAAAACATCACTAAACCTTTCCACCAACTGGAAGAGCTCACGTTCCTGATCCGGAAGTAACTGTTCTCCCATCGGAATGTTAGTTGCAGCTAATGGATTGACAGTGGGACCAAAATCCTCTTCTAAACTGTCACCAGCTATAAACAGGGCCTCCCTTTCATTCCAGGGTTTTAGCAAGTTAATGTGATAAATTTCTGTCTTATTTCGGCGATTGGGTTGTCTAATTTCATAATTCACATTACCAATTCCCCGTATCACCTCATATGGCCCCTGCCATTTAGCATACAACTTAGACTCTGATGAAGGAAGTAGCAGCAGTACTTTATCACCTGGCCGAAAAGTCCGAATTCTTGCTTGTTTGTTGTACTGCTGCTCTTGGCGATGCTGAGCTAGTTTTAGGTTTTCTTGTGCCAAACGACCAACCAATTCCAGGCGGTCTCTTAACAGGATTACGTATTTGACTATGTTTTTGGAAGTTTTTGTTTGCTCCTCCCACCCTTCTTTCACAAGATCCAGAATGCCCCGTGGTTGCCTCCCATACAGCAGCTCAAAGGGAGAGAACCCAGTCGAGCTCTGAGGCACCTCTCTCACTGCAAACATCAGGTAGGGGAGGAGTTTAGCCCAATGTTTCTGCTCTTGGGTGACAAACCGCTTCAGCATCTGTTTTAAAGTCTGATTAAAACGTTCCACCAAACCGTCCGTCTGCGGGTGATAAACAGAGGTTCGAATGGACTTAATTTGCAACAATTTATACAATTCTTTCAAACACTGTGACATGAAGTTCGTTCCGTGATCAGTGAGGATTTCTTTTGGAATCCCTACTCTCGTTATAATCTGTACTAACTCTCGAGCAACTGCTGCGGCACTAGTAGATCTCAATGGTACTGCCTCTGGATATCTGGTCGCGTAGTCCACCACTACCAAAATGTGCGTGTATCCAGAGTCAGACTGGCTCAAGGGACCCACTATGTCCATAGCAATGCGTTCAAAGGGAACTGAGATCAGGGGCAGTGGGACCAGCGGGGCCGGGCGAACCCGCCCCGGCGCTACTTGCTGGCATTCCGGACACCCCGCTACATATCGCGTCACCTCACTATAGACTCCCATCCAATAAAATCGAGCCAATATTCGTTCCCGAGTCTTATCGCTACCTAAATGGCCCGAACATGGGACATCGTGAGCCAACCGCATGATCTCACGTCGAAAAGACTGAGGAACGAGTAATTGTGTTACAATCTGGCTTGTGCTCGTGGCTTGGGATACCCTATACAGCAAATGCCCGACAATAATGTGGTGAGGATATGTAAGCGGCCGGTTATCCTCTACATCCTTCCCCTCGATAGACCGAACCTGCCCCCAGATGTGTGCCAGCGAAGGATCATTCTTTTGTTCCAACGCTAGGTCCACATCTCGGTCCCAGAACTTCGGGATATCGAGCGGAGCTACAGTAGCTTCAGCACTGGGGGCCCCAGTAACCTGCCCCCGCAGGTCACACTGAGTCCCAATCCCCTTTCCCTTACATTTAACAGACTCTGAAGTTTCCCCCACCAAACCCCAGCCTTGTCTTATTGACATTCCTTCCCATTTTTCGACCCTTCGCTCTTTTTTTGTTTTTTTCGGGC
Organism: Acipenser ruthenus; assembly: GCF_902713425.1. Lineage (NCBI taxonomy): Eukaryota > Metazoa > Chordata > Actinopteri > Acipenseriformes > Acipenseridae > Acipenser > Acipenser ruthenus. The sequence continues at coordinate 7,554,392 of NC_081225.1, read as the reverse complement.
GAAATCGGGAATAGAACAAATCAGCTTGCAGCGGGAATATTTTCCCAATAGTTTCCCCCGCTGCTCCCATGGTCTTACCGGAGACTGGCGTTACCGTTTTATTAATCATTGTTTCAAAATATGGCCAGTCTCGACCTAAAATAACTGGATATGGCAACTTTGCAGCCACTGCCACGATTACGCGGCGGGAATGACATCCAATCGTCACATCTAATTTAGTGAGGGGGTAGTCCTTGTTATCCCCGTGAATACAGGAAATGACCACGACCCCGCGTGACCACCAAGGTACCCCCGCCAACAGAGCTTCTTCAATTAAAGTCTGCCCACATCCTGAGTCCACTAACGCGTGGGTACTCACATCACCAACCCGTACATCAACAATGCAAGGCCCCTCCCAATCATTACCCCTGGACTTACCTGGTGCTGTTGGTAGGTAATGGGAGGCCGCACCACATTCCATCGCCGCCGGACAATTCCGCGCAAGGTGGCCGACCTCATGGCACCGGTAACACGTGGGGTGAAAGGGCGCCCACGGAGCTTGCGTGTCCCGCTGCCGGTTCGGCAGTGGGGAGGGGTTCTCTGCTCTCACCCCGCTGGGGGTCGACCTCGCCCTCCATTGGGGTGGAGGAAGGCCACCCGTGGGGTGCCGATGAGAAGTAGCCCCGTGGGGGGAGGGGGTGAAGTGCTGTGGGGGTCCTGTCCTTGGAGTCGGTCCTGTCCGGGGTCGGTTGGAGGGAGGAGCGGGGGTAACGACCACAGGAGCTGATGCCAAGGCATCCTCATACCCCTCAGCCAATCGGACTGCTGCCTCTAGCGTGGTGGGTCGATGCCTGGTGACCCAGTTCTGGGTGTCCGGCCCCAGCACCTTCACGAACTGCTCTATGGCAATCAGCTCGGTGATCTTTTCTGCATCGTTGGTGCCGGGGCAGAGCCACCGGGTCACATGATCCACTAGTTGCTGGGCCACCACGCGGGGTCGCAGTCCTGGGGGGCGCTGGTACTCCCGGAACCGGCGGCGATGTGTCTCCTCTGTGATGTCCAGCCGCTGGAGAATGGCCTGCTTCACCTGGTCGTACACCAGGGCTTGCTCATGTGTCAAGGCTTGGTAGGCTGCCTGGGCCTCTCCGATCAAATTGGGGCCCAACTGGGTAGCCCACCACTCCCGAGGCCACTGAGCTGCTGTTGCCTGCCTTTCAAAGGCAACTAAGTAAGCCTCAGGGTCATCCTCCAGCGACATCTTCACTACCCTTACCCTTGGTAGGGGTACTGCTGGTTGAACCGCCGGTTCCCTCCCCCGATTGGCCTCCAGGAACAAGCCATGCATCCTTTCCATCATGGCCGTCAATGATTCCTGATGCCTCCGCTCCTGCGCCTCCAACAGCGCTGCCAATGCGGTTGGGTCCATTTATAATCCCACTTCTGGACACCAAGTGTGATCAGGTGCAGTGGTGCAGTAAATAAATCCAGTCCACACAATCCTTTTCTCCCAAAACAGTCTGTGGACTTTAATAATAATAAAAATAATAACAACAAACACAAAATAAGTCCACCCCTTTACCAGCGATGGTATTGGGGGGGGTACACGGCAGCTTTTCTAAAAATAAACAAAAACGGGACTTTGTCCGTCCCCGCGTTCTCTGTGCGCGCAGTGCTCTCGCTCCAGAGAAGCGTGGTGCCGTGAGTGGTGCTGTGCTGTGCTGTGCTGTGCTGTGCAGTGCAAGGACGTGCTCTTTATCAATCGCCGGTCCGCGGCTCACTCCTCCTCTGCAACACAAAACACACGTAATCCAAACTCATAAAAACAATACAGGCTCCGGCCGTTTGCATTTCATTCTCAGCGCAAGGGGAGGTTTTGACATAGCTGCTTCCCCTTTGTACCCAGCAAACTCCTCCCTGCAGCCAACGCGTCGCCATGATTTCTCCAATAGAGGGCTGCCCCGCAGCTGACTGCAATGGAATCGTCCTGAGTACTTGCAGCTACGCGCCCCTCCTAATATGGTCACCTTCCGGTTTCCACCTACCACCGAGGTGGCAGATCTAGGCGGCAGCTTACCTTCCCCCTTACACAGCGCCCTTTCTAATCGGGAGGGAGATTTGCAGCATCGATCCTTTCTCTCTCTATCACACTTCCCTATATCAGTGTCATTGTACATTACAGCAAAGTTATGATGGACACTGTTAATGACAGTGCATATTAATCAGTGTGCTACCATCTATTTGTGCCAACCCCATTATGATCCTTTCTGGTAAAGCTGTGGTCTCCTAATGGTTTTGCTAGTATTGTGCTGGGACTGGTGTTATAATGCTATCCTAATGGCATTTTCTAATTTTTTGGGAAGATCACGTTGCTCTTTTCTATTAATTATTCAGTGTTTTCACTGTGTTGGGTGCAATTTTATACGAACACAACATATTATACTGCAGCGCTAGTAAAAGTGAATTTTGTCATAGTTTTCAAGGAGGGTCAAAAAGGCATGTTATCTTATCATATTTTTGTGGACTGTTTTTGAACATTTCAACTTGTACAGCCTTATTTAAATGCACGGCTTCTATTGTGCATTCGTCTTTAGAACATGTTTGTCTGGCTGGTTAATTGAAGAACCATTGCAGATTGATGGCCTAGTTTTGATGTATGTCAAAATAGTTTGGTATATTATTGAAATGACCAGGTGCCAAAAGTGATAATTCTGATCTGGTCACACTTCTCATCACAGCAATGTGTAGGTTTACTAATAGGAGTTGTTCTTGGAGTTATCAGCGAGGAGTAATTCACTTAACATCAAATTCTTGGCTTGTGAACATTTAAATAATATACATAATTGAAAGTAGCTCTGAAACCCAGGACTAGGTGCAGAGCTAGTGTTATTTTTAAGTCAGTTTAGCTTTTATGAAAGGGTAAAACAGTTACAGGATCGTTTAGATGTATTTAAAAGCCCTGTGATCATACATGTATTTTTCCATCAGTGTTTTGTGGTGTTCAGTTCACTTAAGAGCTTTTAAATAATGGACTCTCTGCCTAGTTTAAGTGTAGCTCTGCACCATTAGCAGATTTTTTTTTTCTTTTAAAAAACTTAAATAATTCAGGCTTAAAGGTTTAGGCAAGTTTTTCTCGGCCGTTCGGTCACCTTTGACTGTAAGAATGAGACTCGGTAGTTCTCACGCAACAAATTATTGTATTTTTTATGTACATACAGCTGAGTCTGAAATAAAAAATCTTGCATAGTTATTCCTTTGTTGCTCTTTGAATATCATTTTAGAAAAGAAAAAAAAAAACTGGTTATAATTTATGAATACATTGCTTAATAAGCCAGCTCTTTCACACACTGCATTCCAACTGAATACATTCTCATGCTAATGCCAGTCCTGTTACATGCTTGGGAAGGAATTTTAAAGGACTGTACCATTTAGACAGCAGGAAAATACAAAAACTGAAACAGTTAAACATTTGAAATAAACAGATAATCTGTATCATTGAAATTATAATAATAATCCACTCTGTGCTTTTAAAGTGAGAAGCGTTTAATAAAGCACATCATCTCCCCCTCCCCACTGGGATATTAGACTGCTCCATGGTCTTTTAATTCCTTCCAAGTGACCACAATCTGTTACACTTGAGTGAGCAGTCATGTGTGTCTGCTAGTTGGGAGATCTGAAGGCGTGTGATTGGTTAAGAAGTTGGCAGAGGATCAGAAGCTGTGTTGCACTGTGGTTAGACAATGCAGTTTCACTGCAGCAGGGTTACGGGCTGAGGGAGTGCTGACATGAAAGTGCACCTCACCTGGGACTCGCATCAGAGAGAGAAACGGCAGCCACAGCTGTGTAGCAAAGGGAGGCAAGGAGAAGAGCGACTAACTAACCTGGGACATCATGGGAGGCTCTGTGTCCCATAATAAGAAGCAGAATGGGAGGACTAGCCCCAAACAGAAGCAAGGTAGAACGTAAGTGCAGAAACTTTCTCCACATTCAGCATGTGCATTTTGCTGTTGTTGCTATTTAGAGCAATTCCATGGATTTTTTTATAGAAATATCTATTTCTGCAGTATGATTTTAGAAGATATTTGTTCATAAGGTTAATGTGGTGAAACACGGTTTCCTGAAAATGCTGCAAGAATAAAAGTGTAAGGGACAAATCCCTTTTTTACAGTTCTTTTGCTTCCTGAATTAGCCAGGACTGTAGATCACATTGCTAACCTTGTACTGCACTAGTTGTAGTTGACAAGCAGGTTTTAAAGAGCAGAAGTTTCAGGGAAGGTAAACAAACTTGTATGTGAACAATTGCATTTGTAATCGGTGCCTTTTTGTTTGACATATTCAAAGTATACTTGCTATAAAAACAGCATGCTTAGAACATATAAGCACAAATGCATTATGGACCATTTGAATCAATTTGGCTGTGCCTTTTTGGTAAATAGAATCCTTGGGAATGTCAGCCCATTCTGCCTAAAAGTGCCGGTTCATTAACCCATTGTGTCCCGCGGTGCTTTTCATAGTACACTTGCATTGAGTTCTTGTGTTGTCCTTTGCTCATCACAGCAGGCCTTAACCCCCATCTGTCAATTTAACAGGGGTCTGCGTGGACAGTATTCAGGTTTGTTTTGCTCTGCCATGTAACCCTGTAAGAACCTGGCTTTTGGCCTGTGCTGTGTGCTTTCAGTCTTTAAATAATTTCAAATGCAGATTTAATGGTAGTCTGCTGGGGGATAGCCCTTTTAAAAGCCTTTCTATACAAACTTTATAGCAAGCTGTACTGTACTTATAGTGTGTGTGTATGTGTGTGCTAGATGTATGTATGTCATGGTGTAGCCTTAAATAATTAATATTGATCTCCATGAAATAAATATGAAAACGTAGGATAACTGCAGGAAGAGGCCTAATGCAGTTTTCTTAAAAAAAAAAAAATGATACTAATGCTTTCCTTTAAAGACCCAAAGGAATGGTGTAACAATATTTGCTGCAAAGCACTGCAGCTGGAAGCTGTCCTCTACAATCAATTTAGATTTTACGGCACTTTACCGCAGCTGTACAGTTACTCTGCAGCAGATCCTTCTGCAGGACAGGCTAAACTGAAGCCCTGTAAAACTAGCTGGAGCTGGAAATCAAGCAGGTTGATTGGAACAACACCATGTTCTGGAATGGCTTTCATTTGAGTACATATGATTGAGTTGCAATATAGCTTTTAGGAATTGTATCTGCATGTTGTTTCATATCCCACATAAGAAACTTTGAGCCATATTTGTGAACCTTAAACTCGTATCATTTAAAGACTGGTTTGTAAAACTGGGTTGGTTCACTCCTGTTCATTTTAGTTCTGTTTTTTGGACCGTCTGAAAAATTTAAGTCAGTAGTAGTACTGGGATGGAAATAAGACACCCTTTGCATAGCAGTTTGATCCATTCCTGGTTTTACTATTAGTTTAATAAGGGACACACCTGAGCTTGTTACTTAGACACTGTGGCTAAACAAGCTCATAGTAAAACCTGGAATGGGTGCAAGTTTGAATTGATGGCCACTAGGGATTTATAATCATCTGGAGATCTGCTTATCAAACCGTGATGAAACTTGCTTCAGATGTTGTTAAATGATAATGCTTGAGATGGTGAACACACAATGTACTCCGGAGACACAAAAGAAAGTTTGTATAATAGGTAGGGGTGTTAATAGTTTAGAGGTCAAACATTAGCCAAGAGTTAAACATAAACTATTTACCTGCTGTCAACCAAGTCAGAAATCAGCCTTGGCCTCAGTATTTACAGAGCAGTAAGTGTGCAGGTAAGCCAGTTTATTTTTACGTTCAGTATTTATTCAGTCACAGTCTTTTCCATGTACAATTACATGCTGTACATATACAGCCTTGTACACCAACACAAGCGGCAGTAATTTATAAAAAGTGATGGATGGCTTCTTATGATTTCTGGTTGGTTATAAACATACCCAGTACAGTATGCTGAAGTTTAAACATGTTTTTTTCTGTTTTTTTTTTTTTACTAAAGTTAAGCTATAACAATCTGTTGTTTACATCAACCAGTAGTCTTTCTATAATGACACTCAGTAGTCTAAGTATATGCACAAATGTATTGCAAACAAACAAATAGCATCTCCTCAGAAATATGGGTTTTGTTCAATATGAGGTCTAGTGCTACAGTAAAAATAGGGACTTTGATTAGAGCGTATCTCAAGCCTTTTTATTGTCATGCAGAACAACAGTATAAACCTGTAATTTCACATCCTGAATGTCAATTAGCCACCATGTGCCCCCATATTTACCTTGTCTTATTCTAATCTTTATGAAATGAACCCTGCTGTCAGTATATGACTTTGTCTTAACTACAAATAGAAGCTGTGAAGTTATATCATTTCTATTTTGAATGCATTTGGATAGATTTATAGTAATTAAAAACAGCACACAGGTGCCAGTTTCTTGTTTTTTGCCATAGACACTAATAATGAAATGATTAATTCCACAGGCACGCTCTGAAGCGTCCTGCAAAATGACTGTCCTTGCTACTGTCCTCTATCATGCCTCTTGTGTATGCTGTTGGGATCTTTTACCCATTTCAGGTCGCCTGTTGTGCTTTATGGTACAGCAGGGATCATATGATTAACCTATTTGTTTTTCTAATTCAAGGCAATGCCAAATCCAATCCGAAATCCTTGTAAAGTGACCAATGTATCTCACAGCTTCTAAACTAGTGGGCAGCGTACCCCGTACACAATTAATTTATCTACACATTTTAAAGTATCTTTCATGCATTATAAACAACTGCTGTTGAATACTGTGTATGCAAATCAATGTCACATTTTAAATACATAGCAAAGTAAATAAAAAATGACTATATGGTAAATCAGTACTACCTTTTTATTGAAAATGTATATGACAGTATTAAAGTTTACTCTTTTAAAACCCTTATTAATCTGTGTTGAACATTCCCCTTACTTGAAGTTTCCCAGTTTTAAGAAACGGGTGTAATTGCACAACGTTTGATTATTAAATTAAATAATTCATACCTTCTCATTACAGCAGGGGTCTCCAACCCTGGTCCTGGCGAGCCCCTATCCAGCATGTTTTATAGGTGTCTTTACATCATCAGTGGCTAAAGGCCTGGAACACCTGTTAATCTTGACTAATTGAGCCAATAATTGGTTCCATTAAATAACAGAGATTGGTTGAAACAAAAACCAGCAGCCACAGTAGCTCTCCAGGACCAGGGTTGGAGACCCAGGCTGCATTACAGCATAGTGGAAAATGAGACCCAGTATTGCCAGCTTTTAAACCAACATGAGCCGTTTAAACCCCACAAAGCTTCCAGTTTTGCCCTCAGTGCTAGAATTTGTGTCGGGCTACATTTGACCATTTGCTTCATCAGCTAGAAAGAGTTCAAATCCCCCCTGTCTCTTTAAATCAACCACTGTCTTGCAGTGCACCATACATGAGCTGCACCTGCATGGCTATTAAATTTTACCATTCAGTAGACTGTTGGCTTTAATACTGTGGTCTGACTTGGAGAATAAGCCCAGTATGCTCTCAATGGGTATAAAGCTTTAGAATAAATACAATCTATGCTGATAATACTAGAATTGAGCAGCTTTGGCTAAGTAAATATTGCAAGCCAGGGAACTCCCATGTCCTGTTGTTTGAAGAGTATTCACAGAAATGTCAATACTGTTATTGGCAGCTCCCTAGGAGGGATTACTTATTACAGTTGTGATCCATGTCCTGCAATCGTGCTTAATTGTGTACCATAATATAATTCTTTGTCATAGAACAAGTGTTGAGAGATCTAGCATCAAATAACGTTTTCTTATTCAATGCTGCCGAGTCATTTTATTGATGTATTTATTTTATTTTTTAGTAGATCACATTTCAGGATCTGTCTTGCATTCATCTTTCATTCAAACATACTTTCTTTTCCCTACATTGCACTTGTTATGTAAACATTCATTTTTTAACACGTGCCATCTTTAAACAACTTCAGTGTTCAGTTGTTATTATTATTATTATTATTATTATTATTATTATTATTATTATTATTATTATTATTATTATTATTATTTGCTTATTTAGCAGACGCCTTTATCCAAGGTGATGTACAGAGACTAGGGTGTGTGAACTATGCATCAGCTGCAGAGTCACTTACAATTACGTCTCACCCGATAGACAGAGCACAAGGAGGTTAAGTGACTTGCTCAGGGTCACACAATGAGTCAGTGGCTGAGGTGGGATTTGAACCGGGGACCTCCTGGTTACATTATGTAAACAGAATATATTTTCCAGTTTGGCCTCATGTGGATTCTACTTCATTAATAGAAATATCTTGTTGGTTGTCCAGTTTCTCTGCATTCCCCAAAGATAGTTACAGCTATAGGGACCTAAATATTTCAAGTATATACAATTTGACATTTAGATTAGTTGCTTATCATTACAAGTCATGTCCTCATTAGAACGTATTAACCGCAACTAGAATTTTGCTAAGAATGTTGCACTCGGAATGTCAATGACATTCTAAAATCTTTAAACCGCAACACATGATATAGAAACAGATTCAATATGTTAAGCTTCGACACAACAGAGTGGCTGAGAAACACACTCAACGTGAGATTGAGGTAGCCGTCAAACATACATACGAGTAATGTATATTTGCTATCAGTCATACTTGATGTGAAGCAGTTATTGAAAGACTGCATTCCGTATACTTTGTATTGGATGGTGTTCTGTATATTATTATTGTCTTCTGGGTAGTATTTCTTTTAAATGAATTAGATGGCCTTTTTGCAGCACCAGCTTGCAGGCTCTTCAAAAGCCTATTGAACCTGAGGATGCAGTACCCATCCTGTCCCTGTAGAGGGCTCTTTTTCACACATTTTTCACTTTGCAAGTATGTCTCGAAATCTACATGGTCTACTGTGTTACTGATTTTAATCACATCTTTCCAGATGGGGTTGCACCCCTAAAATGACAAAGGAGTATGATTTTTTTTTTAAACTACTTTGTGATGCAATGGGGTTCTGTACGATGTCACATCGTTGCTAGATACTTGTTGTGGTTACATGTGGATGACATCAGGCCCAGTGTATTGTGATGTCATCGCTCTGTGTTGCTGGCAAACACAGTCAAAGCACAGCTTACATTTTGTGAGAAAATCAGTTTTGTTTTAGGCGTGTGATAGAAATGCTGCTTTTTATGTTCTATGGACCTGCTCCTGCTGCACTACCGCTTCTGAAAGGAAGCACTCCAGTGTCCAGGTTTGTGAGACTCTCAGTTGTACGAATATCTGAAGCAACAATTAAGTTAAGGTATGATTTGTGGTATAAAATGTGGTATAAAATGGCATTATTTTCATTTTCTGATTGTTAATTTTGACTTGAGGAAACTGCTGTTGCGTTTTCAAATTAAAAAAACAAAAAAAACTGGGGAAATGGACAGATTTCTTTTGTAAGCTGCCACAGACCTCAGTTAATTTCTTGTTTCTTGTAAATGGTATCAACTTTCTTCTTTATCGTTACAATGAAAGTTTGTGGTGTTTGTTGCATAGCAAAAGTAGACAGTTTAACACCAGGAATGTATTACACTGTTATTTTTATTTACGTGTGTGGGGGGGGGGTTTAAAATTCCCTGGTGACTGTATTTAGTGGAGGTGTACGTACATATAAGTAACATTTATTTATAATGTCACACCATTCTAACTCCATGGATACAGTTACACATAGGTGGGATCTTGTGAGGTGCACAGACCATGTTAAATGTGAATAGAAACAGGTTCTGGGGTCTGTGGCAAGGCTTTGTTTGCCTTTTTTGTATTTACCATTAGACTTCAGGTGCATTGAGTAACTGAGTGGCTCGGAGCTAGAATCTTTCTGCTTACTCAGATCACAAATGAAATCTGCTCTGTAGCGCTCTGAGCTGCTCAGTAGGAGCGGAACTGAGCATGTTGTTAAGTGGGTTCTTTCAGTGAGCTGCTCTGAGTGGCTCCTTATTAACGCACCCTGTGTTTTGTATATCTCCTCCCACAGTGGTAGGCCTGTTACAGGGTATAAAGCAGACCGGAATGTTGGTCTCACAAAATTGACTCTTATGTGTACTATTACAAGTCTGTGACACTAGTGATGTCACAATATTTGCTTTCGCATAATTCGTTTTCAGCGCCAAAGGCCTTGGTTATACCATGCAAGGATGTCGCTTGCTGCGAATGAAATTAACAGACATCACAATGTCATGATGCTTTGTTACACCTTGTGTCCCACGCACATGTGTGAGATGAGACTTGAGGTATATGAATACATGTGTGCATCTTAACCCTTTCAACACTCGGGGTGCATTCCTTTAGTGGTGGGTCTCCTTTGTCACTCCTTTGTCCTCTCCATCTCTTCCAGAGTTTGCTTTTTTAGAGCTGTGTTTCCTAGGTACAGTCTACATGTCTGCAGTGTTTTCTTTGAGAAGAAACAAGTTGAGAATTACAGTGGGGAGCTGTTTTCAAGTTTGGGTGGGTAGTGGTAAACAGCAAGACCCAATAATAGATGCACAAAATGCAGACAGACGCTAAGGCCGGGAGTGAAGCCAGGCCCTGTCCTGGCAACTCCATCACTCCTGGGCTGATTAGTTTGAGATGCCAGTCCTGTTTCAAGGGCCAAGGGGAAATGAGGGTGATCTCCTGTGTTTACTGTTATCCCACGTGGATACATGGCATGTATTGCAGGTTGTCATAATATTTATTATGTGTCATATTTTGGGCTTTAGGGAGTTGGAGGATCTATTTGTTTCATATTAATGCTTTGGAAAATAGATTCTAAAAGTATTTGAATACAATGGTAATCTTTGTTTGTGGGGCAAATGGCTGTTTTTTTAGCAATAAATAATGGCTTATTAACTGAAAGAAGGAATGCCAATACACTATAAAGTTGTTTTTTCATTCTGTGGATGTTATTCTGTTTTACTAGAAATTATTTGGTAGGTACTGCAGTTACAGACCTGCAGATTTAAGCTGACAAAAGCAGAATTATTCAGCATTAATAATGATGCCCCTGTTTGCTGATTAAGTATGGATTAAGTTTGCAGCTGAGGTAGGCAGAAAGCGTTTTGAGGTTGAACGACTTGGACTGACCAGCAGAGGGCGTCTCTTCTACTGGAAAGAAAGTTTGCTTCCCAGTGTGTCACAGAAATGTACTGCATTCTGTTAACACAATATGCTTCTGAGCTGTATCTCAAGGGCATGTTTTGGGTGTGTCTGATTAAGTTTTAATGTTACAATAGAACAGGACCGTGGATCATACAGAATACATTATACAAATCATTCCATGCCAGATGAGCATATCCAAACAAAGGACAAGGATTGCCTTCAAGTGACAGCTGTTTCACCTTTAATGGAACTACTATTGAGAATATTTGTAAAAATTAACTTGCCACATTATTTTTTACATGTATATTGAATCCTATGTAGGCAGTTGTGTGCATTTTAAGGTCCTACTTTGCATTCATTTTTTAACAAGTGCCATCTTTAAACAATTTCAGTGTTCAGTTGTTGTTGTTATTATTATTATTATTATTATTATTATTATTATTATTATTATTATTATTATTATTATTAGTTTATTTAGCAGACTCCTTTATCCAGGGCGACTTGCAGAGACTAGGGTGTGTGAACTATGCATCAGCTGCAGAGTCACTTACAATTACGTCTCACCCGATAGACGGAGCACAAGGAGGTTAAGTGACTTGCTCAGGGTCATTTGAACCAGGGACCTCCTGGTTACAAGCCCTTTTCTTTAACCACTGGACCACACAGCCTTCTGTTGTTGTTTAGTATTATGATAATATATATATATATATATTAAAAGATGACATTGTATAATGTTGGCGCTTGTATTAAAAAAAAAAAATCCTTCCACAGTAAATATTTTTAGCTATCACTTGTAGACAAAATTCTTGTCGTAGTCAATGTGACTAAATTATGTGTGCTTGTTAATTAGTAACCATCAACGTTACTAGAAAGTGGAACCCTGTTCTACTGCTCACGAAAAGCACCGTCCACGACCACACCTACAGAAGTTCGTTACCAGCCACAGGTTTGTGATGCAGCTTTAATGGAAAGTGAAATCCCCCTGCACATTCCACTCCAAATAGAAAACATCTGGAGAACAGAAATTCCGCCCTCTGACTTTGAGGGTTTGAGTTCTCATTGTGGGTTGTTCATGCTGCACTGTCAGCGTTTTCTAAATGCTCCCAGCTATTAGTGGTGCCGTTGGGAGAGCGTTATGTAAGAGCTCTGTTTCCCTGCCCATTCGAACTTCACAGCTGCCGCAGCATCCTCTTCTGAAGGCCTTCAGTGCATCCGTCTGTGCTTGTCAGTTTTCAGGTCGTCTAAATGGAGAGAAGGATCAGTGTAGCTGCGTTCAGTTGATCAGTCAGTGTGACTAGATAATGAGGTCCTGTTGTCTCTAATGGAGCCTCATTGACACAGAGAGAGAGAGAGAGCTGTGGACTGGGAGCTAGACTATGGGATCACATGACATGTACCAAGGAAGATTGTAGTACATCTTATTTAATGAAGGGGTGAACGTACAGTAAATATATATTATAGGAGGCTGTATGGTCCAGTGGTTAAAGAAAAGGGCTTGTAACCAGGAAGTCCCCTGTTCAAATCCTGTCTCACTCACTGTGACCTTGAGCAAGTCACTAAACCAACTTGTGTTCCGTCTTTCGGGTGAGAAGTTGTTGTAAGTGACTCTGCAGCTGATGCATAGTTCACCTACCCTAGTCTCTGTAAGTCGCCTTGGATAAAGGCATCTGCTAAATAAACAAATTAATAATAATATATAGGATAATACTGTAGATGGCTTACTATGTATAACAATGCTCTGTTTCCATTGAGGTGTTCTGGTGACATCTTACATGGTTTGACCACACATTATTTTGTATTGTATACGGTCACTAAGCGATAAAGTACAGCAGGGCAGGTTACAAGGTCAAACTAGTCAAACTAGTTTCAAATGACAGCCTTTTAAAACATTTTCCAATTTTAAAAAACATAACAAAACAAAACATATGGCCTACTAATGTGTGTAAATTCTACAACACATCCTTATTTCAATAATATCTAGTGCATCCTGGTGTGTATAGAAGGCTGCACAATATGATTCTTCTCTGGTTAACAATCCATTCTAGTGCAGGAGGTTATTGTTATCTTGGTCCTCCCCGATAGGCCAGCAGTGTGCAACTGATCTGCCATGCTGGGCAGCAGTGCTGAATACAAATCCTTCATCTCATGTTAGAGCTGATTTCTCAAAACAGAAATCAAGTTAATAAGCCTGTGGTTTGAAATAACTAGGACCCACAGTATCATAGTCACAGAGCTGTGATGCAGAAAGAACCAAGTATCTGATTACTGTCCAGGTAAATAGTCTAAGTTTTGCATCAATAGCTCATTGGGCACATACATAATGTTATTTACATTTTAAATAGTGAGCAGATAGGTTTGTTGATTGCTTGAGTAGTATTGTTCCTTGGGATAGTAAAATACTGCGCTCAAGTCATGGGATTTCATAAAAACGCCAGGTGCTCAGTTTTTGGTATTTGAGTTGAGTTAAAATTGCCAAAATGAGTTGATTTAAGAACCTGTATAAATAGCCATTTGAAAATACATGATTTTAATTAATGCAAGAACAACGAAAGATACGACCATGCCTCGCTTCCTGGTTGGTATCGGCATGATTGAAGGCGGCGTGTCTGTGAGAGAAGTTGTCAGGAGAATGAGATGTTCTTCTTCAACAATCAGCAGACAAGTCTAGAGAAACCAGGAAACCGGCTCTTTGAGGGACAGGCCACATCCTGGAAGGCAGAGGGTCACCACATCAGCCCAGGACTGTCACATCCAACTGATCGATCTGTGTAATCATTTTTAGACTGCAGTGGCTACAGCACAAGTAATTCCAGGAAGAAATAACCCATGCATCAGCAGAATGACTGTAGCTCACCGTCTGCATGAAAATGATTTGCATGCTCGGAGGCTGTTCAGGGGTAACATGTTGACAGCTGAGAGACGAAATTGTCGTCTTCTGTGGTCCAGAGAACATCTGAGGTGGTGGCATAGAGAGTGGTGGAGTGTTTTATTCACTGATGAATGATGTTTTGCCCTTGACAGACCTGACGGAAGACAACGACTGTTGCGTTGTTCAAGCCAACCAGTGGGGCGGTGGAAGTGTGATGTGGGGAGGAATCTCCTTTAACACAAGAAAGCCTTTGGTGCAGATTGAGGGCAACCGTACTGCTCAGCGATACATTGACAAAGTCCTTGAGGCAACAGATTTTCTGTTCCTGCAAGCCAATCCGGAAGTGTTTGATTTTCCAGCTGGACAATGCAAGACCACACAGTGCTAGGATTACAATTGCACAACTCCAAGAAATCTTGTCGAGATCTTGTCGTGGCCAGCTTTTTCTCCTGACTTGACCATTAGAACATCTGTGGGACCAAATCGCCAGTGCCATCCACAGGAGACAACCACGACCAGCCAACCTTCACCAGCTGGCTGCAACTGCACAAAAGAGTAGTAGAACATCCCACAGCAGTCTATCCAGAGGCTGATCAGGTCTATGCGTCAACGCTGCCAGGATTGTGTTACTGCTCAGGGAGGTCATACTCGATACTAACTTTGTAATGTTTTCATTTTGACAGTGTATCATGTTTCATACTGAAAACTTATGATTCTTTGATCTGTATTTTTGTTCACATTTTCTGTGATTTTGTTTGATATCTATGTTTAAAATATTTGATTAAATCCATTAGACCTGAGTGTTGAGTTTCTTTTGTGCATCGGTATAGAGTTTCAAAAGAGTGTGACTTTTCAACTTTGGCTTATAAGGGTTCTTAATGTCAAAACTAGTTTTAACTGCATGGGACCCTACACCTTTAGAGTAACGTCGGGAGGGGATGTGAATGTGAAAGCAATGCAAGCCCAGGATGCTTAAAAATGCAATGTGGAAGTAGCATCTCTCCTAGCAGGCAGCTGCAAACAGTTGTCATCCTATCACAAAAGCTTGGAAATCCCATTGGAATAACATTATACCACATTATTACTAAAAAAAAACCCCCTTTAACAGAATTCTTGCAGACTACAGCATTTCCAACAGTGGCAACACAATGGAACATATTGCACAGCTGTCCTGATGCTAGTTTACTAGTCCTGATGTGGTACTATGGTGTAGTGCTCCAGTGGTTATCAGCCTGTTTTGGTTCCTACCATTGCAATACCATAGAGGGAACCATTCTTCTATCAATGACAGCATTTTTTGTCCATTGCAGTCCTTATTTGAATTTCTGGCAATTTCCATGGAATGTTTCATGCAAATGTTTTTTTTACGTATTTGCATTACGTAATTTGCATTTTTCTCAATCAGGAAAGTCCTGCAAAACTACATCTGAGTTATCCACAAAATCTGCAGGCAAACCTGTCCACAGTACATGAGTTTATTCCTTGCTCATCTGCCTTGCATGATTCAGCTTCCATTGAGTTCGGGACTGTGGATGTGTACACTGACAACACAGGTTCGGTACTTGCAGAGCAAGAGTGTTAGCTAAACTTTTATTTGTATTTATAAATCATTTTGCCAAACCAATATTGTTCCACAAACCTCTGCATTAAAACTGTTCCAAAGTTGTTTTTTTCCATTTAACCTCCAATAACATCTCCATACATCTTTATTCACACACATTTCTGTGGTTCTGTGCACTTTTTATGTGTGTTTTGTTCCATGGAAATAGGCATTCGCTGTAGAAGAAATGTGGAGATTTGAAGTGCAGGATGGCAATGCACTGCACTGTCTCTGCTTTGCCTTTGAAGATAATTTGGTAAAGACCATTTTTATGCAGTTTTTTAATTGTCCTGAGTTTTAGAGCACTACCGGTAGTGTTTTTCATTCAACGGAGTGAACACAAATTGGCAGTTGGAGCAGATTTTTCTTTTGTGTGTGTGTGTTTAATAAATCCAGTTCAAAATGTATCTTTTCTAGCTGGTTAACTGATAAAAACCCAAGGTCAGAAGAGCTGCTGGAAATAAGCACTGTGTCCTGTTTCGGAAAGGTTATCACACTCTTTCTCTACCTACAAATTAGTCTCAAATTGCTCTAAGCATTCCTATAGAGACACAAAGGATTCCTAAGATTCTTAATAGTCAAACAGTTGCACAGCCTTTGCTAGACCCAAGACAAACACTTTCACCACATCAATCTCTGGTGCTTTGGAGAAAGAAAGAAAAAAAAAACAAACAAACTGCTGTTCAGTTAAATTTTTTATTACATTAGCAGAATTATCACATTACCAAGGGGGCAGTTTACACAAAAATATAACTCATTGGTGATGTTGATAGTCCAGTTGTCTCTGAATTAGGTTTTAGCTCTCGGGTCAGGGCACACAAGCTAACTTGAAGCCTGCAACCTACGAGGTTGCACTGTGCACCCCATCGTCATGCTTCTCTTGTAGCAGTAGGCAGTTGTATCAGATTTTTAAACTCTGTTCTTTAGCCAAGAAGACAGAAGAGAAGAGGTCTTCAATTCAGTGTGAAGTCAGTTGCCATGGTGCTGGCCAAAATACTTTCTTCCAGTAATCCTTATGTTCACTGTGTTTTTTTAACACATTTCTTTAGCGTGTTTCTGCTAGAAGTGGTAGGGCACTGCTGGTAGAGTTAAAGCAACACACTCCAAGTGAATCTAAATAAAAGATGATTTAGTTAGATAACTGATATTTGACGCCCAGACCAAGATGCTGTTTAAACACTTGTCAAAATAAGCTGGTAAACAAATGTCTTTCTTTTTCAATTTCTGTGCTTACAGATGCTTTTATAAAACTACCCGTTTTCCTTTGTCAAAAAATTAAAGCTTGCTCCCCCTTTTTTCTAAATTTAAAAAAATATACACTGGCAGTCAAAATTATGGGGACCCCTGTACATCTTACTGAAATCCTACAAAAAAAGGAAAACTATAGAGTGCACATCTCTCTGTCACAAGACTACAGACAGCGTTCAGAAACTGAACTAATCGAGACAAGAGAGCCGTGTGAAAATCTGGGTTCTTTTAAATGGCGAGCTAGGAGGAGTGTACGATAAGTGAGTTACCACGGCTCCAAGGAAGGAGATAATATGATGATCGTGTATCCATACTTACCGTTCATAAGGAAGGGTATTCCGTGAGAGAAATTGCAAGAGAAGTCACTGTGTTTTGCATAACGGAGTGCAGACCCCAATCAACAGATACAGAAAAACTGGAAGCTATGCAAACAAAAGATACTGAGACAGAAAGAAAGACTGACTGTTCAAGTCCAAGAAGAGAAGAAAAACAGGCAAGAGATTGTCAGGATGCTGTGTAGTGCCAGCAATAAAACATGGAGGTGGTAATGTGAAGGGTTTGTTTTGTAGTAAAAATAGAAGGTACATTTGTAAAGGAACAATATAACTTCATTCGTCAACATCCTTCAATATCATCAGGAAGGCAACTTGTGGGTGAAGTGTTTGTTTTTCAACATGATAATGGCCCTAAGCCAGACTAAACTTCAATTACTCAAATCAGAAAGAACAACAGGTTTTGAAATCGATGCACTGACATTAACCCCATTGGAATGTTATGGGATTAGCTTGACGGGAGAGAAAAAAGAGGAGTGCAACCAGCATAAATATGCTCTGGAAGATGATTAGGACTGAATGGACACAAATAGTCACAAATAGATGGCGATACACTGCTAATGTTGTGTGACAGAATGCCTAGAGTATGTGCAGCTGTGGTTTCTAACAAGGGGGGATATTTTGATGATAATAGTTTGCAGTAAAAGGTCTGTAAAACATATCCTCTGTTTCTTATGAGAAGGTTAATACATTTTCATATAAATCATTATGCTTTCTTCCTTTTTTGGTTGTATTTCATAAAAATTTCCAGGTGTCCCCATAATTGTGACTGCCAGTGTGTGTGTGTGTGTGTGTGTGTGTGTGTGTGTGTTTATATAGTGTATTGATGTTTTAAGACATTGGTATTTTTTTTAAATCTCTATTTCACTTCACAAAAGTGAAGCAAGTTTTGTACTGGAACCAAAGCTTTATAAACTATCATATGTCTAAATCCTCCTGATTCCCATGAAATCCTAGGTAAGCTAACATTTGGTCACCCTGTATTAAGTTACAGGTGATGCATATTAAGTTATACAGATTTGTTGTCACGTCCTAATACAGGGTAAGCTTAAGAGATGTGGGATCTCTTAAGTCATAGACTAGAATGCCAACTAACTGTGCAACTCCATGGCAATCTGGGGCAGAGGCTGTGTGCTTTTGTAACAAATATAAAGAGACACTTTCAGCTGTCTGTGTACAGCGAGTAGCTTCAAATGTACATTTTTTCACCCTTTTTATGATGTTTATAATCACTCAAAATGCTTGCAAACATGACATTTTTAACCTGCTTCTTTTGGGGGGGGGGGGAATCTGTATAAAAATACATTTTTCCTTATAAAGTTTGCAAAATTTCTGTATGTTCCTTAGTTCTGGTCCCTTGGTGGAGAGTGGTAACTAAAAACTAATGGAAGGATCTGTTTGAAAGATTTTCAGTTCTGCTTTTACAAATAATAAGAAACATTCTTTCAGGGGTAGCACATTTTTATGCTTTATTGAATTAATTGTTAAATCAATCTTTATCAATCAATCAATCTCATTGAATTAATATTGTCAAATCAATCTTTATTTCTTATATAGTGCCTTTCGTGATAAATCACCTCAAAGGGCTTTACAGATAAAAATAACAAAAATGAAAATACAAAACAGTTTGGAGAAATAGTAAAAGATAAGATGATAAAATTCCCTTTTTAAATTACATACAATAAAATGAAAAAAAAAGATTATTAATTCTTAGTTTAAAAAGACAAAAATAAGTAGTATAAAATAGGATGATACATTTCCCCGTAAATAAACAGGCTACAGGTTTTTAATCCTACTTTAAAAGCAGCAGGAGATGGTGCCAAATGCGGTTGACATCGAATCAGTCCAGATGGCAGATGGAAATGAGGCACAATAAGCTTACAGTACAGTCAAAGGTTGTGTAAATAACATGTTTTGAACTTGGCTAGCATTCGACTAAACAAGCCGAATAATAAGGTGCTTTGTAGTCCTCACGAGTTTCATCTAAGCTGGTTCCTCTATGGCTTTCATAAGCACAAAGGCTTTTAAATGCAATTAATAAGTAGTTTGACATAGTCAGTAAACTGGGAAGAAATACAGTACACCGATTTCCCCACCCAGTATATGTTTCTTATTAATATTCCCAGGTTTGATCCTTGTGATCACACATTCCATGCATCTGCATGCAAATGTGATGCAAATGAGCTGAGTAATTAATTAATGGAAATCCAACTGTGGTGGATATCATGTGACAGTGAGTGCTTTCAGAGGAGGCAGGAGCCCCCCCCCCCAACCCCAACACACTCTTGACTGTTTGTTTCTGTTGTAAAAATGAAAACATTTTAAACGTGTGGCTAAAATAACTTCCCCTTTTAAGGATTAGGTTTGTGTGTTTTTTTCGTTGGCGGCTCAGTCTTGTAAACCTGCTATTATTGGTGAATTGCAAGGTTTCTCTTAAAGGGAGTTGAGCGTTGAAGTAGCTGCAAGGAGTGATCATTAGTATCATTAACAAAAAAAAATAAATCAATTTCTTTTTTTTTTTTTAAATCACTGTAAATTACCGTAATGTGTCTTTTTAGATAAGCAGTGAGTCCTACAAAATGATAGTAATTCTGATGAGGTAAGAACTTATTTTGTTAGCTCAATGTACTTTAATTAATTTTGCACCTCCACAAGGGATACATTGTTCCCTTTGCTAGGGACGGAAGTCTATTCATACATTGTATCTGAGCACAGCTAAATGACCTTCCCCACATGTTGTAGACAATTAGACAGTTCAATGAAGTTCATATTATTATTATTATTATTATTATTATTATTATTATTATTATTATTATTATTATTATTATTATTATTATTATTATTTTTATTTTTATTATGCCTTTATCCAGGGCGACTTACAGTGTTACAGGGTTACTTATTTAAATACAGTGTAGTTTACAGTAAGTGCAAATAATACTACTAAAATACAATATGAACTAGGATGCAACAAGTTAGGATTACAAGGTTATATCTACAATGACATAATAATAGTGCAAGGATAGTGCATTAGCTGAGGATCCAGTAACGTTAGGTTATTTACCATAACCGTGGTTCCCTGAAAGAGAAAACGACCACCAACAACATTAGGTATGGGATATGCCTGCCTATTGGTAGGTATTTTCTAAGCTCTCTATACCAGAGCTGCCGATAGGCCCCTTCCTGGGGTGATGCCCTTGGTCCCGCCTACCGAGGGATTAAAACCGTCATACAGAGGAAGCCATTTTTCATTTTGCATCAAACCCATGAGGGCGACCGATGCGACCTAGCGGGTGGTGGTCGTCTTCTCTTTTCAGGGAACCAGGGTTACGGTAAGTAACCTAATGTTCCCTTTCAATTCGAAGACGACCACCAACAACATTAGGTATGGGATACTGTATACCAGAGACGTCGAAAAGGAGAAGGAATGGCAGCATACGAGGGATGCATCAAAACTCGGGCAGAACGGTCCTCCTGGGAAGGCGTAACCGCCGAACGCCCCTGTGAAACCGGGACGCCAAAAAATGCTCACCTGGAGATACCGAATCTATGGGGGCAAGGCACTGCAAGATAACCGGCATGAGGCAAGAAACTGGGTCATGACTTCTAGTCAGACACCAATTCTGGAAATACTTCTACTTATAAGCATACAGCGACCTAGTGGAGTCTGCCCTAGCGCTCTGCAGAGTACCCACAACCGCGTCTGATAGCCCTAAGGCTGTCCAGCGGTCCCGTTCAGGGGCCAGACACATAATTGGAATCTGCCAGGTTCCGGATGCCAGAGAGTGCCTCTCACCTGACTCAGGAGATCCAGGCGAAGCGGGATCTTCCAGGGCTGACCTTGTATGAGTTGGCATAGGGTCGAGAACCAGATTCTCCTGGGCCATCAGGTGGTCACTAGGAGAACTGTCGCTTTCTCTAACCGGACCTTCTTCAAGAAGGCCGGGAGCAACGGTACTGGCGGGAACGCGTAAGGGAGCGTCCTGGACCACTCGTGGGCTAGGGCGTTGACGCCAAGTAGACTACCAAAGTGGTGGAGGAAATACCACAGGGGGCAATGTGTCGTCTCCGCCAAGGTGAAGAGATTGACCTGCGCCTTCCCAAACCGTTCCCAAATGCGCTCCACCACCTGCGGATGGAGTCGCCACTCTGACGGATGTGCACCCTCCCTCGACAGGAGGTCCGTTGCCACTCCGGGAAGATGCATCGCCCGTAGGGAAAGCAGGTTTCGTTGTGCCCAAATCTGGAGCCGGAAGGCGATGCGATGCGATGCGATGCAACCCTGGGGACCGGAGGCTGCCCTGGTGGTTGACATACGCCACCACTGATGTGTTGTCAGTTCGGACCAGCACATGTTTCCCGTGCAACACTGGAAGAAAGTGCTGGAGAGCCAGGAAAACAGCCTGCTGCTCCAGCATATTTACTGTATGTGCAGGGCTGTCCAATGGCCCGACCAGGTGCTGCAGACTTCTCTGCTTTCCCAGACCCCCCCTGTTGGAGACGTCTGTCGTCACCGCTTGGCGAGTTAACACTACTCCCATCCACACGCCCCTGCGCAGGTGAGAGGGCATCCTCCACAATCGTAAGGAAACGGAGCACATGTGAGTCACTGTCAGCCAACGGTGTCTGTCGCGGTTTGGGTGTAAGTGGAACACATTGAGCCACGCTTGGAGCGGGCGCATGCGTAATAGACCCAGCTCGATGGCTGATACGGATGTGGCCATCAGACTCAACAGTTTTTGGAACCTCACCAAAGGAACCTTTGATCCCTGTTGGAACAGGGAGAGGCAACCCTGAATAGCTGCTACTTTGTCGTCCGACAGGTATGCGCGCACCGTACTGGAGTCCAGCCAGAGCCCCAAGTACATCGTGCACTGCACCGGTATAAGCCGACTCTTCGCATCGTTGATGGTGAGGCCCAGCCTCACCAGATGCTGCGTCACAATCGCTGTGTGGGCCATTGCTTCCTCTCACGACTGAGCACAAATCAGCTAGTCGTTGGGATAGTTTAGTACTCTGATCCCCTGCAACCGCAAGTGGGCCACGATAGGGTCCACACACATTGAAAACGTACGAGGAACCAGGGAGAGGCCGAACGGCAGCACGGAGAACTCGTAAACACTTCCCTGAAAGGCGAAGCAGAGGTACTTCCTGTGCTCTGGACGAATGGGAACATGAAAGTACGCGTCCCGTAAGTCCATGGTGGTGAACCAGTCACCCGGTTGGACTGACTGGAGAATGTGGGATGGTGAGTCAGCATTTGGAACATCCTTTTCTTCAAGAACTTCTTGAGAAATCTTAGGTCTAAGATGGAGCGAAAGCCGGCATCCTTCTTGGGTACTAGAAAATATCTTGAGTAGAACCCCTCTCCGCAGGAGGTGGGGCCTACGAGATAAATAGCTCGCTTGCACAGCAAGGCGACCACTTCCTCTTTGAGTACCGAGATCTGAAGAGGGTCCGACACGGATGTGTTCGTGACTCCTCGGAAGGGGGGAGATCCCAAACTGAACTGCAGCGCGTAACCGCTTTGCATGGTAGTGAGCACCCAGGTGTCTGAGGTGCAAGCACGCCAGTATTGCAGCTGCTGTGTGATGAAGGGATGGGTCTGAGGCCGCAAACCTTCAGGGCATCTGCTGGGGCTGCTGAGGTTGGGGCGGAGCACTCGGAGGCGACTGCCTAGGACGACGGCCCTGGAATTGTCTCCTGGAACGCTGTTGCACGGATGCACCGCGGCCTGCGTTCCTTGTGCTCTGTGGAGGGGCTCAGTTTCCCATCGACGCTGTGGCCTGTAGGCGATGCTTCAGGTCACCCAGCGGGGCCTTGGGCACTGGGACCATCCTTGTGATGGTACGTGCCTGGTTGGTCTGCCAATGGCTCGACCTAGCCCACGTCGGAGCACGGAGAGGGAGCAACGTGGCCACCTGCCGAAGGGAGCGCTATAAGAGCTCCTCCACAGCCGGACCAAATGTATACCCCGGGGATATTGGCGTGTCCAGTAACACCACCTTATCCGTGTTGGGTACCCTTGCTTGCGACAGCCATAGCTGTCTGCAAACTACCAGAAATCCTGTCAAGCCCAGCTTCTCTGCACCTTCCAATGAAGCAAGTCGGGTGGCTTGCTTGAAAATACTCAGCGTTGGCGCCTGTCAATCCCAAGAGGGAACGGTGAAAATCAGGGAACGGTGAAAATAGCTGTGTTGTGGGAGCTACTGCCTGTGTCCGAAACATGGACCTGCGGGGGTCTGCCGGTGTCATCCAGGGGATCTGCAAAAAATCTGCAGCGCGTTCCATTAATGTCGGCATGGAGCTGGGCAATGGCGGTAAGTTGGTCGCCGAGGCAATCTCATCAAGGGCTGTGGCTCTGGCTCGACCTGAGCTTCCATGGGAGACCCAGGAGCCGAATCTGGTGCTGGCGGTAGTGGGGCCGGGGCCTCTATCAGTGCCTCAGGAGCTTGCTACCTAGACAGCAGCTCAAGGGCCTGAGCCATCTGCTCCTTGAGGTAAATGATGTCCCTTGCCTGCTTTGAGCACTTCACCCTTCTCATCTGGGGGGAGGGGGAGCGACTGCAAGGTCTTGTCACAGGAGCCTAAGCGCAGGGGATCTCTACTTCAGAATGGTTAAAGAAGAATAAAATCAAGGTTCTGGAATGGCCTAGTCAAAGTCCTGATCTATGTCCGATTGAGAATCCTTGGTATGAGTTGAAGGCTGTGCACAAGAGAAGTCCTCGGAATCTGAATGGACTGGAACAATTTTGCGTTGAAGAATGGTCAAAAATCACTAAAGAATCATGCCAAAAGCTCATTGACAAATATCATAATCGTTTAAAAGAGGTTATTATTGCTAAAGGTGCCTCAACTAGCTATTAATTTAATTTTCCTTGTCGGGGTATGAATACCTTTGAATTAGCATTTTGGGAGTTTTGCAAAAAAATCGATGAAATAAATAATTGTATATATCTGTTTCTTGTAGTTTTTTTCCTCATCCACAAAAACAAAGTTTTTGCAACCAAAGATTTTTCCTATAATTATTAAATTTCCATTGGGGTATGTAAACTTTTGACTACAACTGTATATACATACACACATATATATAATATATATATATATATAAATTATTTTTGTTTTATTTACTCAATGTGAAACCTGTTGCTGGTGCTGAGCAACAATTCTGTCAAGATGTGGAGGTATCTTCGCCAAGCACACATGTATGTCATCTGACGTAAAAGCGATCCGTCGTTGGACAGTG
Source organism: Acipenser ruthenus (assembly GCF_902713425.1). Taxonomy (NCBI): domain Eukaryota; kingdom Metazoa; phylum Chordata; class Actinopteri; order Acipenseriformes; family Acipenseridae; genus Acipenser; species Acipenser ruthenus. Next base: position 7,529,989 of record NC_081225.1, on the reverse strand, counting down.
TCATTTGACAATGGTATTTTTGCCAGTTCCTTGGCCTTCTGCTCTCTAAACATTTCCTTTACAATTTCAATAGCACATGGCATTATCAGCTCCTCAGCAGCCGTATGCTTTAGCAATTTTCTGCGCCACCATATACGATGACACTACAAGCTTTTTGTCCGCGGTAGTTGTGGATTTCATTACGGCTCTTTAGTACCAAGCAGTTCCTTAGCCTTTCACTCAAAAAATGAATTTTGGGAGATATCTGCGTCCTGATTGGCTGATAGGCGTTCCAAGCCATTGAATTATTACAGTACAATCAATGGGTTAAAACAAGTCCCAGCAACTAAGACTTTTTACAAACCGATATTATTGTGAGCGTTTAGAACGTTTAAAAAATAATTTCGAATTGGGCCACTTTTTGCCCAATAAAAACAAAATAATAATACAATGTCAGACTTCCTCCATGTAAATTTTAACTTGTTTGGTGACTCAAATGTCCACATATTCCTGGAGGATTTGGACCGCAACAGTTCAGTAACGGAACCGACAGCAATCATTTTAAAAAAGGTCCATGAAACTGCGAGTACTACAACACACCTCTCTCTCAGTACTGCTGAAATTAATACAATTGAAGCCAATAAAGAAGAGCGGAATACTAAAAAAGTAACCGCTTGGGCTGTGTCAGTTTTTAATGATTGGTCAGCAAAAACCAAAAAATAATATGGACTGGAACACTGCAAGACTGAATTAAACACCGTTTTAAGAAGTTTCTTTGCTGAAGTGAGAACATCAGCTGGCACACAGTATTCAGTTATCAGCTACACAAGCTTGCGAGCTGGCCTGAATCGTTTTTTTTAATTCTCCCACAGTTGGACGATGTATAAACCTAATTTCAGATACCCACTTTAAAACAGGAAACGGCGCCTTAATTTCTGTCCTGAAAACTTACACGTGACAACAAAAAGACAAGTCACAACATCACCCTGCTGTATCCCAAACAGACTTAAACAAACTTAAGTCATCGGTACTCTGGACGCAGATATCTCCCAACCCATTTTATAAGGTAGTTTAAGAAGCTATTGGGCACCAGCTGAAAAAGACAGGAAGTCCTGGAGTTACATCCTCTCTGGAGTACCATCGTAAGCTTGTAAGCAAAAGGCAGAAACAAACTCCCCAACTCGCCAAACAGTGCCACCTACTGCACAATCTGTCCAACTGTGTAACCAGCCATTTAATTTAGAAAACTGTACAGCCAACTTCGAGACAAATACTGAAAATGTTCTGATAATTTATTTAATTTATTTGAATTTATTTAATTATTTAAAATAATTTGTTTATCTATTAAATTAATTGGAACTATTACATTTATTGGAACTATTTTTCCTAGCATAGTAATATATTTAGGAAATATAAATCTATTCATTTTTAAATAACAGAACTGGCAGAAGGCACAGGTGTCGTTGTCCATCAAAGGATGTGTTGCAGTAAGAATACCTCTGTTAAGAAAGGGAAACAAGACTAAAAGGCTAAAATATGCACAAGAACATAGAAATTGAACTATGCTACAATGGTCAAAGGTGCTTTGGATGGCTGGACAACGACACCTGTGCTTTCTGCCAATTCTGTTGCCAATTCAACACTTGTCTTCTTTCTATTCCTTAAGGATATTATCTTCAAGTATTGCTCATCCTTGTTAGACAGCTTTTTGGGTCTTCCAGCCCTCGGTTTGTCAATTACAGATGATGTTTCTCTGTACTTGTTGATTATGCTTTGGCTACCACACCTTGAAAATCATGTGATGCGAGATATTTCACTCAGTGTTTTTTCTTCTTTATGCAAGTCAAGGTTGTTGTAATTATGTAAAACACTAGTGGAGGCTTTGAGTAAATTATTGATGCTCATAATGCATCAGAGTAGAAAAATGCAACATGTCTAAGACTTTTGCACAGCAGTGTGTGTGTGTATATGTATATGTATATGTATATGTATATATATATATATATATATATATATATATATATATATATATATATATATATATATATATACACACACACACACACACATACACACTCTGCATGTGTATATATACTCTGAGGAGCCTCCACTGGTTCTGGTTGCTACAGTTTATTTGCTCACCCCCTGAATTCAGTATTTGTGAATTAATTGAGGCATTTCAGATATCCAGTCCTGTCATCTTCCCATACATGTAGATCGATCAGTCGTAGTGTTCTAGGTTGATTTCATTAAAGACACAGTAGCTCTTGATGCCTTGCATGCTGTTGCAGTTTGAGATACAGATTCAGTTGCTGTCGTGCCCCTTTTCAAACTCTGATGAATCTTTATTTCAGCTGTAAAAGCTAACTGCACTGCGTCTTTTAATGCACAGTGTGATCTACAGTACTTGGTAACCAATTCATTGGATCTGTATTCTGAAATATGGCAGTGGATGGTACTGGACTGAAAGATTTGACTGGTTATTTTAGGCATAATGAGCAAAAAAGAATGACAATAAAAAACCACCTTCACATTTTAATATTTTTCACTTGTAGGTGGAGAATCTGTAAGTGACATAAAAACAAAAAATATTGACTATGGAGGTAATTTCACCTTTATCAAACTGCTATAGGGAACTGTATATTTGCAGAAATTAACTTGGCTATTACCACATTCTTATTTGTCCATGTGTATCATATGTAGGCCCACAGTTGCAGTTTTGTTCATTATTTTTTCCCTACATCCATCCTTTGAACGACTTCAGTCCTCATTATGTTTAGCACAGATATTTTCCACTTGTATTGAAGCATCTGTAGGTGGATACAACATTGCAGTGCTGTTGTTGGTTGCAGTGGAAAGTCATAATGAAAACAGCATGACTAAACCCCAGCCTATGATTCACCAGTCAGGCAGCTTCCCTTCACAAGCATGTCAGCTTGTACTGCATTCCTGTCAGCCAGCCTCCTGTTCTGAGATCTTAAGGTTTGGAATCTGTTTTTTTTCCCCCATCTTTTAGATTAGTGTGCAAGCAGAAACTCTCTCTCTCTCTTCTCTCCTCTCTCCTCCTTCTCAGAGGTTGGGTTCAACCACTCAACAAAAGGGGGATGTCTAGCTTGTGCACCAATACTCAGGCCTGCCTTTTGAAATTGGAAACCTACCCTCCTGTTTTGTGACAATAGCATAGCCCTAGAAGAGGGGGGAGGCAGTGTTTCAAGCTCTCTGGGTTAGAGAATGTGTTTGCTATCTGCCAGCTGATTTCTGCTTTGGCATTCTAAGCTGTAGGTAGAGAGAAGCAGACAAAAACCTCAGTTTTAAGGTTTTTTGAGCGGAATTTCAATTTAAGAGAACCAGAAGAAAAATACGGAAATTGGAGCTTGAGGAAGTAAGGGAGTGCCTTACAAAAATGTTGAGACAGTGAAGCTAGAGGAAGCGAAGACAGAGGCAACCGTTAAGGGACTTATGATGTTTTAACCACATCCTTGCCTCAGCCAAAAAAATAAAAAAAAATAAGCTGTGAGAGTTTACCTCCATCTTGTTGAACTCAAAGAGAATCATCAGCAGAAGCAAAAGCAACAGAACCAGGGGAGATGGCCTTCAGTCCCTGGCAGATGCTGTCGCCCGTCCAGTGGGCCAAATGGACCTGGTCAGCGGTCCGAGGAGGGGGGGAGGGGGGCGAGGAAGAGGCTGCGGAGGAGGAAGATCTTTCGGCAGAGGAAGAGAAGTCTCTGAGCTGCAGGCGAGTTTTGGTTTCTAGTTTTCTGCTTGTGTGCTTTCCTTCCAGTGAGTCGAAGTGCCTATTGAGGGGTTTATTGGGTTCCACCTGTCAGATTTGGCACAAGGCTTATTCTCATGAGGTAGATGGATTGCGGGCATGGTAACTGTGCCACATTGGGTCAGGTAGATTAATACCAGAAAGGGTTTTTTTTTGTTTTGTTTCTTAAATCTTCATTGTTGTTGCTTTTTATGTATGTGTTTATGTATGTCAAAGTATGGATACGCACAGATGGGGTAACGGAGTGTGTGGGTGTTGAAATACTGCATATACGCAGTAATGCAGACCACCATATATATCGCTTCCAGTCAAATGCCTGCTTGATATATTTGATTTTTTCAGTCAAATATATCAAGCAGGCATTTGACTGGAAGACAGATAGCTGCATAAACAGACACCCAAACACATGCATCCATTTGTACTTAACCCTTTGCTGACTAGGGTCAGTGAGAAGGATTAGGATGGAGTAGAATACAACCACAGTGGCGACATTTTCATAATTCAACATACCAATAGTATCACAATGGTATATAAACCAATACACGCTGGTAATCCATAGCAGTCACATACACAAGTTCTAGCTAGTGTGTTACTGTATCAGAACAACTCAGCCATATTTGATCCAAAACCATTGTGCAATTGCTGGTCACACCATTGCTTTGCTTGAGGTTTTTGCACAAGTTCATTATACTGGACTTCAGTCGTAATTTATCGGGGTGTCTGCATGTTTGATTCCCACAAAACAGATGAGTGTACATATTTAGAACAGAAAGACGAGAAAGGTAATTTATATAATCGTCAAAGCAGGGAGAACTAAACATAAAAGGAAGTCCTCTGAACTCATTTGCATTCTGTGTTCCTAAAGGATTATGGGCTGGATGAAAGCTAATAAATGTAACAGTATGCAAATAGCACCTGTTGCTGGCAGGGTAATTTAAGTTATCGGATGATTGCCTTGCCTTATCAAGGTGTTTTAACTGATAGCGATGGTAAACCAAGTAGGACAAAAGTGTAAAACTTTTTTTTTTTTTTTTTTTTGCTTCTTTGACACACTGTTTGGAAATGTGGTAGGAAAAACCAGCAACACTGGACTTGGCAGCCAAGACACCACATGGGAATAGGATGCACTTTACGCTAGCAGACATCTGACTGACAGAATCCACTGTGGTAAAGTTATTTAACGCTTAGCTTACCCAAAGGTACACAAAGACAGTTATGATTTATTTAGACAAAGCAGTGGTCTTTTCAATGGATGTAAATGCTGCTGTTTGAATCGTTGAGATGAGGGCCCTCCCCTGGTGATTATACACTGAAACGACATCCATGCACTGTTGGGCATAAAGAATTGTGAATACTCATACTGATGCACTAAAACACGCAAACCAGCTCTATCCTAGCCTACTGTATTTGTGTCTTTTAGTGAAGTTAAGAAGGGGGTCAACAATAATGTAAAATAGCTGCATGATTTAATATAAACAGTGGCAGTATTTATATAGACTCCTAATTTGTATTTATAATCTTGTTATACAAAGGAGGGTATTATTTCAGTGGTCTTCGCCAATATTGTGATCTCAGTCTGTTTAGATCAGTTGCACTGGGTATGTTAAAAGTTTAGAATTGTTCCTCAATGTTAAACCATTGCATGTCAAAAACAGTAGTGTTTAAGCAGTAGGGTGTGTGTGAGAGGTTACTTATTGGATATTTATTCAGTCCACTTATGTAAGTAAGTTTGATTAAATAGTGGTATAAGTAGCTGACGCTGTATTTATTTTATTAAATCCATGCCATGCTTTTTTTTGCAGTTTCTAGGAAATCGCATGAAAAGCTGGAGACTCTCTCTGCTGTACAGTGCTGGGATGAGTAGATGTCTGTTAAAGTTCGTCTTTGTTCTTGGTTTGATTCCTGGGATGTTAAATGAAGTTCTTGTGGAAGTTGAGACTTGACAGGAGTGGGGAGTAACATCTCCAAATGTTTGTTTACCACTGTCTGGGAGGACTTCATACCCCAGGGGAAGAAAATGTAAATTACTTTGTGTGCTCAGTTAACAGGTTTGGTGCCACAGAAGTCGACAGTGGCTTGGTGGACTAGAAAGTTTACAAATGAGAGGAGGCCATTCAGCCCATCTTGCTCGTTTGGTTGTTAGTAGCTTATTGATCCCAGAATCTCATCAAGCAGCTTCTTGAAGGATCCCAGGGTGTCAGCTTCAACAACATTACTGGGGAGTTGGTTCCAGACTCTCACGATTCTCTATGTAAAAAGTGCCTCCTATTTTCTGTTCTGAATGCCCCTTTATCTAATCTCCATTTGTGACCCCTGGTCCTTATTTCTTTTCTTTTTTCAGGTTTTTCAGGTAAAAAAAAAGTCCCCTGGGTCGACATTGTCTATACCTTTTAGGATTTTGAATGCTTGAATCAGATCACTGCGTAGTCTTCTGTGTTCAAGACTGAATAGATTCAATTCTTTTAGCCTGTCTGCATACGACATGCCTTTTAAACCCAGGATAATTCTGGTCGCTCTTCTTTGCACTCTTTCTAGAGCAGCAATATCCTTTTTGTAATGAGGTGACCAGAATTGAACACAATATTCTAGGTGAGGTCTTACTAATGCATTGTAAAGTTTTAACATGACTTCCCTTGATTTAAATTCAACACTTCTCACAATATATCCGAGCATCTTGTTGGCCTTTTTTTATAGCTTCCCCACATTGTCTAGATGAAGACAAAGAAACATCAATGTGACTCTGAACCTTATGGTTACTCTAGATATATCCCTGTATACTGTATACTTTGGAATTTGTATAGAAATGCAATTTGCAGCACTTATTAAAATAAAAGGTCTAGATTATAAACACAGGAAAGGGAGGAGGCATTTGAATCCCAGTTTTGCCTAGTATTGAAGACCCTTTTGTTAATAGTTACTACTTTTTTTTTTTTGGACCAATTTAATGATGAGGGATGAGATGAATTGAACAATGTGACTAATTGGGAAATATGGCAGCAGCAGTGAGATGGTAAAAGTAACAATGTCTAACTTTGCTGTTGTATATCACTTGTTATAGCGTATTGTTTACCCTGTTTGTAGAAATAGCTCAATCCCTAACTCTGTTTGAAATGTTTGGTACTATAAATGACTACAGATACCATTCTTTGTGATGCTGTTTGTCCCTTAACTCTTAATACCATAATATGGGGTATTTTCTATTGATACTGTCAGTGGGGGGTCTAAATACAATTCTCATTCAAATCAATAATGCTCCCTGTTAATTTGAAACAGTAAGATATAAACTAAATGAGCTGCACTGTTGGAATTACTAGTTGTCATTAAAGAATGAATGATTTCAATGGTGGCGTTACCAAGATCTGACTAGATTAACTGTATATCTGTGACTGTCTATGAATGAAAGTCAGGTGAGCATTTAGACCAGTCAACTTTGTATTTAACTGTAACAAAATGGGCTGACCGTCCCCACCTCCTTTCCCTCCCCCCTCCCTCTTAACCTAAACAAACTGACACTGAGTAAAATCGTCTGTTGCCCTACTGGGTTTATTTATGTTCCAGCTCCTTTTTGTTGTTAATAAATGGCTTTTAAAGCCTAGCTGGTTATTTTCCGGCGCCAAAAGTCAAAACTAAACAGCAGGTGGCTATAGCAACAGTTGGAGAGCGAGTTCTTATAGGGCTAGCATTCGTAATCACGTGATTGCTTAAATCTAGTAGGTAAGCCGGGCAGCTGTAACTGTAAACATATAGAAAACTGTGTTTTAAAAACTAATAGTATTCCCCAATAGTGGAGGCATACATTCCTACTCTGGGTTAGATTCTCAAAGCTATTTACCTAAATTGTTGCGATTTTTTAGGGAAAAGGAAAATCGCACCCAAACAATTTTACCAAACCAGTAAAATACAACTGAAGAATTTTTTTTTTATGGGGCTTGATAGATGAAATGGTAGCCATATCAGTCCAGAGATGATAGACTAAAGAGAAGGAGATGCGATACCTTTTATTGGACTAACTAAACTATAATTAATCACAAGCTTTGATCAATCAATCTCTATTTCCTTCTTTCACCTGAAGAAGAGACCTTTGAGGTCTTGAAAGCTTGTGATTAATTAATTATTGTTTAGTTAGTCCAATAAAAGGCATCACATCTCCTTCTCTTAGTTTATGGGGTGTGTAAGTTATAGTAGTCTCCAGTTAATAGTTATTACTTGTCATTATTATTATTTGTTTATTTAGCAGACGCCTTTATCCAAGGTGACTTACAGAGACTAGGGTGTGTGAACTATGCATCAGCTGCAGAGTCACTTACAACTACGTCTCACCCGCAAGACTGAGCACAAGGAGGTTAAGTGACTGGCTCAGGGTCACACAATGAGTCAGTGGCTGAGGTGGGATTTGAGCCGAGGACCACCTGGTTACAAGCCCTTTTCTTTAACCACTGGACCACACAGCCTCCTATGACGCACATGCATCAACGTATGAAATGAACAGAATAAGTAAGAGAAAAGCAATAGGCAAGTGTATGTTAATAAACTATAATAACAAAGTAACCAACAAACTAAAGTTAATAAACTTAACTGTCAAACTAAATGTACACATCACCCCTACACACATTTAAAAAATGCAGCAGCAGCTCTAGATTAATTATGAATACCCGTACAGGAGCAATATTCAAGACATGCACAAAATGATTTAACAGAATGGTGAAGCAACTCACCAGAACAGAAAACACCAAATTGCTCGGCGACTTGTGTCTGATTCAGGTTTTTTTCAGGCGCACAATTTCCAACTTTCTGTAGCATGAGAAACAGCGGTGCATTTTGCCATTTGTTTACTTGCCATTTTGTAGCGAAAACAAGGCAATGATATGACGGTGGTTCTGGAAAGATTGAATAAACCAATCAGTGTGCCTCAAGACACTTGCGATGACAAGTCACATTTGATAAACCATTTGAATTTAAGTTTGACTGATGATGAGTTATCAGGTTACAAAACAGTACTGTATTAGTTGTGAACGAGTCGCTGGCAGTGCCAAAAAGGTGTTCTTTTTGAGCAAAGTTCCTGTTCCTTTAGGCGGAGCATTTACAATGGGAAAAATCTGTTTCACCACAAGGGTGTTCTTTTAGGCGAAGTGTTCTCTTAGGAGGTGTTCCTATAGGCAGAGACTACTGTATCTCATATTTGTTTTAGAATTGTAATTGGTGTTTCAGAAAATCAACTGGGAATTTGGAGTAAATATCTTTGAGAGGCTGTCACTATATTTGAGCTATATCTTGAGAACCACTTATTGAATGTATTGGTATTTGTTGAGGACACCATGTCTGGCCTTGGATTGATAATGAAGGCTTTATACATTATCTTCAGGTTCCAAATTGATAAACCTTTGCATGGATAAATGTTACATTCGTTCACATAATGTGAATTCATATAGTACCTTTTCATTGTACCAGTACAGATATCTGACTGGCTGAGCTACTGAAGGTTATTACTTGGCATCCCCGTGCACGGATATGTGAAACTTTAATGTGTTAGAAAATGCATTGCAATAAGCACGGTAACAGGCTCCTCCACAAAATATGACAGCCCAGTCAACCAGCATATTCAGAGGAATGATGTAAGATTAATAGCATGTGGTTATGTTGCAAGTAGGTTATGTGTCTGTTCTGGAATGCAGCCCAGACAGGTACCCATAGATAACATCGTTGACGTTCCTCATTCTCTCCCATCACAGCTCGGACTCAGAGGGTAACTTTGAGACGCCCGAGGCAGAGACTCCTGTACACGCCCCCCTGAAAGACTTCTCGGAGGAGCTCCTTGATAATTCACCATCCAAGAGAGCAGGTAATGACATTTATCAACGATACCCCCATGTAATATTAAAATGAAGATGAACTAGTTAATCCTATCCAAATGGCTTGCATGCAAATTCATACTACCTAGAAGGGGGCTTCACCTATGGGGTCAATACCCATCCAATGTCCTCTCCATTATTAAGCCGTATACATATTTTCAAATCATTCAAACAAACCTGTTCATAAGTTTATAAGTGTCTCACACATTTATAGAACCAAGCATGCATCCATCCGTACTAGAAAGCGTATTAAACTCCATGAGCACAGTTTGTACATGTAATTACTTAATTTGTTGGTAATAGCTAGTGGTTTATTACACCTATTTCTAAAGTATAATTAAAATGTTATTGGCAGTCCCTGGCCCTGCAAGCCGTGCACCTGTCCTGTGTTTTATTATGTAATTCTTAATGGTGGCCCATGGTGAAATCTAAATTGTGTATCCCTGCACTGGAGAATCCATTTGGAATCCATTTGGAATCCATTTGGACTCCATTTGGACTTTACTTTACATTTCTGTGATATACTGTATTAATCCGTAAAGTAAAAAAACAAGAAGTAAACTCAGGACATATTCTGTAAATATGGGATTTATGGAAAAGGCAATATGTTTAAATGTCTAAATTTATATAATTGCTTACCGGTAGTCTAGATCAAGGATCGCATCTGCTTAGCAATGCAGCGCTACTTGGAAGAAATTTGCACAGTTGTGATCAATACAGAATGTCGTTACACCCCTACTTATCAGACTTAATCACATGGTCTGGCCCTCACTCTGGTTCACCATAAGTAGAACATTTACCTGATCATTAATGTGTACCCTTTCTTCGCATCTTTTGGGTTTGGGTGTATCGATGAAACACTAAATAAAAATAAATAAAAAAATAAACTCCCCAGGACTATAAAGACATGAATGTAAAAGCACCTCATTAGTGACGTGACCTTCTTTTTAGCTAGGTAAAACAAATGAAGTTTACCTAGGAGGGTGGTCTGGCCAAAAGGCACATTGTAGATAATAACAGTAACAGGATCTCATACAATTGCGATGAGCATTGCAAGGTCCTGCTGCATATGCCTCTGCACTTCAGTTACAGAGAATGCCTATTTGTTTTCCTAACATTATTCGATTGCTTGATATAACAGTGCTGTGTGTTGTTGAAGTTGGAAAGTTTGGTGTCTTTTCCTGGCAGTGTTCAATGCCACGTAATAGGCCCAATTTATGCTCTGAAGTGCCAAGGCCCATTAAACCAACCAAGATGTGTTTTCTAATTTAATTTGGGCCAAATTAATTCAAATTATAACCAAGAGTGATGCATTAGCAGCTTTGATAAGGTGGCACACTAGCTAGCACATAACTGCCTTGATTTTCCTCAGAACGTTTATAATACTCCTAGACTGCATTTTAAAGATGAGAAAGCTTGCAGGATTGCTGTGGCATGTGAAACAGTGTTTCAGAGAAGACATCCTGGGGTGTTTTGCTTTGCTTTAGAAGCAGTTGCAAATACAGTTGTGCATACTTCAAACAGATTTCCAGCCTCTTAAGTTAATCACCAACCTTGATAATAATCTCCTTCATAAAAATAAAAAAGATAAGATTATTGACTGTTGGATGCTTATAAAATACAGTGTTATATTCAAAGTTTTGCGTTTAATTATTGAAGGTTTTTATAGACCTCATAGATCCGTTGCTCAAGTCTTGCTAGATATGAATACCGGTAACACAACTTTTAAAAATAATATTTACATTACACCCTGTATTGTCTCGCATGGTGGATTTGCAGTGGAGGCGCTGAAGCATACTTTACTGTGTTGCATTTACATTTTAGTATGCAAAGAACCAGCCATAAAGATCATTCCACTTCAGTACAGTCAATAACTTTGTATAATATGCAATAATTAACTTATTATCAATTTTATTGTACTGTACTATCAAAGTTATATCAAAGTACAAACTACATCAGTGCATGCTGCTTCTCCCTGCTGTAAAACTTTGATTCGTTGACATGCAGTTCTTCCCTGTTTGCAGCTTACTGTCTTGTTTCCTTGGTTACGGAGGCTTCTATCTCTTGTTTATAATGGGGGTCGGGGTGATATGGATTTGCCTAAGCAGGCTCACTGGGGTCCAACCCCCCCCCACCTCCTGTTCTGGAAGTGCTGTGGGTCATTTCACATCTCCACATCAGTCAGGACACCTTAGAACAGTGCTGCTCACCCCTCTCCCCACATGCTGATAGAGAGAAAAGGACCCGTCATTGCACTTTCTTACTTGATGTGCACAGCCTAATCAAATCCTGTTGATTTTTGAAGAGGTTCTCAAAATATATTGACGTATGACAATAACACTTTGTTTCACGGTTTCTTAAAACGAGTACTGAATTCTATTCCCTGAAGGAATGTATTGCGTTTTGGCTTTTTTAAATTTTATTGGTTTGACTTCCTGTAGGCCTGAAATAGAAACCCACAGAAATGTGAAGCCAAATTTAGAAAAAAAAAATGTTTCTTGGCTCGGTCAGAGACAATTGGATAAAAAGGAAAAGTTGCTACTAAGAGTTTAGTTTTGTACTGATCAATTCTTCTGTTTACTAGTTAATAGAGTTTTGTATTTACCTGTACATGTATTTTTGGAAGTTAACTGTAGAATTCTACTGTTAAACCATTTTAAACATAACTTGAGCCAAAAGAGGTGCAGAAATTTAGGTGAGGTTAGTCTTGTAAAAATGAACCAGTGCACGCACATACAGAGAGCCCTTATAATCGAGCATTAATCACACAGTACCTGAAAGGGTAAAAATATATTGTAGCTAAATGCAATCTGAGGCTGACTGTATGAAAAAGTGAAGACGATGAGCACATAAGTCTTTAAATTCAGTACTGCCCTTATCAAATGATCTAAAATGATAAACTACAATAGAAAGCATTGGTACTGTACAATGGAGCAACATTAGCACAACTGTGTTTTGTAGAACAGTGGTACCATTTACATATTTTGATATACAAACAGTATTACAACGGTATACGAATCAGATTACACTGGTAATACATTACAGTAGCGTGGTACTGTATTATTATTATTATTATTATTATTATTATTATTATTATTTATTTCTTAGCAGACACCCTTATCTAGGGCGACTTACAATTGTTACAAGATATCACATTATTTTTACATACAATTACATTATTTTTTAATTTATTTATTTATTTATTTATTTACATACAATTACCCATTTATACAGTTGGGTTTTTACTGTAGCAATCTAGGTAAAGTACCTTGCTCAAGGGTACAGCAGCAGTGTAGCCGCAGACCTGTCAACTCTTCCGTATTCACTGGGAGTCTCCCGTATTTTGGACTCTCTTTCTGGACATCTCCTGGGACAGATTTTCTCCTGTATTTTACTCAAAGCTCTACTGTTAAGCCACCTTATGTCAGCAAACCTTTAATGTCTGCAAAAGTCATGGCCTGTGTGTGGTTACTGCAGTTCCTGTCTGTACCTAGCAGGGTTTAGGACCCAAGGGAGCCCTGTGGCAGGCATGTTCACATAGTTAGCCACCCACCTGCAAACTAAAGCAAAGGTAAGCATTGGAAAAGCATAAAAAAAAAAAAACTTGGCAAACTATGGTAAATACACAATATAATCATGGTAAAAGTATGGGGAACCTGCAAATTTACTGTGGTCTAATTTGCTTAAGGATTCCAATTCCTTAATGGTTCTGGTTGTGGGGGAGGAGGGGGTGGGGGTGGGGGGTGCAGCAGACCCACAGGGGGTCCACTTTATAAAAGGATTGAGAACCGCTGTGCTGAGGCAATGTCAGAACACTGGTAGAAACAGAATTGATAGGTTCTGATTCATTAAGTACAAGCTGTGATGACTTAGAATCCCATCCGTGCCCCTGATGCAAGCCTCTGCTTTTGTACTGTGTGTCAGACCAGCAGACTCGTTTCCTGCCAAAGCCCTTTATTAGCCTCTTCCTATCTTTATTTTAAAGTGGGCTGTGTACAAGGGGCTGCACCGACTCTTTGTGTACAGTGTGGAACAGTGCATTGCACTTTCTCATTGTTCTCTTCTCTGGCTGAATCCCAGCATTGTTCGAAGTTACAGACAGCTTGATGTTTACAGAGCTGTTCAAGCTGGTATTGAACTGTGGAAACAATCAGTTTGCAAGAGGTTTAATGCCTCTGTGTTTTTAAAAACAAAAGTTTTCATTAGTTTTACAATGTCAAACAATTTACAATGGGCTATGTCTGTCAGATTACTGAAATAAATAACAATTAAGGATATTGTCCACTGGTCTTGTCAGGGTTTGTTGTGTTAATGACATTCATTTTAATGATCTAAACAGTGTTGGATCTTAATATCATCACCTAAAAGTAGAAGAAAAAAAGAAACAGCCAGATAAAATTCATCTTGGGTATGAAATTGATTCACATGATTTGCAGCAGGTTTCCATGGCAACACAAAGATTGCAGTTTTTTACAGTGTCACCCTGTGAAATAACAGCCTGTTGCTTTACACCAGAAACCGTCTGTGCTAGTTGTTTTATAAAAGCGCCAAGTATAGGCCATTGTCTATTCTGTTTTGCTCTAGCAGCTCACAGAGCCAGTGCCACATTTAAATGATCAGTGATAGTATTCTTAGTCCTGTCAATCATTTCAGCTGACCTATAACACATCCCCCACCAAAGCCAGGCTTCTCTTCACATTTTCTAACAAAGAAGAGATCCATTCTCTGCCAGACAAAGATGGAATGCTAATGTCTTCAGCGCAAATGGATTATGTGAAAGTAATGACAAACGTTGCTTGGGCATGAAGACTGAACTCCTCCCTCTCCCACTAAAGTCCTTTTTCTATCTTCTACTGGCACTTGAAATTGAAATTGATTTAAGGTCAGTTCTACCAGAAGCATACTGAGATCAAACTGGTTGGAATTGGAAGTGCCTCGGCTCCACTTTAGTCACATTTCCATCTGCATCATAAAACCAGTCTGTAAAACTGATCTGGTCTTCAATCTACAATCCAGTCTGCAACCGGACATTACACAAAAGTCAAAGATAATATGCTATTTATACATTAATTCACCAACATGCTTCAAATTGGACATTCATTAGTATCAGTGCAAGTTGGAGAGAATTCCGCAATCCTAAGTGGGACCGACAGAGTCCCAATTGAAATCGATTTTATCCCAATCTGCCGCTGATGGAAATGAATGAGCCTAATCTCAAATCAGTCCCAGTGGCAGATGGAAACGTAGCTTTTTGTGAGTTTGTGTAACACATGGTTCACAATAGGAGCCACTAAGAATTATTGCAACCATCATGAAAAGCTATGGAAAAAAAATAAATAAGAAAATATCATTTTAAATCTACTTTGTCTTTTAACATGGGAAGGATCACAGACAACAGGAACAAGATAAAATTGCTTCACGGCATCCCTTTGCTTCTCAAAGATTGTCCTCTATCTGTGTGTTTGTACTCGCACATCTCTCCTGTAGCGGAAGATCGATTGTCCTCAGTCCTTCTATCTGTGTGTTTGTATTCGCACATCTCTCCTGTAGCGGGAGCCTCTCATCAGTAGATGTCCTTGGTGGGTGTTCTTGTTACCGGTGGCCTTCAGGTCAAATAAACTACAGCCTTTGAAGCTGCACGTGAAGCCACTGAAACCACATGGAGATAGTATTTCAGGAATGTAGACTAGCAGCACTTCAAGCCATGCTGTTTCTGTACATCTAATGCATGGCATTTAAGCCTAATGCTAGCATAAGCAGCTTGTAGAAACGTACATAGAAAAACTCATGGTTCTGTTTTTAATGATCATGAAAGGTGCAAGCAAAGGACACTGGCTACAGCTAAGCACGTTGCTGGTGGGAACTTTACTATTGGAGCCTCCTTATCTCAATAACAGCAACTTGAATAAATACCCTAACATTTCAATATTATGCTTCTCAGAATCAGATACTGCTAGTTGTGCTGAATTGTAAGTGGACTGCTATCTGCTTGTTTCCATTTCTGATACTATAGCTGGGATGAACATGGGTTCTTCGTGTTTGCATCTCTCTAGAGTAATATAAACCCAATGCCCTATCAAACTAAAGAAAGGAGAGAAACACTCTTCTGGACAGTAGAACACATGTCCCGATCTGTTATTTATAAATTGATTTATTTTGCATATCTTTTTTTTCATACAGTCATTTATAAATTCTGGTATATGAACAAGTGCAAACATGATCCAGTTTTTCACCAAATACATTTCTTGATGTGTTTGTTTAAATATTGAACAAAGAGGTGAAAAGCAGCGCATAAAGCCAATGCACCACCAAGGTTTGCTATCGGTTTGCTCCCTACGTATTCACATTGTGCTGCTGTGCTGTAAAGTGATTGCAGAGCCTTCAGAAGCAATGTTGAGCTGCTGCAGTGATAGGAATAGGACAGGTTAGAAAGACAGGAGATCTAGATACGTTAGAACAGCAGCCTATGGCTGCACATTGTTAATTCTGTGCGTGTATGTATGTGTGTGCGAGTGTGTGGCTAATATATATATATATATATATATATACACACACACATACACACAGGTAGTGGACAAAAAATAGAAACACCAATGTAAAGTCACTTAATAGGGCGTTGGGCCACTATGGTATCCTGCTCTGTGGAGTTCTCGGCAGACCGTTTTTGATGAAACTGGCTGCTCGCGCCCCAGGTTGAAATTTGCAGTCAATTGATCTGCAGTTGCTCGCTTGTTTTGCCTTGCACTTCGAATTAATGCATGGATATCACAATCCTGGAGAATGCGCTTCCGCCCGCTGTTGCCCATTGCTGATGATGTCTTTCCCTCTTGAGTTCCATGCCGACATCACCTTAGACACTGTTGCTCGTGAAACATCAGGAAGTTGAGCTGTCTTGGTCACTGAAGCTCCTGTCAAATGCTCCCCAATGTCCACTACCTGTATATACTACAGTATTTCATGGCAAATTTCAAAATGTCACATTTTTTTAAATGGTCATTTTTTCATTAAGTACATGAAAAACTACAAATCAGTATGCAATTTAATTTGTTAAAGTAACATTATTGAACAGGTTTCATTCTACTTTGTGAAGCAAAATTAGGTCATTATATAGAGGGTGATGTAAAACCTTTGGCCATAGCTGTATGTTTATGATCTCACGATCCAGCTCAGCAGCTCATTCTTGAATAATATCATAAGCTTAATACTGCTGGCAACTATTTAATGGTCCAGCCCTTTGAAAGGTTAAACCCAGGCCCTGTAATGCTGACTGGAGTTTCTTATAAAGAGCCTCATATTTTGTTTCATTCTATTTTGTCCTTTTGGCATCATTTTATATAACCAATTCAGTTTTAAATACCAATTTAAATAATAAAAAAATGAATCTGTATCAAAGGCAAACAGTATCCATTTTTTCTAAAGTAATAAGTTCCCTGGCACTACTGGTAGTCTCTACTTTTTTGATCCATCAATTATTACACATTAAAAGATAATTTGGCTTGGTTTCTACATTATGAAATGTAGAAGTATACATATATAAATGTATAGGAGTTTCTGATTTTGTGTCTGATTGTCTGTTGGCACAAGCATTGGAGTTTGTACATTTGCAATGTGTTCCTGTGGGGCTTGTGCACATTTGAATTTCCATTTGCATGCGTGTGTGTATGCACTTGGTTTTACTATTTTGTTTGTAGTACAGTGTAGCGTATTAATCTTTGCTACCACAGTACTATTAAACATAGTGTTATTTCTTTATCTTAAATATTTTCCACACAATTTAAGAGGAGAAAGTGGAAAATCCATGACATTTGCACAGAGCTATTTAATTGTCGTTGAAGATCATTTAGTAAGGGGGATGCAACTGCAACTAAAATTGCAACTCATATGTTTCCTTTTGTGACATCAGTGAAATGGGGTGATGGAGCAAGTATTATTTTCATCTTAAGCCCTTTGATCATTGCTAGCTTCTAGCATTAGCTTGATAGCATTAGCTTAAAGTGAAATAGTTCCATCACTGAACAGCTGTGAGATATCTGCCTCAGTGTATCCTGTGTTCCGTGTTCTCACCTGGGAACTGGGTCAGCCTTGTGCTCAGGGCCGCCACAATAAAAGCTACTGGCTTCCTGCTGAACCTCGGGCCTGCGTGATATTCACATAGCGGACTGCTCTTTTTAAAAGCAAAAACAGATGTCTGGGATACACATGTTTCTTCTAATGAAAGGATGCAGTTCTGTAAATTAAGGGTTTAAGTAATGAAGTCCAGCTTGTCTCAGTTCTTTCTGTAACACAACTGCTTAATCTATGACAGGCCATTGATCCCTGTTCTAGAACGTGGATTTAAATGTTCACTGTTAACAACTTTTTACTGAATGTTGTATAGATTACTGATCATTTTTCAACCAACTAACCAACATCTAACAGCACTAGGCCTTATATACTGCACACATCATCGTCTGGGGCTTGTTGCAGCACCTTCCAATGGACTGGCCACACTTGATAGATAATGACTATCAGTGCTGGATTTAAATAAAAGAAAGTGTTTTCACCCACTGAATCAGCCCTCGTTATGGATTTTCATTCTGTTATTAAATGGGGAACTTGTAGGAATTTGAAAATCCACCAGCGTTGCCACTACAACCACTGATATCTTGGAAACATGGTTAGAAACTTCAGAACCACCTTTGTTTAGGACGATTTTGAACTGATTGCACTTAGAATAGCCCTTGACTGCACTGATCACACTTGTATTGGCTCCCTACTGCGGACACAACTGTATTCTGAGATTCTCTCGGTCAGGTTAGTAGATGGATATAGGATCATTAATCCTTTCGTGCCAGTTATTTTACAAAGCTGTCGCCACCACAGCATGAAAGCCTCTCAGAAACCATTTGATGTAGTGAACTCTCATTGGCAGAGGTGCTTTGTTTTGGTTCACAAACTCCTATTTCTAGTTTATTTCTGTATTTGTTAATTGTTATGGCTCAGCGGAGCTCCTGCAGAGTTGTCAAGTGTGCAGGAACACCATGACGGACGGGCGGCAGGAAGCAGAGTCCCAGAAGGCTCAGTGCTTCAGTTCCTTCCACGCCGGTTGAATTTCAGTTGACAGAGAAACAAGCTGGGTTTACTAAATCTGGCTCTTCCGGATCTGGCCAGTGATTCCATGTTGGAACATGTATGTTTGTAGCACTGCATTGTGTCTGATTTTGATGTGTCTTTATGCTTAGTGACTAAAACAAGCACCTGGAGGATGTTGTGGCCAGAGACCAGGGACGAGTAGCAAATCCAGCCAAAAATACTGTTCTTGTAATAGGCTGCTGCCTGTGGCTGTTGCTATGAGGAAAAAGTGTTCATTTTAGAAACTTCATTTGACTCTACTAAAAAGGGGAAGACAAAAATGTAGCCTTTTCTTTTCTTTTGAATGCTACGATCAGCAAGGTTTCACAGTATTTAGGTTTTAGGAAACTAACCATAAATTCTGTGTTTTATAGTTCTACCTAATTACACTGTAGTATTTTTTTTTATTATCATACAATATTGACAAGGCAAGTAACTATATTTGTGTAGTATATTTAACACACTGTGTGTAGTGTATTATTGTTTAAAGAGGTTATCTCATGCAGTTTGTCTGGTCTCTTTTGTAGACACCCTACATACTATGTATTCAATTATAAATCACAAAAACTGGTATTGCAACCACTAGCTACTACTGAAAAAAATGTAGTTGTTTAACTTTCGAATTAGCAAAAACACCATAGTATAGAATGCCATACCCAAGTATGCTGCCACAACTTGTGAATAACACACTAAAATCTGTAAAAGGATGCGTCTTATACTCTGAAAACTGCTGCACTTAAAGCTTGGTGAGTCTTATAGGATTAAAATACTTCTTTATAAATTGAAAGAGTAGATCAACTTAACTAAGCATAGTTTGAAGCCACATTTTACACATTTAAAATGTCTGAACGACTTGATAATGAAAATTAAACATTCAAAATTCAGTTGTTTCTATGTATAATTTAACAGTTTTAGCAATTTACAGTACTTATTAAATGACACCGTCTTGGTTCATTTATATATTGTATATAATTCCTGCATGCTTGATGCAACACTCTAGCACATGTACATGCACCATATCTTGAAAATTCAATAACGAATTATAAAGAAAGCCAGACAAGTTGGACACCTTCAATATTAAATCAGCCTTGGTTTAGCATTTATATACCTGTTTTGAAACGGTTTTATTAATAAGAAGTTCACATATCTCACAGATTGTATTGATCTTTTTTTCTCTCCTCAGAGCTGCTGGAAAATGATGAACAGCTGATCTCCAAAACGATCGAACATCCGAATCGTTACCTGGATAAAAACTCGAACCAGCATGAGATCACCAGCACGGAAAAATGCTCCCTGGCAGAAAAGAACAATCTAGATAAACTTAATATTGAGGTGGTGAAGCAATTAGCCAATCTTCAAATATCAGAGGAGGAAACACAGAAGGCACCAACAGGACAACCTACAGATGCCTTAGACACAAGCCAGGAGTCTATGTCTGAAGAACAGATGGTGGTCACCACAGAAGAAGTAATTGAGCTCCAGACTGCCAGTGAGTCTGCAACCGTGAAGGGCAAACCCAAAAAGAGCCGACCTTCGTCCCTCAAAATGATGGTGGACCATCAGGAACCAGAAGAAGATGAGATCCCGGTTCCAAAAGTGGCCTACAACTTCAACCCAGACGAATACAATGATAACGTCAACCCTTTTGCCTTGGGTGGATCCAAGTTGCAAAACTCTCCGCCTGCTGTCAGCAATATCAAGACTGACTCTGAAATTCCTGATGCTGAGTCTAACCTGGAGGAGACGACAGGTCCTGCCATGAAGATGGAGTTCGATTTCACGGACAATAAAGAGAACGGGGATGTCAAGAAGCCCATGCCTAGAAAACTGTGCAAAAAGCTGGGCAGTAAGCTCACACCTAAAAAACAGAAACCTTTTGCCAAACCTATAGAGCCCCCAGAGAACTCAGCCACCCAAAACTTAGACGATGTCCCCATCCCAAAATCATCCTATAATTCAGACCCCAGCAAGTGGGACGATCCCAACTTCAACCCATTCAACTCCAGTACAGGCTGCTCTCCCAGCCTTCCAAAGGGATCCTATAGCTTTAACACTGAAAGTATTGATGACTCCATTGATCCTTTTAAGCCTTCCAAGACCTTGGCCCTTGCCCTGTCTGAGGACACTTCTTTACCTGACAAGCTCACAGAGGATCTGGAATCCCAGAAACTTGAACTGCCCATCGAGGCTGAGGGGAAAGCGAGAATGTCACCAAAGAAGACCAAGTCTAGGTTAATAACGTGAGTTAACAAAGGGTGGTGTGGTTTCTGTTGGATGTTTTGTACAGGGCTGTAAAAGTTTATGTAGAATTGAACACACAAAGGCATTGCTGATAAAAAACAATGTAGTCATTCATTGTATTATAAGAAATATATACAGGTCATAAGCTTACTTGTTGAAAGATATAATGATGTTGCTTATCTATTTACAGTTCATACATACCAGTACAGTCTGTGTATTGTTTTCCTGGAAAACCTAATTAGGTGATTCTGAAAAGACTCCTTACTGCTGATTTGTGGGAAAGGGAGCTGGGGAAGCATATTGCCGACGTGCATCAGTGCAACGCTGATATGCTTCCCCACATCACCCTTGAGGAGACTTTTCAGAAGCAGTTTTTGATATGATGGCAAACAGTGATCTAAACAGAAACACCATTACAGAATAATAGCGAACACACATGATAGCATATTAAACAGTTAAGGAATGAGATATCAAGATTTTAAGCATCTCAAGCATCCTGGGAAACATTTAGTACAAAGGACATAATCCATTTCTGTGAACACTTACACAGTACCTACATGCTGTAAAACTGGACGCGGGTCTCTGATTATCAAATCTCTGAACTACAGTGTGCAATTCCCACCATCTTTGCAATCTAATTGCCAGTATTTGTACTTTTGTAGCATGCACTGATGTTTTTTTTTTTTTAAAGAAAGCAGGGGACATAGTGAGAAAATTCCTTAAATTTTACTAAAAAGCATTATTTGTAAGCAGAATGTTACATCTAAGTGGAATTATTAATAATGAGAGAAGGTTCAAAAATATTAAATATTACTAGGCACGACAACCAGATAGTATGGTTCCTTCCATACCTAAGTACTGTAACTGCACTATATATATATATATATATATATATATATATATATATATATATATATATATATATATACAGTGCCTTGCGAAAGTATTCGGCCCCCTTGAACTTTGCGAACTTTTGCCACATTTCAGGCTTCAAACATAAAGATATGAAACTGTAATTTTTTGTGAAGAATCAACAAGTGGGACACAATCATGAAGTGGAACGAAATTTATTGGATATTTCAAACTTTTTTAACAAATAAAAAACTGAAAAATTGGGCGTGCAAAATTATTCAGCCCCCTTAAGTTAATACTTTGTAGCGCCACCTTTTGCTGCGATTACAGCTGTAAGTCGCTTGGGGTATGTCTCTATCAGTTTTGCACATCGAGAGACTGAAATTTTTGCCCATTCCTCCTTGCAAAACAGCTCAAGCTCAGTGAGGTTGGATGGAGAGCATTTGTGAACAGCAGTTTTCAGTTCTTTCCACAGATTCTCGATTGGATTCAGGTCTGGACTTTGACTTGGCCATTCTAACACCTGGATATGTTTATTTGTGAACCATTCCATTGTAGATTTTGCTTTATGTTTTGGATCATTGTCTTGTTGGAAGACAAATCTCCGTCCCAGTCTCAGGTCTTTTGCAGACTCCATCAGGTTTTCTTCCAGAATGGTCCTGTATTTGGCTCCATCCATCTTCCCATCAATTTTAACCATCTTCCCTGTCCCTGCTGAAGAAAAGCAGGCCCAAACCATGATGCTGCCACCACCATGTTTGACAGTGGGGATGGTGTGTTCAGGGTGATGAGCTGTGTTGCTTTTACGCCAAACATAACGTTTTGCATTGTTGCCAAAAAGTTCGATTTTGGTTTCATCTGACCAGAGCACCTTCTTCCACATGTTTGGTGTGTCTCCCAGGTGGCTTGTGGCAAACTGTAAACGACACTTTTTATGGATATCTTTAAGAAATGGCTTTCTTCTTGCCACTCTTCCATAAAGGCCAGATTTGTGCAGTATACGACTGATTGTTGTCCTATGGACAGAGTCTCCCACCTCAGCTGTAGATCTCTGCAGTTCATCCAGAGTGATCATGGGCCTCTTGGCTGCATCTCTGATCAGTCTTCTCCTTGTATGAGCTGAAAGTTTAGAGGGACGGACAGGTCTTGGTAGATTTGCAGTGGTCTGATACTCCTTCCATTTCAATATTATCGCTTGCACAGTGCTCCTTGGGATGTTTAAAGCTTGGGAAATCTTTTTGTATCCAAATCCGCCTTTAAACTTCTCCACAACAGTATCTCGGACCTGCCTGGTGTGTTCCTTGTTCTTCATGATGCTCTCTGCGCTTTAAACGGACCTCTGAGACTATCACAGTGCAGGTGCATTTATACGGAGACTTGATTACACACAGGTGGATTCTATTTATCATCATTAGTCATTTAGGTCAACATTGGATCATTCAGAGATCCTCACTGAACTTCTGGAGAGAGTTTGCTGCACTGAAAGTAAAGGGGCTGAATAATTTTGCACGCCCAATTTTTCAGTTTTTTATTTGTTAAAAAAGTTTGAAATATCCAATAAATTTCGTTCCACTTCATGATTGTGTCCCACTTGTTGTTGATTCTTCACAAAAAATTACAGTTTCATATCTTTATGTTTGAAGCCTGAAATGTGGCAAAAGGTCGCAAAGTTCAAGGGGGCCGAATACTTTCGCAAGGCACTGTATATCACAAGAATTTCACTCGATTTCACCATTATCCAACTCTCCCCCCCATTCTCTCTCTGCACCACATTTTGACTCACAGGCTAATGCTCACCTGTTCTCTTTATCTTTTCTCATCTTTTAATTGCCTGTCTGTCCTTGTGTCTCGTGTCTGTCTATGCCCCCTCCCTGTCTGTGTGTGTGTGTGTGTATGTATGTGCGCATCAGGACTTCTGAGCAAGTGAGGTTTCTCTGTTTTCTGCTGTAAGTACATCAGCTCTTCTGGATTTAGCTCAGCTTGCTCTCTTCGTCCCTTCTATGATTTCAGTGCATTCTCCTTGTGTTCTTGTTGCATGTCCATTCTAACCCCCCCATTGAAATGGCTTTCTGTGTGCTTGCTCACTGTTATTAACTGCCCTGCAGCGCTCGCTGGCTTTCGTTGCTATGCCTTGGTTGTCCTGCAATCTGCAAGGCTAATGTGTTTTGTGGCTTGCTGTAGTCTGACGTTATTGAGGTTGCGTCTAGCTTGCTTTTTGTGTTTTTTTTGTTATAGTACAATTATTTTTGTTTTGTATATCTATGAAGGTATTTGTAGAATGTTTAGTAGGGTGAATTTGGGGGTTTGGTGGCAAGTTTCCTTAACAAATGTAGTAAAACGTGATTAGGCAGCATTCCCCATTACAAAATGGCTCGAGACACTTTCTCACTATGGGGAGGGGTTAGGAATCTTAAACCACTCACTGGTGGAAGAAATACCTCTGCCGATTTTGGTCTAAGTTGGCAAAATTGACCCATTTCGCTTATTGACCAAACTTAGTTTTAGTAAGGGAGAGCTGAAACCAGAGTAGGTACATTTGTTAAAAAGAGATATGTTATTTACCCTACCCTATAAAACACACATACACTGTTCTTATAAAACACTACTTCATTCCAGTTCAACTGGTTACATTATCTCTAAAAAAAAGAGTCTATAGAAAATTATAAAGCACACAGATGATCACATTTTCTGTGGTACAAAGGTTACCCAAGGCGGGGCTCTGGAGTTAACAGAACAGTCTAGTGATGCATGTGTACTACAGGCAGGCCCTGCTAGTTCCTGTTGTACCATATCTCCATATGAAGAATCCTGTCTGTGCTCCATTCTATGTAATATTTAGCTGTGAAAGCATGACTATTTTGGTAACAAAAAAACAGTGCACAGGGTAAACTGTAAACAGCTTTAATTGTATGCTTTCCAAACTTCACATACAGAGACCACTGGCTGTGCACAGTTTTGAATTACAGAAACATTCTTCTTTCCTTTTTTTTTTTTTGTCATGGCCAGGCTAAATTTGTTGGGCCGTGTGATGATGACACAACAACTTTGTGCATGCCTTAGTTACAGGCCTATCAGAACAAAGGCCTAATAGTGTTTGTCTGCAATTTTATGTCTGCTATAAATATAAACAAATCAGTTTTGCAGCACAATACTGTCGCTCAGTACTGTGGCATGTCACTTTGCTCAGGTCTAAACCCTGCTGAAAGTTCCATTAACTCAACTTTTAACCAGCATGTGTTGGGAGCTGGAAGTTGGAACAAATGGTGCATAAGGTAAATAAAACAACAGGTAATATGAAACCCCAGCACATGATGACAGCAGTAGATTAATTCAGGAATGCTGGCTTTTGCTGAAAGGGATTTTAAAGTGACTGACGTTTTCTTGAACCAGCATATATAACTGCCTTGAAGAAAACCAGTCGAAATCCCATCTCTGACCAGAATAGACCACTGAATAGAATAGAATAGAATAGAATAGAAACATGACCTGGGAATGTAGTGGACTTGGCTCCATAAAATTTACAACAAAGGGCTCACTCAAAATACTAGACCCGTTCAAAGATGACTCTCCTCGGGTCTCAGGCTTTGGCTCACTGTGCTCGGCAAAGTCTTGCTAAATATTTCAGGGTGAATATTGCATTTCCATTAAACTCTACTTCCTTTTTTCCAATTTCCCACAGGGGTGCCTGCAAAGTAAAGAAGTATGAAAACCAGTCCCTGGTATTGGATATCTGTGGTCAGGTAAGTAAAATGAAAACTAAAATGGAAATGAGTCTCTTCCCCATTTAAAGAAGTAATAAGTTAAAATACAATGGGAAACACATATTGTGGTGTAATAGTATAATATCTACAGCTGACCCTGCTTCACTCCCATTTTAAAGCAGGGTTAGGCAAATAGCCTCTGTTTACACGACCAAAGTAAACAGAGTGAATTGTGAAAGTAAATGGCAATTATAGTCTCTGAGCATGTTGGCAGTGTGAATAGGGTACAAGTCAGCACTTAGTCCATAATTATTACATTGAACAAACTGAAACTCCTAATAGATATAAAAGCACCTAATTATTGAATTCTGCCTATTAAAACTGTGATGGAATAGAGGTGCCTAACCCTGACTTGAAAGGGTAAGGGCTTAAATAAAACCTAAGATATACTGCGCCTAGTAATGATTGTGTCAGTCCTCGATTTTTGATCTAGTGTATATAGATTTATAGAAATACAAGTATATTGTTTCCATTTTCCATAAATAAACACTTACACGTGTCCTCACAATCACAGCCCCTCCCCCCACACATCCACAGTCATACACATAAGACCACATACTGTACGGCTACCTAAACACAACACATGCGATTGAAGCTTTACTGAGATTCTTCACGGGGCATCGATACCTGCAGGCTCGCTGTTGGGCTATGGTTCCAATTCTACAGCAGCACATTAGTAATGGAACCTCTCGGGTGAGCTGGCGTTTTGACAAAAGCATGAGTCACATTCATGTCTGTGTTAGGGAACTGAAATAGAGCAGTCGTGCTGACAAAACTCAGCAGGGAACAAAAACACAGACTCGGAGATGAAGCTTTTTGCTTCCCGAAGCATCATGTGATGTCTCCATAAGGAAGGGGTGCTGGTTGGCCCACGATTGGCTTATAAAACGCAATTTCTAGAAAGCTGTTTATCAACTGATGCAGCTGTTTTCTGTAGCACTGTACTTGTAACTGGTTATAACATTTGTTCAGTTTGAAAAACTGTGAAAGATTAGTTTTTTTATTTGAAAGATAACAGATTTGTCATCTTGTCCGGGTTCTACCAGACACTTTTTACACACACACTAAAAAAATGTTTGACATGAATATTTAAAATCTCAGCCCATGTTGTTTTTTATCCCCCATAGAACTAATATTATACAGTACAGAGCTCTCACCTTGCTTTATTTGGGTGTCACAGCATCTGGCTGAACCTTTTATAGTGTAAAAAAACACCTGCAATGAACACTTATAAAACCTGTTATTTGTATTGGCTCATGCTTGGCCACTGGAGATCATATGGTGTCCGTTGTTATGAAACAAGCAACCAGTGAAGGCAGCGGGCCAGTGAGAAATACATGGCTCTTTCTTAAAGTTAATGAGCTAATTCACCAAGCTGTTTCAATCTGTGGAAACTGCTTGTAACCCTCAATAATTCTGGACAGACCCTCGCTAGAATCGCTCATCATCCAATGGGTGACATCATATTGCCCATTTTCCATGCCAGACAAGTTGTGTGTCTGGTATTATGTGTTTTTACACAGTATGTGTAAGGATGTGTGATACATACTGTAACAGGTACAGCAAACAATTTTTCAATGTTCCCACATGTGGCCACACACTGTAAGTAGTTATGCATCCTCCACTGTTCTTAGCAGGAGGATGAGCCGGTGACGGCAGAGGCACACAGAGAGGGTCATGCCACCGACGAAGAAAAACTGGCATCAACCACCTCCAGTCAGAAGCAGCCACTGACCGAGGTCAAAGGGGACAACGACGACGAGTTTTTCGAGTGCTCCAACGTGCCTGAGTCTACCCGTGCAAAGAAACACCTGGCTGAGGGTAGGTTACACCGTCCCTTTGAAGTGACTGTCACCGTCTAATTCCAACACTGTGGCAAAGGACTGCTGCAAACATTTCCACTATTTTAATTGAATTTAATTGCCACGGCAACCATCTGTACATTGAGAGCACTTTATTATTTAAAAGAAACAAACCAACCAAAAAATAATAATTTTGATTAGGTTGTAATAGCGATGTTTGATTTGATTTCCTAGACGTTTTAGGAAAAAAAAAATATATAAAACATGTAACATATAAAAAACCTCTCATGAGGAGAATCCCTCCATTACTTTTGTATGTACCACAGTGTACAGCATTTATGTGTATTATTATTATTATTATTATTATTTATTTCTTAGCAGACGCCCTTATCCAGGGCGACTTACAATCGTAAGCAAAAACATTTCAAGCGTTACAATACAAGTAATACAATAAGAGCAAGAAATACAACTTTTGTTCAAGTAAAGTACAAGTTTGACAAACCACAATTCAATAATACAGCAGGTAATAGTGATAGTTACATCAGGATATGATTAAATAGTGATAGTTACATCAGGATGTGATTAAATACAAAGTACTACAGGTTAAACACTTGGCAGATTACAGTATTCTGAAGTACAGGATTAAATGCAGTAAAATAGGGGCTGATAAGAGCAAAATAAAGCAAAATTACATGAAGGGTGATAGTGTCCCAGGATACAAACAGAGGAGTTCTACAGGTGCTCTTTGAAGAGGTGAGTCTTAAGGAGGCGCCGGAATGTGGTCAGGGACTGGGCAGTCGTGACATGTCCTGATGTGTACATGACATAGATCCATTACCGTTTAATGTACACATACTACTGTATAATAAGGCTGACACTAAGATTTGACAAGCATATTCTACACAGTGGTTAAAGTTGTTAAACACTTGGAAAAGATTTAAATTATTCAACTCGAAAGGCTGTATGAGCTTCTAAAATGAGCAGCTTGGTAGAGCTGTAGCCGCTTCTTAGTACCTCTGCTAAGCATCTCATTACACATTTTAAAGGTACTGATAAAGACTTCTAGTCGAAACATACTAACTGAATTTAAGTTTCCTTTAGTATTTCTAAAAAAAAAAAAAAAAAAGATACCATACAAACCTTGCCTAATGACATCCGTAATGTGTTTGTTATATAACAGGTTTAAAATAGTAGCTATATTTATAAATGGGACCTTTTCCAAGGTTGCAGTTATTTAGCATTTTCATTCCATAAACTTGAATTCTGTTATTACGTACATTAAGATATAAGCTTGTTTGAGCAGTAATGTCATTTAGATATGATTGCTCTGTCAGAATAAGAAGGATTCAGTAAACAAATACAGTGCCTTCAGGACTTAGGTTGACAAGTTACAGTGTACATCATATAATGCAAGCCACATTTATACTCTTGATTTGTAAGGACTGAGTCAGCTCACCACACTACGGCATTGATAAATACTGTTGATGAACAGCATGACCCTAGTATATATCTCCATGGTAACCAGTCCTATACAGAGCACGCAGTGTAAATAAGACGGCACCAGTGGCCGAAGCGCAGAAAAAAAATAACTTGGCATGCAGCACTGCAAATCCCGACCATAGCCTGATCAATAAGCTGAAGACTGTTTGAAAATTAAACAGGCTTCATCTTGTATTAATATCTGTAAAGCTATTAATCCACCATTAATATCAAATGCTCTTATTGCGCCCCAGTAAAACTCTCTATCTCTGTGATTTCCTGGTAATGTAAAATGTTTTATAAACCTGTGAGAGGGCTTTAGAAATGACTTGGGGTGAGTAACTGATTTTGTACAGTACAGTATATATAGTTTCCATTTTCATAATAGGATATCAACCACTAGCCCCTGGATGCAATACTCTTGAATACGCTTGTAATTTTGATAAAAGTAGCACACGGTCCTGCTGTTACGTTTAGCAATTATCCCCATGATGTACCAGTGTACTCTGTGGTGATTATTTTTAAAAGGCTGGATTTAATAACATTAAAGACTATGGCGAGGAGCCAGCAAGATTCAGCTACAGATCTGGATTATAACTTCCTCTATTAAAAACAAGAACGATCTGCTGCTTTTGAAGTTGGCCCTGGGCTGGGAATGTGGTTATGACCTCCTGATACAGTAAATAAAGTACAATGCAAGTGTTGGATAGCAAACACAGGAACTGGGCAGCCTGTATACACTGTCTGCTGAGAGTAGAACCAGCTGGAGTTTAATATTGTAATAGAATAATATAAAATGCATATAATTGATCTAACTCAGTCTAATTTAATTCTGTATGGTCTCGCTAGACACTTTAGATCAAACTAACTGCACTACCCAGGCAACTAACGGTACTTCATCCAGAAACTATGGGGTTGATTTGATCAACCTATACCTTGCCGAGATAAGCCACAATTGAATTTGTTTTAGAGCATTTTACAATACCAAGATGTCTACTGTACCTGCATTTCATCAACAGCCTGTTTTATGCGTACTCCCAGGATAAGCACAGTAAGGTGGTTCCTGCAAACCTAGTAGTGCTGCACAAACCGATTATTCACATCAAGGTCACCTGATTGTCAGCACCTGATTTCTCAGGAGGCAAATCCGAATAATCAAATAGATTTGAGCAGCACTAAAGCATTGTGCTGTAAAATGCACTAAACTAATCCAGCTTTATCCTGGCAAGGTATAGCATAATAAAATCAACCCCTGAAGTCAAGCAGACAAATGTTTCTGCTCGTACCTTTATCAGTGTTGATGCCGAAAACGTTTGGTGTCGGTGTCTGTTACCTACATCTTGCTTATCCTTCTGTGCTCTCTCCTTTATCAAAAGTAGATCTCGTTCAATCACTTTCTTTACATTCTCCAGAGGTAGAAGAGGAATTACTAGATTACTAGTGCTTAAAATAATGTGTAAGAAAATTGATTTCCAGGCTGTAGTGATCATTCCTTTTAACTTTCTATTCATAAAGCTGAACTTGGCAGCTCTTGGAAACTTATACAATGTATCAACACTTTTTCATTCACATTAAATTTGGACCGCTGTAAAGTTTAGTCTTGGTTATTGAATCATTTTTTAAACCTGACTGGAGTCCTAGTAAAAGTGTATCTCTGCTGACCCCTTCTGGAGACTTATTGATAATGCAGGCTTCATATACAGTACAGTAGAATTCTGTCAGTTGAGCTAAACATAATATTCAGCTATCCAGAGTAAATATGACTATTCTGCATATAAATGGGATTGGTGCATATGAAAATCTATCAAGTAAACAGGTTAGTCAGCTAAGAGACTTCTGTAGTTGAAGGAAAAGATTTGAGCTCAAATTAAAAAATATAAATTCCTTGACTAGGTAGCATGAATCGGATAGGATTGTACATATAGTACAAGGTACAGAAAACTGACTCATTATTTATGTCGTTGCCTGAACAGTAAAAACTAAAACTTTGACAGAAGGTTGGCTTTTCGAGATTAACAATAGCAGTTCCTAAAAAAAACACATACTGCAAAAAATCGACAGCATGTGTGTTGTGTAGTTCAGGAAACCAGAGTTAACTAGCAAATTTGAATGCTGGATTATTGTTGCATATAATTCTTAACCAAAGCATGTTTTGCTTTTACTTGGTAACATTTCATTTGTTTATACATCCCTTCAGGTCTTGAAAAAGCAGTAGCCAGTTCCTTGGCAGAGACAGAATCCTGCTCACCTGTAAGTAATGTTTTGTTAAAAAGATAAAATTCGCAACTAGGGATATAGTAGAATAAATAAGACTTAAATGAAATTCAAAGGCCCTGGATCGATTACAAAAATATTGTGCTGAAATGATGATGTAATGGTTTACCACTAGGTGGCAGTAGTAGTAAAACAGGACTATTTGCAACCATGGGGGTCAATTAATGTCCGGCTTTGAGCATTTCATGGTCAGCATTGCAGTTCATACGACAACCAAGGTCCAGTAGTATGAAGTATGATCGATTTGAAGAGTCAATACTGTTTATTAGACTTTGCTATACAACTCTCTAAATCTGTTATGATTACTTTGACTACCCCAATAAAATGTAAAACAGCAAGATAGCAGAATCATTTCAATTAACAGAATAAAAATAGTTTGTGGACCCATAATGTTTGTATGCCGCTATATTTCCACATTGTGTGAAATTATTTGGTTTCGTAATTGAAAAAAAAAAAATGCATCCACACTTTTCTGCCTCCTTGTGGGAATCTTACAATATACAACCCAGCTTTCAATGAACTCCAGTTTTGCCAGCATGCAGTGTTTTAAGATAAGCAAGATACAGCAGCAGCAGACAGACCAATAGCGTGAAACACTCTGAGGTTAACCTAACTCGTTGTCTGCGTTTTCTTTTTTACAATTTGGTTTGTAACGTTAGTGCATAGCACTGCACTGACAAGAACAACAGGTGACAGTAAGATTTAGCGCTGTCTTGTAAAGGAGATTATCCAGGTGTGTTCTAATATTAATACATTAATCCGCAAGGTCGTCTGTAGAACAGACCAGCTTCAGCTCTAGCAGTTTACTGGGGTGGGTTTGGTATCGCTTTAGTGCCATTGACTGATGGTTGAAATAGTTTCATTCATTGAGGTCTAGGCTTTCAACCCAAGAGAAGTGGACCCTGAGAAATGTTTAAATGTAGGGTTCTATATCTATCACTACATCTGTTACATGCCAGGTTCTCATTGCTAATTATTCTTGGCACATTCTGGGAAAGAAAAGCACCAAATAGGACTACTTACAAGCCATTACATTAAACATTATTTTTTTCCCGGTTTGATAACTTAAAAAAAAAAAGACTAAATAAATCAATTCTAATAGGTCATTATGATAGCATGGTTCTGTTATACGTCCAATTGGAATTCCAGGGTTTGGGTTAGCGCAAGTCTGCTAAACTGTCTGTTTGCAAATACTGTGCAATGCAATTCAGCCCAAAAGAAAAGCTGAATGCAAATACAAAGGTTGTACAGTATTTGTGTGAGCACTGTGCCTAACCTATTGTCATCCTTCATCTTCATGAGCACTAACACTGCTAAAAAAATCTATCTGTCTATCTCACCTTTACCTCTTTATATTTCCACAGTACATCGACCCGGCTGGAACAAAAAGCAAGCTGACGGGAAACGAAGGCCAAGGAAAAGGAAGCCCCATCTTCGACACGATCTGCATCAGTGAGGCAGACAAAGAGGCTGTGCTGAACCTGATCAGAGAAGAGGTACCCAACAATGCCATCATTTTACAAGCAGCTATATATATATATATATATAATATACACACACACACACATCAGCAGTGTGGAGTAGTGGTTGGGGACTTTGACCGGAGGGTCGTGGGTTCAATCCCAGGTGGGGACACTGCTGTTGTACCCTTGAGCAAGGTACTTTACCTAGATTGCTCCAGTAAAAACCCAACTGTATAAATGGGTAATTGTATGTAAAAAAATAATATATAGTTTTAAAATAAATAAATAAATATAACTGTAGTGTACAACGTTGAAGGCATATGAAAGAAAAGGGTTTAAAAAAATGTACACAACAAGTTTAAAAAGATTTAAAAATATTTTATTTTCAAGATGTTTTGGGCAAAAGCCCTTTTTTGCTGTTTAAAAAGAAAAACAGCTTTTAAATAGCTGAATAAGGGCTTTTGCCCGAAGCGTCCTGAAAATAAAATATTTTTTAATCTTTTAAACTTTTTGTGTACATTTTTTAAAACCTTTTCTTTCATATGCCTTCAATGTTGTACACTACAGTTTTATATATATATATATATATATATATATATATATATATATATATATATATATATTATGTGACAAAGTGGGGGGAAGTTTTGTCACATACTTCCTGTCGAACTACGGTCTTCTAGTGTAAATAATTGATTCCTTTAACAACGCAAGTTTGGTTGAACGAGACAGCGCTCGTATGTTTATTATTAGTCTTTGTTTCGGCAGGTTGTTCAAACACTGACATACATATGACTTTTCCAAACAAAATAAATTCAAACAAAACAAACGCCTACCTCTTTCATGGAGGTCTACCTAATCTTGTTAGAGACTTAACTGAGTTCTCGGACGGCTAAGCCGTTTACCGAGTCATAAACCTAGTGTAATTGTTTCTACAAGAGAATCACAATCGAAAACAATACTTTCCTCAGCAACACGCCGGGTCTGTGTGCAGGACTGAGCCTTGTCAAAAAGCCCCGCCTTGTTGCTTCAGCCCAGTTTAAATACCTGTGCTAATTGCCAACAGGTGCCTAATCAAATCTGGCACTTGTTCAATTAGAACCTGTCTTTCAACCTGGGAAGTGTAGTTCAGTAGGCCACGGACACTGAACTACATTTCTCTTAGAATCCAGGGTTAAATTGTACAAATCGAGGCCGAATGTATATCCCATCCATTACCTTGCCCCGTACTTTGTTACAATATATATATAGTTTTAAAATATATATACTATGTGTGTGTGTGTGTGTGTGTGTGTGTGTGTATATATATATATATATATATATATATATATATATATATATATATATATATATATATATAATGTGCACTAGTATAAAGTATTGCAATTATACATCATACAGTGACAGAAGAGTATATTCTGTTGCATGTTAAACATTAAACTGTTGCATTGGTCTGCACCCTTTTAAACAAAGTTTATTTTCATTTCACTAAATAAGATGATGGTACTTGAATTCACTGCTGGTGTGTTTTAATGATACCTGTTTTTGTCTTGTGCAGATCATCACTAAAGAAATTGAAACCAATGAATGGAAGAGGAAATATGAAGAAAGCCGACAAGAAGTGTTTGAAATGAGGTACCTGGACATATTGATCTGTGGTATTTATGTACTGGTTGTGATGATAAGTTGCTCATTGGGATTTTATTTCTTTTCTCAGGAAAATTGTAGCAGAGTATGAGAAAACAATTGCACAGATGATAGGTAAGTGTATCTGCATGTATAGTTATGGACAAATGTTTTGCATCACCTAGAATTTTAGAATTGAGACAATTTAAAAAAAATTAAATAAAAACTATACAAACGTAATTTAGATATTCTATTTAACATCATGTAATCAAAGAAGCTACAAAATGATATTGGAAAAGTCTACCGAAAGTCATAATGGTTGTACAGTCACATTTTTCAATTTGTGTCGGTTCTTCATTAAGTATATGGAAAACTACAAAGCGGTATGTAATTCAATATGTTAACGTAACATCATTCAGCAGGTTTCATTCGACCTTTATGAAGCAAAATTAGTTAATTCTGTAGGGTGATGCAAAACTTTTGGCCATAGCTGCATATCATATGTATTGCAAGTGATTTATTTGTATATGTTTATATATTTATCCTTCATATCCATCTATCTAGTAATCTCACCTGCCATAACACTGTCATAAGGGTGTAGGGCAATCAAGGGCAAGCAGTGATTCGATGTGAGGAGTGTCTGTCATTGTGAACAAAGCTGACTGGCATCAAGGAGATGCAGCTTTTATATATTACAGAACACATGTCAGGGAGGCGTTTGCATAGCATGTTAGTCATGTGAAGGGCAGTTGTGTCAGTTGTTCTTGCCCAGCCCCTTGTATTGTTGGTAAACACATTACAGTACCAGTATTCCTCATGCATTTCAAGCAGCACTCTGCCTCCTCTAACCTGTTTCCCTGCCTTGCTTGACTCTGTCTGTATCACACCTCATAGAAGACGAGCAGCGCACCGCAATGAGCTCTCAGCAGGGCCTGCAGCAGCTCACCCTGGAGAAGGAACAAGCCATCTCTGACCTCAACTCAGTGGAGCGCTCCCTGTCAGAACTGTTCCGCAGATACGAGAACATGAAGGGAGTCCTGGAGGGGTATAAGAAGGTGCCTGTTCTCTTATTCTGTGACTGATTTGATGGAGGTGACCTGAAACCCACAGCAGCACAGTCTGAGTAGACCAAATCTACGTTTCTGTTTTTCATCTTGAATGATATTAATTCCAACGTTTTTATTTTTAAAGACAAGCTGAAACTCCTGTACTTCTTTTCACATTTTATTTCAAAATGGACATTTAATTAGGTGGTCCAGAAAGCATGTCATTATAAAACTTCAATTAAATTTCCGACCTTATTATATAAATACAAATGTGCTCCTGGCTAAAAGGCTTTGAGGCCCGCGACTGTATTTGAGACTGCTGCTCCATTTTAAAGCCTGTACTGTCACATGCTTGGGTGCTTGTGCTGATCTTGTTCCCGTGGTGTTCCGTTCCTCCAGAATGAAGAGGTTCTAAAGAGGTGTGCCCAGGAGTACCTGGCCAGGGTGAAGCAGGAGGAGCAGCGCTACCAGACTCTCAAGATTCACGCCGAGGAGAAACTAGACAAGTGTGTGCATTTCACCTGTACCTAAAGGGCTTGTGTCACACATGCAGTTTTAAAATAGCTTTTACATACTGCACAAAAGGCACAGTTGATATCATCAACATTTATTCTAATATCCCCTTCAGTCACTGTGTGCATACAGTAATTGTACTACATTACGTTCCTATCTATGCATCTCTTGTTTTATAGTGTGTGGTTTTGGCAGGGCAACTTCTCAAACGCCATAGAGTTCACACAAACTGCTTGAACATTTAAAAGAAAAAAATATCAATTGTGACCGACTGCGATATTTGATATCCTATTACGTGTCTTTGTATACTTTGGATTCAGCTTAGATAATTATTTGCCATATAGTGCTCTGTCCCAGCAAAAATTGCTTTTGAAAAGACTCAAGAATATGATTGTGGGGAAGTGAAGTGGGGAGGCATATTAGTGTTACACATGCTTCAGTACACATTGTAACTGTAATATGCTTCCCCACCTTACAATCAGCCTTGAGGAGGCTTGTGAAGCATTTTGCTACCAGCAAGGCTAATAATGATGCAAGCAGAAACAGCAATAGAAAATCATATAAAAACACACATAATAGGATATCAAATAGGTAAGAATTTAAAGGTGAATCCCCTTTCATTAGCATCTGTTTGAAAATGTAATTTATAACATTCTACTGCTGCAAGTAATGTAACAGCAAGTAGATTACAAAGGGGCGTTATTTTTGGAGTATACAAACAAACCGGCCTGTTAAGAAGGCTTGCTTTTTAGTACTGTTGCATTATTGAGTTTTGACCATCAGCCCTATGAACTATAGTTCTAGTTTGGTATTAAACATGTGTTTCTCTTTTGCATAGGGCAAATGAAGACATTGCTCAGGTCCGCTCCAAATCCAATTCGGAAGCTGCAGCCTTTCACGCCAGTCTAAGGAAGGAGCAAATGAAGGTGGATTCCTTGGAGAGAGCACTTCAACAGAAGGTACAGTAACACTGCCAGAGCGACAGCGGGTCTACAATGGAAACCACTGCAGTATAATTACAGTGAAAAGAGGGCCAGTAGTTAACTGCTGCTACACTCATTAAGACTGCTAGTTACAATTCATTAAAATTCTAAGTACAGAAAAAAAAATCAAAGGTTTTTTTTCAACCGAAATAGGCTCAAAATACATACATTTCTCTAAAAGGTGAGTGTTGTAGTACCGAATTTTGTAATCTAATATAAACACCAAAAACGAACCCTAGATATGCATTATTTATCTATCAAAGCCTAACAAGATGGAGGTTTGGTTTCACAGCTGGGTGGGATTGAAGCCCAAGCAAGCTCAATGACTCACTGGTGCACAAGGTGAGACAGTGTGTGACTGAGCTTCGGATTAGCAGTGGAAAGCCACCATACAGAGAGGCCAGACACGGATACTAAAGCTAAGTGCCTTCAGTGCACAATGACTTCTCTGGGCTAACCAAGGTTTTTGGTTTCTCTTTTTCTTCCGTTGAAGATCTTATGTTACTTGTATTTTTATACTTCCATTTGGAATGCGCAGCTAAGATAATGCAGTAGATAAGGTTGCAGCTACCTCCTGGAACTTCATACTTCATTGCAGAGTTATAGTTCTGTTGCAGCAAGCAGACAGATGGGACCTACGGCAAAGGAACCAGGATGCAACAGTTTATCTGTAATGTTATATTTCAGTATTTGTCCTGAATTAACATCAAAAAGAGCCAAAAGATTGTGAGCACCATAACTTATAATGTTAATAAATCCAAGAAGAGGTGAAAGAATTTATTGTAAAGCATTGACTAGTTCTCCTTTAACTAAATGAACTATAACTATATGCTACAGACGGTTTGATTCTGATGCTACATATCATTCCTTTTCTACAGAATCAAGAAATTGAAGAGCTCACCAAGATCTGTGATGAGCTCATAGCCAAACTTGGAAGAAATGACTGAATCTTTTCAGTACAGTAACTCCCACCCCACCCCACCCTACCCCACCCCCCCTCACCCGTATTGAACACTGTGCACGCAACAGCTATAAGTACCCACCTTACCTAGCAGAGACCACACCCTGTAGAATGCATTCAGACCCTGTTAACTGGTTAACATCCACTTGGACTTAAAGCCAAAAACGAAGAGCGAACCCCAACTGCAGAATCGCTTCCACACAGTTTCTGTCCCATTTGAACATAAATTGAGCAGCAGAATTTCCTGGCAGGACAACAACTTGAAAGAACAGCGGAAACAAGCTGTATCCCCAATGTGATTTCCAGGCTGGATAGAAGCTGCACTTCCCTATATAGATGCCTGCTGCACACCAGATCAACCAGAAAGACTAGCAAACATGTTAAGTGGTTCACTGTAGTGTATGCCAGTGTTCATATGCAAAAACAACTGGGGCTTCCTCAGGTGTTTTATTTTATCTGCAATTTCCCTTATTGCCTAAGAGGGACAAAATGCACTGTTTTTTCTTTGCCTCAAACACATGAAAGGACAGTATTGAAATAAAAGAAGAAATTTAAAAGATGGTATACCATGTATACCGTACCACAAACCTTATATTTTGTGCAATTTTAATTGGGTTATTTTTTTGGTTTTGTTGCTGTAGATACTTAACATACATCACAAATTTAAAGAAAGGAATAGTTAAAAAAAAATAAAAATAAAGGATGCATGATAACTATGCACATCAACAACTATGGCAAACCACCTTACAAAACTAACTACAAAAGTATTTCTCCAAGTGGAAATGTACTGGCTCTCACCCCAGTGGAGGAACTTGAATCTCCAAGATGACTCAGGATACAGATCAAGCACAGAAGCAGGGCTCTGGAAATCGATTTGCAAGAATACTGCATGGAAAAGTCAAGTTGCGTACCTTCAGGGAGCCCTGAGCTGAATTCAGAGTGCAAGCTGGAACCTGTATCCCACTGAAATCCAGTACATGGTGCCCCTCTTAAGAGTGAAGGCTTGATCTCAGTTGTTTACGGAAAACCTCTTTGCTGCTACGGTCTAGCTGAAAAGCAATAGGTGTGACTTTATGATTTTCTTTTTATTTCCTCTGTTGCCAATGTTTAAATCTATATAATGTAAATAGAAGGTCGATATGTTTGTGAAATACTGTTACAGAATTGATTCCCTGTGCAGTACATGGTATATAGCAGTGGTACTTGATCAGTCTTTTCCAGTGTGGAGTGCCTGTTTGGTGTTTGGTTTTTTGCCAGTTCCTCTTTGGATGGGGAAGCGATCAGTGATTTGCTTCTGTTCTAAAGTACAATTGTAAAACCTGCAAATGTTTTAAACAGAATTCAATGACGTTTCTAAAAAGATATATAGTTTCCATTATATACAATATAGTAGTATGTAATATATTTATGTTACCAATATACCTGTTAACTAAAGTACGTAAGAACCAGTCAAGTGGTGCCTTCATCTGTGCACTTAAGTGAGCTCAAGACAGTTTTCTTAAGGTACAATACTTAATGTTCATAAAAAGGTTTGTGGTTCCAGTGTCTCTACCACTGTTTGGCAGGTAGTTGCAAAGTGGGTTAAGACATTGTCTGGTGTAGCCAGTGCCAAAGTGAATAAACTGGGTTTCAATATTTATATTGAATTTCAACAAAGTTTAATAGATTTAAATAGTAAGTGTGCAGTTTCTTAAGCTTGCAAACATGCTAAACATAACCAATTCTTGGTTAAAACTTTTAAAAGGAGCCATGCAAATACTCCTGGTTCCATTTGACCGTCCGTTGCAGACCAGTGAACTAAATTCAATTCATCGAGTTCCAACCAAATAAACAAAAACTCCAGGTGCATGTCAAAGCTGACCCTTCCTTAAGTAAGAGTCAGGAGGTGATTTCATTTGCTTGTAAAATGTGTTGCCTGCTCCACTGTTTAAGGCACGCTTATTACTTTATTCACAGTGGAGGCTTCTCTCTTTGGTGCTCATGCAGTGAAGAGCGCTTAACATTAACCATTTAAACTGCAGCACAGACACAGCCATCCGCAAGATACAAAAGCCGTTTGGTCATACACCTAAGGTTTTGTGGTTATTTATACAGAACATTTACAACTGGAAGAAAATGATCTGTACTTTCCGGCTTTTTACTTATACAATATCAGGTCTGAATAGCACTATGAAGATTATTTCCCTTTGCAAGGCCGTAGTTAAGTACCATACAGATTTAAGCCCATCAGAATAGGACACAGCATACTCTTTATATACATCTACAGCATATTATGTAAAAAAAAGTGCAGATCTATTTAAGACTCATCTCTTCATATGTATATAAGAAAACACATTTTAAGACCAAACCATTCTGAGGAAAAGTATGAATAAATGTATTTGGATCTAACTATAGTAATTAAATGCAAATGAACAAATATACAACATTTTATTTCACCACTAATAAGCAACATCCAGTATATGTATATAAAATGTAGAACTTTTTCAAAACATTCAATGAAAAAATTACTTTAGGAAGCTAAGTAGCAGCAACACCAAGATAATACGGTTCCTCCTAAGACTTTACGTGAGTGTTCGAGAATAAAAAAAATGCATTTCAAAAAGTTGCTTATTGACGAAGTTCCCATACAATGATGAAATATCGTAGGTGTTTTTTTTTTTTTTTTTTGTAAAATGTTAACTGTATAATAAAAACACCCTTTTAAAATGAAGGGGCAGGAAGAATTTATTTTGCAAACAATCCAAGTTGGACTTTGTCATGGATTTCAGCAGTTTCTTAAGGTCGATAGGGGTTCTGTTGATAAATTGGGATGAAATAAACTGAAATGTTAAACTGTGGGAGAATGTGTCGGAGACACAGAAGAGTTCTATTTCATTGTGAATTTGAACAGGATTGTGGGACTCTGCAGCTTAAAGCTCCATCCTTCACGCGGCCCCGCTGTGTATATTTGCCAAGTGGTTTGGTTTGGTTTGTGCCAGGGAGGGACAAGAAACGCAGTTCAGCTACAGGAGATGTATGCTAACTCCAGCAGCATATCAGATAAATGATCCTGTTATAAACTCCATTCGCCTGACTGTACCATAGCTATTGCTATCAAGTGCCAACAGACATTGCTGTGTATGTGTGCCAAATGTAAACGGTATGGTTCATAAGTCTTATTTAACAAAGAGAAGCGACTAATCAGTCTTTTACAGGATATATATTTTTTATTATTTTAATCCACTGTCGCCATATCTCTGCATATGTTTTATGTGCAAACAGCTCCCCCTTTTTAATGCCATAAATATTTGTAAAGTTAAACTTACACAGCTGTAATGAAATTATAATGTTTTACTAATATATATATATATTTTTCCTCATATCTCATTGCCTGAATAAAATGATCACGATTATCACTGTCTTAAAGTGTTGGTCAGTTTTTTCTTTGATAAGTCTTTTTCTGCCAGATACTATTTGCCTGTTCAATTTTATTATCACAGTCCTATATTCATTTACTAAGGTAAAGTAATTGTGCACTTCTGTGTGTTATTTACTTAACTTTTTTTAAAGGAGAAAAACACCTACTGACTTTACTAAACTAGTTTAAAACAGCTGATGTAATTGGGAGTCTCAAAGAATAAGTAGCGGGATTCAGAAAAATGTAGTGTTATGCCCCACATGTTGCTACAACTGTTTAAATAATGTACATGTAGTTTTTCTTTTAATTATTAACATCCTGACAACTTTTTACATTTAACTTTAAACTCTGTTTCATTCTCTTTTCATAATGGCCGCTCTAGTGCACTGGGGTTTGAGATCTGTCCTCTAAATCACATAACAAGTGCTCTGGCTTTTCTATTCCGTACCCATCATGGGTCGTTATCGCTGTGTTACCTGTTTGACAGTGTGGGCAATAATCCTTACAGTGCACTAGAGCGGACATTTTGAAAAGAGCTTTGAAACAGAGTTTAATGTTAAGATGTTTTTTTTTAATGTACTGCTTTTTAATGAATGTAACTGCAGCAAAAATAAGTTTCAAAAACAGCAGTCAAATTACAGTAAATATTTTAAACCTAAGAAATCACAAAATGAATAAAAGAATGAGAGATCCTTTATTTTGTAGGTTACATTTAACTTTTTTTTATTTTTATTTAGTTGCCATTTAAAATTTCAGTTAATTTCTTATGTATTATAATTTCTATAACATTTACCAAATAAGTCATACACCAACAAGGTACTA
The DNA here is from genome assembly GCF_902713425.1 of Acipenser ruthenus. Taxonomy (NCBI): domain Eukaryota; kingdom Metazoa; phylum Chordata; class Actinopteri; order Acipenseriformes; family Acipenseridae; genus Acipenser; species Acipenser ruthenus. Next base: position 7,488,058 of record NC_081225.1, on the reverse strand, counting down.
CAGAGAAAGAATGTCTGTGAATTGGAGAGTATTAGTCTGGTCCTGGGTTACACACACACACACACACACTTGGATCCTCTCAGACTCCGGGGTAATTGATTATGACAGCATTCTAAAGCAAGGTAAGTGATCAGTGTGAGCAAAGAGGATTATTCGTGCAGCACAGAGCAACGCAAGCAACTTATGTAAAAAAAAAAATGCAAATAATAATACTTATGTAGCAAGCGCAAAGACAATGTTTCAACTGTTTAAAACTAGCAAGAATCTAGTCCGGACATTAACTGCTGCTCTGAAGTAGTTTTAATTCCTCTCTTGGAATATTCTCCTTGGTTTCACATAATATGTCGTAGGGGGTCAGACCTGGGGTCAGATACAATTGTAATTGTGCAATTCATAATTAACTGCAATTAAACCCTGACACACCTGCGTAATTATAATTGTAACCCTACCATATAATTGATAGATTACAGTTCAATTATGCATTAATTTGTCATTTTATCATTATTCTTGCATTTTCAACCACTTTTAGTTTGAAAGAAATTTAAGTTAGAGAAGTAAGGATACGTGCAAAGGGATTTGCGGCTGCAAAACACCCATATTGTGACCAAAATCGATGCGTTTAACGGCCATAAAGTGGGACTTTAGTGGCCACTAAAAATGCGCTGTATGTAAAGCATGGTTTTCACCTGCCGTTCTGCACCCGCTATCAAATTAGCACTTTGCCATCATTAATCCATTTAAATGATAGAAAAGTATTCAAATGAAGAAAAGAGCATGGAATTGGGTGGGGATCTGGAATACTAAGGGGGTGCAAACATTATAATGAGATGTCAAGATTTTGCTTTGCACTTTGGCAATTGCTGAAGTTCCAAAAATGTTGCACCTCCTCTTACAAAGTGCAAACCATTGTAGAAGCGAGTAATTAAGAGCTGTATAAAACCACACACCTTCAGAGACCTGTCATTGGCCTCAGGATGGCTGCTGTGGTACATAGCCTGATGGGGCGACGCCACTTGGCTCTTGTTGAGGAGAGACAGGAAAACCTTCAGAGGAGAAGGGCAAGACAGAGAAGACCCTGTATATTCAAACGCAGGGTCATTTTGTTTGTATGCTGGAGGATGTGGTGTAAGGCATTATCGTCTCACTCCGCAGGTCATCCTAGACCTAATAGCTGAATTTCTCCTTTTCATCACCTGGTTGACTGTCCTCCTGGTGTCATGACAGCATTGACTTTCTCCACTACAGAGGACCATATGGCCTCTGGTAACATAACCTCAGCTGTAAGGACTCTCAGCTCCTCTTCAGAAAACTATTCCAATGCACCAAGAGGACTTTGCTGTGCCATTTTTTTTGTTCGGTTTTATAATTATTGCCCACTTTGTCAAACAGGTAACACAGCAATAATGATCCATGACGTGGTAAGGAACAGAAAAGCCAGAGCACTTGTTATGTTTTTTTTTTTTTTTTTAATTGCTCTTTCTGTAGTAATTTAGAGGACAGATCTCAAACCTCAGTGCACTAGAGTGGACTTTTGAAAAGAGTTTTGAAACCGACTTTGAAGTATTAAAGGTTATCAGGGTGTTTACAATGAAACGAAATTACAGAAATGTTATTTAAACAGTTGTAGCGACACCTGGGGACGTGTAACGCTATATTTTTTGGAATCTTACTAAATCTTGTGAAATGGGCGCTTACAGGTATGTGGGTCAGAGGGAACCAAGTTCTGATCTAAACTGTGAAAGGAGGGTCATTTGAGGGGTCTGCAATTTGATAGAAATGACGAGATGTATCAGATGGGCTCTTTAAACAATATAATATTTTATTACTTCTCACCTCTCATGCTAAAGCTAAACATACTGAAATCGTTTAAAGATGGATGCAAGTAAAGTATGACCTGTAAATTATCATAGGATTCGATGCAAAAAATAAGAACACAGCAACAGACCATTTCGTTTCTGTAAATATACTTCATTGTAGTTCCACTAAAGGTAAAACAAATTCCATGTTTGTCACATGTAGGCAAAATCCCCACCTTATAGACTCTTTGTGTAGTTACACTACAGGCGAACTACCTTCCAACACAGTTTCAACACAGTTTAAAAACACTTATGAAACATTGCAGTCATCCTCAATGTCATATCACTGGTCCATGTCCTGGTCATTAAATACAGTCTCCTAAGTACATTATCTACAGACGTTTGATCCGCACCATGGAAGTAGATTAGTAATAAGACCTTAATACAACAAGACAACAGTTTCTTTTCCCCAGTGCTAGCAGGGCTACACTACCAGAAATACCAGCACCATGCGGACCCTCCTGGCTTTGCTTGTCCTGGCCTCCTTGGCTATTCAGAGTGAGTACTGACTGTATATGAATTAGGGGGGAAAGGGTGCTCTGAACAGGAAAAGGGTTTATATGTTAATAAAAACAACAGGCCTATTTTTGATATTGTCTTGCATGGTTGTATTTCATTCATACCAACACCAGGGCTTGAGTCTCGCACTAGTCCTGTTCCCAGTACAGAGTTTCAGAACCACACTTTTTTAGCTACATTGTTGAATTGACTACTGTAGGTGTCAGGAGTTTTAAATATATCAGATTCCTAGGAAATCTACTCTAAACTGATCGCACTTACCACAGCATGAATAAATCCCACCCGAGTCTGTAGGTTTACTAGGAGTCGTTCCTGCAGCTGTAAGGGAGGAACACTTTATTTAAAATCAAACTCCTAGCTCCCGAACATTTAAATAATATAGTTATTTGAGGGTAGTTCTGAAACCCAGGACTGGGTGCAGAGTTAGTGCGAGTTTCAAGACATGCAAGACCAAATAAATAATAATAATGATAATAATAATAATTTATTTAATACTAACATAATACAAACCAATGACCAACTTTTTAAACATTTGTCATTGAATTTAAAGTATTTTATTATTTCTAAATGTGTTTTGTAGTTAAGGGAGACGCAGTCATGTATTACAATACTAAAAATGAGGGGTATCCTGAAAAAACTAAATAACCCACATTTCATTTACTTTAGGTACCAACCAAACGCAATTTTAATATTTAGCAAAAATAGTTCAATCTGAATTTGTATGATTTCAGGACACACTGCAAATGTATAAGAGGGTGTAACCAAGCTGTAACTAACCTCAGAGGCAAAATATAATGTACTGTAATTAGTTAGGCTCTTTTATAGATTCAAGACCGGTACAAACTGATGTACAGACAAATCTTGATTACCATCTGTTATCAGAACTCCCTCCTGGAAACCTGCCCTTTTTGTGTGTAGGAATTCTCTTAATTGAAATGCACTCTCACTCCTATCTTGGGTATTTTAGTACAGTGCAGTGTTTCATATTTGAAGGTAAAGGAGTTGCATTATAACTTTTATTTAGAGGTTTCTTAGTTATTGTAATAATGTGGTTTTATAAAACACACCTGAACTTAATTTGTTTGGATACTGGAAGTTTTTCTGTATAGTTAAATTAGTTGTAAGATTGATTTTTAGACTCTATTGCTAGAAAGGTATGATCTCACATTCAACAAACAGATATCGGTCGTATATACTAGATACAACATAAATAGCAGTAGGCATCAGTAACGGTATTCAGCCTTTGTTTACGCACATGTTCACATAATGAAGATAAAGCACTTGGTACTTATAAGTTACGTCCTTTATAATACTGTTATACCTTGTTTGTTTTATAGTGTGGTACTTCTGTATCAATGAGGTTGTCCAATAGTTATTAACTACTGAATGATTAAGCAACAATTATTATCTGTGCTTCTTGTTTGCGAGCATTCAAACATTATTGCTACAGTACCGCAAAACTTGCTGCACAGCATTTCATTGATTTAAGGGAATGTCCACAAGGGGGCGGTGTTGAATAGGAATCACTTTCGCTACTGTATAACTCAAAAGAACAACACTGACTGCAATGAAACAAACATGCCAACTCCACCATGCCACTTGAACACCCACGTTGCATTACTCGCATTTTTCTTTTTGGTTTTGTCATTCTGATAACAGGAAATACTGCATCCAAACTCACAACTAAACTATGTGCACATGAGCACAAGCTATCTCAGATTCTCCAGTACCAAACCTGATCAACAACAATCCATTTCAATTGCAACATAACTACGGGTATTCCAAGATTTAACTGCAGGAATTCATGCTTTTTTTTTTTTTTTTTTTTTTTACTAATTTTTTTTTTATTTATTACAGATTGTTTCGGAGGGTGCAGAAATAGGCTAAAAAGAAGGAATTTTATAGAAACATATACAGTATATAAAACCCTTGAACAATTCCAGCACAATAAATATAACAATACAGTCAAATAAAATATAAATAAAAAAGAACCCCCAAACCCTTAAAGACAGCATATCATTTAACATACTTTCAGTGAAACATTTCAATGCATATCAACATGTAGAACATATATCTTTCAAAAATATATAGATGAACAGGGTCTGGTTCTAGTCACCAAAGCTTTGTTTCCACTGCCCAATCTTGCTGTGCTCAGATACATTCTTGTTGACCTTATGAGCCTTATAGTTTCCTCCAGCAGTAAGGGTAAGTGTTAAGTTAATGTGGTTGTGTCAGGCTGTCAGCCTTAGAAAATGCATCATGACACATATACCAACACTGTAAAACATGTATCTCTGCTGTAGTATCAATCCACTATCTAAGTGTTTTGAGCACTGTGTGCTCACTCAGCCCGCCCAGGTAAATGCTTTACTACACATTCCACACACTTAGACCTGAATGCATGCAGAGGGAGAGCAGGGTAATCATTGGAACAACACGGTGCTCATGGAAGAAGTCTAGAGCTGGGTTTGGCACAGTGGAAACACGGCTTTAGCCTCAGTAATGGTACACATACTCTGCTGAATATTGTTTGCAAAAAATTACCTTACAACCAACATGTAGCATTAGAAAGCAAAGTCATTACAATCAACTAAACCAAGCAAGGTCACCTGTAAAAAAAAACCCAGAAGATGAAAGAGGCACCGTGGATTAGCATTCACCTGTCTTAAGCTGCCCTAAATGCCCAGTCAATATGGTAATGGGTTAAATTAGACTATGTTGTAGTTTATTTCCTTCCCTAGTTTTCCCATCAGGAAGACCCAAGGACAAAAGAAACGCGACAGTCGCCACTGAATTAAGAACCTCCTTTCTCATGCGTGAAACCCTCCTGTTACCAGTACTGCTTAGTGTCAAATTAGCTGTCTTTTCTTGTTCTGTGTGCAAAGGCGAGGGCTTGAAATGCCACACCTGCGTGTCAGCCAATGAGGATGAATGCAATCGACAAGGATCGCAGAGCTGCCCCCAGTTCGCAGACGCCTGCTCCACCATCACTGGAACAAGTAAGTGCCGGGGTCTGGGGGAATCAGACATGTGATGGGGTGAAGCTGCCATGCAAAACACCACCTCGATTGCACCAAGCCCTGTAATACATTAGAGACACAAGCCAACTGAATGCTAAGCACTTTCAGTAATAAGTAATTCAGAGCTGTCCAACCCAGAGAGTTTTTAACCATATGGAGAAGAAAAAAAAAGTTAGTTTACTGCAAAGCTGCCATGATACAGTAGTACACTAAGACACGGCATCAGACGCCATATTGTGGAGCTCAGTGAGCCATATATGAATCAAGAGCCATTGGACAGCCCTGAGGTAAAGGATCAAATTGGAAAGTGTGCAGATTTATATAACCTGTTGCATACCACAGAACAAGCAATATTCCATGGATCTAAATACTGCTGACAATCAGCTCCTTCTTCACATTGCATGTGCCCTAGTCCAGTAACACTTCCCAGCACTCCGCTGCATAACCTTCAGCAATCTGGATTCGAATGTGATAGCTGGAGGCAACTTTGAACAGAACAACCAACGCTAACTGCAATGTTCTCAAGCTTGCCCCTTTTACAACAATCAGCTTCTTCTTTCGCCCAGTTACACCAGTCCTAAAGTCCTTACAGTAGCACCCAATGGGTTAAGACCCCGACCCCTGGTGGTCATTTATGAAATTGCATTTCATGTTGCAAGCTCTTTGGAGCCTGAAAAGTTAAGGAAACTCGGGTTTTGTAAGTACTTGGATGCAGAACCTCTGTACAAAAGGAAGGGCTGCAGTGGCACTTGTGGCCCAGTAGAGGGCTCTGCATTAGGCAAAATAATAAGGTTTCTCATTGTAATCGTTTTAGTGCAAGATATACGTTATATATATATATATATATATATATATATATATATATATATATAAGTGTTGAAGTGTTGCAACATATACAAAATGAAAACTTCCACTTCCAGAGAAGAAGTTGTAAGGCTTTATTATTATTTGGGACAAGAGACAAGGCCTATCTGGTAAGACTGTAGATTAGTCCAAGTTTTGATGCCACCACAGCAGCTCTTTTAATAACATACACCACATCTCATTCCCACTAAAAAGATGTAATAGGAAACAGTGATTCAGCATAACAAGGGTAGGAACTGAAACAGCCCCTGAATCATCAGGCCATCCTCCGAGCAAACCACCAGAATCCGCTGACACAGCACACAGTGAAGCCGCAAAGCTGTGGCAGAGTGCAGGAACTGGGAGAAGAAACTGCTCGAGCCATGAGCATGGAGATTACCCCCGTTAGGAGCTTTGAACTTTCAGCTTGACAAAACAACAAAAGGGCTCTTTAAGTGCGGCCGGTACACCAGATTGCAACCCCCCCGGCAACACTGCCTCCAGTGGATGGAAGACATATTACATAGAATAAATTGGGTATTTCCCTGCAGGGATAAAATCCCTGATTATGGGTATATAGACAAGGCAGTCAAAACTTGCTGTAAACATTATTTAACAGAAGTTATTGGGTATGTCAGATTGTGGGAATATATGGATGTGTCTGTATGTATGTCACAGTTACATATCTACATGCATCTTGAAAACACATTATTCGTCATAGTGTAAAATCAGTAATTTTAATATACTTTACCATGATACTAACAGCTTGTTTGCTTGTATGACATCTGGGACCATTTATCCAGCTGTTATGAAACTATTAATTGGCATTTCTTATTTTTTACTATTCAATAGATATAGCAGATATAAGTCCTGGTCATCAATCATACTGCACTTGGACATTATAAGACGTGATCTCTATGCTGCATACTGTACGTTTAGTGCTTTGTCTCTCCCCTTATTTCAGACACAGTCATGAAGTCCTGTACTTACAAGGCCTTCTGTGACAAAGCCCACCACAGCAACTCTGGCATGAAGATGGACTGCTGCTTCACAGAAGACTGCAATGGACCCCACAAAGGAAAGAGTGCCAGTCATAACGCTGGGGCTGCCCTTCTCTACAACCCCACTTTAATGTTCGGAGCTTTGCTCACCAAGCTGGCATTCAGCAGACTCTAAAAAGCAAAACCAACCCAACCCTAAAGCTAGTCCCTCCCACCTTCCTCATGCAGGGGTGTATTGATTTGCTGTAGGCACAAAATGCACCGTCTTGAAAAGCAGTGACAGGACCTTTTCCTGTTGTCAGATGCAGTAACCGTAATTCTATGTGCAGCGGTTAAGAAGCCAGGACTTTAGAGCACACTGGCTTCTTTTTATTAAAGCTATCAAACTAAATTTCATAAAATTTTAAATGCATCCTCTTGTCAGTCATATATTACCATGTTTTTTTTTCATAACCCAGCATGAGAGCATAGAAAAGGTTACTTTCAGATTTACTACATTGTTATTAGCTTTTAGTAACTATTGCTTTAACCAAACCCTGTTGTCTCTGCTATGTTGTATGCTTATACATTTGCTCAGTGACAACTTCTTTTAAACGCTGTAACATTAAAGAAATCTGTAGTGATTTTAATTGTAGAAAGAATTAGTGTGGAAGTATCACTTAAGTCAGAAATGGCTTAGCCCTTCTAACCCTGAGGAACTCCTGTAAACAATGACATACTTCATAGTATCCAAAACGCTCCTAGTGTTTAAAATCAATGGCTCAAGAAATCTCACACTCTCTACAGTATCTGAAAATCTGATTGGGGGAGTTAAGAAAACGTGTCATGTTGTTACGATACAAATATTGCTCATGCAAAATAAACACAGGGTGAGAAGAACTATACAGACACATTGTACAGCAAGTAGTGTATTCTGCAGATATTGCAAAAATGGTTTTGCAATTAGACTCACGAAATAGTCTGTGAACATTGCAGAAAGTTAGTGTTACACAGAAGTGAAAGGAAAAGCTGCCACCAAAAAAAAAAAGAGATACCACACCACTGTAGGTAAAAAAAAAGAATTAAATAAATACAATTCTATAAAACAGAACATTATTGTGGAACAGTTTCAAACATAATACAGCAATACCACTATGTAGCATGAAAATCTGCAGTAACAATCTGAAGCTATTTTATATGCAAGTGGGATGAAGACTTCAAGAAGGGAGGAGTGCCTGTGGCTAAAACTACCTTTATTGAATGTAAACAAACTGTCAAATCCCGCTTTTTAATAAAGTAAAGCCCAGGAGGCAATGAAAGGAGGTTGTATCTACAGAGCACACTTCTGAGCGACTGAATTCTGTTCTGAGAATAAGCAGAAGGCTCTAGTGCGGTCATGTTCGTTTTTCATGTAATATGACCCACATGAAAAATACTGTACGAGTTCAACCACAGTGAAAAAGCGTTACCAAGCAACATGTTACATTACTGCACTGATTACTGCAACCCACAACGACACTACCATACATTAATCCTACAGTAGCGTCCTATAGGATAATACAGTGCAGACTAATGTAGTAGACTACATTCTTTATCATTGGGCAAGGGCATTTTGAGATAAGGAATGACGGATATTTGTTGCCTCAAATTAATGGCACTGTTGCCTAGTCCTAGTGAACTACATCATTTATGATACAGTACATTCACAGACAGGTGGAATCACTGAAAGTATGCTACAGGACTTCCCAATAGCGAATCCTGAAAAGTCACACTAGCAGTATTTATAGTTGTTTTTGTTTTTCTTAGCATATCAGTGCTTTCACCCGAGTTCAGGAGATGCTCTTCATTTCAAGCTGCTTACCAGAGACAAACTGTATAACACAGGCTAGATTCAGCAAAGCGTCTTTATAGGATGTAAGAGACAGCACCAAAGAAAAGTGGTTTTCAACATTTCCATCTCAAATACCAGTGTTTCCATCAGGGACCATCAGGTGTACCAGTAACTATGTGAGATCTTAAACAACTGTTATAAAACCTACCCCATTACAACTGTGTTTCTTTGTGTGTGTGTGTGTGTCTGCAAGTTATGACCGAAAATGTTACGGCATCATCTAATTATTTGACAAGAGTTCGGCACAATCAACAACACAGTGTGGCTGCTTTGGTTTCCCCATCAACTCTCATCGTAATTTCTCTGTGATTCAGTGGTATGAAATGATTGATACAATAGTGTGACTAAGGGAGTATTGTCATAAAGAACAACTGCCGGTGTGTACCAGTTGCAAGCCTGTCAGGTACCAGTACTGGTACGCGTGCCACAGGGTGAAAACCACTGACCTGGAGTGTCCCGGTGCTTACTCATATAAAAGGCACTTTGGCTGACTTAGCCTAGAACTGAAGAGCAGCTCAAAAGCACCTTACAAAGACTTAAAACACACACACACACAAAGAAAGACAGAAAAAAGCTCAAAATTGCACTTGCTAAAAACAGAACAGCCCAACATGCTTTCATTAATTTGCTTGTCATGGGCTATGGAAGCTGCCACTCAGTTTTGTGTGTTCTGTTGAAGATTAGGGGGAAAAAAAAGCTTTAACGTGCCATCACAGACTCAGCACCGTGCCGTATCTCAGATCTGCAGGTGGCGGAAAAGTCGTGAAACTCTCCTTATCTTTACGACAGATCTGTGAAATGCTACAGCAGACCCGGTACATTCAGATCTTAATCTCAGGGGCAGTTTAATGACACGATGTGTTTTTTTATTCAGAATGTATTCCAATTGTTAACCACAGTAGGAAAAGTGATTTACAATCTCCTGAAAAAACAGCTTAAAAAGAATTCCAAAAATAACTCCTCATGAAGAAATAAAGGGTGGTTCGTCCTTCAGGTTTGCTACCAACTAGAGCTGAGACAAATTCAACTTGCAGTCACGTGATTAGAGAGGCTAGAAATACCGCGTCTGTGAGAGTCGCATGATTGAAGTACTATCTGAAACCCTATAGACAATGCCATTTGTGATACCTTTATACTATCTCGGTTTAAACCCTCGCAGAACCATTGGCAGACCACAGCATTTGCAATGCTGTAGCCATCTATGAGGCACGAGCCTCGGTTAAAATCATACTAATAATGATTTATTCACATAAATGCCAACAGTCCCTATATGATAATGAGTGTTTTTTGACTTTATGACTCCTCCCATGTTCCCCCGTCCCTCATGCATGTTCACCACTGGTAATGGATTCATTTTGCAATCACTTCATTATGGACCCTTGTTATTTAAAGGGTATGGCGGCTATCACTGTCGATGAGCAACGTCATTGTGGCACAATACCTCAAGTATGCGAGCGATCCGACAAATACGTTTTTATAATGCAAGTTAGTGTTGTTGGAGAATCGAGTGGGTGGAACTGGCGGACGGAATCGACAGAATGGAAACTTAATAAGCGAGCATCTTTTTATAACAACTTGAAAAAAGAGAAAACCACAGGAAACGGCACCTGCAATAGGTGAAATTTCGAGTCTTTAGGATTACGTATTATTTCCTGTGCAGTAGCCTGTATTTTCAATCAGCCTGATATCCTAATCCTGAACAAGTGCTTAAAATAACAACGCAGAATTTTTAGTCATGTAAATATTTATTTTGAATACATTTAGTTAGGGTGTTGGTGGAGAATTGAGTGGGTGGTATCAGTGCTAGTACTGTCTAGACTTAATCTTTAGATCAGAAGAACATTACAGCGAGTGAAATCATAAGAACATAAGAACGTTTACAAACGAGAGGAGGCCATTCAGCCCATCTTGCTTGTTTTGTTGTTAGTAGCTTATTGATCCCAGAATCTCATCAAGCAGCTTCTTGAAGGATCCCAGGGTGTCAGCTTAAACAACATTACTGGGGAGTTGGTTCCAGACCCTCACAATTCTCTGTGTAAAAAAAGTGCCTCCTATTTTCTGTTCTGAATGCCCCTTTATCTAATCTCCATTTGTGACCCCTGGTCCTTGTTTCTTTTTTCAGGTCTAAAAAGTCAATTAAGTCATTATGTCCTTTACTTCTGTCCCCCCCCCCCCCCCCCCCCATATTTCCTTGACAATCCCTATAACAAAAACATAATTTGGAAAAAAATTTGGGGGGGGGGGTAGTTATTTGTCAGTACTGCTACCTTTAGAGAATATAAACAAACTTGACAGTCAACCAGGTCTCTCTTATGGTCTAGTGCACAGAAAGAATGTACGAGACACACACCAATCATGTGAATTTCAATCCCTGTCCCAGTGATGTTTGCCATTTTAAGTGGTTCATATTGCACTAAAAAAAACCCTCTGTTCATGGTGTTTGTTTTAAGGTGCTTTTACCCGACTTCAGGAACAGCTCATCGGTTGCCTGCCGTTGATATAGAACTAAGAGCCAGTGCCACGTAGTGCTCTGTCACTTTGGATCAAGTGTCCTTTGTTTTGCTGGCAATACACTGCTGTGCACTAGGTGGTGCTGGTGCTTACCAATAAAGACACGTTGGTTGATCTAGCCTGTGTAACACATGTCTATGGAAGGGAACCAGAACTGAAGAGAAGCTCCTGATCTTGGGTCAGAGCACCTTAATTAGAACAATTCAGAATGATTTAAATCATCATAAAAAAAGCTAAGGGACTAAGAAGATACATCTGGAAGCGACTAACTCAGGGTTGGTATGCCATGAAAAGTCCCATCAATGGCACTCAGCAAACATCTGTCTCAGGCATGGAAACGTCAGGTCCTAGTGTGATGTGCTTTTCCCAGTGCATGACTGAAAATCCAGTCCTGTGATGGGCCAATCAGCTGAAAGGAGTTTAAAGAGAAATGTGTCACAATTAATTGCACACAGGAAAAGCAAAAAAAAAAGCAAAAATCACATGATTTAGCTTTGACCCAGTTCTCATGGAAACACGACCAGAACGAATCAAGGGAGGACATGACTTTACTTGTTTTTTTTAAAATACAAGTCAATAACACCTGAAATGGAAATAAGAAGAGATCGTGTAAAAAGATACAGTTAGGGTTTAGCCGCTGATATTGACTGAATAACAATACTTGTATACTGTATAGTCTTACTGTATCTATTTAAATAGCATGGTGTTATACAAGTCAGTATTCAAATTAATAATCATGAAGCACCTGCCAACTAAGCACCTGATGTCAGCCCATTGTGACTTACAACAAGGACAGGGACATGCATCTTTTATATATTAAAGAATAGAGTCATTTATAGGATGCTATTATTGTACCATTTGCTATTATAGCAGATCTTGGGCTACCGTTGCATTGCCTATTGCAGTGCCTCTCGTATCATAAAGGAGTACTGTATTTTATTTTTTTGCAGTGTGTTGCACCTGCCAATCAAGATCTTGCTGTCTTGTGATTGAAAATTGATCTTCTGTAGACAGATGCATATTTTACAGGATACTAATGGATCGGTCATTTGAGGGACAGTCCATTTACACAAAGTGTGTGATACATATATCTACTGTTTCCACTTGTTTGCCATAAACAACTTATAATAGCTTAGTACAAAAGTGTAATATCTGTGTGGTATTATTATCATCACGTGGGTGTACCGGTATATTACGTATACTACTACGCAACTGTACTACGACGTTTCATTTAAATAGCTAGCGCTGACAGAAAAGGACTATATTGCACACTGCAAATATTTAAACAGCTTAGTTTTTGTCTTTCAGTGTTATGCTATGAGAACACGCCCACCCAATAATAAAACAGGTGGAACGTAATAGAAGTTTGTGTAATTGTTTTTTTTTTGATGTTTGCGTATAAAACAGATGGACCTTGTACATTTTAAATGTTTGTTTTCTATCAACAACATAGGTCAACACAATTAAAATGAGTTTATGGGACCGCAGAATGTAGTTTTATTGCTACTGTATAATTATCCCAATGACAGTTTTGCAATTACATTATTGCAATTCACAGTCTTGACTTGAACTCGTATTACATCATCCAACAGACAGCATTCTGTTCTGTGCAACAGTATACAGCAGATCAATGCTTCAGTTCTCTTTTTTTTTTTTTTTTTTTTTTAAGAAGTCGAGATCACATCCGGGGTTGGTTTATTCTAATCTGTAACGCAATTACCCGGAAAAAAGGAGACACACACACAAAAAATGTGTAACGAAACAGCCAAACTGTCTTGCTGTACACGTTCTGTAGCGTAAACAAAAAATGGCACGTTAATTTACTGTAATCTAGTTTCAAATTGTTATTCTACGCTGCCTTTATCAGCACTTCGGAACATTCTCACACACACCCCGAACGTTTTTGGGTAAGTGCGCTACAGTTTTGTATAGCTTGGGAATGTTTGATTACGATAGGTGTGGCAGTCCAGCGAGTGTTGCTTTGCAAGGTACAGTTAATGAATTGGAAGTGACACTTGCTGACTGCCATTTAAACCATTAAAAGTTGCTAATTTATTCAGTTGTGCTGTGTTACTTTGTTCAAACGCAGCGTAGAATTGTCTTTGTACAAATTCAGGATGTACGTGCATAAGGTCAGGGTACATTTTGGATAAACTAGTCTAGCCGAATTTGAGGGGCGTGTGAAGCACAGGACTGCAAGGTGTGAGTGAAATAATTGATTATCCGTGGCGTAAAATTCCAATTAATTAGGCTAGCAAGTGCATCTGTTTCGTGCTCCATATTTCGTTTTATTTAGAATCGGTATCTTTATTTTCAAGTAGTTTGTGCACTTTTTCTGCATGTAGTGTGTAACAATCGCGCTTTCTTTTTCTCATTAAAGTAAAGAACCGGCGGTGATTAGTTAAAAGCCAAGTACAATATATAAAATAGACTTCTAAAATCCGAGTTTATTTATTACATCGGCTCCTGTCATGGCACATTTTAAAAAGTCCATTCATTCTAATGCAAAAGGGCTGTCAAACAAATGTTTCTTAAAAAAACACAAAAAGTATGCAAGCTTTTTTTTTGCCAATATGGACATCAAATAAACCCCTTTTTACTTGGTTCTTTAATAAACACATTTTTCCAACTTTTAAATTACTATCGCACCATTGCATATTATTGAAGCATGGTGTTTATCTGTAGTTGTCCATTTTCCCTCCGACAGCCATACTGTATTTTGTAAAAAACGTACAACCCCCCCCCTCCCTCCTTACAGCAATGCAATGCAATGCAATGCACTACACATTTCATTAATGCAGCCCTGTACAGTTGTACTGCATATACATTATCATGGGTATTTGCAGAAACTGCAAAACGATTGCGCTCAGAATTACTCCAGTCATTTTTTGTATAAGGCAAGCAAAATCAAATGTACTCCATATACCTGTATTGTACAATTACTACCATTGTAGGGTTATAAAGTGGTACATCGTCAAAATGTGGTACGCATACCAAAACGTGACCCAGTGTAATGTTAGAAGGTGGTACACTGTCACATTGAAACTGGTACGCTGTGAGATCTTGGTACAGGTGCAATCAATTGCGATGTGATGTGTTTTCCTATTGTCAAACAGATACATTTACCATTAATTATACTTTTTTTTTGCAAACCATTATACTTCTTTTTTGCAAACCATTAATTATACTTTTTTTTGCAAACCATTAATTATATGTATTTTTTTTGCAAACTTAAACTGGAAACATACAATCAATTTCTCTAAAAAGAAAAAACAATTCATGCCGAAGACAAACTGAGAAGTCCACCTCAAAGTTGCAGAAGTAAAAAAAAAAAAATCCAATGTATTGCATATGATAAATATTCGCATACTGTTTTCTTAAATGGTGGACAAATATGATTAATTAAATTTAAAAAGATGAAAAAGACAGGAAACAGCGTAACATACCAGATTTGAATGGGCACTTCCGTGTTTTTCAAGCGGAAGCTGTTTAGGGTTGCGCTGTATACCACTTTTCATCTGTATACCTGAAAATAATAGACCTGGTATTCTCCCTTAAACATTGTAACGTTTTCTGCAAATAAAGAACTGTCTTATCTTTCCAAATGGATACAAAGAAAAACACACACATGCAATACCTGTATCTAAGCAATTGCAAGATAAAAGTTAGGACATTCTGTCTTTCAGCACTCATTGAAATTCTCTAGCTGTGTCCCTCTAAACCCTTGGTGGTACACGGCACACAGGAACCTACAGGACTAGTATCCAAACTACCTGGGATCAGGGGGGGGTTCTTAAAATCAATTCATTCGGATAAGTACCGGTATTAACGTGACCTTGTCAAACGAAACAAACAAACAAAAAAATATATATATCTGAAGGTAGAGATAATTACTGGTGACACGTGTATACCATGGATTATTTTTAAAAGTTTCAGCTAATGTATCTAACTGGTTAGCACTTTATTGAACAGTTTATTTTAGTTTACTGATATGCAGTCTTCTAATTTGCTGTTTGCATTTCTAAACGTTTTTATTTACCTGTGCATCCAAGTTTTTTTTTTTTTAAGTAGTCGTTTAGTATGCAGTAGCATGTTGGTCTCATTAGAGAGGTCTTTTAACATTGGTTTGCTACATTTGGTACTGTAGCTGGTGGCCTTACTATTGAATGTGACTTTACAGTGCTGTCAAAAAGGGAAGATCAGTGGTCTTAAATGTGAGGTGGTCTTTAGGCAAAGTCTTACTGTGTTTGACATTGTGTTGGTATGCATTTGGTGTTCCTGGAAAACTGGAACGAAAGGAAGTACCAGGCTTGATGTAGTGCCAACGTATTGTCTTCTTTACTGAAGAATCCTTTGAGACTGTGAGCATGTGAGGTGCATGTGAATGCTGCAGCAGACTTGCACTGTGGGTAATAATTGGATATGTACTGGGAGCAGATATGTTGCATTCAGACATGTTAGTCATGGCCAACCCCCCCCCCCCCCATTTTGGAGGTAGGTAATTAGCATATTTTCTTAACAGTTTGAATTCTGTTTAAATTTGATGTGCATTATATGTTTTTATGTAATTAAAGCAATCCGAAAAGATAACTGCATTAAAACCCAATGCTTCTTGTCCTGAACTTTGAGCTGCAACTTTGGCACCGAATACTGTACCATGTGACATTTTCAAACGATGTTGAAAGCCACATATCTGATTGATGGTTTTACTGTAATTCATTTAGTATATACAAGGGCTCTAGAGGACAAGGGCATATAAGATGGGAATTTCAGATACAAGTGATGGACAAAAATTAATGGAAGATGTTTCACCTTTAATGGATCAGTCTATTGCCATATTATTATTTTTTCCATGTATGTATGTATGTATGTATGTATGTATGTATGTATGTATGTATGTATGTATGTATGTATGTATGTATGTATGTACAGTAGGCCCACTTGTGTATTTCTGTTAATTTTAACATACATATTTCTTACTTCGCATCCATTTCCAGTCTTCAGTATATTAAGAGATGGGATACATATTCTTCAAATTGTTTAAAGATGGCACTTACATTAAAAAATGAATGCAAAGAAGCTACACGTGGGTCACAAAACTCAGTGTCTTTTAAGGAATGTTTTTTTAGGGGCTGTTAATCTCTTGGTTAGACAGTGTTTTGAAAAATGAGAACAAACTTGTAACCCTCTCTGAAACAGCTGAACGGTTTTAGGAACTGCAAGCTTGGGTTAATTAATAAAAGGCAGGCTTTACCATGATCTCAGCCAGTGAAACTAACAGAGCGAGGAACTCGACTTTTCTAATGGCATTAAATCAGAATTCGTAATTACTGAACGCATTTTCTATTTCTACAAAAAGTCAATTTGGTGACCCAAAGGCATACCTGACAACATGAGTTTTATTTATGTATATTTACGTTTTTATTCAGATTTATATTTTACAAGGTCGGGCTGCGCTGCAGCTCACATAGCCAGCTTTGAGGTCATGCAAAGATGGGAACTATTTTCAGTATTGCAAATTATAGGCCAGGAAACAGTGGTACTTGATCCCTAAATCAGGGTAGTTTTCTGATGCAGAAATACAGTTACAGTATCCATATTAAACATGAATAATGTGGAAAACCTTCTATTAATCAAACACAGCCTCTAAACTGACTCATTTTTTTAACCCCGAAATGGACCAGATATTGTTTGAATGAATTTTTTCAGATAACCAAAAGTTCTGGTAGGGGTAAAGAAACTCATTTCAAAAAGGAACTAAAACAAACAGAGGCAGACTTAACTAACACCATCATTAAGAGCATTCAAATAAAATAGAGCCCTTCGTACAACAAAGCAGTGAAACTAATCTCAAACAAATAATCTTCTTTACCTGTGATATTTGACATATGATTTGGAACAAACCCCCACAAAATGTTAGAAACACGACACAGTGTAGCAGCAGGGACCAGATATCGGGCATGCTGAACGAGAAAAAAAAAATATTAGCAACACAGAACGTACTGTACTTGCAACATTTATACGGACAATCATACAAAAATATAAAAAAACTTTACCTCCCCATAAGCCAAGACCATTAAAATAAATAACTACATTTAAAAAGGGGCGAGGTGGCATTAAATGGTCAGGATACTGGGCGTCACACCAATGAAAAAGCTCATTAGCCGTATTACTTTCGTTGTTGCAAAATCATTATCTTTACAGTGGCCAGCATTAAATAAGCACAGTCCTTAGTCCAGAGTAGTTTGCTTTCTGTTCTGCACCCACACGTGCAGATTGCAGCAACAACCTTTTTACTTTTGCATTCAGGTGAATGAACCAGACTCCCTACAGCCACGCCCAGGTGTTGCCGTCTCTTGCTGTTATACCTCTATGAGGTCTAAGGAGTGTCAGTCAGTGGCAGGACATTTAGTAGTTTCTGCTGATTGATACTGCACATGACCGGGCATAGGTTATATTTAAAACAATAACAAACAAAAAGAAAATGCAGATTGTAAAGCAACAAACAGGTAAAGAGACATCATGTCCTTCCCCTATATATATTTATCTCCCGCACATACACCCCGTCACAGTGGCACAGTGGAGTATTTCACTATTATTGCATGTCTTTCACCCGTGGTGACCTGGGTTCAAATCCAGATTAAAGTTCCCAGTAAAATGTCAGGTTTTTAGGTTCTGTTTAATTTAACATCTAAACTTTAACATGTCAAAAAAGATGTCAAGAAGCCGTCACTTTTTATAAATGAATTTGTGTATATAGAAAATACAGGGAATAAGTATTGGATACGAAATAAATGGGCCTACATTGTACATTTATATTGTACACCTGTATTTGGATATTTTTGGAAAACCGTTTAACGGTTACGCAAAATCAAACATTTATAAAAGCTTGGCTAACATTTATACTGTAAACTATTAACAACCCAAAAAAGTAGTTTATAAAACCAAATACAAATAATGGAAAAAAATAGTTCCAAACTAAATAAAACAGCCTAATTCAGCAAATTACTTTCAGCAAGCTCCAAGGCAATGCAGTGCAGGATCCCTCAAGATGGGGGCTCCCGAGTGGCACATCCAGTAAAAGGCGCGCCTCGCAGGATGTGCCCTATAGCCTGGAGATCGCAGGTTCGAATCCAGGCTATGTCACAGCTGACCGTGACCGAGAGTTCCTAGGGGGCGGCGCACAATTGGCTGAGTGCTGCCCGGGTAGGGAGGGCTTAGGTCGGCAGGGGAATCCACGGCTCACCGCGCATCAGCGACCCCTGTGGCCGATAGGGCGCCTGTGGCTCTGCAGCGGAGCCGCCAGATCTGTGTTGTCCTCCGGCACTATAGGTCTGGTGGCGTTGCTGTGGATCTGCAGTGCGAAAAATGACGGCTTGGAAGGAGCACGTTTCAGAGCACGCGTGTTCCAGCCTCCGTTTCCCGAGTCTGTTGGGGGGGTTGCGAGCGGTGAGCCGGGGATACAGATAATAATTGGGCATGCTAAATTGGGGTGAAAACCGGGGTAAAAATAATTGGCGACGACTAAATTTAAAAAAAAAAAAAAAAAAAAAAAAAAAAGAAGCTGCTTGATGAGATTCTGGGATCAATAAGCTATTAACAACCAAACGAACAAGATGGGCTGAATGGCCTCCTCTCGTTTGTAAACTTTCTTATGTTCTTATGTTCTTAAACAGTGTGATTTGAACAAATGAAAGATAGATTCCAAAACGTGAATGTATTTTCTTGAGTGAACGGTAACAATAAAAATCCCTCCATTTTTTAACCCTTTAAACTGCAGTGAAAGTGCACCGTGTTTATGCAAAATCAGTCTGCCACGTTTACACGTGTTATATTTCAGGAGAGCCGTTTTTTTGTGCAGCAGTCTTCCTTTCGTTTCCTGGAAATGATTTTGTTGTTACCGTTTGACTAAATGTTTTGAATGTGAGGAGAACTAATTAACATGTATGTAATTTTAGGTGCTTTTGGACAAACAATGTGACATTTTGTGGGGCTTTTAGGACAATACAGTGAGGTCAGCATGCTGGATGTGGACTCATGTTTGAACACTAGTTTTTACTTTTTCTTAGTGTGTCCTTCTCAGTCGTGCTTCTGAAATGAGCAGGTGCCAGCGTTCAGGCAATGGTGACTCTGCTCTGAACAATTTAAAGTGATACATTATATTTACATGTTCTTATTTAAAAGAGTAACTTGGTTTGGGTCTGAAATATCACAGTTAATGTACCCTTCTTGTTAAGTATCACTTCGTATATCCTTTTCGGTTTCAGTCATCACACTCTGGTGACTTTGTAAAACTCAAATGTTTGAGAGCTCTTTGAGGCCACAGAGGGTGGGCCACAAACAGGTTTTCTCTTAGTTCAGCTGGCACACCCGAGTGCATTTATTAACCTGTCCCACCTGCAACATGGATGCAAGAAATACCATATAGAACATATGTGGTATTTTGTACATAGACAGGAGGCAGGTTAATAGCAATATTCCAGTGTACAGGTTGAACTTAAGCCCCTTTCACACTGGCACTTCATTTTTTTTTTTTTTTTTAATTTAGTCGTCGCCAGTTATTTTACCCCGGTTTATCATGCCCAATTATTATCTGTATCCTCGGCTCACCGCTCGCAACCCCCCAGTCGACTCGGGAAACGGAGGCTGGAACACGCGTCCTCCGAAACGTGCTCCTGCCAAGCCGTCATTTTTCGCACTGCAGATCCACAGCAATGCCACCAGACCTATAGTGCCTGGAGGACAACACAGATCTGGAGGCTCCACTGCAGAGCCACAGGCGCCCTATCGGCCACAGGGGTCGCTAATGCGCGGTGAGCCGTGGATTCCCCTGCCGACCTAAGCCCTCCCTACCCAGGCAGCGCTCAGCCAATTGTGCGCCGCCCCCTAGGAACTCCCAGTCACTGTCGGCTGTGACATAGCCTGGATTCGAACCTGCGATCTCCAGGCTATAGGGCACATCCTGCACTCCGCACGGAGTGCCTTTACTGGATGCACTCGGGAGCCTCCCACACTGGCACTTCTACCCTGGTCTGGACCCGTTTCTGGTTACCCGGGTCACGTACGTGGGTCATACCTGGGTTAACCCGGGTCCCAGCCGCCCACCTCAGGATGTGGGTTGACATGCTTTGACCCGGGTTGAGCGAGACAAAATGCATGACAGCTGATTAAATAACAAATAGCCACGCCTGCATGAAGGTTTCACTTCTGCAAGGAATGTTTTTGTTTATTCTGTTTAGCCATATTTTTGTTGCTTAAGACACATCATGAGCCAGATTGCAGCAGGGATGAAGAAACATTTGCTTTAGTCAACATTTGGGCTAATGGTTCAATTCAGAGAAGCTTGAATGGTAGTGTCATTAACAAGCTGCTTCTGGGGCATTGATACACGTATTGTTTACTTGCATCTGTCACCCAGGTCAACCCTGCTTTATCAAAAGCAGTGTGAAATCGCGTACCCGACCCAAATGACACCAGGTCCTGACCCGGGTAGGTAAAGCATGCCAGTGTGAAAGGGGCTTTAGAGAGAAGATGTGTTGGAATCCCCAGAGGCTTCAATGGAAAGTTTTCAAAAGATGTGATGGCTGAAAAAGAAAACAATGTACAAAGTGAATGTAAACAAGGAGGATACATGAGTCAACTGTGTTTTTCCATAGCCATGCTCTTTATCATACTACTTGTGTGTTCTCTTCATTCTATTGCTTCTGCTTAAATCGTTATTTACCAGGCTAGACAAATACTCTAGCAAGAAAGGACCCTTTTCAACCATTTTTTTAAAAGCATAAGTTCTGAAATGAGACAGTTTGAAACATTACAACTAGGGGTGTGCAGCTGTCATTTCTGTCCCCCTCGGTCTGGTTTTGTAGATAATTGTATTTACTAAATTACAGTTTATTTCCAGAGGGGACAGAAATTACAGTTGCACACCCCTAGTGGCGATTTCTGAAAAATCTGAAAGTCTGCATTTAGGAGTCTTTTCAGAAGCTGCCTCTGAGGTTGATATAGTACATTCGCTACGAGGTCTGGGAAATAATAATCTTGGCAGGAACAGCAACAGAGAATAATACAAAATACACCTAAAAAGAAATTATACGAGTAAGAGAATAAATATTCTGGAAATGTAAATGGTATAACGTATCTTGTAAAGATCACATTGTTTCCCTCCATGGTTTTTTGAATCCCTTCGAATAGATAATCTATTAAGGGGTCTACTGTAGCTGTACAAAGTCCTCCCGGCTCTTACTGCTTGTTCCAGTAAATCTTAGTAGTGCTTACATTTTCCTATATGAAGAACACACACATTAATAGGAACTTGATTTTGAATGGTTTGTGAAGTGATGAAAATGTATCAATCGCTCCTTGCAGATACTTTAGTGCTACACTTCCGATTCATCTTGAGGTTGGTTGCATGCAGGAACACATTTGACACGTCAGTCACAGGGAAAGAGGCGATTGCTACTGGGAAGATGATCCAGTGCGTGAAGCTTCTGGGAATTACAATTCTTGTAAAGAACAAAAAAAGAAACATTCCAAATTCTATTTCCTTTTTGCAAGAACTCCTAAAAGCAGCTCACATGTTCCACACTGCTATATAAAATACAAGAACTAAAAGAACTTCAACAGAAAGAAAAGAGCCGAAAGAAGTTCAACATTAGAATACTTGTGTTAATAGATCTCATAAGAGCTAAGAACATGGATTTTAAAACCTAGCATCTTTATCAAAAAAACAACAACCTTGTATCATTCAAAAAACAAATAAGAATGCTCTGATAAAGTAGCTATTACCTAGTATATACAGTTCAGTTTAATCCAGTCTCTGCGTTGGTATTACCATAAACATGTCAGATAGGGTCCAAGGACTAGCCGTTGGCTGACCCAGTTTTCATCAGCTTCCAGGAAGTAATACTGTTGCATAGTTTACACTGGTTGTCGACACAGAGTGCTTTATTAGAGAGTGCTGTTTACACAACTCAAGGGAGTATGGCTTTGCTGGCGTGAGAAGGCAAAGGAATGATCTGTTCCTGTTTTTTTTTTTTTTTACATTTTATTAAAGGATGCATGTCTCTGTGCTGGCTGTAGTGCAGTGAGACATTTACTTGCATGCTGGGTTTAATATAAGAACATATTGTATTACACCTAATGCTGGGACGAACAAGGGTGTTTGAATATTCTTTCATGCAAATAACCACACCTGTTTCTTTTCCCACTTATACTTGAAGAAGGGACTCTTGAGCTCTTAACAGCTAGTGGTGTCACGTCATAGTTAATCTAATAAACAATACCAAATCTTCAACCCTGTTATCACTGTTGCCTTTAGTAACACAGCAAAAACGCTTTCAAAATGTAAAAAAAGTTAACATTTCAGTATTAATGTGTAATTTATAAAAACGCAAGGAAATTTACAAACGAGAGGAGGCCATTCGGCCCATCTAAGCTTGTCCGGTTCCCAGTAGCCGATTGATCTTAAAAGATCCAAACCTCAACAACATGACTAGGTAGCCCATTCCATCCCCTCACCACTCTGTGTGAAGAAGTGTCTCCTTCCATCTGTCCTAAGTCTATCTCCAATTCATTTCCAACGGTGTCCTCTTGTCCAGTATTGTTTGTAATGTATTGCAGTAAAAAAGTCAGGATCGGAGTACACTGACCTTCAGTTTTCCTGAGCTGCTCTGGGGAATTGCTGAGATGAAGGAACATCATACACGGGAGAAAATCAGTGGTAAAATAATAAATAAATAAATACATTTAATTACCTACTAAAAGAAATAGTCTTCTGTACCATTATTTTGTATTATTTATTTCAGACAAATGCATTTATGCCTTTCTTTTTAATACAGTCATATATCATATATATGGGCAGCAGTGTGGAGTAGTGGTTAGAGCTCTGGACTCTTGACCGGAGGGTTGTGGGTTCAGTCCCCAGTGGGGGACACTGCTGTTGTACCCTTGAGCAAGGTACTTTACCTAGATTGCTCCAGTAAAAACCCAACTGTATAAATGGGTAATTGTATGTAAAAATAATGTGATATCTTGTAACAATTGTAAGTCGCCCTGGATAAGGGCGTCTGCTAAGAAATAAATAATAATAATATATAACAGTATGAAAGAATATGAACATGGTCATTTTTGCCACTACATACATTTCAAGCAGAATTCTCAGGTACAATGTAGACAAAATTCAGTCAAATAGACAAACCTTTTCTTTTAGTTCCTTCTTCAGTGTATGAAGTACTTTGTGCCCTGCCAGTTCCCACAGTTTGATCACTATGCACAATGAAGGAAGTACTGAATGTATTACAAATACATGTTCTGAATCAGTTTAATGACATAGGCTCACTTTTATCAACAAGGCAGGGTCACTTATCAGTGACTTCACAGGGATATTATTAGCACTATGCAAAATTCTGCTTGCCTATATACTTAAGGACCGTCAAAACATTTCTGCATATTCATTTTTTTTGTTATTTTGCAGTACAAGGTAATTTTTTGCCTGAAAATGTCATGCGTAAATTACTATTCAAATGTTTGTCCTAGTACTTTGCTAGTGCTGTACTATACTGTTGAAATGGATGCACATTCAACTGAGAAAATAATGATTAGATTTACTCTGTACATGTAAAGAAGTGATCTGGCATGCCTTGAGGCCTAATATACTATTCTATTCAGCTTTCATTTAATAATTTTCAAGAGGGTTTCTTTTGTTGGTGCCACACAATACTACATTAATATTTATCTAGGTAAAACATGAAAGGAACTGTAGGTAAACTACTCAAACCTGACCTAAGTTTCTAGATACAGTAGAACAGCCAGCAATTCTCCAAACAAGATCTGAGGGATTACAGTGACTTCTCCCTTTCTGATGCATGATTTAAAAAATATGTGTTGGACAAAGTTGGTTTCTGGGCAGATGAACACAAAGTTAAATGCAAGCTGCACCCCACATGGTTAACCATTAAAGTTGCTCATGGTATTTGGAGACTGACACAGCGATTATCATTATTACAGCAGGAGCATGACTGAATGGAAAGAGTCTATATATAAACACACAATATTATATACATATATAATCAGGCCAAGGCTAAATACGTTGCTAGTCAAATAAGCTGGAGAAGCAGGCTGTGATACAAATAAAAGAACACTGTTTTCATTTAAAAGAGTGTTATCCATTATCTTACTGGCTTTATTACAGCACTTCAAATTATTTGTTATCATCCCCTTACCTTTATGATGTTTGCAGTAATTCTGGGTGGATCCAACATTTTTTGATAAGTTTGTGTTACTATATAAAGAAAACCAAAGAGATCAGATGTTTGTTAACATTTAAACACATGTTTTTTTTTTTTATCTGCCAATAGAAACCCACAGAAAGCATGACTAAGGTTTGTTTTGACAAAAATGCCATTAATGACTTTTAAGAAAGATGGACTAGTTCTCACTATTAGGTGTATATATATATATACATATATATATATATATATATATATATATATATATATATATATATATACTGTATATAATAGTTCTATATACACCTAATATTGAAGCTTCAATGCACTGGCGAGACCGTGCTTAGAATACTTTGCTCAGTTCAGGTCTGCACATTACAAAAAGGACATTGTGGTCTTTGAGAGAGTCCAGTGAAGAGCAGTCCGACTAATCCCAGGGCTTGAAAGGAATGAGCTCTGAAGATAGATTGAGGGAACTGAATCGATTTAGCCTAGAACAAAGAAGAATGGGGGGGGGGGGGGGCGGGGGCCCTTGACTGAAATCTTTAAAAACGTAAAAGGAGTTGACAAAGTTAACCCAAGCCAATATTTTAAGCACAGAACAGAAACCAGGACCAGAGGACACAGCTGGAAATCAGTGGAGACTACACAGAGAGTGGGGAATGTAAGGGTTACCTAGCTATGTTGCTGATGCTGAATCACTGGGGTCCTTTAAGACCCTTTGTGAAAAAGTGTTGAGATAACCCAGGTGCTAGTAGCTGGGCAAGCACTGATGAGCTGAATGGCCTCCTCTCGTTCTTAAATCTTCTATGTTCTTATGCGTGAATAGCAAAATAACCCTGGCCTGAAGTAAATCAAAGTTTATGATGCCACCATTGGTATTCTTTATAATGCCAATGGGGCCACCATCGCTTTCATTTAAACAATTGTGTTATTATAAAGTGTCATTATGAAGTGCCAGTGCTGGGCCGGGAACACATTTGGCAAGCAAACAATAGTCTATTGTAGCCAATTGCTCTTAACAGCGTGCCTGTGGAAATGGGTGAGATTTGAGAAACTAAAATAAAAAAAAGTTTTACTTGGTGTGAAAAAGGGTTGGGCTATGAGAAAGTTGTTTTATTATTTTGTAACCTGAATCTATTTGTCCTAATGAAATGGACCTGATTTTTTTTTTTCACAGGGTAATGAGACAGAGACAGGAATGCCTTATGTCGATCGTATTAATCGTGTCTGTGGCTTTCTGGATATTGAAGAAAATGAAAAGTTCCAGCGAAGGTACTTCATACTGGACAAATTGAAAAACTTCCTGCTGTGGTACATGGACAATCCACAGGTAAGACTTATAGATGAGGGGGCTCCTGGAGCAACTTGATATACCACCAGTATCACATTTCAGTCATTCTGCTTGCAAATATCACAAACAGTTATGGGGACAGTAAAAATAAAGAATTACATGTAAAGTATATGAGCAATACTTTTTTATACCCTCATATACGACAGTGGAATTGACTGCCCTACTAACTTTAATAGGTAGTCCAAAATGAAAATTAGGTAGGATGTGTGGACCTAAAACCACAGGCCACTGGGTAAAGAAATTTAAGAATATGTTTTACTATGGTTTTATTTTCCCACCCTCAATGGAAATATTAAAACATGCTACAGATACCAAAATACTTTTGAAAACAGGAAGTTAGACTTGAATAAGCTAATAAAAAAAACCTGGAGACATTACTGCTTTTGTCTGGACCACAATAGATTTTGCTTGTAAGACTGTGTCAGGTAGCAGTTACCCAATTTAAGACTTCCACGCTTACTGTAATCCTCCACATGGAAAGGAAGTTAGATGGGTCCACATTGGTTAAGGGACACAATTCTGGGCTTGTATTACCTGTTTAATTTCCTGACATTTAAAACAATTCAGACATTTAAAACAATTATCTGTAAGATCATTTGTTGTCATGCTCACTAACTATTTCCTCTTTTCACTTTTGAATTAGTTGAACATATTTCAATTTGTAAAGGACTGGGTGTGTGGGCACATTGTTAGGGATCATTAGGAATTTAAAATGAGGTAGATCAGAGATGCATATAACCTTGAACCGAGTGGTCTGCCTGCAAACAGGTGGCTGCCCAAAATGAAAGACTGTCCAGATACCGCCGTCCTGAAGACCAAGGAGGACTGATGCTAATTTCTGGGTTTGTATTCAGCTTGAATTCGGTGGTCATTGGATTGGAACATAAAATGGACATTGTAGATTGAGGAGAAGAGCAGGGGTAAAATAACTTGCATGCACTTAGAGATCTGAGTTTTAAAGGGCCTTATTTTTTGATGGTGATCTACAATGATTAAGGCCAATGGAATGGACCTCTGCACCTTTGTCTTGAAGCTGTGCTATTCCAAAGTACTGACACTGTCCTCCTCTACTGCGTTCCCTTAGAATCTTCCCAGTGGGACAAATGCTGTCGGGAGCCTTCAGTTGACGTATATCTCAAAGGTAAACTCTCAAACGCTTTCTTGTTTGCATGGCAGCAGGTTTACACCTATCCCTAGGTGCTGGTGTCTTCAAGCATGGATGATACCAAACTGGAAAAGGGGCAATCCTTCTTATTAGGTTGGATTTGGATTTTAAAAAAATACAGTATATTGAAAAATCGGCTCAAGTGGTCGAAGTGAAGATTGGAATTGATTTACAGGATAGTGAGCAAAACGGTTCCAGAAATGATAAATGTGACAGACAGACTAGCGCTGTCATTTTTCTATCGCTCAGTAAAGACGCCTTTACCATTTCGTCAAAGCTGGGCTGTTTGTTTTTCAATTTTCTAACTTGAAAGGGATGTTTTTATTCTTTGAAAAATCACCCATCTTGTGATTGGTTGATTAAGTGCAACATTTCCATGTTAATATCCAATCACAATGCTTTTACAAATAAAACACGTGACTCGTAGGGAGATACCCGTCTTTCATGCAAGCAGTCCTAATATACAGTTTTAGCTTAGTTTTCAATCCAAATCAAAATGTGAAAATGAGTTACATATTGTTGCATCCCATTTTTCAGAGCATGTTTGTCTTTTAGAGGTCATTTAACAGTGGCTTAATGTGTTCGTGACTGCTTAATATGGCAGAGATGGGAATAAGACTCCCTTTGCATAGCACTTTGATCCATTCCTGGTTTTACTATGAGTCTAATAAGAGACACTTGAGCGTGTTACCTTATACACTGTGGCTAATCAATCTCATAGTAAATCCTGGACTGGTTGAACTTTTGAAGGTGCCTTTTTTGGTGTCAATGGGAGAAAATGGGGATTATTGCCTTTTAACTGAGGTGGAATTAAAGCAATGTTTTACTGTATTACATTGTAGGCCTTTTAAGGGTCAATGCTTTTCTGGGTCAAATGACTGCTTTTCAAGTATGCTACATCATTATTGTAGTAAAAGCAGAGCCTACTAGAAATGCAATTAGGCATTGTTTGGGGCTGGGAAGATAATTTAAATAAATAAAACTTCAAAAAAAAAAAAAAGAAAAAAAACACACACATGGACCTGCAGAGAGAACTAAGAGTAACAGCTGTGCCTAGTGTTCTTGTCTACATCATGAATGTATTAGGATTTAAATATTAACTGAGTTGCTATTGATGCTGCCAAGGCTGACTGCTCAATTACAAAAGCAGTCTTTAAAAGAAGTACAGCACTGGCAGAGAGATCTGCTAATCTAGCATAAACAGTACTGAGTATGACCACTACATTAGGAAGTACAGTAAATATACTAATCTGAACCAGTGAGGACCAGATCTTCTATAAGATATGGTTTCATCTGGGATTGTGATATCCCCAGTTAGGATTGTTGGTTGACAGAACTCAAGCCTTCCAACTTGGAATAGAAGTTACCTAAATCTCTGAATGCAGAAAGAAATATGCATACATGCATTATGTATATATATATATATACAGACGTGCTCAAATTTGTTGGTACCCCTCCACAAAAAACGAAGAATGCACAATTTTCTCTGAAATAACTTGAAACTGACAAAAGTAATTGGCATCCACC
Source organism: Acipenser ruthenus (assembly GCF_902713425.1). Classification (NCBI taxonomy): domain Eukaryota; kingdom Metazoa; phylum Chordata; class Actinopteri; order Acipenseriformes; family Acipenseridae; genus Acipenser; species Acipenser ruthenus. The sequence continues at coordinate 7,459,166 of NC_081225.1, read as the reverse complement.
ATTGTTTATTCCATATTTAATAGAAATCAGACTTTGCTTTTGATTTTTTATTCAACATAATATTGTAAATAATAAAACAAATGAAAATGGCATGGACAACAATGATGGGACCGCTAACCTAATATTTTGTTGCACAACCTTTAGAGGCAATCACTGCAATCAAACGTTTTCTGTAGCTCTCAATGAGACTTCTGCACCTGTTAACAGGTAGTTTGGCCCACTCTTCCTGAGCAAACTGCTCCAGCTGTCTCAGGTTTGATGGGTGCCTTCTCCAGACTGCACGTTTCAGCTCTTTCCATAGATGTTCGATTGGATTCCGATCAGGACTCATAGAAGACCACTTCAGAATAGTCCAATGTTTTGTTCTTATCCATTCTTGGGTGCTTTTAGCTGTGTGTTTTGGGTCATTATCCTGTTGGAGGACCCATGACCTGCGACTGAGACAGAGCTTTCTGACACTGGGCAGTACGTTTCGCTCCAGAATGCCTTGATAGTCTTGAGATTTCATTGTGCCCTGCACAGACTCAAGGCACCCTGTGCCAGGCGCAGCAAAGCAGCCCCAAAACATAACCGAGCCTCCTCCATGTTTCACTGTAGGTATGGTGTTCTTTTCTTTGAAAGCTTCATTTTTTCGTCTGTGAACATAGAGCTGATGTGACTTGCCAAAAAGCTCCAGTTTTGACTCATCTGTCCAAAGGACATTCTCCCAGAAGGATTGTGGCTTGTCAATATGCATTTTAGCAAATTCCAGTCTGGCTTTTTTATGTTTTTCTTTCAAAAGTGGAGTCCTCCTGGGTCTTCTTCCATGGAGCCCACTTTCGCTCAAAAAGCAACGGATGGTGCGATCAGAAACTGACGTACCTTCACCTTGGAGTTCAGCTTGTATCTCTTTGGCAGTTATCCTTGGTTCTTTTTGTACCATTCGCACTATCCTTCTGTTCAATCTGGGGTCGATTTTCCTCTTGCGGCCGCGCCCAGGGAGGTTGGCTACAGTTCCATGGACCTTAAACTTCTTAATAATATTTGCAACTGTTGTCACAGGAACATCAAGCTGCTTGGAGATGGTCTTGTAGCCTTTACCTTTACCATGCTTGTCTATTATTTTCTTTCTGATCTCCTCAGACAACTCTCTCCTTTGCTTTCTCTGGTCCATGTTCAGTGTGGTGCACACAATGATACCAAACAGCACAGTGACTACTTTTCTCCATTTAAATAGGCTGAATGACTGATTACAAGATTGGAGACATGTGTGATACTAATTAAAGAAACTAATTAGTTTGAAATATCGCTATAATCCAATTATTTATTATCATTTCTAAGGGGTACCAACAAATGTGTCCAGGCCATTTTAGAATATCTTTGTAGAATAAGCAATAATTCATCTCTTTTCACAGCTTCTTTGCTTTATTCTATGACATACCAAAGGCATGCAAGTATACATGATAAAATAGCTTTTAATTTCATCACTTTTCAGGAGGAATGAAGCATTATTTCAATGAGCTGTAAGGGTACCAACAAATTTGAGCACGTCTGTATATATATATAAATATCCTTTTCTCTTTTTTTTTCATTACAGACTAGCAGAAGCAGCTAGAGAGCTGTTTCTGAACATTGATTCATTGAAAGTATTAAAACCATAAAGCTAGAAGGGCACTTTCTCGGTACAGTATTACTAATCTGAACAGCGTCCGGGATTAGCTAGAGTCTATTGTGCTTTAATATGAATTTTATTTAAACTGATTTCTTTCTCTAACGTCTGATTCAGGTCAGTGAAGCGACTATGAAACAGAAACCGAAGACGGAATTCTGCTTTGGTGAGTTAAGGGCATTCCGAGTAAAAAGTGCTTGGAAGGCACGAACAAGATCATTTTGGTAACTTCTGCAAATCTACAGTCTATATAAGGCAAATGTCTGTTGGAATGCCAGCGTTAAGTATGCCATGGTTAAGGGGATGTGCTTAAGTTTGCAGCCAACCTTTGTAAAGTGCTTTGTGATGGTGGTCCACTATGAAAGGAGCTATATAAAAATAAAGGTATTATTATTATTATCATTGAAGACATGAGATTTCAAAAGGCCGCACACACATTACTTAAAATCTGGATCTTAAGTAGCAAATAGCTGCACAGAAAAAAAAAAAAAAGTGTATAGCTAAAACAGTTCCCCATTTTACAAAAATATGTCATATGCCCTTGTATTTATGGATTGTGTGGGTCTTTTGCCATGTTAAATAATACCGGTATTCACAACATGTTAACCCATGCGTTATGTGGCATGACACAACAACCAAACACTGACCCTCTATTGTTTCCTAAGGAGGTCAGCGTTCTGTTATTACTCAATAACGACAAATAAAGCACAGCTGAGAGGTGAAACTAATTAATGTCACCTGTACTAAAACCCTGGCTGACTGATGAAACACTACACAGGGACGCTCAAACCCTGCTCTCAGAGTTAACTCTTTCAGTAGACTGCCATGATTATTTCAGGCAAACAAAGGTAAATAAATAGCTTTAAAAAGTTGTAGATTAATAGGAATAATGGGCATTGCAGTGGCGTGTTTCTCGGTAATAATGAAACTGCTTCGTTTATTGACTCGGGAATTTCACTAATTACCTTGCAACATGACATTAACTCCTGATTATCTTAAACAAGAGTCTTCCTTTTCTTGTAGTAATCAATGCATTATCCAGACGCTATCTCCTGCAAGCGAATGACAAGAATGATCTTCGTGAATGGGTGGATGCTTTGAATAAAGCCACAAAGATTACGGTAAGTCTGACACTGTGCAAAATGACTGCTTATTTTAACACAAAAATGAATTGCACAGCATGATAGCTGACTTACATATTACTGGTTTGTTACCATCATTATTCCCGGGGTTGGCAGTTAAGCGTTTTGTTTTTCTTAGTAAGCGAAACCACCAGCATTATTGATTTCTCACCTTACTTTAGCGGTAGCAGGGAAACGCTATTTTCTCTACTGTTTTCGCACATAGTGATCTTGTTCTGCTGAAGTGTTAATCAGGTATTCAAGTTTGCAGTCTGAATGTACTTTCATTTCCTCTTGTCTTCTACTGCGCAGTAAAAAAAATGCTTTTACACCACAGTACAGATTTTTCACAGCATGATACATATCCCAATATATACATATCCCAATATGATCTTCTTAAAATCAGAATAGACGACACAATTGCTAGCAATCCATTCTCGTAACTTATAGGGTGATTTAAAGTACTTGAGTATATATATAGATAGTAGTAGATATTTGCCTGTTTTATGTGCCAACAGATTTGCAAAAGAAAAATCAATAGCCCACACATTACCTGCCTGCTGAAGCCTACATATAAATGAAAAGTTTCCTAGTTAGAAAGCGTAGAAAGGGGCCGTTTTAACAGCAGACATGGGTTATGTTGAACACTTTACAAAACGTGTCTTGTATACAGTAAACAAAAAATGACTTTTGCATGACACATGCCTCACATGACTAGCCACATGGTCAGTAATCAAAAACTCAGAGCTCTATTTACCATCCTGCAGATTTTTGGACGCCCTTAACAACATTATTACATGCAATAAAAATACAGTCAAATCAGGGCAGCAGCATTTCGATCAATGCATACATCCTAGAATCTACAGCAAGTGGAAATGGGACAGTTTAGTAAACCTCAGAGAGCGTAGCCCTGTTTTCAACTAAATAATTTTAATCTTGTGCTTCATAGCATGTAACTGAAAAGAATTAATTTACAAGGAAGCTCATAACCATGGGTTTCACACAAGGTTCCCATGTGAACAGCTCTGCCATTATTACAGTGTAAACACAGAGCTGGGCTCAGTGGCTTTCAATGCGGCTCTCAGACCAGAGGGTGACAGAAAGCAGATGATGTCACAGAGAGCTTGCACTGTGATTCTTTTGGAATGCTGTGGTCTCCAATTAGGGAAGTTAGGAAGCTATTTTAGAATTTTAGTGTTACGGGGGGTGGGCAAAACAAATATGAGTAAATGCCAAAACACTGTCATCGGTGTTTAGAGAAACTGGGGTTCATATTGTTTGAGTGAGGCTGGAAACTGTAGCCCAACAACTTATGAACAGGATCACACAGACACAGTATATGAATCTAAACTAATTTCAATATTGAAGAAATTAAAAAAAATAATAATACTTTGTCAAAACTGTGATTGAATTGATTATGTTTTGTTTAGTAGCTTCTAAAAACCAAGTGGGGGGGGGGGGGGGGGGCTGGTGGGGAAGGGAAACCAAAAGGCCACTTATGAGACAATGGGATTTTAAAAAGGAGAGAACCAGGAATGGGTGGCTTTCTAGACAGAAAAGGAGTTCCCCTCGCCTTCCAGTCAGAGTCAGTTTTCACCTGACAATTAGTGCTTTTATATTATTGATAAAACAAAAAAAAATAATTTAAAATGTAATAAACATTTTCCTGGTTCTCCTTTCTCCAACATTGTGGTTCTGCATCGCTGCAGCCCAATGCTCTGGTGTTCTGGGAATGCAGGCCGGAGCAACGTTACAACAGTTTTTTTAAGGAAGGAGTTTTACCTCACTTCCTTTTTTTGTTGTGTAAGAAGCATTCATGTTCCGTTTTAACTCAAAAATTTAAATCTTTACTGCAGTATTTTCTCCAGAAGTTTAGCCTTATGTGAACTGGGGGCGCTAATAGTTTAGAGTTTAAACATTTAGACATAAGTGTTATACAGTTAGATTTTTGTGTAAATGTTTAACCAGAGCACAATTTGTTATCCTTAACAACAAAAACACCCAGTCGAAATGGAAAAAAAAGTTATGAGAAACTAGTCAGCATCCAAAATATGCAGGTTAAATACTTTTATAAATATATCTCAGTGTATAAAAACACTGTAAGGGCTAATTGTTTATCATATTCAATATTCAGAATTATAATATATAAACTTAGGATAAGTGACACTTACTGTAAGAAAAATGTCTTATTCTGCTATTACATGCAGCAGTAGGAGGTTATAAATAACCCAATCAAGCTATAGTGGAAAGTTAATTTTTTTCTACTTAGGATATTCTCGTTTAAACTGATCCACTCTCTGCTCATACTTTACCTTTCACCTGATTGGCTTCAAGATCGATCACAGCGGACATTACAAAAGCTCCACACGGTTCGTCTCAACTCAGCATTATTGTCAGTTCTTGAGAGATCCCCGAGTGGCAGGGGGTGTTCAGGTCAGGAGAGGGGAGTCTCTCAGGGTCCCTGTCACAAACTCATTGCCAGTACTATGGAAATAACACGCTGATCAGAGAGGAGTTTATCGGGTGTGCTCAATCAGTTTCGTCACTACAGCACTCAGACGTGGCACATCAGAGGAGGTGCAGGAAGCCTGCTTTGCTTGCTCTGTCTGCCAGGGCAGCACTAAGGAGCCGAGCTGCTAAAAATACTTGCGTCAGAGAACCCCGGAGTGACACCTCTGGCTGTCGCTTCCTTATCACTGCAGCACTATGACCTGCTTGAGATGTATTCTCCACAAGCTGCTGTAGACTCTCACTGATCTGTACCAGTTGGGACCCTGTTTTAATTTGTGATGTGTACCATATTAAAAATGCCTTGTCTAGTCTTAGTTTTATGGCTAACATATTTCATCACAAAAAAATCAATTAACCTTTCTAAAAAACTTTCTAAATTAAGTGACCCGAATCAGACCCGTTCAGACAACCTATCTATGCATAAGACACAATTACATTTTTACATGTTATCTTGTACAACACCTCAATGTTTTTTGGCACTGTCTTTTTAGTAGGATCAAAGCACTCTATGAATGAGTATTCTGTTTATGCATCAAACACAAATCTGCTTAGCATTATGGTGTAAAATTAAACAGATTTGAGTGAATGACAGACAGATTCCACACGGTCTGTACATCGCACTTACATTTTGACATTTGTATATACAGTCGTGGTCAAAAATGTTGCATCACCCTCTAGAATTAACTAATTTTGCTTCATAAAGTCGAATGAAACCTGCTGAATAATGTTATGCTAACATATTGAATTACATACCGCTTTGTATTTTTCCCTATACTTAATGAAAAACTGACATTGAAAAATGTGACATTTAGAAATCCAACATGAAATACTGTAATACTATTATGGTTTCTGGTAGACTTTTGCAAGATCATTTTGTAGTTTCTTTGATACATGATATTCAATTAATTATGATTATTTTCATAATAATCATATATTTTTTTTATTTTTTTTAATTATGTCTCAATCCTAAAATTCTAGGTGATGCAAAACATTTGGCCATAGTTGTACAGTGTACAGGGGATGCAAGTCAAAAATGATCCACTTTTCTGTAATTCTGTATTTACAACCATGACATTCTTTTTAGTAGAGATCTAAGACATGGTTTAGCTTTAGCCCTGCTGTGCAAAACCACTGTAAACATCAATGAAAGCAAGCCAGCTACCACCCTGTTCACTGTCAGCAACACATGACGAAAGCACTCGCTAAGCGTATGCAGTTTAACCTGCGTTGACTGTGAACACTAATGTCCTAAACTGACAAACCTACAGATAATAAACTGAACAACTTCAATTTAAGGGAGTGAGTTGGATGACTTAATTCTTCAGCCTTTTGTTTTGCAGGCCACAGCGCAGATTATAATTAAAACCAAAAAAAAAAACAAGTATTGTCATGACTCAGGATCTCCACAGACAGGCCTTGCATGTTGGAACTTGCCTTTTTTATGAGACTGTACTATTTTAAATCATTAGCGGTTGGACTTACATTGGTTATGGTTAAGGGTATTTTTTTTCTTGTTTATCACAATTTCCGTGAAATGTATCCATTGCCGTGTAATATGTAGCTCCCAGTGAAAATTCCCGTTTCCGAAAGAATAGTGTAAATACACTTTTTTTTTTTTAATCTGACAACTAGTTTAGGTTGCTTCTTGGAAATTATTGAACACACTGCAGATAGCTACATTGTTTCTTTAAAATGTCTTCAATGTAAAAGACATCAGCTGCATCAAAGATCGGAAATATTTCTGCTAAAGATGGTCTCTTGTTATTTTTACATTTATTTATGTTTTTATTTTGTTTTATGGTGAAATTAGTCTTTAAAAAGGTGGGCATAAAAAACTAAGTATTCCACAATTTACCATTTACTGTTTTTCAGGTCAGCATTTAAATATTTACAACATTTGTTATATAATAACTCCAGAGAAAATTATCCATTAACGCTATATTTTTCTGCTGTAAAAAATAAATATTATGTTTAAATTGTGAAATATCTTGAAATACCAGTTTTGAGACTGAAATGCCATTTCAGTGACCAGAGCTGTAGAATGTTCGCTCCCACGCGCACAATGTGCGCTGAAGGATTTGGTCGAGAGCCAAAAATTATTTTTGTCCCCGGCACAAAGTTTTGAACTTTTGACGACATCCGATAGAGATCTGAGAGGGGCGGGGGGCGGGGGAACCTGGAACCGTGGTTATCGGGCTCATGCTGTCACTCAAAAACAAATGCACACTTTTCACTTTAATTAGCATGCTATGTTCTGTTTGGGATGTATTTACATAAACAAGATAACATGAAGCATGGTGTCATTTATACCTGTCTACTCCCAAACAACACATGACCACAGTAGTACAGTATCGGTGGTAATATAAGCTTTTTGCTATTTTGTTAAATTTATTTTTTCATATTTTGGTAGAATTTCCATTTTTATTATTAAAATGCCACCTCCAAGTCATCAGAGGGTGAAATGCGATTATTGTAAAACAATGAGACTACATGGGGGGTATTTAGTTATGTGTGTTCTACCTGTCTATATATTCATTCAATCAAAAGTTCTTCATTTTAAAATACTGTATTTATATGTATAAGTTAAAGGTAAAGGTTGTTGCCACTCAGAATAACAGTCAATGACATTTTTGTAAAGTATTGTCTATTGAATAATCCTAATATGTTTTAAATCTATAATTAGGGCTTCTGATTTTCAGTGTTTTACCCTGACTTTTATATTGAAATCAAATTGATACCTGTTAAGCCATTGGTGTATCTCAAATCACAACTGAGAAACATGTTAATATTAAAATTGATTTAATTTACTTTTTTTCTGTGAAATAAGTTGCAGTTAAAAGAAAGTGTGATTGCACTCTGTCCAAAATCTCTTCTCAGGTGTCATTTACACAACACATTTAATTGATCTCCCTCCCCAGCACACACTTGCTACAGTACTCAATTCAACCGTGTGTGTGTGTGTATGTGTATTCTACACTGAATAAGCCATTTGTAACTGTGAACAAATTACAGCCCTAGTTACATTGTGGTGTACCAGCTGTTCTTAAGAGACATGTTTGAGAGCTCTATAGAGAGGGGTGCTTTTAACATCCAAGATTAAAAACTGACCAGGATGTGATGACTGAAACAGAAAGGGATATCTAAAGTTAACCTGTACCCCGCTGGGATAAGCCACCACTGTATGTTATTAAAGCATTTTACAGCACCTGTTGTTATCCCAGGATTACATCTAAAAATCGCTGGTGGATGCATCCCGGATTATATTGGTACCCGACAATGGGAACACTATGTTGGTTCCAAATCCATTGTGGTGTCATCCATGCTGTGGTCTGCTAATTGTTCTGGTAGAGCTACTACAGGTTCTGTTGGTATTTTCTGGGCAATGTTACGTTCTTCACACCCTCTTGTTAATATTTAATGGTGTCGGCTCTGATTTATCAAAGGCCAGGGATCTGTGGTTTGTACAGTCAGTTGACTGATCGTCTCCGACAGCTGCACCCAGTCCTATATCTGAAAGACAGGAAGTGATGCTCACTGCGCTCGCTTGTGCTTCCTGAAGTGGCTGTCTGCTGCGTGGCTCTGATGAGCAGAGGAAAGTGACAGGCCTGGCCTAACCATTCCCAGGGGTAACCAGAAAACAAAAATAAAACAGCACAAAACTCCAGGGCTGTTGAATGAACAACCGTATTCACAAACAGATTTTTTTTTTTTTTTTTAACCTACTGGTACAATATAAAGAAAGATATTACATGGTAAATATTTCAGCTCCTTGTCACCACATAAGCTTGTGGGGTAAAATCTAAACAAAAACACCATGTGGAAAAAAAATGTAACTTTCATAACCTCCTACTGCAGCAGGAACATGCCTGTGTGACTCACAGACTGACCTAGTTCAAAGCAAAGTTTAATGTGTGTGTGGGTGGGTGTGTGTTTGTGTGTTTGTGTTTAAATGCAGTGCAGTTCACTGTGCTAATCTCAAACTTAAGGGTTTGAAAGAACCACATTTTATTAAATGGTATTTTGCAAAAAAAACCTGGTTAATATAATTTTACTACGCAGTTTTCATGTCATTTGGACTATTGCTTTGGACTTGTATTGCATTTCTATATTTAAATTGAAGAGCAGCTCCTGAACACAGGTAAAAGCACCTCAAAACAGACTTACAGTATGCAAGTAATTGCAATAAAAAAAAACCCCCAAAAATAAAACATGTATAATGCTTGGAAACATAAGGTAAGGGGCATCATAAAAAAATAGTAATTTAAAGCTTCTTACAGACGGTTTAGGTGAGATTGTGGCAAACGTGATTGAAGTAACGCATATCTGATGACACGGTTTCTTCCTAGGTACCAAAAGAGTGCAGTATCGCTCCTAAAACAGAAACCAGCAGAACCTCAGTGGATCCCCAGAACAGAAAACAGCAGGTACCCTACAAGACAGCCATCGTCGGAGGGGTGGTGGTGCACACCCCCATCAATCAGGTAGGGGGATTAAACAGAATGGGATCATGCCTGCATTGGCACCGATGAATTAATGCATTTGTTGTTCATTCGTTGGCTTGACAACGTGAACTTGGATTAGAAAAACCTAGATTTTGCCCCAATAATATTGATACGACATAAAGTCTGAACACTCCCACGACCTGAACTATGAAATGAGTGTACGTGAGCTTTAAGGTACTGTTACTGTTTTCCCATGTGGTGTAACACTGTGTTTGCAAGGGCAAATGCCTTTCTGTATTAAGAAAAGGCGGGACACTCTCTATATTGGAAGGTGGGGTGATTATTTGTTCAGGGGTACCAATATATTTAGTGAGCAAGCAGGGGGCTGAGTGGGGTATATAGTTTGCATTCTGAGTTTGCAACTCTTCTTAAACTGCATATCACAAAATAGTGTTAACAGCTGGGCGAGGCTCTGCAGGAAGAGACAGTGTTTGAATGATCTCTGCTGTAGTTATTAATATCATAGTGAATAAATGAGTTGCTGTTACTAGGATCATTTTTAACCGGTTATGTATTTGTGGCTGTGGTTAAAGCTAGCTTCTTCTGCATGTGTGTTTTATGACTGATTTACTATTACTTCCTTACGTGGTCTTTTATCTTTACCGTTAAGATTGTGCTTTTTTTGCATAGAACTAAGCAATCTCCTTCTCTAGCCAGCTAGTTAACCCCTGAGTCCAAGTACATGGCAGAGGCTCCTTGAATAAACAGCCAGTACTATGCCCAGTCCTGTCAGGGACTAGTTTGTTCAGTGGGACTCAGGATTTAAACCTTTTATTTTAATCTATTTAGTGACTGAAGAGTTAACCAATGGATTTCAATGTACAGATATACCCTTCTAAAATCATCACAAAGGGCTTATCATCTATAACCTGTCAAAATAAGGGTTAAAAACAGAGAAGCAGCATTGATGTCATATGTAGCATGAGGTACTGCATTGATTAGAATAGCGTTGCTTAATAAAATGTCTTCAATATATACTGTACCTGTGTAACAATAATTAAAAACAGTGGAAAGCTGTAAGCACACAGTGCAGTGGTCTATATTGTGCTGCTGTACTTTTCAATACCGTACAGCACCTTGTGAACCTTCTAATGTAATGTTTTTTTTGTCCCAAACTGAGTGGGATTAGAAAGCAGTTGTATGACTGATACGTGCGAGTGATCCTAACTAGAGTGTGACTGTAACTGCAGTGATCGGATCAGGAGCTCGTCCTCATTCTGTGAGGGACATTTCAATGTGGTGAGAGTAAGTGAAAGGTGACTGTTGACTGTATACACAAGAGTTTACAAGGAGTGTCGTGGTGCAGCACCCAGAAAGTGTCTCATCTTTATTCAGTTGGATTCTCAGATTTATTGATCAGTCATTATTGCGATTACTGCAATGATACAAACATGATTATATTGCAGAACAAAATCAAATTCAGCAAATTATTTTTTAAGTACTATTATTATAAGTTAATACGTTGTGTGTAGCATGTCTCTATCATAGAAGAGGTGCCACCGCAGTTTGGGCAAGAGGACTGCAAAGCTGCTCAGACTGTGAGGAATGTCTCTTGTACAGTAAGAGACACCCTACACACATTAAAAGTCACACAAATGAAGATTGTACTCAGGAATTATTTTTCTAAAACTTTTATCCCTCCCCCGGTCGTGAAATGGTTCAGTCCAGAATTAACTGCCAGTGTCTGAATGCATGTAGGCCTACAGGTGCTGTGCCGTGGTGAAACTATTTATTAAAAACAAAAGTTCAGCTGGAGGACAGTAGCATTCAAGGATTAAACGTCTTTTACCTTGTTCAGATTGGCAAGTGTTTTTATTTTTATTTTTTTAAAATATTGGATTTAGCTGTGGTGTTCTATGCATGGTGTCACATCTATAGACCGGACACTATGTACTGGAATTGTGGCAAATACTTCACTGTGATTGGTTGATTTGTTATGTCATTTATAATAGGGATACATGCTTTAAGTTGATAAAACCACATGTCATGTATTTCCGAAGCCCATTTAAAAATCTAATTGAGCACAACTGCTGTAGTATTTTTCAGACGAATACAGAAAAATCAATGCAAACTCATGTTCAATCTTAGGTATACAAAGCAAACGACCATGAGGTTGTGGTCTGCTCTGGTACCATATTTGGAAGGGATGTCTCAAAGAGAGAGACACACACACACACACACGCACACGCACACACACACACAAGGGCCGAGTGTGTGAGAAGGGTAACGACGGCAAAGGAACAGGACAGGGCTCTGGTGCAACTGCAACACGAATAATGACAGTGCTCTGCGGTTTAAAGATGCATATCTTCTCTGTGCTGAGCGGCACTTCAAACCTATAGACTTGTTACTGTTCTGTCTCAGTTTCTCTTTTGGCACTTCCTGACTACCGATATTACACATTTATGGTGTTGAAACCTTAACAACTAAACTGTTTTTTGTTTTTTTGGGGGGGGGGGAGGTTTGCACCTTACATTTTCATTTTTTGTCCTGCGTTTCTTGGTGTGTGTATTGCCCAGCCAATTTCCTGTACTTAAATGTACATGGTGATTATTAGAAAGTAAGTTTACCACATTCATGATATGGTGTGTTGATGTGGTAAACTTACTTTCTAATCACCCTGTATTTTTGGTCTCAGTTTTTTTGGCTTGCAAATTAACAGTCCATTTATTTATTTATTTTATTTATTTATTTTTTATCTGAAACCTACAGTACACGGGTCGTTCTAGCTCAAGTTGACCCCTTGCATCAATTGGTTTGATTTATTTATTTTTTGGCGGGAAAACAACAAGCTTTAAAAATGTCTAGGCCATCCCCCACATGGAGAACAATTAGGTCTAAGGTCATGAAAAATGTGTATTTTTCTGCAGACATGCTCTCAACATGTCGTGCTCCAGACCCGCCCTGGAACCTTTGGTGGTTTCTGTATCATCAGCCACAAACAGAGGCCACGCCTCCCCACAGTCTGACCCACTTGAGCTGGAGTGACCCACGCATTACTATGAAAATCTACAATTTTGCAATTCTGAAAATCCGCAAGAGTGAAATCAGGAAGCAGTCTTCGTCCCTGTACAGGTTTTACATGCAGGCAAACAAGATTCCTCCTTATTGCCTCTCTGCAGACTTTATTATACGTTTTCCAATACATGTTATACATGGTTTACCTCGATATGAATTTGATGCAGTCATCTGAAATCACATAGTGTTAGATACAAAATGGTTTTACTTTAAGGTTAGTTATGTTTAATTGTTCCTGTTCAGTACAATATATAGTGCAGGATGCTTCAATCTAATTTTCACCCCACTCAAGTTCAGAGCGTAAAGAAAGCCCACTCACAGGGTGGATATCAGCTTGTAGCAACATCACCCTATACAATATGTATTTATATATATAGGAAACACCTACAGAGCTACAGTAATAGTTATCATGGCATTATAAGGAAACTATCTTCAGAAATATTTTAAACAGTATGTCAGTTTAATACACAGAGTTGTTCAGCTCAGTTTTTGCAGTCAAGTACAGTATATGGACCCTATTTACAAACCTTTAAGCAAGTCATTTAAAAGATTAAGTGGATTAAACAGTTTTGTATCCTTAGAACAACTCCAAACTGTTGTTTTAGAAACCAACAACAGTCCAGAACAGTTTAAGGAATATCAAACTTAACTTGTTAAATCATTTAAACTCCCATTAATTGTGACGTTCTCCCTGGCTGGTAGTGCTGTCTCTGATGCTCGTTCTTTTTTTTCAATCACGACATCATTCCATGGCACTTAACACCCCAGCATCTTGAATGGTCAAATCGCTTGTCTGTATGAAGAGAGACGAACAAGACAAAATCTTGGTAGCTGTGGCATTGATCCTTCCTGGCTTTAGATATTTGTGCAATAAAAATTCACGACTAGCCACATTATCAAAAAGCACAATAATCTATTATTGTTCCGAATTAAAATTGACATAATCTGTTAAAGCAGCTATAAAGTGTTAAGTGATTTATGATCGATTTTTTTTTTATTGCACCTTATTTTGAGTGGGGGGGGGGGGGGGGGGGGGTAGAATGTGGGTCCCCACAGAACCCCAACACGGTGTTATGATCACCACACTGTGTTCTGTCCTGCAGAAGGAAGACGAGTCAGAGGGAGGGGAGTTTGGGTTTCATGGCAGTCTGATCCGCTCACAGAGCCACATGCCATCTGTGGGGAGCAGGCTTGGAGTGCTGAAGAGTGGCTACTGCGTCAAACAGGGCAATGTGGTGAGTGCAGAGGCCAGCAATGCAAATCACACAGGCCATTCAACTGAGAGCAAAACATTGCCGACTGAGGAATTGTATTCGTTGCTACAATATTTATACACACCTTGGTTTTTATGTTTTGATGTACAGTAATGAGAAAAGCTACTTTATTTATGTAACTAGATTCTGTTTCTTCTGCAAAATGTGTATTTGTTTTTGTTCCCGCTGTCTGGCAACACATAATGTACCACATATGAATACGTCTGGCTTGTGAGGCTGGATTAAAAAGATAATGATATTGAGGGGTGGCTAAGCATTGTATCATATGTGATACAGGAATGGGCATTGCAAGGTTAATGCCAAGCTTGAGTGAAAAGACACACGCTAACACAATTACAAACCCACCTGTGGAAGTCTAGTAAGTTGCCAGTTGCTAAAAATGACTCAGGAGCACAATAGCAAAATGAACAGAAACAGGAGAGGAACAATCGACAGAATGTCAGAAGAATTTTGGAATAGTTAGTAAGCATGGCAAATAACGATGCATTAATAACTAATCATACAGGACACAAATATTATAGCTGCCTTTTAAATAGGTGATATGCAGTGTTAACTATTCCTTCATTTATTTGACAGAGAAAGAGCTGGAAACGGAGATTCTTCATGCTGGATGAGAATTCAGTCAATTACTTCAAATGTGAAGCGGTGAGTTACAAACAATGGTGCAAATAAATAAATAAATAAATAAGTGTAGTGACTTTGCCACAAAACACTACCAGCATGGAACCAAACACACAAGCATGTGTGCTACTAACTATATAAGAGCCCATTCTGTAGATGCTAGTAATAAGAGCACTATTCTCATAAAACATATATACAATGTTCTAAGTGATTGATTGATTCTGCAACACCAGCCCCAGCAGAGGAATTCAAAAGAAAAGACATGGAAAAACACGTTTGGTCTGCACATTTTTTCCCCCACACGTTTGTTTATTGTAGAAATACAGTATTAAAGGGGCTCCCGAGTAGCGTATCCAGTAAAGGCGCTCCACGTGGAGCGCAGGATGCGCTCTATAATCTGGACGTCGCGAGTTCGAGTCCAGGCTATTCCACAGCCGAACGTGGACGGGAGCTGCCAGGGGGCGGCGCACAATTGGCCGAGCGTCGCCCGGGGGAGGGAGGGTTAGGTCGGCCAGGGTGTCCTCGGCTCACCCACGCACCAGCGACCCCTGTAGTCTGGCCGGCACCTGCAGGCTTGCCTGTATGCTGCCCGAGAGCTGCGTTGTCCTCCGACGCTGTAGCTCATGAGTGGCTGCATGGTGAGTTCGCAGTGTGAAAAAAAGTGGTCGGCTGACGGCACACGCTTCGGAGGACAGTGTGTGTTCGTCTTCGCCCTCCCGAGTCAGCGCAGGGGTGGTAGCGGTGAGCTGAGCACAAAAAAAAAATTGGCCATTCTAAATTGGGAGAAAATAATAAAAATAATTGGCAACGACTAAATTCATAAAAAAAAAAAAAAAAAAAGAAATACAGTTTTAATAAATAAATGGGTTCCAAATAGTCTGGTTTTAAAATTGCACCAGTTCAGGTTCACAGAAACATGAACGAGTTTACAAAAACTATTTCCAAACAGGTCTATCGTTCTAGAAACAATGAATTAGACAGTACGCATGCATGTTACATGGCACTTAGTATTCATGAATGGAAAATGCTAAGCGACACATCAATCTTGATAACTTTTATTTCAGGACAAGGATCCCCTCCGTGCGATCCCTTTGAAGGATGTGCTGAAGGTCCATGAATGTCTTGTCAAGTCCGGGTGAGAATAAAACGCCAGTAAAAGAGTTTAAAACTAGCAGCGGGTTGAGTAGCTGTTCTACTAGCAGTAGGAAATGTTTGCCCCAGGACATCTTTACAGACCATCAAAATCAGCAACTCAAAATGACATCTAGATTAAAGTTACTTTGATTTATGAGGAGGAAGAAAAACTATTCAAATTTTACAGGGAAAATATAGCAACAAGTTGAGAAATAGCTTTCAGCTAATGCTGGCTACATTTAGTAGTAGTAGTAATTTATTTGGCGATTTAAGTGTTACAGGGCACTACAAGGTTACAATGCAAAACAGTATTTAAATACAGCCTAGTTTAAAGCAAGTGCAAATTATACTATAATCCAGTAACATTGCTCTATACATTGCGAAGTAGCAGTGCATTTATCTTTGTATAATTATAATCAATCAAACTTAATACAAATGTGTGATACCTATTACAAATAAAGTACACTAGTGTACTGTATATTATCTGGGTGAAATCTCATTCCGTTCAAACCATGTGACCTTCAGTCTCTTCCTACCCCACATATTCTATTTTACTATATGTGATAAAATCTAGTTTTATATCGAGGGACTGCCCTCTAGTTTCTAATTTTAACCTTTTTTCCCCCCTCTTAGAGATCTTCTGATGAGAGACAATCTGTTTGAAATAATAACAAGTTCTAGGGTATTTTATATTCAGGTAAGAGATTCGTCAATTCATAATATTGATACGCAAGTCCCCATTTCACAGATTTAATTTTCTTTTCTTCTAGTTAAAAATTGTGTCATGGTATGGGGTATTTTCAGAGGGGAGACAGGAGGCAAAGACACAGCGACCATTTGAGAATTACCTGTCTAAGCAGTGACAAAATACAAAAATAAGAGCACAGTTCCATATCTTTACTGTCATGCTAATTCTTTCCCTAGTATGATCTTACATAAGAAAATAACCATTAACCCTGCTCCTAGTGGATGTAAGAAATATGTGGTGTTTCGTACTGGTGGATTTCTTAAATCTGTAAGTGTTGCAGGGGGGACAGGTTAATGGTTACACTCTGGTGTACCAGATGTACTTGGACCTAGTTCTATTGAGGCCAGATGGGTGCTTTAAGTAAAGGACAAACGCAAGTGTTGAATCAGTACAAAGAATTCACTGTTTCAAGTGCTGTTAGCCATTTGAACACTTTGGATTATTTTCTTATCGATTGAACACTTTGAGTTGTTTATCCCTTACTTAAAGCACCCCTGCTCCTCTGTTATGCTTAGTCCAAACAGTTAAAATGTTTGTCTCTCATATTGTGGGAATGTTGTCATGAGTTCCCATTTATAGTGTCTGGTCTCTGGTGAAGATAGCAGCGAGGACTGTGTTTTAGATGTAGAATGTGAAAGTGGCATTCAAAAAATTAAATGCAAAGAACAAAGGAATGTAAACCAGGAACGGAGAGTAAAGTTATTGATCATTTTGCCAAATCTAAAACAGATGAAGACCTAAATATCATTGCCAGCGATCAGTTTAAGAAGTAGTGCAAGTGGGCTGTAAGTTTGTTTGAACAATGGTTAAATGAAAGGAATGCAAAAGCAGAGTTTATTTCGAACGTCTGTATAATTGGTGGAGATTTACCAAGTGATGGTGAAATTGCTGTTGTTCCTGAATCTGTCCAGAAGATAGGTGAAGTTTGAATTAGAAGGGGGGTGTTTGTGGAAATGAATTTGTAATTTTGTTTACATTGTTAAATGTATAATTGTATTACTTTAAGAAAATACTTTGCTAAATAACACTAGAATTAACTAATTGTTGAAATGATTGTTGTGTAATACAATGATATTCGCTTTTCTTTTGAATTGTTCTGACTGTGGTTTCATTGACAAATCAACAGTTTTCTGTGGTTTTGTAGCACAAACTGTGGATTCGTTAATCAACAATACATCTGCCACGCAATCCCCTTCTCTACAAAGCCACACTGCCACTTTTCGTTGGAAGAGTCGTAGAATTAATGCAATGTCTGAAGCAGAAAATAAAGTGAATGTGAACAGCAAGTTTAACAACTATAAATACCGTAATAATCTATATTCTAAATATAAAAAGGCTGACTCCTCTGCGAGGCACCTGTGGTATGAAAAAAAGTGAAAACAACTGTGATGTTTATTTGTTTCATGTACCCATCCATCTGTGTTTACCGCAAAACAGATTTCGTTTTACGCGGCTAAATGCCTTAACGCTCTTGTGAATTCATAACACCGAATAAAACAACATCCTGGCTAACCCCCCCGGGGCTGTGTGTGCAGACCGTTTGTTCCCTTAAATCGAACGCGTGTTTGACGTCGTGGAAAGATTAAGAAAAACAGAAGAAAAATAAAAAGGCACCGACTGTACAGAGCCACCCACCTGTGTTTACAGCAGACCTACTGCATTTCTGTAGCTTTCTGTAAAAATATTTATTAGAAGGCAGAAGGATTTCCAGAACTGCTTAAAAGTTTAAGGTTTGTCCCCACCCCCTCCACCCCACCCCCTCATTTGCCATTAATTCTGCCCTGCCTATCCTAAGGTGATATTTGATAAGATTAGCCGATACATCTTGTTACATTTTTGTACCTGATATATGTTAGACACATTATTGATCACCAAGACTTCTATTTTGATTCAATTAAACTTTCAATCGTTGGTTTATCACCCTGGTGCTGTATTTGGAGCCTCGCATAACTGGCTGCTCAGAAACACTAAAGCTCTTTGGTTTTTGTGGTGAGAAGTGGCAAACTTGGATGTCTTTTTATAATGTTCTCCATGCATAATACTATGTATAAAAAAATGACATGCATGTTTTCAGTGGAGTATGGAAGTGTTCTCAGTACATCCTGTCTGATATTTTTTTAGAAAATTGGTTGCCGTTCACCAGTCAAGGACATGACATAAGTGATGTAAAGTTTGTAGCATTAGAACAGTTAAAATTAGACAATGCGACTTATAGAAGAATAAAAGAAAGTAAATGGAGAAATAGACTGAATACGATTATGCCAGCGGGACTCAACAGAAAAGAATGAACTAATTAACTCCAATAAATATATAACATGTAAATAAATAAATAAAACAACATCCATTCAAAAGTTGTGCATGCTGATGCGCTGGGGAGGCCAAATCAAGGCTGATCCTCAGAGCCAGCATTGCATGATAATATAAATATAAGTTTATATAAAGTAATGTTAATTAGAATTAATACAGATTTAAAATATAGAAGTAAAAATGATGTCAATATATAGAACACCATTACATCATGTACGAATAAATCATGGATTTGAATATAAACAATAACAAGTCGTGGTCATGCCGTCAAAAACCTATAAATACCTTCAATGTTTTGATTCAAACACATGCTCTCTTGAGAAAGATATGTGCAACATATCGACACGTTGGGCAGCTGGCTCTTTGAGCTAAACTATATTATATATGACATACACACACACACACAGTTGTAGTCAAACGTTTACACACCCCAATGGAAATTTATAACTTCTAGAAATTTCTCGAAAAACAACATTTTAGGAAAAATCTTTTGGAGCAAAAGTTTTGCTTTTGTGGATGAGGAAAGAAAGTTACAAGAAATAGATGTCTACAATTATTTATTTCAACATTGTTTTTTGAAAAACTCAAAAAATGCTGATTCAAAAGTATTCATTCCCTGACAAGGAAAATGAAATGAATAGCTAGTTGAGGCACCTTTAGCAATAATAACCTATTTTAAATGATTAAGATATTTGTCAGTGAGCTTTTGGCATGATTATTTAGTGATTTTTGACCATTCTTCAACACAAAATTGTTCCAGTTCATTCAAATTCTGAGGACTTCCCTTGTGCACAGCCTTCTTCAATTCATACCAAAGATTCTCAATCAGATTTAGATTGGGATTTTGACGAGGCCATTCCAGAATCTTGATTTTATTCTTCTTTAACCATTCTGAATTACATTTTGATGTGTGCTTTTGATCATTGATGTGTTGGAACATCCAGTTGCGCTTTAAACCAAGTTGTAGCGGAGGGTTTCAGATGATTGGCCAATACCTTTTGGTATGCTATGGGATCCATTTTACCATGTATTGGAACTAAATTCCCTGTGCCATTAGAGGAAAACAACCGCATAGAAGAATATTACCACCTCCATGCTTGCCAGTAGGTGTCGTGTTCTTTTCTTTGTACACCTCACCAGACTTTCTCCAAACGTAATGACTATCAGTGTGACGAAATAGCTCGATATGTGTTTCATCACTCCACAAAACCTTTGACCAGAACTAATATCCATCATTCAAATGCCGTTTTGCAAACTAAGTGATTGTCCTTGTGAAGTTTTCCTAAGAGTGGATTTTTCCTTGGCCTGCAACCATTGATACCTTCACCATGCAGTACTCGACCTACGGTTGAAATGGAAACCCCAGTCCCACTTGCAGCCAATTCACTTTGAATATCTTTGGCAGTCAATCTCAGATATTAACCTTCCTCACAATTCTTCTACTTGTTCTTGGTGAAAGAACCTTCTTTCTTCCAGACCGAGGGAGCGTTGTGACATTCCCACGAGTCTTGTACTTGATAATAGAAACAATAGTTGACATTGGGATACTCAAATGCTTGGAAATCTTCTTGTATCCTTCTCCAGCTGGAGGGGGGGAGGGGCATGTTTTGATGCCCTTAATTTCCCCCTAAATTTTACATTTTGTGGGGAAAGTCAATTTTTGGCAACATAAGCAAGACAGTTATCAACACCACTGAATTATCTGGACCTTTAAATATTTGCAGGTGGGTGTTGTAGAACGGAACGCACTTACAACGTCTTACAATCAAACTGCTGTTTCTGCAGGGTACATGGGCATCCTCTTACAATCAAACTGCTGTTTCTGCAGGGTACAGGGACATCCTCTTACAATCAAACTGCTGTTTCTGCAGGGTACAGGGACATCCTCTTACAATCAAACTGCTGTTTCTGCAGTGTACATGGACATAATCTTACAATCAGACTGCTGTTTCTGCAGTGTACATGGGCATCCTCTTACAATCATACTGCTGTTTCTGCAGTGTACATGGATATCCTCTTATAATCAGACTGCTGTTTCTGCAGTGTACATGGGCATCCTCTTACAATCAAACTGCTGTTTCTGCAGTGTACATGGGACATCCTCTTACAATCAAACTGCCGTTTCTGCAGTGTACATGGGCATCCTCTTACAATTAAACTGCTGTTTCTGCAGGGTACAGGGACATCCTCTTACAATCAAACTGCTGTTTCTGCAGTGTACATGGGACATCCTTTTGCAATCAAACTGCTGTTTCTGCAGTGTACATGGACATCCTCTTACAATCAAACTGCTGTTTCTGCAGTGTACAGGGACATCCTCTTACAATCAAACTGCTGTTTTGGCCACACGCAGTATGAATGACTGGAGATGCAACCAATCAGACTGCAGTATGAATGTAAATGCGTGCAGCAATAGCCTGTACAAGTGAGCAGGAGTTTTAATTTCTCGTGAAGAGTCGTGATTAAAAAGACTGGACTGGACCGCATCGGGTGATAAAAACTGCTCCGAAAGAAATCTGTAATTTTTTTTTCTTTTTTTTTTCTTAAATGCAATTACAGTGACTAACATCACAAACCAATGCTTCTTTCGTCATTCATTTGCGTGTATACTTGGGTAAAGGCTGGTTGCTCGACTGTAAACCTGTTAATAGATTATCGCCCGATCAACACATTGCCAGCATCCAATTGACCCGAGTATCTTTGCAGACATTGAGTCGTTTGAGATGTACTTCTTGAATATAAGCATGTTTATAATGTTATCTTCTTAAAAGTAAAGCAGAAGTAAAAACTAACTGAAGAACTTCATCTTCTATTTCTTTATTGTCATGAATATTATTGCTCCTGTATTCATAATTAATCTATAGCTGGTGCTGCATTTTTGAACGTGTGTAGGGTTGCTGTGTTAATGTGTTAATGTATGTTTGTCTTGAATAGTGCTCCCGTATTCATAATTACTGTTTGAGCCGCTGCAGCATGTATGGGGGGCTTTGTTAATTTAGTTTGTCATCAGTTCGTTTATTTATTGTTATAGTTTATTAGCATACACTTGCTTTTCTCATACTTATTCTATTAATATCATATGTTGATGCGTCATCACAGTAATAAATACATTGTATTTATTGATTCATATCGTCATTGGCCTTGGCATATTGTGTCCGGTGGTCAACTCTGTCTAACTTAGAGAACACTTCGCTTGCTTCCCGAGGGGTGTTCTCTTAGCCGGAAAAAAATGTATTGACAAATTCGTTTTTCCAAGGTGCACGCTACAAGGATGGAAATAAGACTCTCCTTGCATAGGAGTTTGAACCATTTTGTTTTTTACGAGCTGCAGGCATTTGCTTTTTTTCTGCTGCATCAGTACAATGCGTACAAAGCCTGCGGCGCAGAAACCCTGAAATGGCTTAAACTGCAGTGCAAAGAGTATGTTATTTCAATTATGCAGACTTATTCTGGCATCTGGTATTATAAAATACACGTGTTGAAATAATTATAAGCACTGTAATACACTGGGGTAAAAAAAATGATGTACTGTTCCTTCCTTCCAGTGTGTATAAAAAAGAGCGAATGGTGTTGCTGTTTGTTGAGCTCTGTTTTGGTGTTGTGTCTAATGAACGCATGTTGAGTATTGCTTTCCTCTGTAATATTGCAATGTAGCTCTCATTCTGTTATTTATTGACTGCATAGGAAAAAAAACCACTGCTGTCTTAGCATATATATTTCCACCAACTTTAGTGAGGATTTAGAAGTCAGTCACACATTTCCACCCAGCCCTGGATTTCACATGGAACATATCAGAAATGTAGACAATTCTTAAACATTTCCATCACTGTTTTGAATTCCACCATTAACACTGCTGTGTACTACAAACCAGCCGATTCTCATTCATATCTGCAGTATGACTCCTCACACCCCAAGGCTTGCCGTGACTCCATTCCTTATTCACAACTGTTAAGACTCAGACGTATTTGCAGTGACGATCAAAATTTCTTCGCCGAAAGTGAGGAAACGTGTTTGTTTTTTGGAAATTGTGGCTTTCTGGACAAGATCATCACTAAAGCCAAATCCCACATTTCAAATATAAATAGAAAAAATGCTTTATATAATAACAACATACAACACCGAGATGATAGAATCCCTCTGGTCCTCACTTACCACCCTACCAACAGAAAGATACAGACAACTGTGCAAAGAAAAATTTTACAACAAGACCCATCTACAGCTCCTATTTTCAAGACTCCCCCGTGATGTCATATAGAAGAGGCAAGAATATAAGAGAATATGTGGTACACAGTGCTATTCGTCCTTCTGGGGAACCTTTGAAAGGCACATATCCATGTAATAGACCACGATGTAATACCTGTAAATACATTCATTCTGAAACAGAGATTAAAGGCATTAAATCTTTATTCAACATTCATGAACATTTTACATGTACCTCTAAAGGAATAGTCTACTGCATTATCTGCAAGAAAAGCAACATATTGTATATTGGGGAAACTAAAAGGCGTTTAGCAGACCGGTTTGTAGAACACTTAAGAAGCATTCGCATTAACACCACTGCATTTCCAGTAGTGCATCACTTCAACAGTGATGATCACACTGCTGAAGACATCACAGTCTATGTGATCAATCAGTGCTATAGAACAAATGTTGCTCGGAAACAAAAGGAACGAGAGTTTATCTTCAAACTGGGAACTTTGGAACCTCTGGGAATGAATGTTCTATTCTAACAATAATGACACCATCCACAGAATTTCTGTATAATTACAATTCTTGAATAACAACAAGTTTACTGCATTCTGTTTACTTTTTAAACAGTTGAATAAGGGCTTTTATCCAAAACATCCTGAAGATTAAACATTTTTTAATCTCTTAAACCTTTTATACATTTTTAAAAAACCTTTTCTTTCATATGCCTATTAAATATATTAGACACACACACACAGAGTCTAACTTCATTGTAATGAACCCCCTGGGACCTGGAGAAATGTTCCTTATATCAGGTTGTTCACTACAATCTGGTTTGGCAATTTGCTCTATCAGAATAATGAAGAAACGCCCAAATTGAATTGAACATCTTTATACAGTATACATTAGTTCTTTCAAGACATCTTCACATTGATCAAGATTTAAACTATATATTTAAAAGAAAACACATGGGAGGGGTCATATGCAAAAAACACTCTATCATATAATAATAGACGTACCCCCTCAACTCAACACCACACGACCAGCATGACAGTAAACATAGACACAATGAAGCATTCTTACCTTTGTATACCGGTAAGTTAGTGATCAGCAGATGTGTCAGCCCCAAGAAGAGCACAGCGTGTGGTTTTCACTAACTACTGTGCAGAATAAATGAATTTTTTTCTATGTGTAAATATAGGGACTTTCTTCCTATGCATCGGGACGCGGGACATTTGCTAGGAAATCGGGACTGTCCTGACCATATAGGGACTGTTGGCATGTATGAATCAAACATGACAAATATGTTGATTTTGTATCAATAGTGCGTCCTGGAATATTGAGATTACATACTGGAGTTCGTAAATGCTTGTGAAGTCTGTGAGGAACACATTGATTGGCTGTGCTAACAGTCACTTCAGGTGCACATTTTCGGCACCCCCTACTTATTGTCTCATAATTCGAGCACTGGCCTAAGGTCTTCAGATAGCTCTTTACTTTTTCCCCATATTGACTTATTGGTAATGACAGCAACCATCCTATGCCTAACCCTTTTATACTGTCTAAGAATGTTCTCCTACAATCCAGCATTTTCTAGACTTTTCCTCATCCACAAAAGCAAAACTTTTGCTCCAAAAGATTTTTCCTATAATTTATTTGTTTTCGAAAAATTTCTAGAAATTAACCATTTGGTGTATCTAAACTTTTGACTACAACTGTGTGTGTGTGTCAAAAGTTTTGACACCAAGCTATCTTTTCAATGCAAAATACTTCAATACACATGACACTACCACTTGTGAAAGTGTGGACATCAACATTTGTAGTTTTCATTTACGCTACAACTTTCATGTAAAACATCTACATTTTAAATAATAATAACAGGATTATTATATTTTCAGGGATATCACAATATTTAGAAGCTTAGGCTGAAATTCAGAGAAGGGATTATTGAATGATTGCTCTCTCATTAGATCACTTCCTCGTATGCTATATAAATCTCAGGTAAACTCACCTGGGCGTTGTCGTCGCAATCCCTGCCGATTTAAAATAAGTAAAATAAACACTTTTATTTCTGCAGTCTGTGCTTCCCTATGCGTCGCCAGGCTTTTGCTTACATTGTTATGTTTTTTGTGTTTTGGTTGTGAGAAACTTTTGTAGGAGCACATCGCCCTGGCTTGTTTATGTGAGTTTTGTTTGGGGGGCTCGCCATGCCTCTCTCGGCTTCACGGTGCCTGCTTTTGCTCCACCGTGATCTGTGTTTTGTTGTGCTCTTACTTGTTTGTACAGTTCCGATCCCACCGCCTCGGCCCTGCTGACCCATTCAGGCTCCATAATTGGTAGCAACACATTCATTCATACCAAGGTGTTTCATTACCGCCGTGCCCCTTACACGCACGACTGCTTGTTATGAACATTCACTATGGCAGCATGGATTCACAGCATCTTTTCGTTCTGGCTTGCAGTCCTTCCCTACTCAATTTTGGTAATAAATTATCTTACAAAAATTAGAAATTTTAGGCAAGTCTGTTTCTTCTGCTGTCTTTCCATTGCTTTGCCTTCCACCTCTGAGTGGACTCCAATAATGGTGCCCGCAGTGATACATGCACTGAATCATGGGATAGCACGATTGAACCACGAACAGTTGCCTGTTTCTGCTGCTAGGGGTTTCCATCCTCCAAAGAGTGAAATTCTCAGGTACTCAGGAACTGGTTCTTGCAGATTATGGTGAACACAGTTGTTTTAAATGTTTTATTTTTGGTTAGTTGGGGTTTTTTGTTTTGATGCTCTGCTACACCTTGTTGCTTCATGCTTTTGCCAAACAGTTATGCAATGGCTTTGATTCTTCGTTCTGCTTTACCAGACTGTTTCGTTTTCTTCACGTGTGCAGTCTCATGGCGATGTTAATTCGCTCTTCACTCCCTGGTGTCTATTCAGTTATGCATCTCCACCGCAAATACCTCCTTGGATCCTCTTTGCATTTAGTGTTGGAAACTGCTTTCTTGTTACGCAACTGGCTGGTCCTCTTTTACCACCTTCTGCAAGAAAAATCAGGTATCCCCTTCTCCTATCAACCTGGAAGTCATTCTATCGTTCCTCATTCATGCAAAAGACATTGTATAGGTGCAGCAACCCAATACCCTCGGCAGCGGCCATTACCTGAGTTTGGTTTATAACGGCAGTAATCCCCTGACAGGGTCATTACCTGAGTTTCACCACCATTAACCAGTGCCTTATCAGATATCAGACTCTCTGATATATCTATTCGGCCAAACAGAATATTGCTAGCATGCCTGGAGTGGGGGCCATCTCGCTGCCTGGACCAGAGGTTTCCTCCCACAAGGGGGGTTCCTCTCCACTGAGCGGTGAGATTAGTCCATAATTATAAAAATAAAACTTAAAATAAAATATAACATTTTTATAACTGGGTCTGTTTTTTTGCTGTTGTTATTCCTGCACTTAAGTGGAGTTGGCGGATCCGCTCGGTCTTTGGCTTTTGGGGGAAGGGCGTGGCTTTGTCATGGTCCACCCTGCTGACCTGGCATTGCCAGATCAGTTCCTCTCCAGAGGGCGGTGGCTTCTTCTTCTCCCCTTAACAGGCGGGACCAGCGGCCAAATAGTCCATAATCACCACTCCCACCATACCCATACAAGCAGTCACAATCCCGACATTGAATTAAGAAGCAATGGTAAACTGCAGTACACAAAATGAACCCACCTGCAAAATAAAAAGACAAAGCTGGCCACCAGGTAGTTACCTGTGATCAAATCATTTCCAAGATCTTAACAGCACAACTTCATATGGAGAGACATTGCTCAATACAATAGTCACGTCAGTATAGAACAAACAGGCCCAGAGATACAGCAGACATCATCAATACATCAAGCACCAATCAGATACTGTAGACTGCTCCCCTGGAAACCTTGGATTGGTTGCTGCTTTCCTATGTCACCTCTTGCTACTTTTACTCCTGTGTAATATTGGGCTGCTGCAGATAGGTTTATCATTGTGTACTCTACTGTATAGAAGAATTGTTAACCTGTTATTGTATTGAATAATTGTGCATGGGTCACACTGCGCCCACACTGTTTCTATACAGTGCAGGGAGCCAGCATTATAGTGAGGCAACCACAGAATGTAATTAGACAAAGCAGTCTCCACATGTCACTTTTCACCTTGGTTACCCATTACAGTGTATTTAGCCAAGTGTATACTGCCCTCTAGGGATGTGACTGTGCAAGGCAGAGTCTCATTTTCATCTTGGTTAAAATACTGGAACTGCTGAACTGTATTATTTAACACTGTAGGCAATAGTTCAGCTACTGAGAGAGAAAACTCAGCTATCAGAATGATACTGGTTAGTCTCCCAAAACAGAGGTCCAAATAAAACTTGAAACAAAATAGAACATTCAAAAATTGTCATAATCTCTCCTGTATCTGACTTAACTGATAAACACTCAATAATGCAGAATTGAATTGAATTGATTCTGTTTATTTTAGTATTTCTGTATGCTGTATCGCTTTCACCATAGCAGCTAAATAATTTCAAGCTCTTTATTTTAGCATTTAAGCATTATTTTTCAATTACGTAACTATAATCATTGATGATAAAGGAAAGCAAAACATTAAAAAACAATATTAAATAAAATATATAAGGGAATGGTCTTACCAGGTTTTGTAGAATCAGTCTTTATTATTAAAACCAAGAAGATCCATGACTTGAAAACAGTAGAGCCCAATTCCTCAACAACAACCTTAATAAAGCTGGAAAGCTTCCAATAAAACAGCGTGGGTTTTATCCTGTATGCTTCAATTAGACATAACATCAAGTTATAATAATAATAATAAAAAGCCTCATAGGACTGTATATTTCCCAATATAATTATGGATTAGTAAAATATAAGAACAGACCTTGTTTCCCAAACAGTTCAACTAAACCAACCTCTTCATTACCTTCACTGATTCACCTGTTAGAGTCTCCCACCTGCAACTGGTAATTGCCACTCAGTAAAGTAAGCTTACAGGCTTTTTCCAACCTTGCTAGGTGGCAATAAAAAGAGAATTACAGGAAGAAAACTAGTACTGAAATGTAATCATGCTTCAAATTGACTTTAAAGTTTTATCGTGAATTTGATGTCAGTACTGTATGTCGCTAGTTGTGTATTACCAGACTAGAATCACGTTTTCTTTGTATCTTTAAATTAAGCTGTACTGCTGCAAATATCTTAGTAATCAGATCCAGTGGAATTTGACAAACAAACAACAAATATATGTATATGTTGTTTTCTTCATCAGATTGAGCTCTTGGTGTAAATAAATAGATTGCTCTTTCCCTTATAAAGGTTTACCGCAGTCATATGGTAATTTTACTGTTTTCCCGCACAGTTTACCATGGTTTGCCATGTTTTTTTAATATGATACCACTCTGAGCTTTACCGTGCCTCCACTATGAACATTTTATATGGGTTTGTCTTTATCTATAATTACTAAATCATGTAAGGACTATAATGGCCACTTTATTAGGAACAAGCTGCTATGCAAGAAGCTGTGACCATGTGACTTGTCATGTGATCGAATGTGCAGGATATAAGGCTTAGAGCATTTAGCTATACGGAAGTCAGATGTAAACTTGGTTAAAGTAAAGATTTATCAGGATTTGAAAGGGGCATCCTTTTTTTAACAAATACGTCTTTTTGCAGTAATTCGTATGTTGTGCTTTGCAGGCAGACAGTCCTGAAGATATGCACAGCTGGATCAAGGCAATCTCAGGAGCAAGACAGTCACCTCGGGGTTTTGGAAAGGTAAAGTAGCTACATTTATTTATTTACTTTTTAAATAAGCTGATACAATATCTGTGAAGTGACGTACAATCTACTTTATTAGGAAGAAAACATTGTTGACTGTCCAACATTCCCCACAGTTAATTTTTCCCACCTTGCCACTGCATTACTGAGTCATGCAAGCATGTTCATGGTACAACAATACATTCTTAAAATTGGCATACTGTACAGTAATTAAGCTAATTTGTCGCTCCAGATTGATAATTTGTCCAGTATTAAATGCTCTATAGCTACGAATGCAGACGAACCATGCTTTTTAGCACAGTGGTTGAGACACAGGCTTGTGGTGTTCAACAGCCCTGTTCCATAGAATCAAACTGACTGTAAAATATAAAATGATTTTTTGTCTTTGTAGGAGGCAAGCTTCAGCCGAGGGTCCTCACTATACAGCAAGAACGAAGCCTCATCCTCCAGCTCCCGCATCAGACAGGGGGGCGAGGAGAAGAAGCCGCCCCTTGTGAAGTCTTCCTCTGTGGCCCCATCCTGGCAGCCCTGGACCCCAGTCCCCTCGGCCGTCAAAAAAGAGCTTTCTGTCGTGGAGGAGACGGCAGGGCAGTTCAGCTCGTTGCCCTTTGACCTGGGCTCAGAACAGAAGGAGCTGGACTTGCAGGGCAAGCGGCGAAGGCACCGATCCCAGCCACAGGCCCCCAGCGACAAGGTGTTCCCTTTCAACCTGGACGACGATAGCATCCGCACCACCGATGTATAGGGAAGATGGAATGTGCTGGTTCCCATTATATTTGAAGTTACTCCTTAATTAACCATAAACATGTTTGTCAAAAAAAAGTGCCCGTTAAAATGAAGTATGAGTGATAAGTGCTTAATGTTTAAAGGAGGGATAATCGTATGGACAATATAAAAAAAACTGGCAATATAAGAGCAGCTTTTTCCAAGGTTGTAGCTAACAAATTATTATCATAAATCTGGCATACACTTCTACTCACTACAGAGGTCCACATGTTATAGCAAGCATGTATTTTTAAAACATATCTGGCAGTACAAAAGTGTAAAGAAATGTGTTTGCGAGCCCTGCTTTATACTAGAATTGGTCATTTCAATTAGAAAGTCAAATGTTCTCCATTTACCAACCAGCTGCCTCCTCTACTGATGCAGCCAGTAAAACAATGAAAATCCATGGTTGCTATAACCTCTGTTACTTTCAAAAGTGCACATTTGAAAACTAAATAGAGTTGAAGTACACAACAGGTCAGATTTACTGAATTATTTTGCTAGCTACAGCCTCTTTAAACATAAGCACCCAGGCGTGGATATGCGTCTTCATAGTTCGTTATACCGGTGAAACAGCGTATTGAAGGAAGGCTCTGGCAGAGTCAACCCTTTTTGGTTTTTAATTTGCTTGTGTGCACTGAACGCTCCGCGCACCTCTCTGTGTCTGTCAGTCTTTACAGCAGCACCAGCAAAAAAAACAACCCATTGCACTAGGAAACTGTTCTAACTAAAGTGTAGGAAAATGTTGATCATTATCTGTGCTACTTTAAAATACTCATTGATTCACAGACGCTCATAGTCTTGGTATATTTCTGTGTCTTCGGGAAGATTCTAAGGCACATTCCACTGTTGTCTATCTGAGATCACACCTACAGGAGAGGAAGTAAAATCTTAAACTTTAATTCTACAAATCTTGAATTAACAAATACCATACAAAAAGCTCTACGGCCATAAGGGCACTAGTAATAATGTGACTTTCATTTACAAACTGTGTTTAGTATCGCTCCCAATAAGAGTTATTCAGTCATGTTAGAGGTGTATCAGTTTCCTCGGCTACAGTCTCACTCAGCATTAATTAAATACAACTTAACAAACAGTACTTAGAAACCAGTAGCACGAGCGGACAGCCACAGTCACAGTTTACTGTCTTTTACACTCACAAAAAGACAAAGGTGGCAGATCTTTAAAAGGAAGTCAGATTACACGTTTGGTCCGCCACGTTCTAGATCCTCTGAATAGACCTCACAGTTACAGCACATAATGGCTCGACTATACAGCTAACAGACCTCAACACACATGCATTAGAGTACCACTGTCACAGCCTCCATCTCAGTCTTACATAGGACAGCTTAGTATTCTTTTATTTCTTTGAATGTACCTTTTCTTGGAAGATGGGTGCCTGTAAGGTGGGAAAATTGGAATTTTATGAAATATGTAAAACATATTAAACATTCCTTTACGGGTATGAAATGCATTGAAAAGAAAAGTTTAAGACAAACCGGATATTGTATTGAAGAGAATGCAGGTATACAGACTTGCTGTAATGAAACAGTGTTGGGCCTCTTGCCTGCTGGGCTTTTAGTGAGAAAATCGGCAATAGATATTTTTGTGGAGATGTAAGTCTGGGAGCATCTTTAAAGTTAGAGAAGAGCTTGATGAAGGAAAGTTAGCACAAGCATGATAAACCAGATGGATATAGAATTACATTAGGGTTTGTACTTCCTCCCAAACTGCTTAACAGCACAATTTTGAAATATGTTACCTATCAATTCTGTTCAAATTGTCTTCAATGTCTTACCTTTTAGGAATTATAAAAAAAAAAAAAAACCAGTGAAAATCGGTACAAATAATTTATTTACATTTTTTAGAGAATATTTAGGAAATATTGTAGACAGACAATGAAACCCAAGATATTCACAAAGCAGCAGAAGACACCCTATCATTTGAATGGCAGTTAACCCTTTCAACACTGCAGGGCTGTATACAGTACAGATCTGGGAAAGATACAGTATACCCTCAAAACTGCAGACCGCTATTACAGTACAGGAAAGAAAACCCTACAGTTCAAAATGTGCCTTTTTTAAATAAAATTATGCATATGTGTTTGAACCAATAACAACAACTTGATAAACTGTATTCTTTGTTTGTAATACTGTAAAATGGGTTTTAAAATGTAATTGTGCCAAAGACTGTTGACAAATCCTGTACACCACATTCCTGAAACCTGTTGATTAATACATAGGTTAAGAACCTTTTGCTTGTTAAGTGTTTTGTAGTGCATCAGTTAGAAGAAATCCTACTGCTCTTTTGCTAAAAAAAAAAAAAAAAAGAAGAAAAAAATGTAATATATAGAAACTGAAAAAATGTGAAAAGCACACATTAAAGTGTTCTTGATGTTTAGCTTTGCTTTCACAGTGTTATTCCGCATTACACAGCAGTGGAATGGACTGACTCACTTATTTATACAGGGAACCCAAATCCCATATAGTTCAGCATTTGAAGTATCTAGAAAATCAGCTTATACAGTACTCTTCATTAGCCTGGTTACTTACTGTAGTATGGTCTAGCTGGCGTATGTGTGCCGACCACTAGAGGGCTCCAGCGACACATTTTTAAAATACATTATTTTAGGTTGCTTGATCATTTCTATTTGAACCATTTGTTGTACAAAGGGGTCACACATTCCCATAACCAAGAATTTAAACTTTTTGTATTAGTTTGATAACGCTTTCCTAACCTTGTTTTCACTTTTAACACAGGTAAAGCCAATTTATCAATAAAGGTACTGACGTTTTCATTTAGCAATTGGATTAATCAAGAAGTTTGTTAATTCATTATTTCTTGTGAAAAGGGGTTTTGATCACAGTCAATTAGGAACAAAATCATGCTACAGACTGTAATAAAGCTTTCAGGGTTACTACTGACACAAGTACCTACAGCACAGCCGTTAGAACATACAGATAACTAGAACTATTAAAGACGAGATCCCTTTAATATCTGCAAACCCACAGGAAGTAGAGGGCAGCTTGATTTATAATTTAAAAGTTCAACTATGTAATGATTGTGTGAGCAGGTTAAATATACTACTGCCGATAAAGATCTGGAGAATAGATTTTTGGGACCGTTAAGAATCATGAAAGACTTGAGAAAAATTACATATATCTTGAGGATTAAGGCTGTTAGGAAAACATACCAGAACACGTAAACCAAATAGTAAGGGTAGGGGAATGATTTTTTTAAATATCGGTATTACACCTAAGGGAGAGAAAAGAAAACGTCAAAGCGCTGTCCCCCTGAGGTTACCTCACAACACTGTGTTCATGCCCTGACATGAACAGTTCCAATCTGCTGGTAATGTTCCTAGGGACAGATACTGCTGAATAGAGTTCTGCATTTCCTGGACTCGCTGGAGCCAGTTCGTTGTGAAAATACACAGGGGAGAATGAGAAGGAGAAAGAAGAAAAACAATGTGAGGTTTCCTGCTCGTAGAACGAGCAGAAACCGGACATTCATGAAGATTCAAACACCGTTTCACCAGCCATTGCACTGGTTTAACACATTCAGTGTTTGTCAGCCAGCCTGACAAGTCCTTGGCATTGTATCTGCTTAATTCTGGAATGGAACTGAGCGCTCACTATAGGA
Organism: Acipenser ruthenus; assembly: GCF_902713425.1. Classification (NCBI taxonomy): domain Eukaryota; kingdom Metazoa; phylum Chordata; class Actinopteri; order Acipenseriformes; family Acipenseridae; genus Acipenser; species Acipenser ruthenus. Next base: position 7,425,885 of record NC_081225.1, on the reverse strand, counting down.
CCCCCAGTTTCCAAAGTCCAAGAGATATCAGTTACAATAAAATTGCTTTCAAACTAAACACACTTTTAAACAAGAAACAAACAGAACACAGTGAAAACCATTTAGAATCGCTGGCTAATAGAATCAGCTGTTGCATATTGTAATCCTAAATTGTGTTTCCTTTGCCGTTCACCGTTCAAAATTAAGATGTACAAATTGCTTTAAAGGTTTTTAAACAGAACAACTGCAGTCTGGAAAGTTTAAATTCACTGACTGGAGGTTACCAGGTTGCCCAATGTCACAGGGCCACAGACCTGCTCCACAGTATGGTGGACGCTGTTGTTTTAAGCCCACCCCCTCTGCATGAACACTGACTCCCGGACATGTGGGTTTAAATATGCTGCCCTCTCCCACTGGAATTCTCTCCCAAAGGAGATAGGGGGCGTGTGAATGTTTTTCAGATCTTAAAATAAAAAAGGCTATTTATTTTAGTTTTACTTCAAAGTTTAATTTGCTGTTATAGTGTTAGTAAGCAAGGCAAATGGCGATCTAAGCAAAGACAATAAAATCATACAGATACGAACACATAATATGATATCAAACAGGTAAATAAATACAGTAGACTGAACCTCAAACTGACCTATAATCTATACCATGCTATCATAATAAAATGCGGTTAAAAACTTAAATTTCATAATTATATGATAATTATATCAAACCTTTATAGCTGTCTAATGGCTGATGAAATATAAGTATGAATACACAGAATAAAACTAATCAGAAACTATTTCGCTGCAGAAATGACCCGTTACATATTCTTAGTTTCTTGCTAGTTTTATCATTTAAAAATTATGTTATGTATCTCTTATGAAGTGAGCCTGTTTGTTCTGATCACAACCCAACTGGACAACCTGATTCAATGCCACTATAGTCTATAATGGAGGTAATAATAGGGAAACTCCAACACGCTCAATCAGAATTCTCAGGTAAGACTATAAGAAACTAAGTAAATAAAACAAACTTTAGACCAATGCCTTCAGTACACTGAAGTAGGCACTAGCCAAAAGTTTGTCAGAGGTTTCATAACATTTCATGTTTCATACATTTATATATGCAGTAGTATAAACACAGTATTTGTAAAAGAATTGACACCTACACTAAAGGTTACAAAAATATTTATCAGATATGAGTCAGAAGTAAGGAATCACACAAATAAAGAGCAGAGACCCACTATGCTGTCAGCAAAGATATACAGTGTAAGGTCCTGGGGGAGGGTTTTCACTTTGAGCACAAGAAGCAGTAGTGCCTTAAGCTACTCTAAAACCCCTAAACTCTTAACCTTTTAAAGACCAGACTTCATTTGACTTGCCATAAGCATTCCATCTAACAAAACAAAACAAAAAAACATTTTCATTTCATCATGGTAAAGGCGAATTGGAAATGTAAACCTACAGTAGCTTAGAATGTGATTTGAAAACACAACCAGCCTAGGGTTCCCTTTGCACCAGTCTTTACCGGGCTAACTAGCCACAGTAAAGGTCCTCACCATGCAGCATTAGCAGCATTAGGAGCATTATACCTGTTGAGATTTTCATTTCAGTTTTGTTTTGTTTTTATCAGAAGACGACTCCTGTCTTTTTTAACTGATGAAAACAGCCAGAACAGCACAAGCAGGTCACCATGTCCATGCTCCATCACGCAGACCTACAGAACATTGCCTGGCCACTTTATTAAGAATGGTGTTCTACTTTTATACCCTGGGTCCCCTGATTACTCTGGAAAGTAGAACGAATAGTTTACTTAAGCATTGTACTTAAACTCTTGGCTACTTTCAAGACAGTAAGCACCGATCCATCGTACCAGAATTGTGCACTAATGGTTTGAGGAACATGACAGAGACTTCAGGCATTATCCATGGCCACCACAATCCTCAGATCTCAACCCAACCGAGCACGTTTGGATTTTCATCGTCCTACATCTCTGCACCAGGTGCATGAAACATTAAGATCGAATGGATTAACATCCCTCAATACACTTTACAAGTTGAAAGGCCATTTTGTCACATGATTTTAATTCAATGGAAGTCTGTTTAGTCCTCGGCAGTTGGAATTTTCCAGACAAGCTTACAGACAGATAAAAAAGTGATAGAAAAAAATACAACTGAATATTGGATTGACATAACTCAGAACCACTTAATGTAATTACAAACATCATAAAGTGAACGGGGAAAAAACTAATGGAATGACATAAAGCTACTTCTTCTAAAGCAACAAACTGGACACAGCGCCTGAATTCAGATACTTTATACAAGTTTTTTTTAACTAATGTGGATCATTTCAACTTGACATAACCCAGAATCACATAATGTAAGGTACAGAAGTATTTTAGGACTGTACATATATGTTTTGTGAATAGAAATCAAGGCAAAAGGACAAGACATTACTTGCAAAAGACAATAAATCTTTTAAAGTTAAATCTTTTGCCTACCATAGTGTTAAGGTCATACCACATGCATGGTGTGACATGTCTTTATGTGCTGCTGTAGGTGAATGTGGCTGACAATTTTTGCAGCTGCTAAACATGTACAGCTTTTGAAATTGTCAAAATGTTCTACACTGATAATAAAATGTTACAAAACAGATCTACAACTAGCCGATTTATTCAAAAGTTGTAGATACACTGCCAAAAAAAAAAAAAAATCAGCAATTGTGGCATATGAGTTATTAGGTTTCTTTTTGTTGTACATTGCCCATGCTTAATAAATGAATGAGTGTTGTGTGTAAACCAGTGGTTAAAGTGGAATCTGGAGCTGGGGAGCCCAGTCCCCAACCCACAGGGTCTTTCTTATTGTTGGGTCCCTCTAATATGAATAACTTCAAATCAATATAGATATATATATTATTATTATTATTATTATTATTATTATTATTATTATTATTATTATTATTATTATTATTTATTTCTTAGCAGACACCCTTATCCAGGGCGACTTACAATTGTTACAAGATATCACATTATACATTATTTCACATTATACAGATATCACATTATTTTTACATACAATTACCCATTTATAGCCCAAGAGCCTATATTTTTTTATAACCTAAGAGCCTATATTTTTATTATATTTTGTATTGTAATATGTTAGGAGAATCTTGTGGAAGTCTTGCTCTTACTAATGTTATTTAGTATGTCTCATGTCACTTAGGACAGTCCTAAATTCTTCAGCTGGGATAACCAGGATTTTTCTTTATATATTTGCGGAGTAATCTAGGAATTAATTATTTTATATATTTTTTGTATATGGTAGGGAGGAGAAAATTGTTTGGGACGATTTGGCGGTGGTCTGTTACTTAAATAACGGTTGTTAAGAATGTGCACTAGAATTGGTCGGAATTCTCCCAGAACTCACCTTTTTGGTGAAAAAGGAAGCGTTTCCATGCTTTTACAAATTACCTGGGTTCACGTGAGTTGGGCAGGAAATACTTGCGAGTTAAAGGTCAAGACGTGAATTCGCTACAGACGGTATTACCGTCAAATTGTCAATGATTTAAAAGATAGATCCATCTAGAGAATGGCAGTGATGAAGCCAATTTGCTTGAAAACGTTAAAAGTAGACCGAACATTTCCATCATATTGCTGCAGTGACATTGTAGATGCTAGTATAACAAGTTATGTAAATTAGATACTGTTTTAGCAGACAAATTTCATTAAGTAAACATTTATTTCAATCTTTTTGGAACTAAACGTATAAATGAAAAACTGCTGTATTTTTCATTCTCACCGTACAAAGTGAAAATACCGTCAAAACTCGACCACGTACCCGGGTTATGTGGTTCATGGAAACGGAGTAGTAGAACAAACTAAATGTATCGAATTTGCTAAATGCCAGGAGTCGTGGTACCTTGTTGTGGGTCCTACTAATTACCACAAATTACCACAAAGTACCCCAAAGTTATCACAAAGTACCCTAAAATTACCACACAGTAAACACAAAGTTACCACAAAGTACCCCAAAGTTAACACAAAGTACCACAAACAATATTTAAATAACATAAACAACAATGCATTTTACTCTTAGAAAAACATGCTTGTTAAATAAATAACAGACACATTATATATATAACTTACAGAGACTAGAGGGTGAACTATGCATCAACAACTGCTAATTAGTAGGACCACTTTTGGGTGCTATAGATCATAAGCCCCATTACACTTAGTAAGACTGTCAGTTCAACGGCAGAGCAGTAACACTACAATGGCATTTGGTATTTTCAAATTTCGGTAAGGTAACTATTACATAAAAATGACATCAACCAGAAAGGAACCTGTTTGAAGGAATGTTTTCTTAAAAGAGTCCATAAGAGTCCAAAAGTTGATCATGCTGGTTCAGGATACTTGGTGGTGGTCTGAGGAGCTGGGTAAACTAGTCTTAGAAAGAACAGGTAAATAAAAAGTCCCTTGATTTAACACGTGTTGCAGTTCCCCAGTCACCAGCTCACATGTAGCAGGGTTCAGCAGTGTGGACAAACCCTAATCTCTTATAAATGTTTGCTACTATTCAGTTAACTATTTCGTTTTAACTAAAAGCATTTATCGTCTTCAGTTGGACAGATCTGTTTCAACCTTTTGTGGCTAAGGTTAAACTGGCTTATTTATCATATACACGGACCTCTCTCTCTCTCTCTCTCTCTCTCTCTCTCTCTCTCTCTCTCTCTCTCTCTCTCTCTCTCTCTCTCTCTCTCTCTCTCTCTCTCTCTCTCTCTCTCTCTCTCCACACACACAAACATAATAACCCAATCCCACCTCTCTTCCTCCCATTTAGACACGCAATTGAATTCCTGGTTACTGGTTACTGCGCAAGGGGTCGTTAGGGTGACCATTATAGCTGCTCGAATTTACCACATCAGCTGTCAAAACACCCAGAATGAGATTTGAACTAGCTGTGTACATTAATACAACACTTATGCTTGCCTCCGAATTTATGTGCACGTTTTTATTTGTTGTTCCGGCAAAAATCTTTGATTTTAAAGAATAACGCCTTTTTTTTCAGTAAAACTGTTTAAAAAGCTTTGTGTCGCTTTTAGACTTTTTGCGATGCATTAATCACGTCTTAAAATCAGTTTTTATATGTGAAGTTTTGAAGTTTGGACGTTTGAATATGAGGGCAAGCTGTGATTTAAAAACTAATTGTTCAGGCAACGACACAGTCTGATTAGAAACTTACACACATCCTTCGTTGATTATTATTATTTTTTTTTTTTTTACAGAACTTTTTTGTTCAACATTCACATTCAACATGGTTCTAAGATTGATAGCGTCATGCATTCTTTTTGCGACTGTGGTGGACTCACGACTGTTAAAGAAAAGACAGACGCCCTGCCCGGAGATCTGTGATGCGTCTCGGTGTGCCACTGTCCCCAGCCCTTGCTATTATGGGGAAGTGAAGGATGACTGTGGGTGTTGCGATGTCTGCAGCTCCGGGGAAGGTGACATCTGCGGGCGCGGTTTGGGGGTCTGCGGTGAAGGGATGCAATGCGTCTTCCCGCCCGGCAGGCACCATCGCCGGGGCTCGTGTGTGTGCTCCTCCACCGGGCAGGTGTGTGGCAGCGACGGGAGGACCTACCCCAGTACATGCCGACTGAAAGCCGAGAACAGGCGGGCCGTGTTGAACAGCACCCCACCTGTGATCCTCATACAGAAGAGCCCCTGTGATTCTGGTAAGCGAGGCTTTCTCCTCTTCATCTTCATTGTCCAGTTGTGTCAGATGTAATTACTCGGTAATGTAATTACCCTGCTACAATTTACTCAACTCAATTTACTCAACTTTGTGAATGCCCAGAAACATGTTGTTACAAATAATGTACTACTACGACTACTTCTACTACTAATAATAATATAACTAATAATAACCACTATTATTCTTGTATTAATATTAACTGTCTGTTATAAATTAGGATATTGCATGGTTTTCCATAATAAAATAAGGGGTATATTTTCAAACAGTTAAAACCAGTCATTAAATAAAGGAGAAAATACCAAGTTCGTTTTACAAAATGCGATCCAAAACTGTGCTTAAGAGACATTTAATTAACTTAGTTTGGATTCTAGTTTTGTTTAAAAAAAAAAAAAAAAGTGTTACAGACTGTGCCCCTTACAGGTAGATACACGCTATATGTCTCGGTTTTTCTCTGTCAAGTGGTATTTGGGGTTTTTCTCTGTCGAGTGGTATTTTGCGATGCTGTACTGTAAGATGATAACAACACATTTTCAGGAGATAAAAAGTACAAGAATTAAGTTGACAACAGTTCTGAAAAAATATTATTGTCTTAATTTTCAGATATAAAACACATGCATTTTTGAGAACAGAATCAAGTCCAGTACAATAGCAGGTTTGTGTTATATGCAGCTTTGAGTAACATTTTAGACAATTAGACTTATGTGTAGTAATGTTGGCTAAACTAATTGGCACGTGTGGCAGGATGAAAGCTTGTGTATAGAGCTAAGTTTTCTATTGAGTGCTAATTGGGGAATAGCCACCTGTATATAGGGGTAGACAATCCTTTGTTTGGGAAGGGGAGTCAGGTGAGTGTAACTGTGCTGTGTGAGTGAATGCCCAGTCTATATTATATTGTTTTGTGTTTAACCTTTTGTTTTGGCCCTTGTGCCTTTTTCTTTGTTCTGTTTGTACATTAAACGCCCGGCAACAGCACTTCACTGCAGCTTCTGTCTCTGAGTCTCTCCGGTAACAGCTTGGGCCTGGACGCTGTCCTGCCGCAGCATGGTTTAATAAACTCAACTACAGTTCCACATTTTCCCCACTAGACACCACTGGTAAATACAGCTTGGATCACCTCATTTATTTCCAGCATTGGCTTGAGATTATTACAAGTTTGACAGTTTGCTCGTAAGGCGCTTTTCAAACTTCAGAAGTTTCATGCTCAATGAACTGCTGCGGACATGAGGTGTGTTGAGAGGTAGTAAAGATTGAGAAAATATAATTACTTTAACTGCAAAGTTTAAGTCTGGAGAAAGAATTAAATAAACTGAATGTGCACTGTACTTGTGCAGTTTACCGTGGTTTTCCCATGCTTATTCATACACGATTGCTTTACTACTGCACTTTACTATACTTAGGATACCATGGTATAACACACGGGTGGCCAAACTTCCTAACCCTACCAGACGCATACCAAAATTTCCATATGGTCGATTGCCGCAAGACACATACTGTAAAACATGAAATGTTTGCGAGCAAGACATTTTAAGTGCTAGCATTGTTGTGCAGTACAGTAGTTGTTAGGCTAGATCTACAGTGTATTAAACTTTAAATGTAACACACTGGTGTTTTTCCATTATTTCTGTTTATACTGTATGTATTACGCACTTTAAATAAAATATATTTAGTTGTTATGAAGCAAAATACAATAACTGACCTGATTTCACCAAAAACACAACATAAAAACACACATGTTTGTAAGGATTCTTATTGACAAGCTCTTCCCTTGAAGATCTGAATGCTGGGTTTTAAAAAAAAGAAAGATGTGTATTTTTTATGACTGCTGCGTGTATTAAATTTTGTTGAGCTCTGTGGATGACAAATAACATTTAATGCATTCTCTAGTCTAGCGCCAACACTCCATTTTTATAAAAAACATTCATTCATCTGAATAACAACGTTTGCCACGTGCGACAATCCATGCTTGCCATACAAAACCTTTTTGAGTCGTTAAATCAGCTTCTTTACTAAACGCTGAAAGCAGCCTTAAGCTTTATCCAGGAGGATATTCAGATGAAAATGTGTTTTCATGATGTTTGAGGTTGCTCGCCTTGTACAGGCTACAGACACAGGTTTACCACTGTTCAGCGAAAGCGAACTCCTTCTCCCAGTCTGGTGTAAAGCCTCATACTTTCGTTTATTACTTTATTATGGTCTCTATTTTTATTAGCTATGAAAACCTATACTCATAATTAGCTCTGTATTAGAAAATGCTCCTTCGAACAAGTGCGCCTTCAGAATTGGAACAGACTTGGAAAATCTGATTGGGAGTTCCAAAGGTAGGCATAATAAAAAAATGCCCTTTCTCCCTTCGTTTGCATTTCGACCATGCTAATGTAAAGTGTGTTTGGAGTCATAAGGAGACAGCAATTCAGACAGATAAAGAAGCAGGACAAGTCTAATCAGAACCTTATCAGTCAAAATCAAAACCTTAAAATCAACTCTAAACCGCATGAATAACTGCTTTGAAACAGCATCAGCAGTGTGACAAGGTTGATTCTGCCTTGCAATAAAATATGTGTTGTTGTTGGAGACATACAGTATCCTATCCCAGTACTGCAAGATTTGGCAGCACACTGTCTGTATTTATAATTTAATATGAATTAGATAGGAGTTGGGAACACAATGTTGACAGTTTGTATTGTGGTGCTGGAAATAAACTGTTTTCTTACTGAGTCTGCTGGGATGGACTAAAAACACATATGGGCAAGTATTCATTCTATATTTCATTGTGACACAGCCAGTCCAGCAAATTCACAGCATGGCTCTGCGGTGAAGTCATTATTCACAGAGCAAGCAGTTTAGGCTCATTTTGCTGTCTCTGGTACTCCGTATTCTGAAATAATAACAGCTCTGTACCTGCTAGTGCAAACGGGCCTGGCTCGCTGACTGCATACACACTCTCTTTAGGAAGAATGTTTGGACTCTTCCTCTGTCTAAAAACTAGTGTGTTAAAAGGGAATCTTTTTAATATAAAATAAATGTGCCCTTCTGTCACTGCATGTATAATTGTACCATGTTAAATGTCCTATCTATGCTATACAGGCGACCGAACGTGGTGATCAAAATATTCAACCACTTGTACTGTACTGTAGAAGAACCGATAGTTGAAAATGTCATTATCGCTCTACTATGGTTTGCACTGCACAGGCATGCATGTTTCTATGAGCAAAACTCAACCCTGGAGGATCACAACAGGATTTAGCATGATTTAGCAAGAAGGTATGTAGAAGAATGCTGACTGCTGTTCTGTGGAGGTCTGTTCATGGATTAATTCCTAGTATTTTTAGATCAGGTGCACTTTTTACGAAATCTAATGTTTAATGTGTTTTTTTTTTCCAGTATAATTTAGCTTTTATTGTTAAAAAGCAGACCTTCTTTACAGTTAATATTTTATAAGGTAGTTTTAGCTTCCCCCGGCACATAAAATCCTTTCTTGGGGCAAAAACAGTATAGTGTGTGTGTTTTTTTATATGTACTTGTAAGTGCTTGCTCTCCTACGGTGCACAGATGGAGCTGTCTGGCTAGTTTGTGTTTTTATTTCGTCTTCTTTCTAAACCCTAGAAAAACCCTACTGCTGCTGCTTATGTGTCCTAATGCAAATGGAATGGCTATTAATTTAGTTTCTAGCCACCTGGCACATGCAAAACAGATAAAGGGAGAGATTTTTGTAGTGGCCTTAGATTTTCATCAATGGTTCTGTAATGGAAAATGACTTCCTGTTAGTTAGCTGACAAAGAAAGGCTGAGTTTTTTTCCCCCAGTATATTTCATGCAGTGTACAATTGGCTGCAAATGTATAAAAAATGTTGCAACGTGAAAAAATACTGGAGACACTGAAAGTGTACTACAGTTGGCTTACTAATTCAGTCAAACAGCTCCCTAGCAAAAACCCATTGGAACACCATGTATGTTACCCTGATGAAACAGTAACAGAACCATTGACATGCAATAGCACAGCCCAGCAATGGCAACACAATGGATTTGGAACACAAATGGATTTGGAACACAAAAGTGGGGGGGGCCTTGTCCAGTAAGGTATAGTACATGACAATTTACTGAAGTAGAACTGTATTGTAATTCTGATCTAGAAGCACACATGTAGCAAGTGCTGTCAAAACAGCGTTGCATAACTTGTTGAGGGTCAGTTCCAGTATACAGTATTTGCACTTAATGATTGCCGATTCTTTTAGATGTTATGTAAAATTCCCTAAAATACATTTGTAGATAATTCTTGACAATCATTTTACCAGCATGCTCCAGACAAGCAAAATATCATGTCACCTTCCAATCGAGATTCAGATATTTTGAGATAAGAGATCTCTTTATGCTCCATTGCTTCTGGCAACTAATAGGCTGAAGCATGCCAAGCTACAACAGCATGTCATACCCATCATCTTCAGCCATCCTTGGGGCATTTACCTTAACATGTGAGTCATTACTCCAGAGGCATACTGAGGCAGATGCTGGATATACAGTAGTGCTCCCTTGGGATAAGTACACCCTTTAAACTGCAGAACATACCACACATAATGATTTTCCCCAAGCACATGCATTCTCATTTTTAGACAGAACACAGATGTCTCTTAGCTATAGCCCCCAACTACAGCATTATAAAGGAAGAGCACTCTATGTGGGGTAAAACCAAAAGTTTACCAGAATTTGAACAGTAGTTTTGCAGGTTTGCCCATGCTTTTCCCATGGTTACACTATGCATTTACCATAGTGTACCATGGTTTGCTTTACATTGCTTTATTATTACACCTTGCTATGCAATTACCATGTATAATAATAATAAATACTGGCAGCCAAATATAAGATGGGGAGTTGTGGCTTGGCGAGGTCAAAACGTTATCAAACTAAGTCGACAAACACTTTGGTTCTGGATAAGGTGGTTATAAGGGTGTCTTTAAGGAGAAACAGATTGGGTTTGATATGGTTGGTTTTGATTTTAAATCATGCCATTCCATTGGATATGACAAAACATAGTGTGTGCTGTGTAAATCAGCACTAAACAGGTTTCAGTTTACTTCTGAAAGTGGGAGTCATTTGCTCCTGTATGCATTCACTGTTAATAGTTGTTGGGTATTGATTTGCATATACTGTACAAACATTTATTTGCTTGTTACAAGTCCAGACATTTTGTTTTGGTGGTTACTGTAAAAGTAAAAAGAAAACAAAACAAAGAATGTTGCTCTAGACTGGCGATATGCCTGTGCAACACCCGTGCATGCCTGATATTTAATGACTGTGTCCTTGGGAAAATTATATATTTGCCTATATATGTGTGTGACCACCTGTCCACTCACATACTGTCTGCTGTTTTGCCCCAGCTTTGAAGACAGGTCTCATCAGTAAGTGCAATTCACCACTCAGAATAATTGCTTGCGCTGTCAAATCAAAAAACGGACAAATACAAAAATAATTTCACCGTCCTTCAACAAACTAGGGGCCCTGTTTTGAAGAAAGCTCATTTTTTGAAAGCAATAAAACAGTTTTGGCATTTTCAGAAACAGCTAAGTTGCTTAGGAGTGGTTTACAGTTAGGAGCAGTAAAAAAAAAGAACTACAGTGCCATTGAAGAATGCTAGTTTCCAAAACTCCAGTACACATCACAGTATATTATCAGACCCTGAATTCAAATACAAAACACAAGCAAACAACCAGGAGATTTTATACACAAGAAAACCAATGCTAATTAGATTAAACGTTTTGAAGAAGGCTGGAAACAGTACACAGTTTGGTTAGGTGCCAATAGGCTTTCACGATGTGGAATAACTGTTTATCCAAGTATTTCAAACAAACCCTATTGGCTTCTAATTTGAAACACCTAACCTGCCTTTAGTTTGCCAATGCAGGCAGTATACAGAATATTTTGCTGGCAGTACAATTGTAAAACATGCTAGTTAAATGTGAATTTTCAGGTGTGAATTCTGAGAGCTTAGAATTGTTGTTTCTAGCTAATATAGAAGCACTTTTTATTATTATTATTATTATTATTATTATTATTATTATTATTATTATTATATTACTTTGGTAATATATTTGTCAAGAGAAAGTAGCTTCACATATTTTTTTTACTGTTTCCTTGCCTTTTTTATGATCTTTACAGTGTTATTGAGTGGCAATTTTTCAAACATTGTATCTTTATTTTTTGCTAAGTGTGTGTTAAAGTGATGATTCAGAAGCTGTTCTTCAGTTCTAGTTTCCTGCCATAGACAATATGCAATGCAGGCGATATCAACCAAAGTGTCTTTAAATTAGTAAGCACCAGCGCCATCTAGTGCACATTAGTGTATTGCCAGCAAAACAAAAGGAAATGTGTTCCAAACTTGGTCAATAGATGGTGCTTAGTTTTATAAAGACACTATGGCTGATCTAGCTTATGTCACATATAGGCTACTGTCAGGCTACTGAAAACTTTCTCCATCAGGGCAACAGAACGTGTATACCGGGTCCTTCAGTTAATATGGTGTCCAGTATTTGAATATGTTTTTTTGGTCCAGTAATATACATATATATTGTGTGCACATACACATGCATACAGAACTGTCCATCTGAAATGCATAAGATTGAACAATCTATTCTTGAAACGAATAGCAGCTGCTCATTTATTTCTTACTTCCCCAGGTCCCCAGAATCCAGACAGCCTGCGATACAAGTTCAACTTCATTGCGGACGTGGTGGACAAGATCGCCCCGGCTGTGGTGCACCTGGAGCTCTTTCGCAGGTTCAGTTCTCACTTGGCCACACAGTTTAAAGGGGTCTTAGCTGATGAAATAATGCCATAAATCTCAATTGTCATGCACTTACTCTATTTTTATAAACAAATATATATATATATATATATATATATATATATATATATATATATATATATATATATATATATATGTATATATATTTGGTACCACACTAGGTCAAATAAAATTATCAATTTATTTGGCTTTAGGTATTCTCTTACTGTCTTCGCAGTGTCTTTAAGGGTCACAGCATGGCTGCAAAGCATGTCAGTCAATAAGGAAGCTGCTTAGTAGTTAATGACAGGAATAATGACATTGAAGAAGTGGAAATTTGACTTAGGAAGTGCAAGAATACCAGACAGGCATAAAGACAGAGATTTCTTTAGCCTGGTATTGTGCTAGATTTAAATGAAAATACATGTTTGCAAATCTCTTCATTTGAGACCTATGTAGTGAAGTGCAAATCAGGAATATAGAACACCCAAAAGAAAAATAAATTTGAAAACGCTTATTGTGGAAAATTATACAATAAAATCTGACACGGTTTACTGAATCCTTGTTATATTCACCTCCTGGTTTCGCAGCTGCATACTTGGGAATATTCCCAAGGTCTGGGAATACTGGGAACAAGTTACAGGCGCTTTAGCAAGAATGTTGAGCCTAAGGATGCATGTCTCTCTAGAATTGTGTCTACTGGTTTGGACCACTAACACTGTTAAGAAAGCCAGTTTATATGTTGTGGAACACAACATTAATCTCAGCACAGACAGAAACATCAAGTGAAAAGACAACTTAATCTTACTTGGCAAGAAACAATGACCTTGGAATGTAGCTGACCTTCAAAGCGTGTTGAGAGTTTACAGACGACAGTATTAAGATTTGCCACAGAAGATCACTTTGAGTTTAAAATTTTATGGAATTTAACAGAAACCCTCTGCAGTTTTTGACCTTTTTGTCAATCAGAATAAAGTTTATAATAGGACAGGATTAAATGTCGCTTTGGGTAACTTTGAGACTTGGCTTTGAGACTTTAAAGGGGGCCTGTGGCAAAGTGGCTACTGATTAGAAACAGGTGCAGGGGTGATGCAGTGTAGAAATAATCACACAGAAGGAAACTGTAATCCGTTTAATAAATGGATTGCAGTCCAAATAATAAAAACACGTTATCCGCCTATCCGCCCCACAATAATACAATACGTGGTCACCACTCTGGGTGCATGCAGCAGTGCTCGTGGTGGGTGATAACAATTAAACAGTGACTGTGGTGTAGTGTTGTTCCGGGTAGTGCTGGCCCAAGGCCATATCTCAGGAGACGTGTTAGCCGTCTAGTGATTTACAAAAACAAAAGACAATTACTAACAGTGACAAAACAAACAAAACACTCACAAATCCTTTTTCAGTTTTTAGGAGTTTTCTCCCGGTCCTTCCATTTCCTTGTCTCTCGAATCAAGTGAAGGAAAAGATTTGCGATTATCCGTCCTCTTTATGCTATCACGCATGACCCCTTGGTACACGAGTGCAGCTGTCTCTACTATCTGCAGCTGCTACGTCGTTTCCCTTCTGGGTCAATACGTTCCTGCAACGGAGTCTCACCTTCTTCCAGACTGACCGACTTCCCAGGCCGGGGAAAAAACTGTCAGGCCAGCCTGTCCAAAGACTTCCCCTTTCGCTGCTTAGTGCCCTCTCAGGTTGGGAGGGAGATTTACAACCAAAACTCATTGTATTTCTGTCACAGGGCCCCATCTTGAAAAAGTTTGGATTTAATTTCAGCTGAAGCTGCTATTGTTGCACTTTTTTATGAATACCAATTTTATTCATGTAGCTTACTTTATGTACAAGCAATCCACAGTTTAACATATTAATATTGAGAATAATATTTTAAGGGTTTTGAATTTAGAATCTTTTTTGGGAGAGTGGGAGTGGAGGGCTGGGGTTTCACTGATTAATTAGAAATACATTTATATTGAATACAGGATAACGTGTGTGGGACATCACTGAACAATACTGAGGCAGACACAGAGCATTGGGTGTTGACACACCACACAGGCGCGCAGATTTAATTAACACAATTTCTGACACTAGGGTACCAGCAATGGTAGTCCTAGTGTCACATTTAATAAAGAAAACAAAACAAAGCTAAAAATAAAAGTTTTCTACACAAGGAGAGCGCTAGCCTCACTAAAAGAGACGTCCCACTCCAGGAACCTACTACACCACGAAAACCCTCTCTATACACTGTTTGGGATCAACCTCCCCTAAACTAACCTACTTCTGGGCTTCCGGTCCCGGCATCCTCACAGCGAATCCTGATGCTTCAAACGGCCTTGGCTGGGCAATGCCTTCACAAGCACCGTCCTGCAGTTGAAGGGTTCCGTAGTGGTTAATCCTGCGGAGCGGATGCTCCTCTCCTTGATGTCAACAAGTGCCTAGCTTCCACACAGCGCCCGTCTGTGTAGCAATGGCGGTGCAGTCGCCTCGAGCTGTGGCGCAGACGCATTTTGAGTTGTGCGCATCCTCCCCGGACACGCCCCCCAGCCAATCCGGACCTCCCAATCAGCTCAGTGCCGGATGAGCCTAACTGCTCAATTGGTTGCCAAGCAACGCGTCTCCTGTTCCACAGCAAGTATTGGCTTTCTGCTGCAGATCTACAGCAATACCCAGCCAGATGTTGCTATTTTTAATTTAGCAATATTAAGAGCTAAGATGTAATAAATAGGGGACAATTTTGCAGTTGAGCCAATTTTGAGGCAATACGTGTTGTGACACTTGTTTCATCATAATTCTATTTATTTCTTTTTTCAGATTGCCGTTTACCAGCCAGGAGATCCCCGTGTCCAGTGGCTCAGGTTTCATTGTGTCTGAAGATGGCTGGATCGTAACAAACGCTCACGTTCTCTCGAACAAGCAGCGCATCAAGGTGGAGCTGAAGAATGGAGAGCATTGCGACGCCAAGGTCAAAGACGTGGACCAGAAACTGGACATTGCACTCATCAAAATCGAGTCAGAAGTAAGATCAAGAATCAGTAACTGACTACTGCAATTGTAAAAGCTTAATTGAAAGGAGGGGAAGGTAGAAGTTGATCTGGAAGGAGTTAAACAAGTTTGGAAAAATGACCAGTAACAAGGATTTTCAAACCTGTTTACCTCAAAACATCATGAGCCCAATAAAGTTACCAATTTAGAAATAAACAACTCTGACATTTAATTGAAGGGCTGTAGTCTGAAGTCTTTACCTTGTTTATATGCATGTTTATCTAATTGGATTCAGGATACCCATTTGAGGAATAGATTCCAAAATATTTTATTTTCTGTGCATGTAAACCAGTTTTGAGCTGGAGTCGTTATTGGATTTTAATCGGATGCATGGGTTCAGAAGCATTGATTTCTCCGAGACCCATTGAGTTTGGCATGTAAACTGTACATTTGTTTTCTGATTAATGTTTGAATTTCAAGTGGTGATTTTTTTTTCCTTCAGGCAAAAATAATAAAAAATTGAGTAAATAGCTGTAAGAATGCAAACAAAACAGCATTCATACTGGACTGTTAACAATGAAGAAATATACCGTTTGTTTTCAAACACTGAATTCCATCAGAAAGCTAACCATTCTGAAACATTGGCCAGCTGGCTGTTCTTAGCAATACAATAATATCAAGTATGTCAGGAGAAATTCCTTCAATAATAAATAATATGTTTACTGCGGCCTGCAGGCATACAAAAACAGATAACTAAATCTTCAAATCTATGGTGCTAAAACTGTCAGGAGAGTACAGGAGGTATCTTGACTGTCGTGGAGTGTATTACTCAGTGAGTGAGAGGGTGGTTGCCCCGAGGAGAGGATATACCAATGTGTGATATTATACAGGTGCTGTATAAATCAATACTGTCTATCCTTAACCAAGAACACGCAGGCATTGACAGGCAAGAAGGTGAGCAATGCAGGTGATCCTGTTTTATTAGTAGTTTGGATCTGAGCACTTACAAAGGACTTGATACACATGGAAAAAAAATGTGGCAGTAGACCATTTCATTTCTGCAAATACACCCCTGTGTGGTTGTTACATTAAAAACAATTGCCATAGTAAATATTTCAATTTGTCCATCACTTATGATAATGGAACTGCAATAGTTTAAATAGTTTCTTGCCACTTGTATTGCATCACAATTGTGTTTTTTTCTGATAAAATGTGCGTTTGCTTTATGTGCCTTTTGTGTGAGATGTATAATATTTGAGTGTAAAATTGAATCTGCTTGTGGGATAATGTGGCCATACACTATCACACTGTGGTTTACCATTTACTCAGCCAGTGAATGACTTTTCTCGTGTTCTGAACTTGCTCTCCCTTTGCCTCTGCCAGAGCCCTCTGCCGGTGCTCCTGCTGGGGCGTTCGGCAGACCTGAGACCCGGGGAGTTTGTGGTCGCCGTGGGTAGCCCCTTCTCGCTGCAGAACACAGTGACCACTGGCATCGTCAGCACCACCCAGCGTGGGGGCAAGGAACTGGGTCTCAAGGACTCAGATATGGAGTACATCCAGACTGATGCCATCATCAACGTGAGTCTGCCCTGCACACTCAAAACTCAAAATCTCTTCTCCACTAAAAGAAAAAAAACATTCTGTTCTATAAGTAAACTGATAAGAAATCCAATCCAATAATATCCTATGTTATGTGTATCGTTCTCTATTGTTGTTTTTACTTAGCTCGTTTATATCATTTCTGTGTAAGAACAAGATTGCAGATTGAGCAGCATCTTCAAAATCTGTTCGGGGACTGCATTTGCTCAAAGCACATTTCTCAATTTGATTATAACGCTTTACTCAAAGACCGCAGAAGCTGTATATTCTTTTCTGTTTCGTTCTTTGCTTGTTTGATATTTTCCAATTCGCAATTTGAGCAAAATACCAAAATCGCGAAATGGTTATTTTTGTCGGTGATTGACCGAGTTTGAGTGTAGATTAATATGCTGCGTAGAAATCTAATCACTTATGTAAGCGTGTTTTTTTACACATTGAAATGGTAAATTTATACATTTTGATTTCAGAAAATAAATAATAAAAAATAAAAAAGATTTCAAGTTAAGTTCGGAAGTAAAACTACAAAGGATTGAATTTTATAATATTTCCTGTGTACATTTTTATTTTCAGTATGGAAACTCCGGAGGACCCCTTGTTAACCTGGTAAGTTATTAAGTTTAAAACGTATATTTAAAATGAAACTGTGTACTTATTATTATTATTATTTTTAATCACATCACTTACTGTTTCTATTCCTCCTCAAAAAATCAAATATTGCATCTCACAAGTTTAACCTGATCAGCTATAAGTATATATTCAGGGTTCTCCCCAGGCCTTGTTAGCTGGGCGGGCCACCCGGCTAAGTGGCTGTCGCCACCCAGTTGAAAAACCCTGAGCCGCCCGTCTTGCAGATGGTACTGTGCCTTTAACGATAAGGAGTGGTTGCGTTGCTAGCTAGGGTAGATGGTCTCCATCCACCCATCGCATAGCGGCCCTAACCGTTTATCTGCCATGATCAACCTCTTCAGCAACGTTAGTTTAGTATTGAACAGAGAAGATTAGTTCAGAAATTGTAGATCCTACCAAAGTTTTCGTACACTGTTCCGTGCGCTGCCATTGCTGGTAGTGTCATGTTAGCTTTCAGTGTGTTGATATGTAAATAAATCTTGTTCTGCGGAGTGTATCAACTTCAACCTCCTTCTCGATCTCCTGCCTGTCACTCAGCAGCGAATGCACGCACCCACACGGCAGACAGCTACTCTGTCACAAGCATGAATACCCTGTATCTTTCTAAACAAGGGATTTAGGGGAGCTCCCTAATAAAAGCTGAATCTCAAAACAATAATTGTGTGAATATAGTAATTGTTACAATGGTATTTAAAACAGGATTTATTCATCCTACTTTTTACATATCCGCCCTAACTCTGATCCCACGTCAGACAGATTACTGTATAATAAAATTGTTTGTTTTTTTGAAAGATAAATAAAACTTTTTTTATTTTTTTCATTTCTTAAATTGTGTCCGTTTTGTAAGAGGGATAACACACTCCAAGGCTTGTGTGTTGTGTTGCATTAACATACGGCTTAGACAAATGTTAATGCCAAAAGTTTGGGCTAATGCCTTTATCATTGTCGACAGAGACTGAGATGGGAGTGTTTGAGGTGGTGAATTTGTAGAAGTTTGTGCACCGTCTAAACATCAGTATATTTTTTTGTAGCCATCAGGTGGAATGGGTTGCTTTTCACTTGGGGTCACTTAGAGGTTGCAGCAATTGTTTGAACTGAATTCATGACTTCATGCACGTAAGACCAACTCTCCACTAACAACTAAAGCTGTATTAATACGAGTAGTGTTATGTCAGCACACATTAAGACCTACATATGGTGGACTGACATATTATTAAAAACAATGGTACAACAAATCACAGCTGGCCCCATAGGGTATCACATAAAACATTACACATTTAAAACCCCAAAAGAGGCAAAGAGAGAATGCATTTACGTCACACATGCGTAATCACGGCCACACCATTGACACGGATAACCCGAACTTCACTGTATACTGAGTAGCAGAGCATACTTTTGGGGGAACAGCTGAAGGGCCAGCTGCAAACTTCTGGGAGTGGGACGTGGTTCAGCTCTCACACCTCTCTGTCTGCGTGGGCTGCTCTGGAGGGGAACCAGTGCTTTTTAAACAGATCCCATGCGCACAATCTGAGAGCTGGACGTCATTGAGGATTGTTAGAAGGGTGTAATTTAAGACGGTTACTCAACTGATGACTGGCAAAGTTTGAGACAGTAAAGCAAAGACAGGGTTTGAAGCCAACACAGTATCTTGAAGGATTTTAATCCGTCTGTCTTGCGTCTATCCCTCCAATAGTGCCAACTGTCCCTCTTAAGAACGGACTGTCCTTCATTGTCCTATTGTCCCACAGCAGCTAACATTTAACATGTGGGGCTAGAAATGTCCCCTGTTTTCTAACCAATATAGGGAATCAATATGCAGAGTGGAGGATCAATATTTTCTTTCTTTTGCATACTGATTGGGCTAATGAACAACCAATCAGAATAACTTTTTGACGTGCTGTGTAACTATACTTTTTCTCAGTATTAACAACTACTGTAATTGGTTGGTTAAACAAATGTAGGCTATACTGTATACTTGTTCATCTTCATAATGGTTCTCCATAGGGAACACAATTCTCAACAAAAATCCAAGTACTGTAAATGTTTAGTTTAATACATATGTTGTCTTAATATGAATTTCAATGAATGCATTTAAATGCTTTACCCATTTTGCCTACTGGGTCTGAATGTCAAGCTTCCAGGTATGAAAAAATTCCGAGGGAAATGTGAGACAGAGATAAATCAGGAATGTGGTCTTTTTTATGACTCACATGTAAAATTTTAAGAGCAATGTTTAAAATATGTGCAAAACGACTCACAGCATTATTCCAGATATTCTGGACAGTCAGTCCATCATCATGCAGCTGCTGTAAATTAGTTTTGCTATGAATCAGGTTTTCCACATTTTGCTTTTTCCCTTGCCTGCTTGACCTGCTTTAACTAGTACCATTGATACTCAGTTCTATTCACAGCATAAGGTTTCTTCTGGTGTTTCAAGAGCAACACAATCTGCCTGCTACCATTTCTGGAATAAGATAGTAATATGCAACAATAAGATAGTAATATGCAACATTATTTATAGTAATAGCTGATATGTCTAACATGGGCTTATAAGGGAACAGCATTCCTTATGATGTAAAGCAATATGTTTGTTTTAAGGATGGTGAAGTCATCGGTATGAACACCTTGAAGGTGACGGCTGGAATATCCTTTGCAATCCCTGCAGACAAAATACGACAGTTCCTTGTTGAATCCTACGATCGACAAATAAAAGGTAAGATCAGTCGCAGGACAAGATCTCAACACGTGGTTGTAGCGAGTTGTTTATAGACATGTAACAGGCTTGTTTTTGATTTACTTACAGGAAAGACCCTTTCAAAAAAGAAATACATGGGAGTCAGAATGCTTCAGCTTTCTTCCAAGTACGTCCAAAAATAATTTATATATTAAGTTATTGAGGAGAGAGATATACTGTACGCTACCCAAATCTAAAAGCATTCATTCATTTTTTTATTTTCATCTTCAAATTGGATTCGAAACGGATGTCGAAATCTGACATTTCAAAATGCATGCCATGGAGGCGAAATACATAAATTAATTTAAATTAAATGTAAAATGTATTCTATGACAAACAAAGGTTTTATCAACTTTGGCTTGTTGAAAAATAATAATTTGACTCCAAACTTCATGAATAATCTTCTTTCAAAACAATTCCTTTTGGATTCTAAAATGAATCCAGAATTAACAAAAGGCTACAAAGACAGCAAAAACGATGCATTAGGAATGCGATAAGACAAGCTGAAATATCAATAGAGATGTTGGTCATTAATAAAGTATAAGGAATAAGCGGCTGGTTTCGGCTTGGACGACCATATCAAAGGTAACATTAGGTAGCCCAAGATTAATAGAGTCTGTAAAACCAAACAATAAAGTATAGAAGAAATAAAGCAGACAATATTTCAAATGTTAGTGTACTGGCTTGGGTTTTAATGTTGATGATAATATGAATTACCAGCACTGGTAGAACCTTGATCCATCTGAGTTATTATATTTTTCCATTGTTTTTTCCATTGCTTTTTTTTGTAGTCTAATCAGAGAGCTCAGGGACCGTGACAAGGATTTTCCAGACGTGACTTCGGGAGTGTTTGTGTACGAAGTGATTCCTGGGACAGCAGCTGAGAGGTGAGGGGCTGCCTGTAGCATCTCTGGGCAAACAAACAGCAAAGGCCAGATCAGCTCTGCAATGCACTCATTTATACAGGGTGCTTAGATTATCTTTGCAATGTATCTGTTGGTTTCACAGACCTCAGCTAGCACCAATACAAGAGGCTGGACTATCTAATGTTAGGTACAGTAGTCCAAGGTT
The DNA here is from genome assembly GCF_902713425.1 of Acipenser ruthenus. Taxonomy (NCBI): domain Eukaryota; kingdom Metazoa; phylum Chordata; class Actinopteri; order Acipenseriformes; family Acipenseridae; genus Acipenser; species Acipenser ruthenus. Next base: position 7,404,382 of record NC_081225.1, on the reverse strand, counting down.
AGGACTAATAGGGGTCGGTGAAACACGTTGTTTATTTCAGTTGTTTTAATAGTATTTAAATGTGCTGTATCCTATAAGGGGGGAAAGGGTATATTATTTTTTTATTAACATTTTCTTCTTTTGCTTCCCTGTTTCATCCATAACTATAAAACACCACAATGGTGGTAGTGTAAACAATACTTATACAATCCAATCACAAATATGTTAAGTCTTTTTCAATGTCTTCCCTGAGCTTAAACAGGCATTCAAACACCACTGTTGCTGCAGAGTAACAAGAGTAAGCCAGTGTTATTCACAGAGAAAGCTTCAAGTAAGCCTGTGTGCCTGCATGTAAAACTACCTTTGGCAATGTAAACAAACCAGAGACTGATAAAAGTTATAAAACCACTAAGAATATATACTGATTTCCCTCTTGATGAAGATTAATATCTGTGTCTAAAGTTGTTTCTTTTGTGATGAGGCTGCACATTATTTGGCTGTGAAGCACCATTTGATCAGCTAATTGACCAAAACATTCAAATTGAACCCAACAGGGATATATAAGCAAGTAAATGATGGATGACAGCTCTTTATTAAAATCGATCATTCGTACTCTTGAGCAATACAGTTGAGACCCAATAAATGTAGGCTTATGAAGGAAAAAAACAACACATCAGCCAGACATGAGTCAGTTTACAAGCGGTGCGATCTGAGGAGTGGTGGCCTTGGGCCCCCGCTGAACAAAAATGCAAAGCCAAGGATTCTTTCATGAATTCTGCTTCAATCAAATCGAAATTGGCTGCTTTAAAAAAAAAAAAAAAAATCTGTGTACCGGTGCCTAGACATCATGCAAACTAATCACAAACAGACAAAGGTTCGGAAACACGTGTTATCTGGATGGTAGCTGTTTTTTCAATATGGAGGAATCGTATAAAACCAAATGGAGAATGAGTTAATGCAAAAATGCTGTTTTGTTCCAATTGTATGTAGATGGTCTGAAAAAATGACAACTTGATTGGCTGTTATAATTTTAATTTATATAATTCATTGAACACAGGGAATACAAAGGAACTGGTTTCCATTAGTTGAACAAAAAATATTAATCAAAAATCTTATTAAAATGCACAGAACATATATAGTCCGCAGCAGTCCAATAAGTAGCCAGTTGCTAAAAGGAGACGCACAGGAGCAAAAGCAGTCGAGGCTGAAATAGGAAATCAGCAACCAATACAAGTTTTGAAGGGAGCAATTTATGGGACTGCTGCTTGATGATTTGGTCGTTGCTGTATCTCTGGTATATTCTCTGTATTACTTGTTATCAGTGGTGTAGTGGTAAAAAAAAAAGTAGCGGAGCGGTCCCAATGAGAATCAATTAAATAGTTAACGAGGTATTAACAGTTACGCCCACTTTCCATTTAACGCGATTTAATCGGGGTTTTTTTAATAATAATATAACACATATTTTACTTAACAAATTTCTGTAAAATCTCCCCTCTCTATAGAAAATTAAAAGTTGCACTTACCAATCACAGGTTGTTTTTAGTCAACTATAGGAACTGCCACAGAGCGTCAGGGGAGTCGCTGGAAATTGGAGCTGCCACCCGTGTACGGCTGTCATCTGCGGATCGATGATTGTGTCGCAACCAAGTGGTCACATAAGGGCTTGGATTCCACTGTCTCAAAGGGGGTCCATGAAGCTTGATAAACATTAAGGCTGAAGCATGTTTGATTAAAATTTTGGAACGCTGATCAGTTATAATTAAGTTCATTTGGCTGAATCCCCTTTCACATTCAGCAGTACTGCACGGGATCACACGTGTGCAGTTAATAAGTGGAGCTAAATCATCTGGAATTCTTCCGTTGTTCTCCTTAAAATCTCGAAATGCATTTTTGATAATACGTTCATTTAGCTGAAAGCGCCGACACAATCTTTCAACTTCATTTTCGCCATAACCCTGGGGTAGTTCTGCAGGCCAGTGGTGTGGATCCAGGACCAAGAGCTCAGAAAGAAGACTTTCATATTTTTGGCAATTCACCTCGGAAGAAGCCTGAAAGAATAAGCTATTTGAAATTAATGGTAGCATTTCTAAAATGTATTTTCGAAACCTTAACTGTGTATATATATATATATATATATATATATATATATATATATATATATATATATATATGCGTTTTGTAGTTTTGAGTAGGATTAAATAAAGTAAATAATAAAAGTGAGATTTTGCAGAATACATATACTGTGCGGGAGTGTTTTTCTATTCTTATATTTACATTAGTCTATGCACCTGCGATGAGACTGACAGGAGTGCAGATGTTTATAATTTATTTGTATATACTTCTCAGTTGCAGTTTTATACTACACATGAAACTGAAATTAACGCCCCCCTCTGCTCGTTAATTGCAAACAATTAGGCTAGCTATTAAAATTAAAAAAATCTGTACAAGGTTTATGAACATACCTTCTCATTTGATGCAGTGGTTGTAAAAAGTCGTTCTTTCATATGATTGGCGAGTTTGGTAAGGAATTGTTTATGATTTATTTTTACATGTTTGGGATTCGACGTCAGCACTGTAGATTTAAATGTTCCTTCCATGGCAGCTATCTGCGCTTCAAGAGTCTTTGTACCTACATTCTCATTCATGGATTCAAAAATCCTTACTGTTCTACGTGCCATTTTATCTGCATAAACCAATGTAGTAGTCCGTTTCTGGAGAATCTCTGACAGCAGTGAAAGTTCGTATAAGGCATCGTACATAACTCCGAGGTCAATGAGAAATTCTGGCGAGCACAGCCTTTTCAGTAGACCGCTGTATGTCGCTCTTTCAGCAGAAGTCCGCTTAGAGCTTACGGCAGCTTTAAAATGAGTCGACAGAACTTCAAAACTTTCCCACACAGCGGAGACAGTCCTGAACGAACTGGAAACCCATCTCACATCCAGTACACGACCAATTTTCCTCAAGACAGCATCCAGTTCCTTCGCACAATTTCGGAGTTCTTGCTGATTTAGTGCTGATCTACTGTAGACTGAGTATAGCTTGTCCATGAAAGAATGAAAATGGTTCATGCCAGTAGTCTCAGAAACACTATCGGCAACTGCAAGTTCGAGTCTGTGATTTAGACAGTGCCAGACAACAATGTTGGGGTACATGTCTGAAATTCGTTTTGCCACACCAGATTTTTTCCCAAGCATTACACTTGCACCGTCACTTGCAAATGCAACAAGATTCTTCTGTAAGTATGCATGGTCAAACCCGTGTTTTTGAAGACACTTAGTAAGCGCTAACACTATGGACTCAGCTGACTGATCAAAAAGTTCAACTAACTCCAAAAACATGAAGTGAGGGTCACGTGTCTTGTCTGTCTCGCATTTGAGATGCACAATAAGTGCTGGGGAACCATTCAGAGCTGTTGATTCATCAATTAACACAGCAATTTTTCCATCGATGTGTATTATTCTCTCACAGGCCTTTTTGACCATTTCATCAGAAACGTGGTTGATAATTTGAGTGGCGCTGTATCTGGAATGAAGACCAGTTCCCACATTAACACCATTTATTTCTTGCAGTTCCAGTAAGGCCTGATGATCAGAATAGGGTCGATTTTGTTTTGCAAGGTAGTAAGCAGTAGAAAATATTTTACAAGTAGTTTCGTGATCTCGCCTTTTTGCACTGTCAACACATTTCCCAATAATGTCCTCTGTGTTCTGCTGTAACAATGCAGTGGCCTTGTTATGAGCGCTGGATTTCTTGTGTTCAGCTATCTTTTTTCTCAAAGATCGTAGCTGTTGCTCTCGAGTTTTTCCATTGTACCCAACACTGTAATTTTTCCACTCAGAAGACAGAGAAACACCCTGACTTTTCAAAACTGACAGCGCAGAAACACGTCTACAAACACGACAGCCCAGATTACCATCCGCACAGTCAAGGAAAGTGTAAAGTTGTTTCTTTTCTTCCCATACCTCAGAACTCCAGATGTTTGGCCATGGCTGTTTCTCCGCGCTTTTTTCTTCAACTGCTGTAGGTTCTGGTTCCACTGTAGGTTCTGCTTCTGCCGTACAACAAACGATCTTCTGTTTTTTACTACTATTGCCAAAATATTGTATCAAAGTCTCTTGACGAGTTCGTTTACTACCTCCGAGACCAGACATTTTTGATTTGCGAGTTGTTTTTTATTATTATTAATACCGTTACTAATATCATCACCTCAGTTACGGCCAAGGAACGAACCGCCTCCTTCTCTGATTGGTTGTCAGCAACATCACTTTCAAAATTGATTTGCTAAAAAAAAAAAACTGGAATGACAGCATATTTTAATGGCATAATAATGGACCAATCAAAAGCAGCAACTGTGCTGCTTATTGTGGTGACATCGTTTTTCAGATTACTTGATGTTTTAGCCGACAGCTTGTCTTTATTAAACGTATAGCTAGCTGTCTGTCTGTCGCAAATTCGCACAGCTGGCACAGAGCCGCAGGCAATGCTTACTACAAGTGTTTAGACAAAATTCGAACACGAAAATATTTTAAATATATGTATTTATAAATGTGAACATTTGCAATTGAAAAACATGGATTGAAAAAGTGCCGGAGCGCCGCTCCGCCCCGCTCCGGCTCCACTACACCCCTGCTTGTTATATTGACTTGGAGGTATAACAAATACCAATTTATTGAGTGACCATCTGTACCATATGGCTGCCTCGATTGCTCCAAAATGGGTAAATGAATTGCTTTCAAAAGGATAAAAGGTCTACCTGTAAGATGGGGATTTTGCTACAAGTGACAGCCAAAATGAAATATTTACTATGGAAGTTGTTTCATCATTAATGGATGTAACATAGGGAATATTTGCAAAAAATAGCTTGTCTATAATGGCCATTCTTATTTTTGCAATATTTTTGCTTATATGTGCAATTTTGCTAATTTCCCCTAATTTGCATCTAATGTGAGCCTCATCCTGAGGAATGAAGTTGTTTAAAGATGGCACTCCTGTTAAAAAAAGAAATGTATGCAAAGACAACAATGTACTAACAGATACGTTGATTTCTGCAAATACACCTTATTCTAGATCCATTGAAGGTGAAACAACGTCTGCAGTAAATATTGCATTTTTGGCTGTCACGCGTAGGCAAAATTGCCATCTTATAAACCCATGTCCTTTTATTGAGCCATGACCCATCATATAAAATTTGTTCCACAGCTCCGGCATGAAGGACCATGATGTGATCATCAGCATTAACAGCCAAACAGTCAACATAACCGAGGATGTTAGCAAAGCTGTACAATCAGATAGCATCCTGTCTGTGGTGGTGCGCAGAGGGAACGAAGATGTGATGCTCACTGTTGTTCCAGAAGAGATCGACTGAAACCAGAAATCAGTTTTATTTTCCCTGTACTGCTGCATTACACCATACTTATTGGACTGCAACATTCTCTGGTTTATAATACAGATCAAAGTTTTCGTGATCTGTTTGATGTGTATAGGGTTCATTATTCCTAGCAAACAATTATATGGAAACCCCCTTGTTATGGTTTGTATTTGCACATCACATATTGCCACTGCTATAACACTAAGAAGTACCCTTAGATAAGAAATATTGTAACAAGTCGTTAATCATGGTGTGCTATGATTATCGTTTTAAAATGCTATCAAAATGTATTAATTGTCCCTGGATTTTAAAATGATTTATACAGTGGTCATGACGTGGCAGCCAGAAAACTAACACATACCTAATCCACTTCACAGCTCCCCCGTTCATAACCCATTGGCTTCCAGTAAACTGAATTTAAAACCATGATCTTTACTTACAAGGTTGGCTATTTCATTGAGCTCCTAATTCCTTACATCCTTGTACTGTAAGAGCAGCCAATGTAATCCCAAGAACCTGACTGAAAAGTTACATTGCCAGGGCCTTCAGCACCCTCACTGCAGTTTGTCTGCAGTTTGTCTGCAGCGCTCAAATAGTTTTCTTTTAAACGTAGCCTTTTCTTAGTCAGCAGCGTACAGCTTTTTTGAGTTGACCTTTTGAAGCACCCTGTGATGCTTACACATGAAGGACGCTCCATAAAAATAAATTGGTACTGTATGGTAATGTAAGGTAAGGTGCTTCATAGGGGTAGGGTGGGTGGGAATACCAGACTTGTAGACCTATGTCAAGATATGCCTTTTGTACCTTTGAAATTTATAATAAAACATTTTAAAAACTTACCAAAAAAATATACAAAAAAGGCTCATCAGGTTCACATTTTGCATGGCTTTATGGATGTATATCAACTATCTACACATTATAATAAAATAAGAAATGGCAATGAATGGTTGAATGAAAATAGGGCAAGTAATGTTTAAGACGTACATGTCAATAGGTAAGCAATATTTTCTGTGCAAAAATGTAGGTTCAGTGTACATGCAAAATTACACCTTAATATATGCCTAATGCCTTATACTCTCAACAACCTATGATAATTAATTCTAATTCCAAGTTTAATACCATCACACTGAGATAAGCAGTTTTCCATAACAAACTTGATATAGTTCTGAAATCACCAGTAAACTTTATCATTGTCCCCAAAAGAAATAAGCAGTCTTTACAGGTTTTCACTTATTGCAAAACAAATGACCAACGTACAGGTTAGGTTACACGCCATTCCCCAAACGTGACCAAAAAAAAAAGTACAAAGTAAAACACACATCTCTCATAAAATGCCATTTGCAACATGTTGTGTCAGTGCCTCCGAGTTTCATGCATTTAAATGAGGATTTTTTTTCCCACTTATCTACACACCATACTCAACACTGTTAAGGGGAAAAAAGTTTTTATTGAGAAAAAAAATTATATATTAAAAATACAAAACTGAAAGATCATAATTGGATAAGTCTCCACCCCCCGAGTTAATACTTGGTGGAAGCACCTTTGCCAGCAATTACAGCTGTGAGTCTGTTGGGATAGGTCTCTACCAACTTTGCACACCTAGATTTGGCAATATTTGACCATTCTTCTTTACAAAACTGTTCAAGCGCTGTCAAGTTCTTTGGGGAGAGTTGATGGACAGCAATCTTCAAGTCATGCCACAAATTTTCAATTGGATTTAGGTCAGGGCCACTCAAGGACATTTACCTTTTTGTTCCTTAGCCACTCCAGTGTAGCTTTGGCTGTGTGCTTTGGGTCGTTGTCATGCTGAAAGGTGAACTTCCGTCCCAGTTTCAGCTTTCTTGCAGAGGGCAGCAGGTTTTCTTGCTCCATTCATTTTCCCTGTCCTGACAAGTGCCCCAGTCCCTGCCGATAAGAAACATCCCCATAACATGATGCTGCCACCACTATGCTTCACAGTAGGGATGGTGTTCTTTGGGTGATGCATTGTGTTGGGTTTGCGCCAAACATAACGCTTTGCATTTAGGCCAAAAAGTTCCATTTTAGTTTAGTCAGACCACAAAACTTTTTGCCACATGGCTACAGAAGAGTGTTTTTTTGCATACTTCAAATGGGATTCAAGGTGGGCTTTCTTGAATAATGGCTTCCTCCTTGCCACCCTACCATACAGGCCAGATTTGTGGAGTGCTTGGGATATTGTTGCCACATGCACTTTGACCAGTCTTCGCCATAAAAGCCTGTAGCTCTTGCAAAGTTGCCATTGGCCTCTTGACAGCCTCGGATCAGTCTCCTTCTTGCTCGGTCATCCAGTTTGGAGGGACGGCCCGATCTAGGCAGGGTCTTGGTGGTGCCATACACCTCCCACTTCTTAATAATTGTCTTGACCGTGTTCCAAGAGATATTCAAGGCCTTTGATATTTTTTTTATACCCATCCCGATCTGTGCCTTTCAACAACTTTGTCCCGGAGCTCTTTTGAAAGCGCCTTGGTGCTCATGGTTGAGTCTTTGCTTTGAAATGCACTACGCAGCAGAGGGAACCTATAGGAATTGCTGAATTTATCCTGAAATCATGTGAATCACTACAATTTAACACAGGTGTAGGCCACTTAACTTGGTGTGTGATTTTGAAGGCGAGTGGTTACACCCGAGCTAATTTAGGATTGCTATTACAAGGGGGGTGGACACTTATGCAACCAAGATATTTAAATTTTTATTTTTAATTAAATTTCTACAAATTTCTAGAATATTTTTTCACTTGGAAGTTGTGGGGTAGGATGTGTAGATAAATGAAAAAAAAATATATATATATTTTAATGCATTTTAATTCCAGGCTATAACGTAACAAAAGGTGAAAATTGTGAAAGGGGGTGCAGACTTTCTATAGGCACTGTATACACACACAGTTAAACCTTCTTTATACCGTCTGGTAAGGGTCATGGGCAAAAAGTGAGGTGGCGTTATAGTGAGGTTCCAAAAAAACAAACAAAAAAAAACACCACACACAACCTTCTATGGTTGCAATAAATTCAAACATTTTATTTTTTTACTTATACAATTACAGTATCTCCGCCATTTTAATAAAACATTAATCATTTTTAAAACTACAGTACTAGTTCTTAACACAACAGTAGGTCTACAAGTGACAATTTATCATCTTTTCCCATCTGTATGAAACATACATGGTTACTTTTTTTTTGTAAAAATGTTGACGAAGATAAAGTACTGATTAGAGGAGAAACTTGAAAATGGAGTGAGGCAACCAGTGGTGTACCACAGGGATCAGTATTAGGTCCTCTGCTATTCCTAATCTACATTAATGATTTAGATTCTGGTATAGTAAGCAAACTTGTTAAATTTGCAGACGACACAAAAATATAAGGAGTGGCAAACTGTTGCAGCAGCAAAGGTCATTCAAAATGATCTAGATAGCATTGAGAACTGGGCAGACACATGGCAAATGACATTTAATAGAGAAAAGTGTAAGGTACTGCACGCAGGCATTAAAAATGTGCATTATAAATATATGGGAGATACTGAAACTGATGAAGGAATCTATGAAAAAGACCTAGGAGTTTGTTGACTCAGAAATGTCTTCAACTAGACAATATGGGGAAGCTATAAAAAAGGTCAACAAGATGCTCAGATATATTTTGAAAAGTGTTGAATTTTAATTAAGTGAAATAATGTTAAAACTTTACAATTCATTAGTAAGACCTCATCTAGAATATTGTGTTCAGTTCTGGTTACCTCATTACAAAAAGGATATTGCTGCTCTAGAAAGAGTGCAAAGAGCGACCAGAATAATCCTGGGTTTAAAAGGCATGCCGTATGCAGACAAGCTAAAAGAACTGAATCTATTCAGTCTTGAACAAAGAAGACTATGCTGTGATCTGATTCAAGCATTCAAAATTCTAAAAAAGTATTGACAATGTCGACCCAGGGGGCTTTTTCGACCTGAAAAAAGAAACAAGGATCTGTGATCAGAAATGAAGATTAGATAAGGAGGCACTTTTTTACACAGAGAATTGTGAGGGTCTGGAACCAACTCCCCAGTAATGTTGTTGAAGCTGACACCCTGGGATCCTTCAAGAAGCTGCTTGATGAAATTCTGGGATCAAGAAGCGACTAACAACCAGACAAGCAGGATGGGCCGAATGGCCTCCTCTCGTTTGTAAACTTCCTTATGTTCTTATAAAAGTTGCATGCGAGACGCATACATTACCTATAAAATCAAGCTCAATGAACAAATACAACATGAATTTGTATATTTTTTTTTTATTTTTTATTTTTTTTATAAATTTAGTCGTTGCCAATTATTATTTTCATCCCAATTTGGAAATGGCCAATTATTTTTAGGCTCAGCTCACCGCTACCACCCCTGTGCTGACTCGGGAGGGCGAAGACTAACACACGCTGTCCTCCGAAGCGAGTGCCGTCAGCCGACCGCTTTTTTTCACACTGCGGACTCACCATGCAGCCACCCAAGAACTACAGCGTCAGAGAACAACGCAGCTCACGGGCAGCTTACAGGCAAGCCCGCAGGCGCCCGGTCAGACTACAGGGGTCATTGGTGCGCGTTGAGCCGAGGACACCCTGGCCGACCTAACCCTCCCTCCCCCCGGGCAGCGCTCGGCCAATTGAGCGCCGCCCCCTGGAAGCTCCCGTCCTCGGTCTGTAATGGAATAGCCTAGACTCGAACTCGCGACGTCCAGACTATAGAGCGCATCCTGCACTCCACGTGGAGTGCCTTTACTGGATGCGCCACTCGGGAGCCCCCGTGTATAATTTTTTTAAAGAAAATATATATTTTATTGGCATTCCGGTACTTTCATTTTTAGGACTACACCACTGGCAACCAACTGCACCATTAAGCCAAAAGCAAAGTGCTGGAATCAATATTGATAAAGAAAAACATTATGAAAAAAAAAAATGAAGACAAAAATTGTCTTGGAAATTGGAGTGGAAAGACTTAATCTGGCTTCATAGGTCATGTTCTGCTTTGTTTGCCGTCAGTTTCCCAGACAGATAAAACAGCTTTTTTTTGTTGGGAAATCAACATTTAGTTTACATCATATCCAGTCTCACAGTATAGTTTGCAAGAATACAGGTGTTTGTCTGTTGTGACAGCAGTGAAAAACGATACCCTTACATGCTGTACGGAAGCTGAACAGGATCGAATTGTTAATTTTTCATTTGAGATACTATATGTTCAGGTCAGAAATGCCATTCACAATCTTTACAGGATTCGTTGCTATCAGCAGTGCGGACTTGGGAGAGGTACACAAGAGACAACGCTCCGAGAAGGATTATTATTATTTGTATTACGATTATTGTTTTAATAGTGTTTATTATTACAATTAGTATAAATCAATTAACCTTTTAGCATTGCCGTGACCATACGGTAACAGCTTGGTTGCAGTTTTGCTTATGAAAAAAGAGAATTCAGTATTGAATTCAGTATTTATTTTCTCACAAGCACACCAACATGTGCATATAGTTAAAACTGTATCCAGGCCAGTAGAAACACTACCTCAGTGGCCCAGTAGTTAAACATTTAAATGTAGAGCCCAGGGGGATTCACTATTGCACATCAGAGCCTTGAAACCAGTCTGAAACTTCCTGAGATATTTGTATAAAGATCAGACACCCCATTCCTTCTTATACACGGTTATCTTCCATTGTAAATAAGTGCCTCCCCTATCTCTAGGCAATATCTCTAGGCAAGTGAATCATTCCTCCATTGAAGAATGTTCTGTGCAGATAACTAAACTAATTCAAACTTCTACTGACAGGGAGAAACATAGACATAGCATCCTATCCTAAGATAATGTTTTTTTTAGTTTATTTTTAAATATGCAAAGTGTAATTCCAAAACCACCAAAAGCTTGTGGAGTCTTGTACATTTTAGTACAGTCTTTATATGAAAAGGGAAGAACAGTACACTGCAACAGAAAAAAAAAAACAGTTCTCACAGATTTAACAAAACAAATCAACAAGCCACCTACATATAACCAATCCATAATATTGTCAGACAGACACACACATATATATATTCTGTTAATTATGTTCTGTCCCCACATGTATACTGCCAGGCCACTTTATTAGGACCTGTCTATTAGAGTGATCATGTGAACGGTGATCCCAACAGCATTGAGAGAGAGACATGATAGTGGGTGCATATCAAGCAGGTGCCAGAATAGCAATGGTCATGTTGACAAACTGTATCAGAGTGCCAGCAATGGTAAAAATAATGGGAATGCAGTCGCCAAGAGAGACAGAAGCTAGTGACAGACAGGGGCAGTTAGAGAGGCCTGTCAAGTCTGAAACACGTGTGACTGAACTGATTAACATCCCTTCTGAAACCTTACAGCAGGTGATGAGGGCAAGCAAAGATGGCCCAACCCGATATTTGATACACGTCCTAATAAACTGGCACGGCATCTTTTGTTGCAACAAACCCTTTATCGTGTTTCTCCTTGAACCCAGTGTTACAGCTTGGGTGGGTGCTGAGCCATAAGCAGGTAAAGTGACTCACCCCAGTTCCCACAGTACAGCTGTTGGCTCCCAGTGCCTTTTACAGATAAGATATTCAGCCTTTTCATAATGAATGTTCAGACCGATTTCAATTGTGATCGTTTCTCCTTTGTCTGTTCAGGGCTCCTGATCCATTCTCTCCACTGTATGCACATTGTTTTGTACACAGCAGTTAGGGCTTGTAACGTTTCTAATAAATAGAAATGTATTGCCTCTACCAGCTGATCCAGTTCACAACTCTCTGTCCTCACTCTAGTTTAGTTTTTAGTAAAAAGTGCACCAATTGCTGCCGTCACTGGGCATGAGTCCTCCGGTGATTAGCAATATGAGATCCACAAACCACCAGATGCCCAAACCTCCGAGTGTCAGCAGCTTCCCCACAGCAGTGCCAGTGTGACCCAGGCAAAACCGGTCCACTCCAAAACAGCCCAGGAAAAAGGAGTACAGCAGGGTGGTTATGAAGTAATGCCCCGTGTACCTGAAATGAAAACAGCAACAATCATAATATTAAAAAAAAGCAATGACCAACATCTTGGTTGCCAAACTGAGAAAAGGAAGCAAAAGACTTTATTGTAATATAAATTGAGCACAAAAGCCACGCAACAGGAGGAAACTAAATTGCACAAATTCATCTGAGTTATGCTTAACAACCAACTTGAAAATAAGTAGTTATGATTACAGATTTAGTTATTTTTTTAAATATTGTTTTAAGTTTGAATTAGCTGGAAAATAAAAGTACAATTCGTACCCTATTATAGTAATACATCTTTTAACATGAAACCCCATCAAATTACCTATGAAAGAAAGGATAGAAAAAAATCTTCTGTACAGTAGAATGTGTTATTTCTTCCAAACTTAATGTATGCAGTTTTTATTCATTATGTTATTCGTACACATTTCCTTTGAATCTTTGAACAAATACGAATATGGTCATATTTGCTACCCAATACACTAAACAGTGTTTCTTTGACTATTTGAATATTTCTCCCAGCAAACAGATTCAAGTCATTTCTCACAAAGCAAAAAACAGAGGTTGAACTGGGTTGCTGATGTTGCTAGTTCAGTTTTTATGTACAGTGTAGTGCAAGTAAACGGTTTAAAAATCTAATTTCACTGAAGTTTAATATTCCACCAAGCAGAATGACAGTGCACTAAATGTCTCCCTCTAGTGGTCAACTCATGTCAAAACCAAGAATGGAATCCACTGCTTCCTTTTAAGTACATGCATACAGTACAGTGGATACTAATTTATCCATTCACCACAAACAGATGTATCAAAAGACTGCAGATCAAGAATCCATATTGTTGTTATACTACAAAAAACTCAAAAAAATAAAATAAATAAATAAAAAAGGCACTTCGCAGGAACATCTGTCAACACCACACAACAAACAAACAAACATTCAGCTGGGTGCTATCGGACAAACTTTTATCACTTTTTGCAAAATCCCCTAGTTAAGGACCCCAAAATGTTACCTACAAAATCAGGCACTAGTATTCAAATTCCAGCTAGCTTTATTAAAGAGCATTACATAATCTTAGCATAGATTCTCTGGCTTGTACACATTTGGCTTTGTAACATGACATTTTACCCTTTTATTGCATACAATAGACTGCGATACACTTCTGCAATTAAATACTTACTTGATGCATGGCTTGTTTCCTCGTCGAAACTCTCTATCTCCAGCACACTCAATCCCATCCAGAGCTCTGCACACTACCTCTGAATGCTCAACATCTCTGTATGCTTGCCCTCCAAACTACAGAATCAAAAAGAAAAAAAAAAAAAGCAAAAACAGACAGACCTGTATTATTGACTATGTGATGTCATAGCCATGACGATACCTCAGGTCAGCGCCACGCAGGGGCATGTGTGTGTGTTGATATGGTTATATAAATAAATAGCATTACACTCACTCGCCATTTAAATGAAAGTCCATACGCTGTGGAGCTTTTTGAAAAATCTTTATGCAGTTTTAACAGGTAGCGTGGCCAAAAGCACCAGTAGGTTGAATACATCAGGATACAGAAGTCCCAGGTCGTGTTCTTTACAGACCTTCATGAGTTCTGGCAAAAACATTGCATTGTCCGATTCCCGAGCGTTAAAACAGGCTCAATGTGGTGTACCAATAAATCGCACTGCATTTCAGGAACTCTGCATTGAAATTCTTGATTCAGCTTCACAAGTGCTTTCCCTTTAGTATATTAACAGTCTTCAGGTTTTCAGTTTTCAAGATAGGACGCGGCTGGGAGTATTTATCTACTTTTCTGATTAAGTGATTCTGTCGATCTCACTTACAGCAACATGGAAAAAAAACTATCGACACTATATTTCTCTTGCAAAGGTTAAAACACGTGGGATTCTGGCTGTGTGAGGCCCAGAAGAATGTACACGTGTTTGTCGGGCGCCTTCAGTTCATTAGCATGATTTTCTGCTTTTAAAAAGTACTCATAGAACTAACTTTTCTTCCGTTCTCAGGCTGCGCAAAACTTTTAAATGGCTCTCTACAACACTTACTGCACTGGCTAAAACAATGTTCTCCCTCTGCAAAAAACTGCTACCATAAAATAGCATAATTTTTTTTAAAAATGTGCTGTTTTTCCACTAATTGTACTACTGCAGCTGGACTCAAACATTAAGTGGACATGAATATACACGCGTCATTAACTGCATTTATGGGGAAACATGTGTAAACCGAGTACAAAAACTTCTATAACTGCACGTTATAAGGAAATACGTTCAGTTTGAGAGTGTCAGTGACAGAAAGTTCAAACACGATACACTGAAAAGCAAAAATCACTATATGGGAGATGATTATTGGAGGGGGCAGTGCCCCTGCTTGGGCCTCCTTGTGCACGCCCCTGGCGCCACGGTTCCCTTTAAACCTATTTTTGTTTGTTTTATTTCAAATTACTTCAAATTGCCCGACTACAACCTATTCTTTCTCTACCTAATGCGGAGAAGCTAGCGCATGCTTTTGTCTCATCCCAACTCGATTATTGCAATGCATTGCTTGTTGGTGTCTCAAAAAATGCTCTCAGTAGCTGCAGTATGTTCAGAACCCGACTGCTCGCGTCATAATTAGATCTAAATCCTGTGAGGGCATAGAACACCTGTTCAGGTATCACTGCACTGCATTGGCTGCCTGTTAGAGCATTTTCACCTATTTATATGTTATTTGTTTGTATGTGTTGATGTGTTTAATTGTAAACGCACCTTGTGATGTTTTACATAAAAAGGCGATATATAAAATAAAGACTATTATTCGTAAGAAAACAGTATTAAATGCAGCATCAATGCACAGTTAGTTACAAAACTGTCTCTGCGATGACTCTTTCTTTGACAGCTTGGCATCACCGCAGCTCCTCCTCCGTGTGGTATCTCACTTGATCAAATCCTTGAATGTAAACAGTTTAGCTGAAAAGCACTTTTTTTAAACCAAGACTAGAGCAGCAATGACAACAATCTCCCTAACTTCCAAGGAGTTGTGGGCTCTCTAAAGTGGGAATTACCTTTTGTAATTTCTCTTTATGTATTAGGTGGCATTTTGAAGCTGGAATTGATTACTGTGCCGTCTTGCTCAGTAACAAATTCAAGTTTGACTGAATTTTGTAACCAGATATTTTCAGGACATCTTTTTGTTTTTGAAAAGTTTACAATTTAAGTTGGGCAGCATTTTTTAAGCAGTGTATGCTTAAAATAAGAATTGAATTAACGTTGTTGTAGTTGAAATTTGTTAATTGTTTAACATTCATAATTTTAAAAGAGTTTAATTACAAGCTCTATGTCTTGTTCTAGTAGTTTACCTGCATTGTATTTATTATCGGCTCTCAGTATCAGCCAAGAAAATCTTTATTGGTGCACCACTAATATATTATATATATATATATATATATATATATATATAACATTTACATATATAGGCAATCTCACACAAGTCCATGAATAAATAACACAGGGTTATTCAGAATACATGCCCACTCACTAGGATTATGTACAGTAGTATACATTGTTTCACACATACCTTTACACAGCCATGGCCAAGTTCATTCCGAGCAGTTGCATTTCCAGCATGATCCACTGGCTCATCACACTCTATAAACTCATCTGGCCTTCAAGGAAGGAAAAACAAACGAAATACTATGGCACTGTATACAGGGAGTCCCACAAGTCAGACATTACAGACAATATATTACACCGTGGATAACATGTTCTCTGTTAAGACGTAGTCACACATCAAAATGGTGTTCATCTTTGTCTAAAAATACTGTATTCCACACCTGAAACAAACTCAGACAACCAAATTCACACGTACGCCTTTGATGCCTGACTTATAGGACACCCTGCAGATTCAATTGTAGTGTTATTCAGGAATGGAATTAAAGATCCCATCGCTAATGATCTGATAAATCCTGATTTTTACAAACAGTTTAATAAGACACATCTGAGCTTGTTACCTATACACCAAATCTAATCAAGCTCTAATACCTGGAATGGGTGAAATTGCTACCGTATAGGAGTCTCATTTCCATCCCTGCTATTCGAGAATAAGGGCTTTTGTTGACCAAAAACCTAAGAAACGAATACTTACAGATAGCTGCACAGAACCCATGGTGAATATGGGTCTTTGTACTCCCACATATCTGACCGGTCGCTCGGCGGGGTATTTGATGATGACGACGTGCCATTCTCCTGGTCGCTGATTCCTGAGGACGCTCCGCGGGTGCCATCTCTGGAGGAAGCCGCTGATGTCGTATTTTGGGAATAAATTCCACCTAAACACTGCAGCAATAGGACAGCCACAAGCAACAAAACCTGCCCGCACAGCAAAATGTAATTCACAGAAACCCTAAACATATTTTCTTTCCTACTCAATCAAACAGACTGACCGTACTGTTTCGAAGCTAAAAGCATAAAACTGCAATCTCGAGGTTGCTCCCACGGCGGAAGTAAGGCCTATGTCAACAAACTCTTCTCGGTTGACTGCAAAATTGAATTTTTAATATTAAAAAAAATGGATGGATTGATTGATTGATTTTAAAAACTACTAAAATAACAGACAATAAAATGTTTGCAAAAAAGAAGTGCCCTTTTAATCGAGTTCTGGAATTAAGTCCACATTACTACAGACACTGCACAATTCTAAGGGAGAGCCAACAAACTGTGTCGTAAGTAGGCGGAGAAATGAGTCTATAGAGGCGCGGTTTTAAAATCACAAATATGAATATTCATGATATGGAAAGGCACGAAACATTCGTTGATATTGACTAGTTGGATAGTTTTCTTTCTTTTTTTTTATTAATGCTTCAATAATGGTCGGTACAGAGGAGCATTCCATTTGGTAACAAATCGTAGAAAAATCTTTGAAAAAACGTTCAAACTGGACTGTCTGCTGCAAGGTATGTTTTCTGAGTGCACATAAGGGTATACGTAAACAGACAAACACCAATACATTATGGAAGATGCTGTTGACACCATTGTGTCAGCAGGCAAAATTCTATGGACACCCATGTGGCAATAGACAATAATGCTATTAACACGCGTTTCAAAAGACAAGAATGCAGATAGAAAGAAAGCAATACTGTAGCAGCTTTTATTTGTATAGCCATTCCTAGGAAAGGGCTAGTATCTTTTGGTGCCTTATGGAGATGCATGTACCTCTGGCACAATGTCAATTCAAAAGTCACCTGCATTATACACCAAATAAAAAGTTTAATGTTTGGACATAGTTAGATATTAATTTATTTTGTAATATTTTAACCTCATTTTTTGTTTTTGTTATTCACTTGTTATTTTTAGATGCCCCCCCCTTTGAGTATAGTGGATTGTATATTTTCATGGTTCTCAACTGAGCACCATATTACACTTGTTAGATTCATGCAGACTTTTTAATACAGAATGCTCAATCATTACCCCCCCCCCCCCCCCCATCATCACATTTCTAGTACTGTTTTTCATAATAGTTTTGTTATCTGATGTGTAGTGCATCTGAAAATAACAATTAAATCCTTAACAAATTAAAATGCAAGGACATTGGAAAATATGAAGGAAAGCCCTGAAACAAAGGTCACTTAATGTATAATGGAGTTCATTATACACACACACAGACAGTCTGGAAAGATGCATGTTATTAGTATTATTATTATTATTTGTTTATTTAACAGACACCTTTATCCAAGGCAACCTACAGAGACTAGGGTGTGTGAACTATGCATCAGCTGCAGAGTAACTTACAATTACATCTCACCCGAAAGACAGAGCACAAGGAGGTTAAGTGACTTGCTCAGGATCACACAATGAGTTAGTGGCTAATAATAATTCACACTGCTAGTTTCCCTACTTCCCTATCCTACCCTACTGCCAGGGAGTCGCAAGGAGAAATGCAAATTGGCAAGCCAACCATCTCACTTTAGACGCCAACTGACTTTCGGAAGAGCATTTTGCATGAGACTGTTTGATGTAAAGGAAAGCTGCTCGGAATACGACCTGGAGGGAACTGGTCTCTCACTGGTGCCTCTTGAAGGTAGTCCACTAACTGGTCATTTCCAAATTGGCATGAGAGAAATATATGTTTTAAAGTGTTTATGTGAACAAAAACAAAGCATCCTGGTTAGTGAAGAAGTGAAAAAACTTTTTAAATTTTCTTTTTACAATTATTATTATTATTATTTATTTCTTAGCAGACGCCTTTATCCAGGGCGACTTACAATCGTAAGCAAATACATTTCAAGTGTTACAATACAAGTAATACAATAAGAGCAAGAAATACAATAACTTTTGTTCAAGTGTGACAAACCACAATTCAATAATACAGCAGATAATAGTGATAGTTACATCAGGATATGATTAAATAGTGATAGTTACATCAGGATATGACAATGCATTGTGTAATAAGCAAAAGGTTTGGAAAAGACCTAGTACATGCAATGCGCATGTGTACAGATTGTCGGACCCAGCTGTCAGTATCAGGATGTATTCTACGTACTGTACCTCATACACTGACATGAAATTATTTTACAAAGACATGCATACCTTCTAGCATCCGACGTTTAGGTGAAGATCACTGTTAAAATAATGACCCCAAACAGTTATAAGGTATGAAAACAACATGGAAAACAATGAACATTAGGGTCTTCTCCAAAACATGGTCTAGCTGGCAGTCCCCTGATTTATCATCAAGTGAGCTGTAATGGGATGAACTTGACTGAAAAGTGAGACCCCCAGACCTTGGTTTGCCCCCCCCCCCCCAGACTTTTCATAGTCAATATGCTCCATTATGTCTTCCACTTTTATATTGACAGTCGAGTGGCAGTGTATTTGTTTTTTCTACTGACACTCACGTGCCAGTAGTGACCTTGATAAATTATACATACATTTACAGCTTTACATTTCCCAGTTTAGTTGTTTTTAATGATTTTATGCTGTGCGATATTTTGCTAGCAAAGTGTCATATCACTAAATGGTGTTGGCTCATGTCTATAACGACACTTTTGTCTGGGAAAATATAAATATATATATATATATATATATATATATATATATATATATATATATATATATATAAACCCTCTAAAACTCTAAACTACACATTGCATGTCTAAGTTAGTTATATGTTTGGTAACTTTTTAGGTGCATTTTTTACTGTCTGAAAAAATTGCGCTAATGACATTTTGGAATCATTCACTTTGAGAATCTAGCCCTTTGTCTGACGCAGCCTATGGCAGGTTACAAGAACTGAATGAAAGCACCCAAACACAGACCTATATATATATATATATATATATATATATATATATATATATATATATATATATATATATATATATATATATATATATATACTGTATATAAAAACATTTTGATTGGGAAAAGCAGATTTAGATATACAACTCAATCTTGGAGAATCACTGAAAATGATTACAAACACCATGAAACAGTAAGGGAACTGCAAAAAAAAATTATAATGGCTTGTGACATGTTCTATAGAGATGTTTGTGGAGTTGTTGGATGTTTGACCCCAACTTAACAAAAATGTAGTACTTTATCCCACACGAATGAATGAAAGAATGAATGATAGGAGGCTGTGTGGTCCAGTGGTTAAAGAAAAGGGTTTGTAACCAGGAGGTCCCCGGTTCAAATCCCGCCTCTGCCACTGACTATAGTCTGTGACCCTGAGCAAATCACTAACCTCCTTGTGCTCCATCTTTCAGGTGATACATAGTTGTAAGTGACTCTGCAGCTGATGCATAGTTCACACACCCTAGTCTCTGTAAGTCGCCTTGGATAAAGGTGTCTGCTAAATAAACAAATAATAATAATGAATGAATGTGCAATTGCATAGATGAGCAACTGATGTTTAAAATGATCACCACTGGATTTTGTCAGACGTTTTAACTAAACAGATCGCTTTTATATGTCTTAGTTTCACTCAAATGTTTGGTTTGTCAGAGAGAGAGAGAGATGATGTAGATTTGAACATCAAACTGCTTCACTGTGACAGAATTGCCTTGAGAATTAGAAATGGAATCATCAACAGTCTGCATCTCCTCTAACAGTAACTCCAAACTGGGTATCAGAGGTTAGTCTGCATATGTTGATGCTGGATAACGTTGCACTTTATTTTAATAATAATAATAATAATAATAATAATAATAATAATAATAATAATAATAATAATAATAATAATAATAAACAATATCAGCAATGTGGGGTAATAAAAGATCTATTAAAACATCATTCTGTGGTTTGCTTTTCCGTCTATGTGTGTGTGAGAGTGTTAGTGCGTGTGTGTGGGAGTACTGTATCTGTACTGTGTGAATGCACTTGATGTCATTTAACAGTTACGCCACATGGTGGCAACATTGCCTAAGAAATCTAATTGAGCGCCACGACAGAAAGCAGTCAAGTCTGCTACTGTAATTCTGTTCACATCTCATCGTGTTTATTGACAACTCAGACACACACACACAAAACAGCTTCAACACATTTTAATGAATCAGACAGGCTTTTAAATTAACATTTTTTATTGAACAACTTGTCTCAAGTTTCGTCAGTGTATCCAAGAACTGGAACAAAGTGTTGAGGCTGTACATTTTTCTTTATGGGGTTGTGATATTTGGGTTTTAGTCTTTAACTAGGGTTACATTTTGAATACCCACCCTCAGGTTTATTCCCGCACAGACACACACAATATGGGTGGTATGAGATTTGAATTTAACCAAGCTCTTAACAACAATATTGAATCCAGGTTTTGTATTCATGATTGTTGTCTTTGCTGAATTACGTTTTGTTTTAGCTCTTTTCTTCATCCTCTCTGACCTTATCCTGTTCTCCTCTCCCCCAATTCCAGCACCCATCTCTCTCTCTCTCTGAAACTTTGCCCTTTACATCCAACCTAGCCCATTTCTTCTTCCCTCGCTTTGACCTTATCCCCTTCCTCTTTCCCTTCGGTCTGGTCTCCTGTGCCTCTCCCTCTTTTCTCTCATTTCTTGGCATCCCCGTGTTCCCTCCTCTCTCCCCTCTCTGCCCACCTCTCCCCCTCTCTTCCCTTCTCTCCCCCTCTCTTTCATTCACTTCCCTCCTGTCCCCTGTCTTTCCTTCTCTCCCCCTCTTTCATTTTCTTCCCTCCTGTCCCCCTCTTCCCTTCTCTACCCCTCTTCCCTTCTCTCCCCCTCTCTTTCATTCACTTCCCTCCTGTCCCCTGTCTTCCCTTCTCTCCCCCTCTTTCATTTTCTTCCCTCCTGTCCCCCTCTTCCCTTCTCTACCCCTCTCTTCCCTCCTGTCCCCCAGCTTCCCTTCTCTCCCCCTCTCTTTCATTCACTTCCCTCCTGTCCCCTCTCTTCCCTTACCTCCCCCTCTTTCATTCTCTTCCCTCCTGTCCCCCCTCTCTTCCCTCGTCTTCCCATCTCTCCTCCTCTCTTTCATTCTCTTCCCTCCTGTCCCCCCTCTTTCCTTCTCCCCCTTCTCTTTCATTCTCTTCCCTCCTGTCTCCCGTCCCTTCTCTCCCCTCTCTTCCCTCCTGTCCCCCCTCTTCCCTTCTCCCCCTTCTCTTTCATTCTCTTCCCTCCTGTCTCCCGTCCCTTCTCTCCCCTCTCTTCCCTCCTGTCCCCCCTCTCTTCCTTTCTCTCCCCCTCTTTCATTCTCTTCCCTCCTGCCCCCCCTCTTCCATCCTCTCCCTGCTTGTTCTCATGTATCCTCTGATGAGCCTCTAGCTGGCAGGGGAACCGGAAGCTATTCTTACACAACCTGCACCCCTCCAGTAGGACCATAACCAGAGATGACATTCTACCAAGGTCAAACTTAGATTTCAAGCTATAGCTGGCAGTATTTATATGACTTCTTGGTATTACTATTCAACCTCCAAATCTACGTTACACAGCAAACCAACAGTCTTTTGTACTTTACCAGAATTTTTGGGTCCCCTTTACTCCTTGTGTATAGCCTACCTCGTCTTCACAGAGGAGACCGGAGTCAGTTCCGCAGGCTCATAAGGAGAAGGGGGTTTGTTTTGGGGGATTTGCACTGGAGCTTCTCTGTGGCACAGTCAGCCATGGATGAGGACTAAAGAGAGAAACAAGCAGAAAGAAGTTAGCCCAGTACACATTACAGTGCAGGCATGGAAACAAGACTCCTATTGCATAGCGGTTTCACTTATTCCAGGTTTTCCCACAAGCTTGATCAGATACAGTGTTAGAGGTAAGCTCAGGTGTGTCTTATTAAACTCGCAGTGAAACTAAGAGTGGATCAAACAGCTGTGCTACAAGACCAAAAGGACAACAGTTTCCAGCTTTATACATATTTCAACATTTATAAGACTTAAAATAACATTATATGGCTCTGCCTTTCCACATCAAATAAGATACGGTTTGTCCTGGATGGTTTGTAGTAATCGATTCTGACATTTTAAGAGACAATTGCTGAGGTGAGGGAACCTATTTGGACATTCTAAATGAGCTATTGACATTGTAGGCCACTAACACAGGAAGTGAATGAGGATAGAAAACCAAGCACAGTACATCACCAGAGTCAAAGTGAAAAACAATCTGAAAAACTAAAAGGACATGTGAGAATGTTGTTAAGTTAAGGTGAGAAAGCTCTGTCTTTTCATATATTAGTGAAATGAAGACCAAAGACAAAGAGAAAGCATACATCATCATCTTTCTGAAGCTTACTTAGAGTTTCATTTAGTAACTTGGCAATAATGATTTATTACACATTATCCTCTGTGGCGAACTGCAAACAACACTGAAAAAGATGGCGTAAGCAATAGATGAATGAAAGGGTTGTGCCCTTGGGAGCAGGGTTTTGTAGGAATGCATTTGGTTTGTTCATTTTAATAACATTAGAAATACAACAGCATCTTATATCAGGTCCCAGGCAAGTCCTGTGACAGGTAAAGTCGCATAGCTAATGGAGTTATAGTTTTGGCTGAGCTTGCGTTTTTATGTATAACACTATTAGAATTGAGCAGTGCCCCAGACTCCCGTTTATGAATGCGTTCGGAAGACAAAACAAGATTACTCTGGGTAGCTGGGAAGCACGACAAAGAAGTGTCCACATGGCACAAAAAACATGGAAGCACAATTCAACCTATAGCACATCTAGTCAAAACACTGTTATTGACGTACTAGCAAGCGGTTTAGAGCTGCTTTTAGTTTGTATACTTTTGTATTTGTTTATTTAGCAGGCGCCTTTATCCAAGGCGACTTACTGAGACAAGGGTGTGTGAACTATGCATCAGCTGCAGAGTCACTTACAATTACGTCTCACCCGAAAGACGGAGCACAAGGCGGTTAAGTGACTTGCTCAGGGTCACACAATGAGTCAGTGGCTGAGGTGGGATTTGAACCGGGGACCTCCTGGTTACAAGCCCTTTTCTTTAACCACTGGACCACACAGCCTCCTTATCCAGATATCAAAGTTAATAATAATTGTAATCATATCATGCAGTCTGATTAAGTTTTGTTGTGACCTAGGATGCTTGTACACAGTATAAATTAAATTATCGATGTGGTATGGCATGTAATAAATTAAACAGCGACATACCTAAACACTGTAGCTAACTCTAACTCTATATTAATACAGCTGGGGTTTTCCATGAGTACATACAATCAAATGACAGTTAAATGAGGTTAATACAAGTTTGGACAGCAGTATCAGGATCTGCTGTGTATCCAGTTCATGCTCTTGCTTCACAGTGCACCACAGTTCCAGCAGAATGTTCCAGAGTGATTACATATATATATATATTTTTAATTGTTTTTTGTCTGTCATCCCATTTGAGATTATTCTTACTGCCTCATAATTTGTAGTATCCTCAACACACCTACCACCTACCAGAGCTCTAGCAACGTCTTGAAATGGACTTAGAACAGCGAGATGTAGCTTTTATATATTACAGAATACAAAATCAGTCATCCTATTTTTACAAAAAGTGTGAATTGCATATACCATGCAGTTCTGTTGTTTTGTCTAACTCCTGAGGCATTTATTGTAGAACTTAAAAAAAACAAACAGTGTAATACAGTTGCACCTTAGATGCAATTTCACAGCACAAAATAACCAGTCACATATTACAAACCTTCATCAACTATGAAACCATCTGAAACATGAATGCTACTTCTTCGTTTTCTTTCTAGATTTATTATCCCTTTTCTTTTGATATGAGTCATGCCAGCTGATTATTATGGTCTAAAGAAATGGAACTCATTGACTTCATTTTCAACCTTTGTAGTTCCATTTCCTTTCAAGCGGTCTTTATCAATGCAGGTGCAAAAGCTCATACAAGAAGACACTCTGAGATAGTAATAAACAGAATACAGTTTTGTGGACATTTCACTCAACTAGAAGTGCTTCTTAATATTACAGCTTGAGGCAGTAACAGCCTTATACTACTGAAGGGTATTAGGGGTGTATATTGAAGCTCTTAAAGGATTTGATGCCTGTAAAGCAAATTAGGAAATGAAAACCAAAATTCTGTCCATCATAAAGTTAAATATATGAATGTTTGTATCATTGAAAGGCGTGTTTAAACTTTAATTTGTATCAAATTACTTAGTGATTAATGATAATGAAACAGTAAGTTACAGCTGCTTTTGATATTCCCCTTACTATTTGGGGTTTGCAGTAAATGATTCTGTGTTCCGATGCATCTGTATATAATTCTTCTCTAAATCTGCCTTTGTCTGGATTTGATTTTTGCTTTGAACTTGTCTGGAGTAATCTAAGCCAAGGCTTCCTCAATCAAATCATGTGAAAATGTGTCTTTTCAACTCTTCTAGCCCCCCACTTACTTTACTTAGATATTATAGACAGTGGGGCTGACAGAGTTGAAAGTTGACACTGTTGCATGATTTGAATGGAATAAGGAAGGCAGTTACCCAGCATTTAGGGTTCTCCAGACAACCACAAAGCCAGATAAATGACAATAGCTCAATGCTAGAGCAACAGAACTAAGTTTCCTTTTGTTTTGCTGGCAATACACAGCTCTAGAGCTCTAGATGGCGCTGGTGCTTACTGATATGAAAAATATATTAAGAAAATGATATACATAAATGTAATAAGAACCATTTTGAATTAGGGAGTAAAAAAAAATACTTACTCTTAAATAATGATGTATGCAAAGAAAATGAATGGAATTCAGTAGATATATTCATATTAAAAACAATTTAGTTTCAGTGCGATGTGAAGGTTCCTGTCAACCATACTGCAGTATTGATTTACTTCACCAGAGGTAGACGTTTAAAACAGTTGTTAGAATTCACTGCAAATGGAAACAGATGAGCTGCTTTTTCTGATATTACCCCTAAAATGTACCTGAAAAGAATGATTTGAACCCACTTTTATTTATAATATATTATAATATAATCTCTATGCAATTCACTTTCATTTCCAAATCCTGTTATGACAACGAGACACAGTACAGTTCCAATGACCAAACGTCACAAAGGCTCCCATTCACAACAATGCTCAGAGTCCCCCTCTGCATGTGACGCAGGGGGACATGTTTACAAAATAATCTTAAACCCAATGGATCAGTAGCACAGCTAGAATTATACGATGAAACATTAGTATGCAATGGGAAAAATATTATTAGAGCAATACAAAGCAATGAACAGAAAAACAAACCAGAACAATTTAGTTTCTGCTTCAAAGATGTCAAGGGTGGCATTCACAATGTGTATTCATTGAAACCCTGCAGTATATTCTGAGAAGCTTTCAATAGGGATTCTTCTGAAACAACATTCAAACGAGCCGGCAGAATTTCATTACTTGTAGCGCTTTTGATGTCTTTTCTTCAGGGCTGGCATGCTCTTAGAGCACAGTTGGGGAGGTGACGTCCATCAGTGGGAAACTGGTATTTGATAGGCATATCTTTGATATGAATAGGCCGGGTGCAATGTTATCAATCTGCACTGAAAGAGGAATACATGTGCAGATTGCATTTTAGAATTTGTTTGAAATCATTTCCTAGGGAGACAAGAGATATAAAATTATCTTACAAACATCAACAAACTTACAATAAGGAGATCCACGGAAAACCAACATGATTTTCAATCTCATCAATATTTTTAGTCCTGAAGTCCATGGATGAAGCATTGTGCACTAAAGCCTGGGCAACACTGATATATTTGAGGAGTCTTTTCAGAAGAAATTCTTGCTAGGTTAGTAAGCATGGTAAATCATGATTTAAGCTGAAACAACAATAGAGAATCATACAGAACACACACAGGGATAGTATTCCAATATTAGGAAAATGTAGACTATATAACATAGACCTTTCCTTGTGGTAAATCAAGTTTTCAATACACAGCTACATGTGTGTATTTCACAAAAGTCTGACCTCTTGTAACTAGTCCAAAATGTAAAAGAAAATGACATGTAAATACAGATGTATGACATACAAGTGGAGATTGATAGCACAAAGTATTTTAGCTCTCCTCACAAGTTAAATATCAGAAGTTAGTATTCATCACAATGAAATAGCTTCAAATCTAATTTTATTCCAATCAGGATAATCACAGTTTTAAAACAACAAAGAGACGTTTTTTATAAGCTCAATAACACACTTGAAGGTGTGGGTTGCACTGCTGCAATTCACTTCTTAGATGGTTGAAGACACTTGGCCGTGCCTCGTGACTCACAGCGCACCTGAGGAGTGAGTTGTATCAGTACAACACGTGCCTTCTTGTGTGTTATTGCTTGCTGATGTCATCTACTACTGAAAGGATCATCAGAGGCTAAACAGATAACACTGGAGCCCAGCTGAAGCTGTGGGAGTGTGTTATCTTACTAACCAGCCAAGATGCAGGAACAAGACATTGATAAACGAGAGTACATTTTGACCTGGCATAATGTTCTGTGTCTGGAACAACATCATAACTCACGCCATGCAATTAATTAGTTTCCTTATCATAGTGGAAGCAGCGTTCACAAAGTTCAGCTTCACACACATGCAGTTAGGTAGGATATATAAGACAGGCACTTGAGAGAAGCTTGCCTGAATCCTCTCCTGATGACAGACCATCTCTGTACCCGAGCTATCTAGGTGCCGCAATTGTTGTGTCTCATGATAAATGTTTACGCTAAAGATGTGTAACTTTTGAATATTGGAATCAATAATTGGAAACTTACTAACATAGCCATTGGTATTGTGTGCACTCATTTACAGATTAATTAGTTTCCTTACGTCATTGCTGGCCCAAATTTGCCCAAGGCCGCAGCTTTGAGGACCACTGTGGTAGACAGTAGTTTAGTCATTGAGAGCCACACTCTCATTTGTACAAAGGCCACAGGGCAGCAAGGATCATTGTAGCTGTACTCTCTGGCAGGTCGTTCAGGTTAACATTAACTGACCTAACAGTCCTTCTGGGATATAATGGGCCTTACCGACCATCACACGCATTAAATTGATTTTTCTGAAACGGGTACCTGTCCCGCACAAAAAAGGGCAGCTCTTGTGAATTTAAAAACATTTTTTAAAGAATAAAATCAGTTGGCATGTCTCACAGCATTTTGACTAGGTTTTGACTCTTTGCCTCACCTTTTTGGCACTGCCTCAGCATTTTGAAAGCCAGCGCTGAGATAGAGAGAGAGGCTGTTTGACTGCCAACCTCACCGGTGAGGCTGAAAATGAGAGTTTGAGGATGAGGAGGTAAACTCAAATCACAGCACTGACTGAAAAGAGAGGTAGGTTTATCTCCTGGATCAACATTTGGTGATGGTTTTCCTGACATTTTTGCAAATGTATGTCAATTTCCTGCCTGAAACTTTTGCATACATTTGCATATTTCACAAAAATATAATGACCTCCAGTTAAGGTGATTGACGAATTAAAAGTTATATTTCTTCTACTTTGGCACTTCTGGGAGCAATGAGTTTTTTTTAACACAAAATGATTATAATTTTGTAGCGCAGTTTATAAGCTACACCAATAAGTCTTGAAATTCACAATTATTTTTGCAATATGTTTGCTGATTGTAGACTGCATTTTATAAAACACTGTTGCATTACTGATAATCAGACAACAGGGGGTGCTGTCCAACCAGGCCTGAGAGCTGTGTGACACAAGTCCAGCTGTAAACAGAGCTCACAATGAGAGCACCCACAAGAAGCTTGCTGACTCAATGCACATACACTGAACCACACTTTTATTGCATCTCCAGTCAGTTAGATACCCAGGGGACCCAGCATCACCAGCACCCTGTCTATTGTGCTGTTTCAAAACCCTCAATACAACTGGCAGCATACAGTGTGATGTGAAATGGAGGTGGCTTTTGTGTAGGTTATTTATGCACAGCCAAACCCGCTAGTATATCACTCCTGTTAATGCCACCCTCTATTATCACCACATTGAAACTGACAGAAAGTAATAGGAGTCAATGGGGACACGCTCCTGCTAATATCACTTTGGTAGGCTATATTGACACATTATTGTTAATATCACTCATATTTGTTTGTGACACAACTGATTTCCATCCCACTTTGGTAAACATAAGATTAGACAGTCTGCATGTAGGTACGTTTCTGTGCTGTATGTAGAGTAACGGTAGCACAATGTAGCATCCCAAACACTGCCATGCATATGTGAACAGCTTTGTTTTTAATTATTACAACATGTTGTACAGTATTGAAAAGAAATGTGGTGAATGAAAACGAATGTAATACCTACAGCAAACCTGATTTATGATTTCCTTTCCGAGTCTGCGGTGTATGTTATCACTGCAGTGTTTTCTCTGAGATTATAGTAACAATTTGATGCTGTGTGTTTGTAAAATGCTTTAACAAACATGTTCTCTATCAGATGTGCAAGACTGGAATATTTAACAAGAATTGTTTATTCATGAATTGTTGCCTCGAAAAAAGTAATTTATACTTGGTAAGATTTACAGGAATTATGTTGGGTTCTTTGTAATGAATTGGCTTCACAGCCCACTGAACTGAATGGAAAGCCACAGACTGGATGCAAATCACAAACCACACAGCTCAGAGAGGAACATCGTCTTAACACCATTCAACTAAAGGACAAGCTCTGTAGTCAAAAGGTAAGTACTGTATGTGTTTTATGTTAATGTAAGTATTGTTGACTCATCAGTCGCTCGGTGGCGATTCATTACATTCTCCTCCCACTTCATCAAAGCTTGTCCTAGTGCATAAACACAAGTGCGCATTCACCCAGGCTCGGGATTTTCAACTTCGTGCTCGTAACCGCGATCACTCGCAGTCCCCCAATCTTTACCGTCACGTGTCTCGCAAGACAGTGTACATGTTATAGTTATAATAATGTGAAGAACACGGACAATAAATGACATGTTTCAACCACAGGGGTCAAGATTGTTTTCCCACAGGACACCAATGTAATGGCTTTGCTCCTCAGCCCATTGAATTGAATAGAACGTCTTTGCCCTTCAACTAAAGAGCAAGCTACGTAGTTGAGAGGCAAGTGCGTGTTATATGCTGATGTCCGTATTATTAACTCATCGGCCGCTAGGAGGAGATCCATTACATATTTAAAAAGGAAAGTTTGATGATATGAAGAAACTATCCTGATAAAATACAGTACTGTATGTTCAATAACTAAAAGCACTTTTGTGTCTCAGTGGGTGGGAGCCATTTCATAAACTGTTCTGGTGACAGCGCCAGTCTTACTCTTTATAAAAAATACAGTTGAAAGAATGTTCTACTCCTGTATTTGCTTTAGAAATGGATGATGGGGTGTATGATTTTTTTAAGGGCCCAGGAGTAGAAGTCAAGTATAGAATAGCCCCAAGCTGGCCTTCAATGACATTCAGGGGTATCATTTGTTACTGGGCACCCCCCCGACCTTGGTTTGCAACCCAGAGATGATCAATATGACATTATGTCTTCCATGTTTTGAGCCCCCCAGACACACAATATAATCACATATAACTAATAAAATACGTTTTTCAAACATCATTCTTTTTTAATGTAACACGCCGGAATGATGTCAGCATGGTTGCTATGTGATGTAATTGCACAAGCTCAGAGTCTCAAGGCATCGGCGACATTCATTCATTTTGATTGATAGTTCATCGTTGTCCAGTGATTATATCGACAACACAGAATGGCATTGCATTCTATTGTTTCTATAATATAATATTATTGGTATCATGATGAGTCAAAGGGAAATGTTGGATATGTTTGCCACAGAAGGTGGAAAAAGGAAGAAATGAACACAGCGAGACAACAAGGAGGGACCACTTGCGGA
The DNA here is from genome assembly GCF_902713425.1 of Acipenser ruthenus. Classification (NCBI taxonomy): domain Eukaryota; kingdom Metazoa; phylum Chordata; class Actinopteri; order Acipenseriformes; family Acipenseridae; genus Acipenser; species Acipenser ruthenus. The sequence goes on along the minus strand of NC_081225.1, from coordinate 7,373,773 downwards.
ACAACCTTAATATTGCTGATGCCCAGATACAATTATTTATACATGTTCTAAAGAAAAGGTACCAAAGATTTTAAAATGAGATTTAGGCTCATGTGTAGGGCTGTGCTGTTTGGTTTGGTACCGGAATGCATATAGCTGCTTGTGGCAGGAATGGCTGGGCGGTGACGTCACGGCAGAAGCAGGAAGGGAAACTGACACCAGGGAGTACTGCAGTTAAAGGCGCTTGCACCGTTTTTATTTTTTTACACAACAAAAATAAAATAAATATTTGAACAAAAAAACACTTGCTCACAGAGCAAAATAAAACAGATAAACAAAACACATCTCGAACACAAAATAAATAAAACACAGGTCAGGCTGGGCAGATTGCCTTCACTGTTCCTATGTTTTTTTTAAGTTTTGTTTTTCTCTTTCTCTTCTCGCTCTCTACGCTCCTCTCGTACACCCACCACGAGTGCCGAGAGCTTCAGGTTTTTATATTAGTGACCGAGGGATTAACTACCTATTATTTCGTAATCCCCCTGTCACATTCTGCACGGGTTGTCTAATTATTCCTGGCAGAGGACGAGCACCAATCTCGCCTCTGCCAGAACACGTTTACATAAAAAAACGAACAAAACCCACGGCGCTCGCCGTCATTTAAATAAAATAAATAAATCATAATAAACAAATACAAAATAACACAGGGGCGGAGGGGGAAACCCCGTTCTAAAAATTAATAAACAAATCAATGTACAGGGCACCTCGCTCTGATACACTGCTCTATAATGACTTTTTCACAATGGATCAGCGGAAAATTATATTTAAATTAAGGTGGTACGTTACAGTATTAGATACACTCTGGTTGAAATGCACTGTCATCATTACTGTTTTAAAATTTTACATTGCTTAAATATGCATTTATATGGAAAGAAATGATGGCAATGTTATACATAAAAATCAATGGATTTCTTTTTCTAACATATTTTCTTTCACAGTTTTTTTGTGCATGAAAAGGATCAAAACATACCTGCATATATGCTACTGAGGATGATAGAGTGAATGATCTTTTGGTTATTGCGAGTTAACCCGACAAGCACAAACATTACACTTACAAATACAGGCTGGTGTTTACAAATTTTCCAAGATGAAAGTGAGACGATACCCCCTTTTATTTTCATTTATTCATGATTATCTTTGTAAATTTAAAACCTTACTACATATTTCTACTTTGGACGTTCACAGGAATGTGGTGCTTATTTAGCAGTTATGTTCATTGGAAAGAAGGTGAAATGGATCAAGCTTAACTCAAGGTTGTAAGTATGTATCAAATCTGGTGAGATGCATACAAATGGAGTCTCTAAAATAAAGAGTTAAACTGTGTTCCTACCCCTGGCTCTTTTTGTAAAGCCAAAGCATGACATTTTTTTCAATGATCTGAGAGTAGAGTAATGTCCCTAGCTGCTACTGTAAAACAATAAAAAAAATGTTGTACCACTGTTTGTTTAATGTAGCAGTAGTTACACTATGTAACTGAAATTAAGTGGGATATTGAAAGCTGACAGCAGACCAATTTGTTTTGTGTTAAAGCCTTTACCTACCATAAAAACACAAAAGTGTCAGTGAAAATGACAACCATAACGTTACACACTTTATTACTATAAAATGAGACTTAGTTGAATGACATTTTCTTTTCTTTTTTTTTTTTTTTTATAAATTTAGTCGTTGCCAATTAGTTTTTATTATTTCCTCCCCAATTTGAAATGCCCAATTATTTTTAGGCTCAGCTCACCGCTACCACCCCTGCGCTGACTTGGGAGGGGCGAAGATGAACACACGCTGTCCTCCGAAGCGTGTGCCGTCAGCCACCCGCTTCTTTACACTCTGCAGACTCACCGTGCAGCTGCCTCAGAGCTACAGCGTCGGAGGACAACGCAGCTCTGGGCAGCTTACAGACAAGCCCGCAGGCGCCCGGCCAGGGGTCGCTGGTGCGCGGTGAGCCGAGGACACCCTGGCCGACCTAACCCTCCCTCCCCCTGGACGACGCTCGGCCAATTGAACACCGCCCCCTGGGAGCTCCCGTCCACGGTCGACTGTGGAATAGCCTGGACTTGAACCGGCGACGTCCAGGCTATAGAGCGCATCCTGCACTCTAGCGAGTGCTTTTACTGGATGCGCCACTCGGGAGCCCCAGTTGAATGACATTTTCGAGTTTGTTATAAACCAGTGCCGTACTGGCACAACTTTGACCCCCCCCCCCCCCCCCGAATTTTTCTGAAATGATGCCGCTGATGGTGTGTAGTGTTTAGTTCAGAGTTATAAATGGGACTACTTTATTGGTGTAACGATATTTTATTAAAAAAATCATTTTTTGCCCTAAACATGATTTATGTTTTTTTTTTCTTCAAATCCACTGTTTTATTTGGATTATAAATGCAATAAGGCCCTTTAGGGTGTCCGTATATTCGACGTATACGGACACCCTGTTGGGCCTTATTGCATACCCAGCACACTCTGTTTAAAATGGGAATCTTTGGAGCAGATAGAGAGGGGATTCGTGTATGAAATGGGTGCAGAGCACATCAAGGGAGAGTAAGTGAAGGACGGGAGAAGAGGAACAATCAAACGAACAAACAGCTGGGAAGGCAGATAAAACCGATCCTGGGAGCTGAATGTGTCCACTTTAAAAGATAAGTGTTACTGTTGCAGAAGGTTAGAGCAATAATTGACAGCGTAAGAGAAAGGGGGGGGGGGGGGGGGGGGTTAAGAGAAACTGAAGACAATCTCTTGTTTGTTTATTATTAAGACTGCTACCTACGCACCTGATGCAGGGTTTTAGTGTTTTGTAGTAAGGGAGGATTTTAACGTGTTTTGGGGCTTTAACTATTATCAACTTTTAATAGTTTTACCCCTTTTTACTGTTTACTGCCATTTTATTATTGTAGAGTACCTTGTTCGTGGAGTATCAGAGGGTTCATCTGCAAGTGTATTTGTCATCACCATATCATATCAAGAGGAAGCCACACTACCATTCCTGAGCCCTGTGTTATACTGCCATGAACTTTGCTATGCAGAACTCATGCAGTATGTGTACTGCCTGTATTTTCATTTTAAAAATGATATCTGATACCAGGTTAAAGGAAGCTGTTTGAATGCCTTACTTTCAGGTAGTCCTCCACTTCCTTGGTCATTTTGGTCACCACTTCAACACCTTCTTCATATATAAAGAAATAACTACAATTAACAACTTTTAGTAAGGCATTTGTAATTGTCTGGACAACCATTAGCTATACTGACTTAATATGTAGGTACCCATTTTAAAAGAAAGGTTAACATTAACATTAGGTAATTGGTTTTTGTTTTGTTATTTGTAGCTATATCCAAAATCATTGTAAACAGTGTATTTGTTTAGCAGTGTCTTTAATCTAGGGTTCAATTGATACTGCTGGAAACAACAACAACAACAACAACAAAACTCTGAACAAGCATGAATTCCTCATAGCATTATGCATGCCAGGACAGATCTATTTTAATGCTCCAGAATAGTTGACAGGTGTGGGACAGATATATGAACTCTGGCCACATCACAGCTCAACTGAGATTTCATTAAGGCATAAGGTTTGACAGGGGTGGGGGACAGGGGGTTACTGGGAGGTAGCCGGACCACCTAGGGAAATTAGGAGGTGGAGAGAAAGCCAAGGAATGGAAAGCACTGGACAACAGGAATACTAAAAAGGCTGTATGGCTGAGATCTGGTTCAATATATTTTACTGTAAATGTAAGAGTTGAGAAGATTAAAAGGTACTCTAACCAGGTAAAATAAAAATAGAGAATGTAAATAAAATTAGAAAATAGTCTACACGTATTAATGCAGTCATGTGACTTGTCATCTACTGGACCTATATGTTCAACTATTCAGCAACAATCATGGGAAGAATCAGTGAGAATGTAAGTAAAATTCGAAAATAAACCACAAGAATTATTGTGGTCATGTGATGTGCACGTGATCCACTGGACCTACATGAGAGTTGTGTGCAACTAATCAGCAACAATCACAGAAAAGCAGAAGGATCTTAGTTACTGTAATGGGGTGAAGGTACTGAAGCATGTTCAGCCTTCCAACTGATGTCAACTGCAGGCTCCCCTCACATGGATGATTGAGATAGCCCTTTAAGGCCTCCATCTTTGTGAGGTCAGGTTGGATAGATACAAGGAGATACCTCTCTCTGGTTGACCATGTTGGTAAGGACCCCTACTGGTAGTCTATAGGTCCAGGCTGATTGGAGAGGTGGAGCCTCTGAGTATATAGGGACCTACCTTGTCTGGAGCCTCTGGTTGGGGCTTGAAGGAAGACAGGCAGTGAGACCAGGGCTGTAGAAGAGAGTGTTGGGTTTTTAACTTCTGTCTTCAACATTGTTTTACTTTATACCTCACCACAGAGGCTCACTCCTGAGGAAACGGAGAGCAGAGAAAATAAGGACTGAAAACAAGGGTGTAACAAGTGTAACAACTTGCACGATTCATTAAAAAAGAAAACAGGTCAATCCTTGAATCGTAATATCCACACCAGTTGCTTCATTGTGGCGTTTATGGTAGTCCAGCAAAACAGAAAAAAAACTTTGTCTACTAAATGACTTCCAAAGAAATAAACACAACTGCACCTAAAACAAATTAGCCAAAAAACTTGGAATAACTTCCACAAAACAAACATTGCAGTGAAGCCGCAATGTAGCTAGAAGGTGGGATCATTTGGAACAGCGGACACATATGGAAAGCAAGCATGACCAAAAAAAAGAGCTCCATCACGGGTGAGCCAAAATAATGCTAGTCCTCACTTCTCCTATCTAAAACCCCTATCGCCCAATTATTATATAGGCAATGAAAAGGGAGTGGCCACTAATTGATCAATTTTAAAATTATTAGAACAATGAACAGAACACCTGGCCAGACTTCCTCATGAACAATTCAGTACAGACACGCTTATTGTGCCACATCGTTATGTGTGCGTGGCCACAAGGGGACTCGAGAACCTGCCCTGAAAGTACTTTGAGGAACGTACATAAAAAGGCTTCTCCCTGGGACATTAACCCTTCGGACTGACTATGGCCTGCTTTAATTTATTTTATTATTTCATTCTTTTTATAAATAGTGTAAATAAACCGTGTCTTCGATCCCTGAAAAACCTGTGCAACCATTTACAGTGACTTTGAGCAGACATGTATTTTCATTTAAAACATGATGGCCGGATAGGCACATTCTATGTCTGTATAAAGACACTGACTATAAACCCACTGGAGGGGGAGTTCCCCTTTATCGAAACTGTAGCGTGTCTGCCTTTAGTGCCAAGGGTCAGTGGTTCAAATCCAGAACACAGAGGAGGTGAAAATACATAAATAATAAATAAAAAGCCTTACAACATGATATCTGGTACTACACTGCCAGGGGCAGCAGTGTGGAGTAGTGGTTAGGGCTCTGGACTTGACCGGAGGGTCATGGGTTCAATCCCAGGTAGGGGACACTGCTGCTGTATCCTTGAGCAAGGTACTTTACCTAGATTGCTCCAGTAAAAACCCAACTGTATAAATGGGTAATTGTATGTAAAAATAATGTGATATCTTGTAACAATTGTAAGTCGCCCTGGATAAGGGCGTCTGCTAAGAAATAAATAATAATAATAAAATACACTAGGTTAAATAAATCATTGTTTGCAAGCTATGCTTTTAGACTGTCTTGCACTTCCTTGGTCATTTCAGCTGGAAGGTACAATTGTCCCCACCCCTTCACTGGCTTATTTCCTGTCAATAACCAATCAGCTGCATCACCTATTGACTGACATGCTTTCTGACAGTACCATGCTCTGACCCAGAAGACACTGCTGGGGTGAAATGACCAATGAAGTAAAGCAGTAACAGACTTTCTGGAAGGGCGGGCAAGCAAACTGGGAACTTTCTTTAAGCTAGTGTAATAGCATCTATTTTAAAATGAAAATCCATGTTTGGTATAACATATTGTGGTGAATGGGCTGCTCAGTAACCAGTTCAGAGACTTGTTTTGTCATTCACACAACACGGTTGCGTTTATTTTTAAACTTTAAACAGAAACATAAAGACAAACTGTACAGGTATGTGGTCAAAATGCAGATATCAGACTTGATAAAGTGCAAAGTTGAGGAATTTATTGCAACCTTAGTTGAAAGGGCAGATCAAGAACAAGTACATCCCAATTAGTCAATAAGATGGCCGAATATATGAAAAACAAACAAAACAAAAAAACAAAAAATACAATAAACACGGCGCTATGGTTCAGTACTCAGTACACTCACTATACTTTTCTTTATTTGCTTATACAGCATTTGAAGTACACTGCTACTCAAAACTCTCACTGCTATATCCAGCAAACCCCCCAAGTGCGCTACTGCTAGCTATCTATAGCTAGCTTCAATAATACAAATGCAATGAATTATTATTCTTTAATACATTCCCCGTAGCGCGCTCACGTCTTTATCAGGAGGCGTACTCCCCACACTAGCTGCTCTCTTTGCTGCTTCAACCAGTGCAGAAGCATTTCATGAAAATGGTAAGTACTGTTCAGAAACTAACACAATTTTACCATCAGTAATAAATAAAGTAATATAACAATGATAAAACATTTAATCAACTCGCTAGTATTTAAATATATCCATTGTACCGAATATGTACACCTATTCTACACAATGGACAAAAGCAAGCACCGCATTCGTAAGAAAGAAAAAACATCTCAAACCGGCTTTTCCACCTATCTTTTACAGGTTCAGCTACCCACACAACGCCCCAGGAACACAAGACCCCACAGTAAGTTAATTCTTATGTTTTTATTTTTCCTCCCGTAATGCCTTTCTCAGTCTAAAAAATCATTTTACCCCACTCTGTTTAAAATCAATATTAACAACAAGGAAGAGTTTGTGAGTCCCGTTTCTTGATTACTGATAAGCCAGTGATGGAGTTTGTGTTTACCACACTCCGTCACACAAACAAAAACCTAACTCCTCACGGAGATCCTATCTATACAGACATTTTGTTTCCATGACTAAGATCAAGACAGGTAAGCTGTATCCCTGACAAAAACAAAACACAAGTACTGTGATTATGTGTAGCACACAGACAACCATTTCCTTCACACAGATTCCACACAAGCAAATACTGCTTGTTCACCTCTCTTTTACACTCCACATGTAGCTGAAACAAACAGGGCTATATTTATATAGATGGGTAACTAGTTAATGAGTTAATTCCAACTGAACAACATACAATCTTTGGGGGTGATGTAAGTATAGGTGCAATGCAAATAATTGCGGATGCAAAATTAAAATTGCATTGCAGCTTGGCAATTATTTTGCACTGCGCCCTATGTAAGGTTAAGAGCATTATGTAAGGTAACACGAACAAATAATGATCCGCAGTTATGATAATGAGGGGCTCAATGAGCGCATGAGTCTATTTAGAAGCCGCACTTGCAGAGTTAGGAGTACAGAGAGCAGTAGACATTTATGGAGGACAAAAATACAAACCAAAAAATATGTCAGAGGAAGGGCAGCAAAGTCCTCTTGGGGCACGGAAAAGAAAAGAAAAGCTTTCTTAGAAGGAGCTGAGAGTCCTTACGGCTGAGGTCACTGAAACTGAGTTGTTTGGAAAAGCCTCAGCCAACATCAGGTATGCTAGTATCCTAATGAAATTATATGTATTGGCCTGCCCATTTCAGCATGACATCCAGATATTTGCCTAGCACTCTGGAAAAGGTGAATTGGGCTATCCCTCCAGACATTCCAACTGTGGTCTGAAAGGAACCAGAGGCTAAGTAGTGCAGAGAACACAGCACTTTCACATGTGCAGGGATAGCGGTCCCTAGATTGATGTGGGAGTCTAGCTCATCCCTCAATTCAGCTCTGAGGTCAAGGATGACCAGCGGAGTGAGACGATAATGCTTTAGCACCACATCCTCTGGCATCCCAAACAAAGTGACCCTGGGATTGAATATGCAGGGTCTTCTTCGTCTTGCCCTTCTCCTCCGAACATGTTCCTGCCTCTCCTCAACGAGAGCCAAGTGTCGTCGTATCAGGAAGTGTACCACAGCAGCCATCCTGAAGCCAATGACTGGTCTCTGCAGGTGTGTGCTTTTATACAGCTCTTAATTACTCACTTCTACAATGGTTTGCACCTTGTAAGAAGAGGTGTAATGTTTTTGGAGGATCAGCAATTGCCTAAGTGCAAGGCAAAATCCTCACATCACATTATAATGTTTGCTTAGTATCCAGATCCCACCAAATTCCATGCTGCTTTCTTCATTTGAATACATTTCAATATAATTTTAATGGATTAATGATGGCAAAGTGCAAATTTGATAGCGGGTGCAGAACGCCAGGTGAACACCATTCCTTATATATGCCACATTTTTAGCAGCCGGTAAAATCAGACTTTACTGCTGCTAAACACGATTTAAGGCAGCATTACGGTGGGTTTGCACCCCTAAATCACTTTGCGCGTATCCTTACATCACCCACTTTGCCTCTAATTAAAGACAGTTGCATTGTTAAACCCACATACTTTGACCAAATCTTGACATCTAGTGGACAGGTTATTGTACTTACAGTTTTAAAAACCACTGTCAGGAAAATTAGACCTTGACAGTCTTAAATTTGTATATTTTCCCTTAGTAGCTGTACCACATTACATTTCTGAGACCTATGTAGCTAAAAGACATGCAAAATGATTAAGATTAATGCAATTGTTTTGTTAGCTACACATAGTTTAATGCAGTGACTGTTTTGACCAACGTATCCATTAAGGTAGCGTCTCAGGTGTCTGTGGAATGGCAACATCGTCATGATGAAACAGGCATTCATGTGCAATGGTTTGTGGCAAGCAAAACAAAAGTGGCCTTAATGACAGAAACCCTGAGAAATATATACATGTTACCACCTGCAAAATGCATAGATAAAATTCAGCGTAGGGTGATGATTACTTTGTGAGAAAGAATTCATGTGGTAGCATATGGAACAGCAAACTAAAATGAAATTGCAGCAGAAACTGATATATTACATTTTCTTTGCACATGATAGAATGTAGTGCCTGAAGTCAAGTTAAGCTGTTCTACCATTTGGTCTTTGGCATCTGGACCTCTTCATAATAATAGACTTAATGAAAGCGCTTGACAAGGGTTGATAAAGAGTGGCACTCTCATTATAGGAGTGGGCCACTATGTCACAGGCCCTCACTCATTAGTTGCCAATACAGTATTCATGCCTGCTCCTGGGTCATTCAATCATTCTCAAAATACTGAAAAATTTGTAATACTTAAATTAGCTGCTCTGACTTGCATTCACTGTCACAATCCAAAAGTTTTTTTTTAGAGTGTAAATCGCATCAAATCTCCTTTAAAGGTTTCTATATTTCCCTTATCCTTTCTAGCTGCATTTCAGGTCTAGCTGCAATAAAACTATGTTACCTACAGCATAGGAAGTGATAGGGTACCAGGAAGCAATGACACAAATCTTTTTTTTTTTTTTTTTTAATCTATAGCATGGTACTTGTAAAGAATGTATGATGTGTCTCAGAAGTGTTTATGTACAGCCAAATTTACTACCGGTGTGATTTCATAACTTTTTACAAATACAACTGCAAGCAAACTGAAGAGCAACAATCCATGAATTTCAAAAGCCAGCCTTTACAAGGCTATGGGGAGCCTACTTATTTAGCCACAAAGCCTTTCTTTTGAAGTGAATAAAAAAGCAGAACGCCATGGTGACACCGTCTAAGATTAGAACCAACAAGCCTCTGCAGCATAGCTCTGCTAATGTGTTTTATTATCCCCAAAATCATACACTAGACACAGTCCAGCTTCCATGTTTCATTAAGAAGCAGTAAAACGCCTTGTATTTACTGTTCAAATGCAATAAAACAATGATATTCTTCCTGGCAGAGGGGTTATTTGTAGGCTAACTCATTATTATTGTTCAACTTTCATCTGCACACTCGAGAGCAAGCCAAGAATTAGGCAAATCAACAGCGAGGATTATGTGCCCTGAATATTTTGAGCCCCCCTGGTTCTTTTTATTATTATTTATTGTTGAGCCAATCCAACTGTTACAGGGGTATTAGGTTCTGGAAAGCAATTCACTTGTGACGACTCAAAGCAGTCTGCTGAAAAACATGGCAGCAGCCTCTCCCCAGCCAATATAACTGCTGTAGCAAATACAGTTTTACTATTTAGTTAGCCCAATAAAAGGTATCACATCTCCTTCTCTTTGTATATGTTACTACTTGTACACATTCTACAGCCAGTAGAAAACCCCCCAAAGACTGCTGCCAGTAGTTTAACATCAGAGCTGAGGTAAGGAAGGGAAATGTGTAGTTATATTAAGAGCTGGTTTTGTGCTGCTGTCATAGTGCCAGTCGTCATAGTAACATCTGCCACTTATAGTTGCTAAAACTGTTACATATACAGTATATTAATTATACAGCTGTTACGGTAAACATTGTGGCATGTTTTTTTGTTTCCCACAGGGTGGAGACAGAATAGTTTCATGGGGGCCTGAGGCAAAGTGGTGAGTGGATACCGGTGAGTGCAGTGCAGGTACAAATCACACAGACAATTACTAATAGATGCAATGGTGTTTATTGATAAATTACTACAATGTCCAGAGCCTTAAGGCAAAACACCTGTAAATAATAATGCTGGAAGTGATTACAGCGGCGTGTATCACTTCGGTTTGTAAAATCCCATGGGTTTGACCCGCAACCAGAAAGTCCAGTTTTATCACCCACACAAAACACAAAGACACAGACACAGTTCCTACGGTGCGTGATTTAAGTGCTTGTGGTGAAAAGACAGTTCTCAGTGGAAAGTGAAGTGCTGGTGTCCGGGTTTAATGCTGACCTGTGGCTGCAGCTCCGGATCGTGTTCGTAATCTTTTAGACAAACTAAACAAACAAACAACATTTACAAGACAGACTAACAGAACACTCACAGGTTTTTTTACATGCAGGGACTCCTTTCAAGTCCTCCTAACCATTCACAAAAGGAACAGATCACGTACGCTATGTCCCCTATTTATATCCTCGCTCACCCCTAGGTTAACGAGCGCATCCGGTCCTCCAGTCCTCGGATGCCACGCCGGGTCATTGAGTTTGGATACCTGTCACAAAGACGGCCGGAGTGGGTGGCGTCAGACCAGAAGCAGGAAATAAACAGACAGAGAGGTGTGGTTTGGTGAAGCTGAGCGAATGCTTTCGCTCAGCATTTAATAAACAGAACAGAAAATAATAGGTTTGAACAGCCAAAACACAGGGCACGGCACTTGAGGCCAAAATAAATAGACGAACAAAACGGACTAGACAGACAAACAAACACGGTGAGCAGATAACACTTTTACAATTCACAATTACCTCAGTCTCCAATCCCGTTCTCCACTCACCGAACACCCAACCCTGAGTGAAAGAACGTGCATCTATATATACTGTTGTGCTGGGATTCAATTACTAATTAATTATTCACTTGAATCCCAGCACGTGAATTAATTCTGTGCAACCCCGTGCTCACATATTACATTTAACCAGCACGTGAAGTGATTTGTGCCCTCCTCGTGCCTAAATACAAATCTACACTTTTTAAATACACGTGAAACACAGACCCGTTTATATCTCGTGTACCAATCTATACACCAACATTAACACACGCACGCAACATACAACACATAATATGCACACAGGGGCGGGGCACATTGCCACATATACCCCCCCCTGTGCAAAGCACACATGGCCTCAACGGCCACCTCCCCCCTTAAAAATCCAGCAGTCCAGGACAAAGTCTCGGGCTGGGAAGGGAGGCTTCAGTGGGCCCATGGCTGGCCATGCTGTCAGCACCCCTGCCGGTAGTGGCACGGCTGACAGCCTGCTGGTCCACGCCTGCAGCGAAATTGCTGCGGGGGATGCTGGTCTCCTGACCTCTCCCCCTTTCTTCGTAGCCGGTAGCTCCCCTTGGTGGGGCTCCGACCACAGTACTTCTGGCAGTGCTGCAGTGGGAGCAGGTCTCCGGACCTCCCCCACGATCTCCGGCAGCGAAACTGCTGCAGTGGGAGCAGGTCTCCGGACCTCCCCCACGATCTCCGGCAGCGAAACTGCTGCTGGGGTTGGTGGTCTCCAGACCTCCTCCCCCTTCTTCGTGGCCGACAGCTCCCCTTTCTGGGGCTCCGGCCACCGTACTCCCTGTGGTGGAGGTACGGGAAGCAGAGACAGCTCCTGCTGTTCTGCTTCTGGCAGTGGCGGAGGCAGAGGCAGCTCCTGCTCCTCTGCTCCTGGAAGTGGCAGAGGCAGCTCCTGCTCCTCTGCTCCTGGCGGTGGTGGTGGCGGAGGCAGAGGCAGCTCCTGCTCCTCTGCTCCTGGCGGTGGTGGAGGCAGAGGCAGCTCCTGCTCCTCTGCTCCTAGTGGAGGAAGCGGTGGAGGTGGCGGAGGCAGAGGCAGCTCCTGCTGCTCTGCTCCTTACGGTGGAGGCAGAGGCCATGGGGCTGATGCTGGCCACTCAGAGGGAGGCTGTGGCGGTGCTGGCTCCCTCTGCTGTGGCGGCTGGGCTGGTGTGCGCCGTGCTCCCTTCAGCAGCATAAATAGAGGCTGCTGGGGGACACCAGCATCCTGCCCTTCTCCCCCCCAGAGAAATTCAGGGGGTTGAGCCTGTAATTCCTCCCCTTCTGGCTCTTGGGACGGCAGCGATGGCTCCTCCCCCTTTAGCTCTCGGGATGGCAGCAGCAGGTGAACCAACAGGCATGCTTCCTCTGCTGGTGTAGATGGGGACAGCAGGCATTGTTCTTCTGCTGGTGGAGGTGGAACCAGCAGATATTCTCCCTCTGCTGGCAGCTTGGGTCCTAGGGCTGTGGAAGCCCCGACTTCCCTCTCTTTGGGCTGTGGACGCACCGACTCCTCCCTTTTGGGCTGTGGACGCACCGACTCCTCCCTTTTGGGCTGTGGATGCACCGACTCCTCCCTTTTGGGCTGTGGACGCACCGACTCCTCCCTTTTGGGCTGTGGACGCACCGACTCCCCCCTCTTGGGCTGTGGACGTTCGGGCTCCCCCCACTCAGGCGTAGGACGTTCGGGCTCCTCCCACTCAGGCGTAGGACGTTCGGGCTCCTCCCACTCAGGCGTAGGACGTTCGGGCTCCTCCCTCTTGGGCTGTGGACGCTCTGGCTCCTCCCGCTTGGGCTGTGGACGCTCTGGCTCCTCCCGCTTGTGCTGTGGACGCTCAGGCTCCTCCCGCTTGGGCTGTGGACGCTCAGGCTCCTCCCGCTTGGGCTGTGGACGCTCTGGCTCCTCCCGCTTGGGCTGTGGACGCTCGCTCCTCCCGCTTGGGCTGTGGAGGTAAAACCAGCAGGCCTTCTTCCTCTGCTGGTGGTTCTGCTACCTGGGCTGTTGTAGTTATGACCGCCTCCAGGTAGCTGAGGACCAACTCCACACCTTCCTCCCAGGTGCTTACGGTCTGTTCCCTCTCGTAAGCCTCCCATCGTTCCCTATCCATCAACCGCAGGAACCGAATGGCTACTGGTATAGACTGGGCCTCCAGTCCAGCATTTTCCAGGATCCAGTCCCGCACTTTGATGGCGTCTTCTGCCATTTTTTTTTTTTTTTTTTAATCAAAAAATGCGGTTCCTGCTCTGGCCTGAGTCCTGGAGGCGCTGTAGATCCCACGCAGGACACCACGTGTCACAAAGACGGCCGGAGTGGGTGGCGTCAGACCAGAGCAGGAAATAAACAGACAGAGAGGTGTGGTTTGGTGAAGCTGAGCGAATGCTTTCGCTCAGCATTTAATAAACAGAACAGAAAATAATAGGTTTGAACAGCCAAAACACAGGGCACGGCACTTGAGGCCAAAATAAATAGACGAACAAAACGGACTAGACAGACAAACAAACACGGTGAGCAGATAACACTTTTACAATTCACAATTACCTCCGTCTCCAATCCCGTTCTCCACTCACCGAACACCCAACCCTGAGTGAAAGAACGTGCATCTATATATACTGTTGTGCTGGGATTCAATTACTAATTAATTATTCACTTGAATCCCAGCACGTGAATTAATTCTGTGCAACCCCGTGCTCACATATTACATTTAACCAGCACGTGAAGTGATTTGTGCCCTCCTCGTGCCTAAATACAAATCTACACTTTTTAAATACACGTGAAACACAGACCCGTTTATATCCCGTGTACCAATCTATACACCAACATTAACACACGCACGCAACATACAACACATAATATGCACACAGGGGCGGGGCACATTGCCACAATACCGTAGCTCTGCCCCTTTCCTAAATGACTGACTTCCACCTACCCTACAGAATAAATTGTCGTGCCATTTAATTAAGGGTACTCTGTTCCTCTTACACAGTGCCCTCACAGGTTGAGAGGGAGATCTAACACCAAGAATCATTCGATCTCTGTCACAGGGCCACAGTCCATAATATTTTCTACCAAACTAATCTGGCACCTGACAAAGTTCCCCAGACTGGCTGGATTAATTCATTAACATAATCAATGTTGCATTTCCAGTTTAACATTGATGATGTTTTTCCAATGCCTGCACTAACAATACCATTATACAATAAGATAGGGGGATTCAAATCATGGTACACTGTGGCATTTCAACTCTGCCAGTCCCACCTCCATTGACATAGAGAGGAGGTGGGATGCACAGATTTGAAAGGTCACACTGTCACATGATATGAATGAAATGAGGAAGGCTGTTCCCTCCCGGCTCTTCTCCAGACAAGCTCAAAGTGGCTCAAAGCCAAGGAAAACCAAGTAAAACTACTGTAGAATGACTTCTGAAGCTTCAAATTTAAATGTGAGTACCCTTGAACATGTAATCCAATACTAATATGTTATACAGCTGAACATTTTTCGGTAACCCTTTACATTAAGTGTCTATAATTGCTGTGTATTGACATAGTAGTTACTTAGTAAATGCATGTGCACTTACACATAATTACAATGTTTGTATGCATACTTAATATATACATTTTGTTGCATGAAATAACCCTAATCCCAATCCTAACCCTAACTCTGAACATAACACTAACCCTAACCCTTTCCTGATACAATTTTGTACTTACATATATTATTGTTTATTATTAACTACTATAAAATAACACAAACTGTGGTGAAACATCAGCATGAATAATAGTTAAAACAGCGATAGTATGTAAACCCATTGCTGTTTAGCTGTTCATTAACTAATCTTTTTTAACATTATGGTCGTGTCAGTTTTTTAATTCACTATTATTGATTTTTTTGTTCTTTGAAAATATGAATACATGATTTAACAAGCCCCCTTTCTAGGTATTACCAGAGTGTTAATTATTCTCTTTGGTTCCCGGGGATTTTCAAAGGTCTGTGCAATTATGAAGCCATCTCGCCCCAGGTGCTGCTGGAAACTAGAAAGGCTCTGACAATATCATTAATAATAATAATAATGTATTACTTCTATTTTGTCTTACTTGAGTGTTCATTATTAATTGATACATTGATTCTTTTTTCCCTTATTTGACTCCTTTTTCCTGTACGATGATTTTTATATGGCATGCAGATCTTAAAGGCAGAATAAAAATGGTATACAAAATTAAACAATTCTCTCACCTGCATGTCATTGATGTTAAATACTGGACACTTGTTTTTAAAAGGTTTGAGCTCAGCAAGGTTCACAGCAATATTTTCCCTACTAAAAACCATTACAAGATGCTTATAGTTAGTTCCTATTTCTGCATCATCAATGTGAGAGGTATGTGAGTGAGACTAATTTGATTATTGGTCTAACCTTCAACACCTGTGCGAGCTTCTCTATAATGAAAAAAAAACAAAACATCAAACTCATTGCATCTCATAAGCATCAGCAGTTACAGAACGAGCTCATCACAAGGCAATTGTCAGCAGGGAGGCTTGAGCAGGTATAGAAGGTGACACAAAAAGCCTTTTTGGGGAACTAACCAGAAGCATCTTGTAGTAGAGACATGCTTATTGCTATAAAGCACGTAGAGCTCACACTTCTAAAAATTATGTTTGAAGAATGTGATAAAAAACAGAAAACAAAATACGAATTGGAAACCTAATGTATATTTTGTACCCTCGATTTGGTTTACCTTGAAGCTAAGTTTCCACTGCCACAAACACCGTTCTGATGAACATTCTCAATGAGCAGGTTGTTCCAATGTTTCATTCAGGTCTTGTACAGCAGGGGTTCCCAAAATTTTTTTTACCTGAGGCCCACCTTCTCAGCTGCATTAGGCACTGCAGCCCACTATAAGCACTTCTTAGGAAAAATGACAAATTCAAAACATCTTTAAACCTGTAACACTGTAAATAAACTTAATCTGAAGTGTTCTTTTTTCATTTGAATCTTATTTTTTTTCATTAGTATTTTATTGTTACTTTAATTATTGTGTGTATATATATATATATATAAAATGTCGTTGCTGCCGTGGCTCACTCGGGAACCCCTGCTGTAGAGAATGGGTAGTAAAGCATTCTCAGGGCAGGCTGAGTAAGGTACTGAGGCTCAGAATCATAAACTTCTTTTAAAAATCCGAGATACATAAATGTCACCTTGTTGAGTAATGGGAAACCACTATTAAGACCCATCTGCATCACATGTAACTGACAATTCTATGCCCAGGTTTCCAATTAATTAACACGTTTAAAACACTTGCTAGGCTCCAGAGTGCAGTGCTTAGCAAGAACACATCTCTGGACTTGGGCAGTGGAAACCCCTCTTAAGTTTTAGATTAATATAAATGTATAAATCTTTTTGTTTGACTAATTTACTGAAGCCTGCCGTACTACAGAAGATTAGGATTTGACTTTCGTATTATAGAAAGGATTACCAAAGCTTTTTCCTACCATTATCTTGTGCTGAAAATCTCAGTAACACTTTACATTAAGTGTCTCTAATAACTGCATTTACATAGTATCGGTAGTTACTTAGTAAATACATGTGTGCTTACACAGAATTACAATGTTATTATGCATAATTACATTGTACTTAACGTGTTCATCTTTTTGTATGATATACCGTAAACCTAACTCTAAACCTAACCCTATCCCTAACCATAACCCTTGTAAACCTAACTATCCTTTTTCTGATACAAAAATTGGAAACATTTCCAAAAATATGATAACAAGCGAACGCGAGCTGGGCATACAATTTAAATATCATGCATAACTAGTATCAAGCAAAACTCAAATTAATTGACTCACACATGTGTCTAATTTATTACAAGTTTGAGAACACTGAAGAGTTTGATTCCCCTTGTACAGTTTTTTTATTTTTATGAACTGCTGAAGAAAAGGCCTTGAGCTTTACTCTGTCGGAGCGGAGAAGCAGAGAGAGATGTTTCCAAGCCTGTAGCCCCAAGGCAAAATCTGGGCCTTGAGGCTATTTGCACCTGCCCTCTCTGTAGAGTTATATGACTGTAAATCAACCGACCATGTTTATCTGTTTAACACTAGAATGACCAAGGCGGTAATATTGACAGTTTTTTGGAATTTAAATTTAAATTGCAGTGTGTGTGTTTAAGATACGGAGCTGTGCTTTCCTAGTTTTCCTAAATATATGTTCTAATTACCCTGATATAGAAAGAATCGCGTAGCTACAAAAATTAGGGAGATGAAATACTCTCATACCTATTCCGACCAGGGGCGGTGAAATTGACCGATACATGTAAAACCTATTATAACAATGAAATGTTGCGGTATTATTTGTATAATATATATATATATATATATATACACACACATACAGGGGTGCAGTGCTGGGGGATTGCGGGGAGCGCTGCTCCCCCACTTCTCTTGGGCAGGGAATGCATCGCTTTTGTACTTCACTTGTAGAATATTGAACTGTTTTCCTATTAATATATGGAGATATACATGTGTATAACCCAAAGAATACAATAGTATGAAACCCTTGAAAGATAAATAATTAAAAAAGTTTGAATAGAGTTCTGGAACAACAAGTGTGAATAATGTAGAGAGGTGAAGGGAACCTGTAGCAACGCTGTGCTGAGGTGTCAGCGTTTTACAATTAGATGTAATAATTGGAACAGTTCTTATTTTTAGACCCATATATAAGAAATAATGTAGATAAAATAAGCTAAAAATTTATTTAAAAGATAAAACTCAATCGCAACAAACAAATAAAGGGTACCTGTGGCCTTACACATCTTTTTTTACAAACGGATGCACTTTTGTTTCAAAACCTCAGTCTCATTCGCTCTTAAGCGGCTGCAATAGGAGCTGTCCTTACAAAGCTAACACAAAATTCTCCTGTCAGGACACTGCATTTTGATTGGTTATCATATTATTGTTAATAAAACAATGAATAATCCCCTCCCTACACTGAAACCCTAACCTTAAGGTCAGTGTAGTATACTGCAGTCATTACACATCTAAAGTAGCTCATGTTTGGCAGTGAATAAACGTTTTTGTTATTTTAAATAAAAGTGACCGGAGGTGCTGGCTTCCTCATTTGTCCTGACAGGAATATTTTGTGGTACCTTTGTAAGCACTGCGCAATGGGACAGTGAGACAAGCTGATTCTGGACCAAACCATTCAATATACAAGAAGGGGAAGTGGGAGAGTGTTACGCATAGGATTAATAATAATGACAGCGTTTTAATCATGTGTGTATTAGTATATGAAACTGGTTGTGAAAGTATATACAGTATTTGTGTATTTATTTATCTTTAATATAAATAGCTGTATATTTATATAGCTTTATATAGATGTATAAGCTATATAAAGCTATATAAAGCTGTATAAGCTGTATATATATATATATATATATATATATATATATATATATATATAGCAGTCCGTCGCGTATCCGACCAGAGTAAGGGCGGATATGTAAAAAGTCAGGTAAATGAATCCTGTTTTATTTTTAGTTTTTTTTATTTGGAATCCCAATTATTTTACCCCTGATTTTTCACCCAATTTGGAATGCCCAATTATTCTACCCGGCTCGGGAGAGATGAAGACGAGCACTTGCATCCTCAGCCATCTAGAAGAACTACAGCGTCAGAGGACCACGCAGTTCTGAATTGCACTTCCCACCCAGGAAGCACTTGGCCAATTGTGCGCTGCCCCCTGGGAACTCTCGGCCACGGTTGGCAGTGGCATAGCCCAGCAATTATGGAATATACATATTTCCCCCTCATAAAACCTATTCTCGTATAGATTTTTTTATAGTTAATAACTCTTTTACCCCAAAGATAGCCAATGCTAATATACATCCAATTATGATTTCAGATCACGCAACAATCAGCTGCGAGATTACTCTAGATAGTAGTCAATTTAAATCCCCAAGATGGCGTTTTAATAAATCCCTATTAAAAGATAAAGATATTACTTCTTTCTTCCATTAAGAATGGGCAGAATTTCTTCACTTTAATGACAAATCCAAATGCTCACCAGCACTGCTCTGGGAGACTGCTAAGGTTTTTATTTTATTTCATATGCGTCCGATAAGAAAATAATTCAAGACAAAAAAGATGAAGAACTGGAAAATAAAGTAAAAGAGCTTGATCATATATATGCCAAATCACAAACAAATACTAACTTTAAAAATGTTCTGCAGGCAAAAATAGAACTTAATAATAGAATATCTGACAGAACACAATTCATGATGACTAGATTAACTCAATTTGAACTAGGTGACAAATCGGGTCGAATGCTTGCAAACCAACTAAAAAACAACTTGGAGAAATCAACTATACCAATTATCAAAGACACTCAAGGAAATTTAATATCTGACCCTTAAGAAAATAATAACACTTTCAGAACATTTTATACCAATTTGTACAACCCAGAAAATGAAAGCAACTTAGATGATATTTAAAAAATTCCTAGACAAATTGAAACTTCCAAAGCTGACAGAACAGGACACTGTCCTTCTAGACGCACTTCTAACTGTAGATGAGCTTCATTAATCTCCCCTGGCCTTTTTAATATGTTTAATCATTTACTTACACAAATCCCACAAGCTCTGAAGACAAATACCCCTCAAACTGCTCTAGCTATCGGCCCTTATCTCTCCTGAACGTCGACCTAAAAATACTCTGTAAGTGTCTTGCATCCCAACTGGAGTTTGTAACTCAGTACCTACTGTAATACACCTTGACCAAACTGGCTTTATCAAAGGCAGAAACTTCTCTGATAATATCAGACGGTTATTTAATACCATTCATGTATCAAAAGAATCATTAACACCTTCCATTGTTGTCTCCTTGGATGCAAAGAAAGCATTCGATCAATTTGGCATTGGCAATAAGTTTATTAATTGGATTAAAATTCTATATTCCTCCCCAGCAGCATCTATCATCACAAGTGGCCTGATATCCAAGCCTTTTACTCTATTTAGGGGCACTCAATAGGGATGCCCATTATCCCCTCTGCTGTTCTCTCTCTTTATTGAACCATTAGCAGCTGCTATACGGCAGAACACAAGTATTGAGGGTATTCAGATAGGGGACACAAATCATAAAATGAGCCTCTATGTAGATGACAGCCTACTATTTCTACTATTTCTTCTCAAACTTATAAACCACTTTGGTAAAATATCTGGTTATAACATCAACCTGACCAAGTCTGAAGTTCTGCCTCTGAATAAGTTTAACTGGGCCCAAAACCTCCCCTTCAGATGGTTCACAAAAGGTTTTACATATTTTGGAATACAGATATCACCAAATTTGAAAGAACTGTTTGACCTCAATCATGCACAAGTTCTAAAAAACATTGCTGAAGATCTTGCAAGATGGAATGGTTCTCCCCCTGTCTCTGGACAAGTGGTAGCGGTTAGAATGAACATTCTGCCAAGGCTCAACTATTTATTTTCCATGACCCCAGTCCTTCCCAAGAATAGCTGGCTTACTAAACTTGAAACATTGGTTAATAAATTCTATTGGAAAAATAACGTACCTCTAATTAAATTAAGCACCCTCCAAAGATGATGCATGGTCCATGATTTTTTGCAATATTTTCAATGACAATAATCCAGCATGGATCAAGATTGAACAACATTGCTCTCCAATCCCTTTAGAAGATCTTGGACATATAGGATAAAGTTTAAAAAACTGCTCTGTTTTCAGAATCCTTACATAGCTACCACCTTAGAAACATGGTGGAAAGCCCATAAAAAACTACAATATAAACTTTCCCCATCTCTCCTTTCCCCTATTTGGTGCAACCCGGACTTGGTAATTGCAGATAAACCATTCTTAATTCATGCATGGAAAGACAGGGGCATTACCCATCTTAAACAGCTCTATGAAAACAATGACCTTCTTTCATTCA
The DNA here is from genome assembly GCF_902713425.1 of Acipenser ruthenus. NCBI lineage: Eukaryota > Metazoa > Chordata > Actinopteri > Acipenseriformes > Acipenseridae > Acipenser > Acipenser ruthenus. Next base: position 7,352,422 of record NC_081225.1, on the reverse strand, counting down.
GTCAGCTGAGAAAGAGGTTTTCCCTTCCAGAGAGCTGCTTTCTTCAATACTCTCAAATAAATTTAAATATAATAGTCACCCTGTTAGCTTACTACCCTCACCTCTCACTACTTATATACTACAATTAGCAGGAAAACATAATATAGTTTGTAATAGATGGTGATATCTGTATTCCAACAGATAAGTGGAACAGAGATCTCAATATAAGTGGCAGTGAAGATTTCTGGAAAGGAATTTGCATCCAGACCTTCTCACTCTCATACAACCCCAAAAATTCAACTAATTCAATACAAGGTACTTCATAGGACTCATTATGATGGGACTCTCTAATACTGAGGCATGTCTACATTGTGAAGAAGGGGTTCCAGACAATTATCTACATGCACTTTGGTCATGTCCACCCATTCAACAATTTTGGTGTAAGATTCTGAAGGCTATAGCAGATATTATGGGCCTGAGAGTTCCTTTTTCTCCAGCTGTCTTCAGCTTGAGCTGAGGCGAGAGAGAGAGTTACATTATGAATGTGCCTTTTATACCCTCCTATAAGACCACGTGCACATGCACGCCAGCAGTGACACTGCTCATCAATACTACATATCGCAGGATATGACATCCCCCCTTTTCAAAGATTTTTTTTAAGGACTTTTTACATAGTATAGTCGTTATAACAACTTGGCTGTACCAGCTGTCTACCAGACCTGATAACCCGAACGTCACCTCCAGGCTGTGCAGGAACAGCAGAATCATTTTGTGAATCATCAATAGAAACACCATCATTTTCATTGGACACAGGAACAGTGTCAGGAATCGAATCCACAGATGAGGCATTAGAGCGAGACCTGTCTTGTGGTAGGCTCTGAGATGCCTCCTGTTACGTCGATACACCCTGTCAGAGGCAGTTACCACATCACAGGACCTGGGCTCCCTGTGAACAGTTTGAACTGTAGCCGGGAACCAGCCTTGTGTAGTTTCAAGGCATACAGGATAACCTGCTTTAAATGGTTTCAGAGGTGCAGCCTTCCTGTCATAATAAGCTTTTTGCTTAAGTTGCTTCTTGTCCAATTGTTACGTGGCCTGCCGTGCCACACACAGCCTCAGTTTGTGTGACACCACAGGTATGACCCCTTGTAAGACTCTGCCCATAAGTAGTTGAGCAGGAGAGTACTCCATGCCTGAAATGGGGGTGTTGCGAAGGGTGAGAACAGCCAAATGTGGATCAGTGCCTGATTGCATAGCCTTTTTCAACACATGTTTGACAGTTTGGATGGTAAGTTCAGCTAACCTATTGCTTTGAGCGTAATTAGGACTGGGTAAAAGTGAATCCCCATTCAACAGCCATCAGTTGTACTTCCTTACTCGCAAAAGGCATGTTGTCTGCCACTACCACCTTAGGAATGCCGTATTTCGCAAAAATAGCTTTCGGTTTGCATACCATTGTCGCCCCTGTTTTGTCTGGCAGCTGCTGGATCTCAGGGAACTTGGAATAGTAGTCAACCACTATCAGGTAGCTGTGTGTGTCGAGATCAAACATGTCCGCACCAACCTTTAACTATGGGATGTCAGGAATGTCATGACTAATCAGGGGCTCTCTGTGATTAGCAGGGAGTAGCGCGTGGCATGGGTCACACTGTTTAGCACATGATTCTATTTCAGAACCAATGTTGGGCATGTACTCTCGTGCGTATGCCTTCATTCTATTGAAACCTTGATGTGCAACATGCAGTCTCTCCAACATCAATGTTCTAAGGTTAGTAGGAATTACTACTCTGTCTCCAAAGAGCAGTAATCTGTCTTGGACTCGCAATAAGTGCTTGATTGGCCAAAAAGGCTTGGCAATAGGATGAGTTTGAGACAACCTGTCTGGCCAGGCACTGTTCAGGAGTTTGTTTATTTCAGTAAGCTGAGGATCATTTGCTGTTTCCTCTCGTATTTATTCTAACATGTTATCTGGCAATGAAACACTTTTCTGTATGCTGTTGACAAACCTGTCTTCAAATTGCTCTATGTTCCATTCTGCGCAGTCACTAGGGAGAGAGCGCCCTGGACAGGAGGCCAGCAATGATTACTTTTGACCCTGGGACATATACTATTGACAAATCATACCTTTGCAATTGTAATAACATGCGCTGTAAACATGCTGGGGTTTGTGCCATTGACTTGTGGAATATAGTTTCTAATGGCTTGTGATCGGAGTGCACTGATGCTGTTCTACCATACACATACTGATGACATTTTTGGGACAGGCAAAAACAATAGCAAAGAGGTTTTTTTTCCAATTTGTGCGTAGTGTTGCTCTTATTTGCTCATAGCCCTGGAAGCAAAAGCTATAGGTTGTCCTTCCTGCATTAAACATGCACCCAAACCACCTTTTGACGCATCTGTTTGGACCACTAAAGGCAGAGATGGGTCGTAAAATCTGAGTACTGGTGCTTGACTTATAACTGATTTGAGCTTAAGTAGTGCTTGTTAAGTTGTTCTTGTTCTGGACCCCATTGCAAGATTATGTCCTTGTGTAACAGGAGTCTAAGTGGGGCTGTGATGTCAACCTCATTGGGGATGCACTGTGCTAGATAACGAATCATGCCAAGGACTCTTTGCACCCCTTTTTTGTCTGCAGGAGAGGGAATCGTCCTGATCCTTTCAGTTTTGCCAGGGTCTGGTTGCATCTCTTGCGCTGACACGATGTGGCCCATGTATGCTACCTGTTGCACTTTGAACTGTAGTTTTTCACTATTGAACTTAATTCCTTTTTCACGTTCTCTGTCAAGCACCTGTAGTAGGATTTTGTCATGTGCAATCAGCAATTCCGCCGCGATTATCATGTCATCCGCAATTATGTGTACGCCTCTGATGTCACCAAAAACCTTGTAATTCTTGAGTTGGAATACCTCAGTAGCCGATTTAATGCCAAAAGGCATTCTACAGAATTGATACTGTCCCCATGGCGAGATAAGCGTGCACAGGTCTGCTGACTGACGGTCTAGTTGTACCTGCTAGTATCCGGCTTTATTGAGTTGTCTGGGGTTTAAGCAAGTTCCCATTGGATTTCTTTTCTGTGACAACTAGATTGTTAACCCATGGAGTGGGCTTGGTGACCTTTGCGAATGACCCTGCGGGATTCTAGCTTTGTCAAAGCTGCTCTGAGCCTGTCCAGCACAGCTAGCGGTATCTTTCTGCAGCCGTTAACGACTGGGGGTACACTGGAGTCTACATAAATGTAGTGAGTACCCAGGAACTGCCCAAGGTCATCAAAAATATCAGCGTATATTCCTTAAGCATCTGTTCTTTAGTGATGTCAGACTGATTGTGGATGCTGAAAACTCTGCGCACAAGATCTACAGCTGTGCATGCGTCTCTACTTAGAATGGGGGTGTGTGACACATTGGTGACAAAAAATAATAATTTTAGCACAGTACCATACCGTTTTGTGGCATCCAGATATATGGTACCGTGGGGTTTTATTTTAAGACCTCCATAGGCTGTTAACATTATGATTGTGTGTTCCAAGGGTTTGTTTGCAAACCATGCTTCATTATTATTATTATTATTTTATTTCTTAGCAGACACCCTTATCACATTATTTTTACATACAATTACCCATTTATACAGTTGGGTTTTTACTGGAGCAATCTAGGTAAAGTACCTTGCTCAAGGGTACAGCAGAAGTGTCCCCCACCTGGGATTGAACCCACAACCCTCCATATGAGGGGCAAGCTCTGGGTCTGTGGGTTTGCCTGCAGTTACCACAGGTTTTTTGTGGTAGTGTCGTGTATGTTTGTGTCTAGCAATGTAGTCTACGGTTGGGGGATTGACACTGTCTGATGTTTGGGCCGCGAGTGTCATTACGGTCTGAGAGGCGGGGCTCTCTAGCATTAGTTTTGATTGTGCATGTGAGATTTCTTTGGCCCTGCATATGTCTATTGCTTTCGATAAGGTTAGATTGGAGACAGTTAAAAGTTTCTCTTTGAGATGGGAGTCCTTTACACTAAAGACTATTTTGTCTCTTAACATTGTTTCTTCAGTTGTGCCAAAAACCACAGTTTTTTGCTTTTACCCAGAGTTCAGTTACATATTTGTCTATGGTATGTGAGTCTAACCACTCATGAGCCCTGAATTGGTATCTTCCAAATATTTCATTGCTTTTAGGTTCACAGTAAGCTTTCAGAGCATTAGCACCTTACACACTGTCTGTTTAGCTGGGTCTGCAAAGTCAATGCGCAACCCGTTGTAAATGTCAAGACCATCTTGCCCTATCATGTGTAAAATGGTGGCGACTTGAATTTCGTTAGGTTTCTTGTTGAGACCTGAAGCAATTGAATATATATTTCGAATTGCTTATGCCATCGTTTCCAATTTTCTGTTAGATTTCCCCTAATGTCTAGCGGAGGGAGAGGTGCTAATTGTTCCATTGTAAGTTAAATGGGAAACAAAATACAAATTAGTCTGCATACTCCTTGATTCAACAAATTATCGAATGGTATAGCAAGTGACTTACATGTAAGGGATACACCAATATTTATAGTTCATGATGAATGTCCTTTCTTTACGTATCAGAGTCTGTGTTGCCAGCCTCCCATCTGTGCTAGGCTGCAGTCTGGTGTTGTCCAGCACGGTTCTGAGGTGTCTCGTCTCCGGTGTGGCTCTGCGTTGGTTTTGCCTCATGGTTGCAGCAGCTTGTGTGCGTCGTTTGTGTATTGCAGACCAGTCGTAGCTGTTTTGCAGGAGCTGCTCTCCGTGCTGTCGTCCGTGTCCGGTCCGCCCTCGTGGTGCTGTTGCTGCTCCTCGTGCTGTCATCTGTGTCCGGTTTGTCTGCGGTTCGACTTTGGGTTTGCTTTGTGGAAACGTTCAATTTTCAAATGAAAAGTCTGTCAAGTTGAGGTCTGGTGCTCCGGTTTTGTGATGAAGGGCACTGACCTGCTTTACTTCTGACACCATGTCGTGTTCATGACCTCGAGGCAAACTATGACTTAGTCTGCTCAGGCCTTCCTTGTTCCATCTGGTCTCCGTAGGCTCTCCTTTTTGCTATTGCAGTTTCTGGGGAATACAATTACTACTCCAGAACACAGGACTCAGGAAAGTAAGTGCTAACCATGTTTAACTTTATTACACATTGATTTCCACTTTGTATTTAACACTAAGTCTTTAGCTTGAGCTATGGCGAGAGAGAGAGTTACATTATGAATGTTCCGTTTATACCCTCCTAAAAGACCACGTGCACATGCACGTCCAATAGTGACACTGCTCATCAATACTGCATATCACATGATATGACAACAACTGTACAACAATGAATAATCAAAACAAGAACAGTTTTTCCCCAGAACAGTTCCCAATGCCAGTGTCCTCCGTACCTCATTTGCATGTCACCCCCCTTCCAGAAGAGAGGGCACGCCAACACTCTACATTACTGTGTATTTACATAGTAGGTACTTAGTAAATACACGTGTACTTACACAATTATAATATTAGTATACATTGCTACAATGTACTTAATGTGTCATGATATAACTCTAATCTTAACCCTATCCCTAACTCTAACACAATGTAAAGTGTTACCAAAGTGTCTTTACAGAAGTAAGAGCCAGTGCCATTTATTTTGCTGAAACAGCTATTTTGGTCATATTTCCACATGCAAATGAGTTACAGACATATTTTCAAAGAGTTGGCTCAAGTCCTTTATTTTTTGTAAAGATAAGAACACCTATTGAGTTTACAAAACTAGAACCAAACATCTACTGTAACACCTGCGCCTCTCAAGTATGCTGACGACGTTTGTTTCATCTTTCAAAAAAATGCAGTAAAATAAAAATCAAAATTACTTTGAAAAACTCAGTCAATCTATAATGCTCAATCTCCCAAAAATGGTGTTATTCATGAGTTGATCAACAGCAAACAGTCCAGGACAGTGTCTGGAACATTGGCTGAGCTCTGGAACAGAGAGCCCTCTACTGAGCTCTTAACATCACATCCTCCCCTCATGGGTGTGTATTACATCTGCAGTGTGTCCTTGGCATCCTTGTTACTAACCTTATTGACCCAACAGTTTCTAAGCAGTAAACCATGGTTAAAAAAAATAAGATCTATAAGATATCCTCTGTTGTGACTATCGCTGGGATGACAGTGAGGTCAATGGCCTTGAAAATGCTACAAAGGGAATCACAAATAAACAAGCTTTTAAAGACAAATCTCCCAAGTTCATTGACTTTTTTTCTTTTTGTCTCATTACAAACGGCAAACAAATGTCCATTGACTCAAAGTGTGTGACGAGCCACTTAATCCTTCTGTGGATTACTCCGTATTCTATCAATTCAAGTCGTGTTGACAGATATTCCCCAGTGATGCTGTATTGATTGCTGTTTTAACATCTAAAGAAATGAAGCTTCTACCCTGTCCTGGTATTCAATATTGTGTTACTGGCTTCCAATTCACATTTAATTAACCTGTTCACCCAAGGCACTAATCAATATTTAGATCTGAAAGGTGGCGTTGTCAGTAAAAACTATGTAAAGAGTGGATTGTATAGAGCACATGATAAGGGAAGGGGAATTTGTTTTTTTATTCCACAGGTGTTTTACTTTAATCAGCTCCGCTCATGCTGTCAGTAGATGGTTAAGTTTTTTTTCGGGAGCATGTTCTAGCCATATGTACTTAATGCTAGCCCTGTGTTCTCTAATTTCCAGCTGTCAGGCCTAAGCAATATGAATGTCATAGCAACATCCGTGTGCAAGCAATTAATATGTTATTACTCGGAAAATGACAAGGAGCAATTTAAAAGAGAGCCTGAAACCCAGATGTCAAAATGCCAGATGGATCTAAATGAACGGCCACTGAAAGCATCAGTCTTAACAAGTGAATGGCTGTCAGTCCCCCTTAGTTAACAGAAATGTGTGTGATATATGAGAACCTATACAGCCAAACACAATTCTGGTAAATGTCAATTTGCGGCATATGTTTGAGCAGAAATATTGAGAATATTGCCAACAGAAATATTGAGAAACTGCTGCCACCGAAGACCTAATATTAATTTAGTCTGTTAACCCATCAATTCCTGTGCTTGTCTACCAATCATTATCAACAACTGTGTCTCAAACACATTCTGATTCAGTAGTCACGGCGACATCGTGATTATGGGTTAGAATATTTATTCAAGAGAATCAAAGAATAGGTGGGACCCAGGATCTTGCCTTTCTGTCTGAAAGGAACCGCCCTCCTATGAGGTGAGACCCCTGACCCCATTGACCCCCGAACAGAAGATGCACCAGCAAAGGAGGGAGAGGAGGAGGAGGAGGAGGAGGAGGAGGAGAAGGAAGAGGAGGAGGAAAGAAGTAAGTGAAAGTCCCATCTTTAAGCGATTGATGGAAATAAGCAGGGCTGTGTCCTTGCCTCTAGAATAGCAACCAGCCTAATTATTAAATCATGCGTTTATTTATTGTTTTTCACTATACTGACCTATACTTTTGTATGATTTTACAATGAACTGAAAAAAAACAAGTTTGGAAGTAAAAGCAGTAAAAGCATAGCAAAGTGTAATAAGCCTAGGTAATCATTGTATTCAGGTACAGTATGGTAAAGCATATTAATAAACATTGCAAACCAGAGTTAAATATGGTAAATGCAGTATTTTTTCAGTTTTACCACTCTTTCCCCATGTCATAAAAAACTGGTAAACTTTTATAAGGGTGTGTGGCAAGCAGGCTGTAGTGGTGAAGTCAGACCCGGAATACACAAACAGTACTGCGAGGTGAAATGTGATTTGTGCTGTTGCGTGGTTTAATAATGAACAATAAATAAAAGGTTTTAAACAAAAACAGCACACTGCACTTGAGGCCAAAATAAATAGACAAACAAAACAGACTAACACTAAACAAACAGTGGATGAACAGACAAAACAAACAAGTACTGTGCTGGTCCTCCAGCACGACGTAGCAATTAATTTAATTTAAATTACTCTCCTCTCCACACCTGTTCTCCACTCACCGAACACACAACCCCGAGTGAGTGCTTTGTGCATCTATATATACTGTTGTGCCGGGATTCAATTACTAATGAATTATCCACTTGAATCCCAGCATGTGAACTAATTTTTGCAATCCCGTGCTCACATACTATTACATACTTTAAATGCACGTGAAGTGTTTGTGCAATCCCCGTGCCTAAATACAACTATATATTTTAAATCACTCGTGCTACACAGACCCATTTATATTCTGTGCAGCAATATCTATACACCAACATTAACACTCCACACGCAACACAGAACACATAAATACGCACATGGGCGTGCACTTGGCCACAGGGTGTTATAAAACTGAAGTCCTACAAATTGGATGCTGCACTGTAATAAATGCATCCAGACCTTCTCAAACTTGTATTCTTCGTTGAGTGCACCAGTTGTGGCTGTTAATTACTGAATTTACTTCGAACCTTTAGTAAATCAATAAGTGCTTTTAAAACATATCTTTAGTGTCTACTCCAATTATGATGAACGAAACGTTGCTCTCGTTTCCATTTTTATTGTGCTTATTTTGTCAGTCACTGTTGAGTTGGCCCCTGAAGATCCTAACACAGGGAATGACATTTTCTCTCTACAGCTGAAGCTAAGCTGAAGGGGTTATAGGGAAGCAATAAGGAGTGATCAAAAAACTTCTTGTCAAGCACAGACTTTTATTAAAGGTCATTATCATGAAAATGCTTTGCTCTTGTAGGTTTATAGTCTCACCAGAAAACCTTTGCTAATATTACAGACTTGTTACGTACATTTTATTCTTTATAATTAGTAGTAAGCGTATACATCTGTATAAAGTACAGGAGTTTACAGCCTTATTATATACAGTGGACTCGTGACCACTATAATAATCAGACTGCACCTGCCACCTGTAGTTCAAATAGCTTCACCTCAGAACGCGGGTACAAACCAGCAGGCAAAAATCAGCTGATCAAAAAGAGGTCCAGATTTCAACTTATTTTCATTCATTAGGTGAAAAAAAAATCAAGAAATTTCTACAACAATGAAAAAGATAACAATTATAATATAAGAAGAAGAAAAAAAAATGACGATAGCTACAATAAAATACAATAAGTCTTTATCATGGTCAAATTAAATCAAGCGGTCTCACTGTTTCATCAAAAACGTGTCTGTTTTGTACATCCCCGGTTCTTTACATCAAATATTGAAGGAATCTGTAGCACATCATTTTGTTTTCACCAATGGATATAGAGCAGTAGGTTATGTCGGTTTTGAATAAAGAGATTTACATGTTTTATTTAATCCTTTGGGTTTCTATACACTAAGAATAAAGAATATTCACTTTATTGAATGCATGCTGATTCTAATCATTATCTATACAGTATTTATTTGGCTTTGTTCTGTAGATGAATAACGGATCAGTATCCTTCATATAAATTACACTATTGTACACAATCGTAGTCTCTTTTATGTATAAAATATGAAGGACTAATCAGGTGGTGCAAAGAAAGACTGCCTTTAGTAAACACCAGGGATTATATCATGTTGTCAAGTGCTTCTTTCTAAGCAGGGAAACTATTTCCTTTGATGTGCTGCTTTCTGAAATTCTTTCAGCATTTCGGAGAAGCATAACGTCTTTGATCCTGGGATATTCAGTTGCCTGTGAATGACATTAATGCTGGACTACCAATGCCTCATATAGTCAGATTTAAAAATCTAAGTGAATATCTGGACGTAAATTAATCTGTGACTGGTGTTATATCAACAGTCAAAATCTTTTAGTGTAAACTAGATTTCCTTTGGTTTTGAAGCAAGTCCCAGTATTTCATTGTGCTTTCTCGACCCAAAATTAGCAGATGCTTTTCTGTCTAGGATAGAAATTCAGGGATCAGTGGTTAAATATTAATGTCCTTAAAGCTGTATTTTTATATTGAAGTTGCACTATCGGTGTGCTACAAGAATATGTAAATGACCTGTATGATGGATTTTAATTGACTGTGGTTTATTCTTCAATATATTTTCTTTCATTATTCGGTTATTTATATACTCACATTACATCACTGTACAATATAACTTCTTTCATGGGAAGACATTTCAGAAATGTTCATTATGAAAATAAAAATGCTGTAGCTAGGGCTTTCCAAGCATACATTATTCCAAGACTGAATACACAGATTTATTTTCCAAGCTCAGCCAGATACATTGTTTATAAGAGTCTGCTTAAAGCAACATCATACAAGTGGTTTAAGAAATAGTCAGTTGTCTGAGACAGAAAGGAGCTTAAAACCCAAAGTTTTAAAATAAACTTGTTCCTTGTGAAAATGTGAAAGGAACAGGTTGTTACTAATAAAGAACAGATGCGGTTTGCACTCTCCTCTAACTGCAATTCATGTAGGCTGTGATGAGAAAGACTAATTAACACCAATTAACACTAGCGCTATGAAATAAAATGAAACTGATAATGAAGTTCGCACAGATCCCATATGTGTACTGCACTGGGAGGTGCTAGGACTCCCAGACTGCTACAGTAAATAACTACCAGTCTGCTACCATTGTACTACTAAACCATCTCCCAGCCTAATATTATATACTAATTTCTACCATAACACTGTCATAATTGTGAGGTTCTGTAGATATGTAAAAATTTAAGTATGACATACAGACAAGGAGACACACGTACAGCCTGCAGATACCCCACCAGATTGATACACAAAACCATTTACTAGTTTCATCTCAATTTGACAAAAGTTATGCATCACCTTACAGTATTAACTCATTTTGCTCAACCTGCTCAATAATGTTACGTTTGCATATTAAAGTGCATACTGGTTTGTAATTTTCCATATACTTAACGAAAAACTGACAAATTTGACATTTCAAAATCTAACATGAAATACTGTACAAATATGATGGCTGCCAGTAGACGTTTGTGATATAATTTTGTAGTTTCTTTGATTACATGTTAAATAAAAGATCTAAATTATGTCCATTTTTATTTTTTATTTTTATTATGTCTCAATCCTAAAATTCTAGGTGATGCAAAACGTTTGGCCATACCTGTAGATAAATAAAAATAATTGAATTGTTATTTACATACAGTCTGACAGACAGCCTCCACACACCCCTAGATTATGATGCAAGCAACAACTTGTGCAACAAAAGGTCCTCAGCAGGTTTCATCACAATTGCAGAAGCGTTTTCATATTCCCTCAGATTATGATACACTTAATAACGTGTTCCCGCTTCCGATATATACCCGTCTCCGGGGATGCAACCCCAGAAGGAGATAATAACCTTGCTAATTCAATTTCTGCAGTGTTATTGCTAATGGCCTATATTGCAAGGAACTACTGTATTTGACTTAAATCTCCAACGGATAGTATATGGTCTATTCCATTTGTTTCAAGTCAAAGCAGAGTGAGGAAAGCCTTGCTTTATAGAACAGCAGGAGATGAATGCAGACTGTTCTGCCAACTTATCAAAATGCAGACAATGACAAAAAGTCATTATTATTTTACAACCCCTATATTTTTCAGGAACACGTCATTAATAATATTAACAGAGGTTGAAGAATGAGATACCCTTTGTTCAATTACGCTATATTAGGAGAAACCCATTATTCTTAGTATAATTTTTTTGGTTGAATTTAGTGACAGGCAGTATTGCGGTTACGGATTCTGACCCCAGTTGTAAGATTGAGGTTAATAGCTCTATAACCATTGTGGTTATACTGTGGTTAAGATGCTCTCTTGTGCTGTGCATGGTCACCAGTTCAGTCCTGCCTGTTACAATGGAAAATGCTACAGTCAGGCACCATGAGGTCTTCCTCTTTCCATGAAGTTCTTTACCAAACAGAAGCTGCTGACTTGTGTGGTGGTTTGCTAATGTGCACCAACAAACAGATGCCTCTTGTGAACCGATTCAAAACCCAAGATGCATGAGAAGTTAGTGAATTAGCCGACTACGTCACTTCATTCAAAGGGAATAAGTGTGGTGTAAGAATTTTGACCGATGCACCTACTTTTTGAAGTTTTGAAAAGTGAATCTGAGATAAAACCTACTGTGCTTTCATAAACTGCAGAGAAAATAACAAAAATTCATAACCCTGCTCAGCATGGGGTTTCCATTTAGTGACACAAATGCAAAAAGATCAAACATGCATTTTCCCCACTCTTCAGTGGAAATGAGCACGAAGAAGCAGGTAATACAACACTGATGATGCTTGGTGTGACACAGTATAGGGATGTCTATTTATTTAATGGGGCCCCCATATTCTCAGCAGTAGAAATTTATTAGAATTCTACATACATAGGTCATAAATGATAAATGCTTTCTATTATTAACCAAATCATGAGAGATTGAATAGTTGAATAAATGAATATAAAATATAATGTTGGAATGCATAATGCTATATGAATGAAAGGTTTTCAAATGGATTCGCCCCATATCAAATGCAGTCTGACATCAATAATGTGCTAATGACATCAATAATGTGCTAATGACATCAATAATGTGCTAATGACATCAATAATGTGCTAATGACATCAATAATGTGCTAATGACATCAATAATGTGCTAATGACATCAATAATGTGCTAATGACATCAATAATGTGCTAATGACATCAATAATGTGATAATGACATCAATAATGTGCTAATGACATCAATAATGTGCTAATGACATCAATAATGTGCTAATGACATCAATAATGTGCTAATGACATCAATAATGTGCTAATGACATCAATAATGTGCTAATGACATCAATAATGTGCTAATGACATCAATAATGTGATAATGACATCAATAATGTGATAATGACATCAATAATGTGCTAATGACATCAATAATGTGCTAATGACATCAATAATGTTGGAATACATACTGAGAACTCAATACACAGAATACACATTTTCCATGTTCCTGCCCTTGTATAATTTCCTTTTAATGTTAGTGTTCCAAATCGATGATCTTCAATTTGACTATGAATTATACTTATGTTATATTGTTGCTTCAGGGTGTTTAGGGATAGGAGGAGATTTCTCATGAATTAAATAAAACCAACAGCGTAGAACCTTGGGTTACCGTGACAAGGTTCATTTGTACCTGTTACAATAGTAATAATTGTTTTGTAATGTGTCATTTGTTTTGTAGGATACTACAGATTTAAATACAAAATTAAAACTAAGAGGTTAATAATATAAAAAGAAGTGACTTGGGTATCAAGTGATGAAATATGCCAAAAGCAGTGATGCACAAAGTATCAGCACTGGTTTAACAGCTCAAATAGTACAGCAGACTGTAGTTAATTTGTGAGCAGACCTTGTTCAGATTAGTAATGTATACTGAGTACTGATCAGAATCTATACAATACTGAAAAGGCCTAGCCTTGTCTTTTTTTCTTTAGAAATCTGTTATGACCATTTCAATAAAAACATAGAGACAGCTATACATGTTTGTGACACGAATGGCTTTGTGGTGACGTCAGGCCAGGAAATGAAACCACAACCCAGACAAGTACTACTTATTATTAAATAAAAGATTTAAACAAACACAGAACGCTTATACAAAACAAAAATGGCTTGTTGGCCAAAACAAACACACAAAATAAACTAAATTAATACCAAATAAAACAAGTATCAATAGTTATATTCTTTTGGTTTCAGTTTTTACTGTCTCGCTTTCTCGTTCCACCTCTGAACCCCTCCCTGATCAGCCAAAGCTGCGGGTTTATATACATGTGATCATCTCCAAATTAATAATAAATTAATCAATCAATCAATCAATCTGGTCACATTCTGCACGAGTTTAGCATGGATGGAGAAGTTTAACCCCATCCATGCTGCAAAAACAACAATAAAAAAACATTGTGTTTTATACAAATTAAACAATACCTTTTTAAATAATAATAACAAATATAAAATAACACAAATACAGTGTTTTACATACACTTTCTACAGCCGCTGTTTGCATGCAGTTCACTATGATAGCATGATTCGGATTATAGGTCAATTTGTAACAGGGTCCGGATTAGTGAGAATCCAAAAGGTCCAAAATATAAACAAGGAACCATATTGCCTAAAGAATCAGTATTTCTCAAGAATAGCTAATTCCCCAAAAGGCTGTCCCTTTAGGTCATGATTGAAGTGCAGAAGTAGCTCTTATGGAACAGAGCAGATCTATACTATAGCAAGCTGAAGCCAGATCAATCAGTCTGTCACCTTTCTATAAAACAATTCACAAACACCAGATTTGAAAGGAATTTGAAAACAGTGCCAACCAGTACAACACTTGGAAAGATTAGGCTTGGACTATTATCAGATCAAAAAAGAATAGAACCTTTGTTGGTAAAAGTGGCTGGATTTCTAATTTACCATTCAAAAGAATATTCTGTATCCTGCGGCCCCTGTTGCCATTTCAAAACACACTGCAATCAATATTATTCATTTCATAACACACTGCAATCTGCATTATTAAAGCTGTCTGCTACTCCTCGTTAGCCCTTTTGTGCAAATCAATGCCATTCACAAAGAAACATCCTGGGGTAGATGTACTAAAGTGTTGCGGCTGTTGCAGTAGTCGGAAACCAATTGCAAACGAGTCGGAAGTCTAGGGTGAAATGTACTAAGCATGCTGTTAGCGACTTTTTAAGGAATGCTTTGCGGCACCAGCCTTAGATTAATATGTAATTATGGGCGTTCCTGCATACATTTGCAAAAAGGGAGCGGAGATAGTGCAAATGAGGGTTCACAAATATTATAATGAGATGTACTAAAGCTGCTGGCAATTGCGACACTTACAATTGCATTAATTTGTTAAGAACTTTTGAAAGCATGTTTTAAACAGTTACAATTGTTGCTGGCTTTTCCCAGTCCACCTTTTCTCGTGCATTGCCAGTTGTACTCAATGCATTTTTGAGACGAACACCCAAATGCCTATTTTTTTCTTAAAACCAGAGTGTACTTACAAGACTTGAAAACACATTTATGTGACACTTCTGGTTTCCCCAACGTGCTGGGAGCAATAGACTGCACACATGTGCTGCTAACCCCTCCAACTCATTCTGAGCATCTGTATAGGAATAGGAAACACACCTATTCTTTTAATGTACAGGTGGTTTATACTTGTGCACAATTTAGCACTGCCCCCCTGACTAAATTAAATAAAAACTGACAGTATACATTTGGCTTATAGGCTACTCATGATAATACAATTTAGTGGTATAATGCCATTTTTTTTTTCTGGTCCTGTAAAATCCCTATTGACGAGAATTGACTGTCCTCCTGCAAGTATCATAACTTGTCAATGTGGCACCATGATCTGTTTTGTGTTAATTGTCTAGGCTACTAAGTAGGCCAAGTTAATAATAATAATAATAATAATAATAATAATAATAATAATAATAATAATAATAATAAAACACAAAAATCATTTAGTTTCAATTTAAAATAATCTTTTATTCGCATTGTACACCAATGTGTGCAATGCAGCAGCATGATTTATTTTGTGTTACCAGTAGCCTAAAGTAAAAAGAAAGTGTGCTAGGTGTTCATTTGATTTTACTACTGTATTACATACTGTATAGGCGTACTGTACAGATTTATATTTTTTTTCAAAATGTAATGTGAAACCTACTGTGGTGAGGTGCCCTGCCCCTGTGCATATTTTGTGTTTTGTGTTTTATGTTGTCTGTTATATGTATTATTATAGTGGTGCACAGAGTGTGGGTTATGTAGCACAGGTGATATAAAATATATATTTGTATTTAGGCACGGGGATTACACAATCACTTCACATGGGTATTTGTATGGGGGCATTGGAAGTGCACAATTAGTTCACGTGCTGGGTTTCAATTCATTCACCACTCTGTGTCCTGCATTCCCCGTCCTGACCATTCTGACACCTCACCACCAGCCAGCCTGTTCACACCTACCCAAAACACAATAGTGTTATTTCAGCGCAATCATTTATACATTTAAAATACACTGAGCACTATAAATGTATGTTTGTGCGATTTTATTGTATTTTTTTTAAACCCGACACCTCCTTATGTTGGACAAACGTATCCGGTTTCGTGAGGGGCTGCTGTATGATTATGGAAAGTTTTTTGATAGATTATTTGGGGGTGAAGGTGGGGGGCCCACTATAGAATCAGATGGGATTAAACTGCCTTTCATTATTTATTCGACAAAATGTTGCATGACTCTCACAATGCTAGAGATCTAAGATGACTCAACAAATATTTAAATTAGTATATTGTGGCTCTCTTTTTTAACATATTGTCTCTTAGTACATACGACAAAATGCATGCTTTGCGAATTGAAAATGCAAACCCCATCTGTGTGATGTATTCTTAAAACCTGTCTCGTTCTATTAATAATAGTTACATAACACAATCCCAACTGTTCCATAGTGAGATTTACAAATAAAACAGATGACAACACACAACGCTACAGAGAATTTTTTTCACAGTGGTTTCGGATTAGTTTAGTATTAAAAAAAGGCTCCTGTTCACTCCTAGATTTCAAGTGATTCCTGCATAAAACAAACACTTGTCTTGTACTGAGGCTTTTGTGCACCAGCGGTTGAAGTGCATAATGTGTTTTGTTAGTTAGCTTTTTGTGTCATTACCAGTCTTGGGCAAGGTTCAGAACAAATGCAAGTCATAGAAGTAATGGGTCCAATCAAAATCTTTTGGGGCTGTACAGAATCGCAGTGCTGTCTTCACAGATGGGCATCATTTTGTGACCCAGTTACATATAGTTTGTGCGACAGTGTGTTTAAAATGGTATAAAAGGAATATTTGAAATACAAACTGTAAAAAGAGGATAACGGTTATCCTATTGGAGTTTAAAAGGATTTTGAGGGAAATTTGCACAGCTATGAAGACTTAACAGGCCCTCGTCCAGGATATTAAAGCAGCTTTAATGGGATTTCTCAGATGCAGCTTCGGATTTGCGTGCACAAAATACCATGCAGTTTATTATAGATTAGGTGTTAGTGTATTTAAAACCCCAGGGATGAAAATAGTGCATCTGATATTCAGACCCACCTCTATTTTGTTCATATAAAAATATAAAATACATGTGCAGTGGAATTTAAAATTAACTCCAAAATAGATAATTGCGCTTTCTTGGAATTTTAACTGTTTTGCACTGTTTTTGTAGTTTTGAAAATGAAAGGAGCAGCCTGTTACACAGTAAAGGCATACAATATAATCAAACACATAAGAAGCTATAAATATTGTCTGTTGAACCCTCAGTGACGCTGCTTAAAAAATCCAAAACAAATCCAGTAATTGCTATATCTGATCTAACAAGTACAATGTGGACAATAAAATAGATTGTATAAACACAGTGTTATGATAACACTGAGCGACCAAAATAGTTCCATAAATGTCATATGCACAGCCATCCATTATGTTGGTCTCAAATGTGCAGTTTTGTAGGAAACACATGTTACAGCAAACATGCATTTCCATTTTAAAACATGCTCTCTGAAAGTACACTAAGTTAAAGAAATCTGTTTGCAAGCTATGCTTTAGACTGTCTCACACTTCCTGGGTCATTTCAACTGGAGAGTGAAATTGTACCCACCCTTCACTGACTTCTTCCCTGTTGATAACCAATCAGCTGCTTCCCCTATTGACTGACACCCAGTAACATTACCCAGACGACTCTGCTGGGGTGAAATGACCCAGGAAGTAAAGCAGTAGCAGACTTCCTGGAAGGCAAGGCAAGGCAAACAAGCTCTTTAACCTTGTGTAGTACCACATGTCTGTTTGAACATGAAAACACATGTTTGCTATCTGTTTCTTTAAAAACGATAAGTCTGAGACCTATATAGCAAAGGGAAGTGCAAGTGGGAAAGATTTATGGAATTATTTTGTTATATACAATTATTTAATGAATCTGGAGTAAAAACAACTTTAGAAAAATGAAGTGGCTTCAGTGAGGGGTCAAAATGGATATGCAAAAGAAGGGAGAATTTCAGGCAACGTTGCTAAATAGCAGGGCTTTCAAAACAGTTTAAACCACTGTCCCAGTTCATATGAAAAAAAATAAATAATCAATATTCAAACAACAGCACCGAGGACTACTCAAGGAAGTTAAAAAGAAAACAGTTAAATGCCATTTGAAGCTATTTTCTCTTTAACAGTCATGATACTGGTAAAAAAAAACTCTAAATGAACAAATATCACATTCTCTCTTGTTTTGCTTTACAAAACATACTTTTGTAAGGCATAGACACCAACTACATAGCACAGCCTTAGTTAAAATATGAGTTTCTGTGACCTGTTTACTGTATTTCTTAGTCTATTTTCTGTGCTCCAAATTCAGAAATATATGTTCAATGTTTTATGGAGCCCTGGGGACCTAAAAGGCAGCAGCAAATTTAGAAGCGGCTGATAAACCCAGCGGATTGGTTTATCCTGCGTCCTGCTAATGGGTTTTTTAATCCTTAGTTGTTCTGTCTGTATTATCCCTCGGGTGGAAACGGAAGAGACTAAGAATATTACACTATGTAGAGGACATCAAGCAGACAGGATGTGGTGTCCATGAACAAATTCAGTGAAAACAATCATTTTGAAATCTATTGTCTTGCATATACAGGTAGTGGACAAAAAAATGGAAACACCAATGTAAAGTCACTTAATAGGGCGTTTGGCCACTATGGCATCCCGCTCTGTAGAGTTCTCGGTGGACCGTTTTTGATGAAACTGGCTGCTTGCGCCCCAGGTTGAAATTTGCAGTCAATTGATCTGCAGTTGTTCGCCTGTTTTGCCTTGCACTTCGAATTAATGCACAGATATCACGACCCTGGAGTATGCGCTTCCGCCCACTGTTGCCCTTTGCTGATGATGTCTTTCCCACGGAGTTCCATGCCGACATCACCTTAGACACTGTTGCTCGTGAAACATCAGCAAGTTGAGCTGTCTTCGTCACTGAAGCTCCTGCCAAACGCGCCCCAACAATCGCCCCTCTTTTAAAGTCACTGAGGTCTCCTCTTGCAGCCATGCTAGTCATAATTATAGGCAACCAGGCCTGTCCAGCATTTTTATACATGACCCTAAGCATGCTGGGATGTTATTTGCTTAATTAACGCTTGAGCCACACCTGTGTGGAAGCCCTTGCTTTAAATATACTTGGTGTCCCTCATTTACCCAGGTGTTTCCATTTTTTTGTCCACTACCTGTATTTGTGTTCTTTCCATTTTCACTTTTTTTTTTAAATGTATTTTACTTTCAAAATTTTGAAATATTCAAAATTCAACACCACATCAGTCTGTCAAATAGTATTAATGCTACTTCCTTGTAGCTTACAGCCTCACTCTGGCAGTCCATGGGACTGAAGCTGTACAACAGGAAGTGTACCAGAATACAGCGGTAGAAAACCTCAAAAATACATACTGAGATTTTGCTATTTTGAATTGAATCTTTTCAGTCTTGAACAAAGAAGACTACGTGGCGATCTGATTTAATCATTCAAAATCCTAAAAGGTATTGACAATGTCGGCCTAAGGGACTTTTTTGACCTGAAAAAAGAAACAAGGATCAGGGGTCACAAATGGAGATTAGATAATGGGGCATTCAGAACAGAAAATAGGAGGCACTTTTTACATAGAGAATTGTGAGAGTCTGGAACCAACTCCCCAGTAATGTTGCTGAAGCTGACACCCTGGGTTCCTTCAAGAAGCTGCTTGATGAGATTCTGGGATCAATAAGCTACTAACAACCAAACTAGGCCTCCTCTCGTTTGTAAACTTTCTTATGTTCTTATTTATTCAATTTACTGGTCTAGTCAGGTTTAGGTTCTGACAGGTATTGTTTATTTCAAAGTCAAATGAGCAAATACGTTCTTAGTTTTAAGATAAGGTGAGTAGTAGTTTACATCATGTTGGTCTTATTAAAGAGATTTGATAAGTCTGAGGCTGTAGATGATGGCCTAATGCTAATACGATAGCCCTAATATTGGAGCTGACATTGCTGTCTTTAGGACAATGTAAAAAGGTGCTCTTACTTGTAAAGGGGTCTTTTTTTACAGCATGGCTTTAAGTGAGGGTTCACTGTATATTGAGCTTCCAATTTCAGGTGATATTATTTACTAGGAAAATATCCCTTCTACCCCATTTCAGACTTATTAACTAATATCTGGTTTGCTTGTAACAGTTCTACTAGATATATTTTTGCTGTGCTGTCCTATAACCAGCAGTAGTCCTATACTGTGCCCCTTTTCTGTGCTATTACAATACAAATCTATAAGATATGGCTGTGCTCATTTCTTCTGAGAAGAACTTTTTTAATAGGTCTTCCCACCTGTGAGCTGACTGTTTAATTCGTGCTGGGCAGGGCGTCCATAACCTAAGCCCAAAGGGAATTCACCAATCAAGCAATAACTGGCTGGTGTCTCGACTCCACACTAAATTTATTTTCCACTTGACGCTCTGCAGGTTGACTTAAAATACCATCATTTTAAGCAAAAAAAATAAAAAATAAAAAGATGCTGCGTGTAAATGCGATTAGTTATAGACCTATATGAATTAGATTAGATTCATAAAAAGAAGAGCACATCACACATCAAGATTTATTCTCCCTCAAAATGACATGCCTTGTTTCTGTGGTGAGGTGTTCTGTATGTCTTGCTTAATCTAGAGACCCCCCCCAGTGGTTGTGTAGTAAATATCCTCACAGCAACATCTTATCCCTGTTCATCTTGCAGAACAGTATCTATATATTCTTCAGCCTTATCTGTGGTGAGCCTGATGTTCAGCTGGTAATGGTTCAAGTTATTAATTTGTGGAGCATGCAATCTCTCAAGGTAGTATGCTATAGAAGGGGGGGGGGGGGTGGTTGCTATGTGTTAATTGTCTGTATATTGCATGCAATAATAGTGACATTGTTTTTTTAAGAACACCAGAGCTAGGGTAAACATGCACGCACTTTGAAATGAAATATAACTCATTTAAGAGTAGTGTGCATGCATTAATGACTTATTAATCATGTGCAACTCCCATCAATTGCTACAGAATTTTTCTTTTTTAATGATATATCACACTGAGCTGATAAGTCATGCCAGCAAACGTTTCCTGGTAGTTTATTGCAAATGTGTCTGTGTTTCATATCTTGAGCGTTATAGTTTTTATTTCAGTAACATTCATTTTCTTTTTTTATTGCAGAAGGTTTTCCTGATAAAAGTGCGATTGCCTACTTCAAACTTTTGGTAAAGCAAGTCTAGATGACTGTCAAGGGTCAAATGTGGGACAACTGCAAATCTGTCTGAAACAATCTCGAAAAATATTTCTGTTGCAATTTACTGTCAACCCTACCTGGATATGGAGACAGCTGCTAGTACTGATGTAGGAATAGGTTTGAATGACAACAAAGGATAATATGTTTTATATTGCAAGAATGGACTGCATCAAGCATAGCTAATGTAGTTCCCACTTAGACAGGGGCCCACTGAAAGACAGGCACATTGGTCGTGGCTAATGCTGCAAATGGAACAGAAGTTTGACTACACCACTTCGCGGAAGGGCAAAGTCAGTTTAAATCAAATCTCAGACAGTTAACAATATTCATGAAAATCACAATGGACTAAATAAAAGCTGGCAAAGAAAAGAGAATAAATATGGCTTGTATATTCACTACAAAGCCGTATATAATAGTTCCAGGGCTGCAAGCATCTCTGTATGGGTTATATCGGGACTCATTGTGTGTTCACGTCTACTTCTGCCAATACTCCCTCGCCATCATGTGCTGCAATAAAATCAAGCTGCTTTGACCTGCGGCTGCCCAGAGTTGCTTATCATTAGTATCATTTTTCCCATTTAAAATCTGTGTGCAGCCCCTTTTGGTATCATTTTTAAATTAATACCAGCAAAAACCAGAAGAAGTTGAAAGGGTATTCCTCATTGTGCCGCATCAGATACGAAAAGAGCTAATGATTAAGGATAGGTTGTCATGTACTACAATTTAGGTTTCTGAATAGCCACTAGACGTTGTTTCATTCAACTTGGGTCAGAAGAGACACTATTAAAAAAGAAAAGACATTACTTAGGACCAAATGGTTCAGGGACATTAATACTTATAAGATAACATTTCTCCCATAATGTTTTTACTGTGGGTCTTGCTTCCCAGAAGTGTGCTATGCAGGTGACAATTAAAGTTAAACAATTTCATTCTGGTCACAAAGACGTGTCAAAAGCCATTTCTGAAGGAACACATGAGAAGAATGACTTACATTTACAATCTATTAGTAGAACCTCATCCATCATTTTATTGGCCTGTTATTCCTTCTCTTTTTATAAAATCTTTTGTCATTTAATACCACATTTTGACTTTGAAAAAACAGGTTTGTTACTCACCAAAGACAAACTGTCTGGCCACTTTATTAGGACCTGTCTACCCAATTGGATCTGGCATTGCACTGCCTCATCCAAAATATGGTTATAAAATGAGTGGGCGTTATGGTTATATTAGATCATTCAGAAGCTTATATGAAGCTTGTTTGGACCTTCCATGAAACATCTTGCAAGAATGTCAACACACAGACATGTACTTACTGTACACCTTGTGTTACCAGGTAGCTGCTTTTTTATTTAGAATCAAATTCTGTTCTCACCTTGACCAAAATGGCACAGACTGACATCTTGCTTGCTGATGTGCTGGCTCTATTCAATTGTGGCTGTGCACGATTCAGGCCAGCCTGTTCTTTTACACTGGATTAGGGTTATTTGCAGGTCAGATTTATTTATGGATTTATTTATTTATGTACATTATTTAGACAGAGGAGGGCATTGAAAGGAAGCATGCATTTTGCTGATACAACAAACTGAACAATACAATTGTACATGGCAAAGAATTCACAACTGAACTGTTGCCTTTGTTACTACGTAGTTTTTTACACCACAGCTGCTTAGCATTACATTAGTACACGTTGGTTAAAATCAAGTAATATTATAAGTCTCTGAAATGTGCATCTATCTTGTTTCAGTCCAACAGCTTGTAATGAATATCAGTAACACCCACGGTTTAGGCACTTTGCTTAAGATGACACAGAAATGAAACGCAAAAAGGGCAGCTAAGAGAAGCAGTGAAACCAGCAACTGACACCCTTCTAGATGTGTCTTTGCAATTTCTACAATTATGACTGACAATCACTGCTGCTGAAAAGACTGCTCCGGGCACTGCCAGGAGGAATAACAGAGATTGATTCTGATACAATTTGCTCCGAGCGTGTTACAGCTTGCAGAGTTATTGAAGCTCCGAATAGGTATTCAAACCCGACTAAATTATTGCTTTCCATGTTCCGTTTCAAGATCAATTGACTCTCTCAGAGACGCCTCTTATTGGAAAGTACACACTTGTCTCATTCCTGTTTTTAGACAAAGGAGATTGTGAATGTAATAACGCAGATGAAGCTGGTCTGCAGCACTTGTGAAGCATTAGCTATGCAGTACACTACTGTCACAGAGTCATCCCTGGACCTTTCTGATTTTGATTTTTACTCACTTGCGCATACATTACAGTACAGAAGGCTACTTAGGTCTAGTTAGAGCATGAATAATGGAAATGTTCCTTTCAATGAAAATCAAAGGCAACTTGTGTATTTACACATAATTGCAATGTTATTATGCATAGGTACAATGTACATAATGGGTAAATCTTTTTCCATGATATATGTAAGTACACAATTGTAAATGAAACATATTAGGGTTAGGGTTATATGGTGCAAAAATATGTACACATTAAGTACATTGTAACATTGTATTTATGTGCAAGTACACGTATTTACTGAGTAAGTACTATGTAAATACATAGTAATTAAAGGCACTCAGTATGAAGTGTTACCCTTGTTTTGTTTTTGAATTCCGTGGTCTCTTACCATCCTCACTGCAAGGGTAAAGGACTGATGGGTCTGCATTTTCTGAAATCCGTAAATAAATAAATAAATAAATAAATAAATGCCCTTTTTTCTGAAATGAAGACCACGGAGCAGTGAATGTGCTACTGTGCTTCAACCCGAAAGCAATTTCTGCTTGACCTCTTTCTGCTTATATCTGCTGGGCTCCAGTTAATTGCAGCTGGGTTTTGACCTTTTATTATGACAGGGGCATGGGGTGTAGGTTACACACATGGTGAGAATGCAGTTTACAATGCAAGGGCTGTTACTTTTTATAATATATCAGACACTAACTTTAAAAGAATCTCAGTGCGTTATATACAGGTTGCAGTAATACACAAGGTGCTCATTACTTGAGTTGTATTTTATACTGTGGTGTTTTTGATATGGTAGCATACAAGAGGTGTGCATTATTCAAGAAGTGTGCTTTTGTTACACAAGGCAGCTAAGCCAAGCATGTTATACACAGGGTGCATGTTCTATAGTACAATCAAGCAGCAGTGCCTGGTTACAGAGGGGATATTTACACATGACTGGTTATCAAGCTCAATGTGTGACTTACATGCATCTAAATACATGTTTTATGTGATAATGGGACAAAATAACCAGAGGTTTTAAGCACAGCCAGTTGAATATTTTAATTAACACTCATTATCTTTGCTATTAAAATGTGTGATGATATTCATATTTAAATGTGTGTGTTAAAATATTCGTACCCTATGAAATCATTGTACTGTATTGTTAATCCCCAATATGTAAACCTAGAAAGTCTTGTCTATACATTATGATTCTTGGAGCAAACATTCCATTCATTATATACCTGCAGGTATTTAATGTGCTGTTTTGAAAGAAACATGTGCTATAGTAAAATGTATTTTCATTTTAACTGAAAGAAATATGTTTGCCAGACATACTTTCAGGTGGTGTTGCACTTACATTGGGCATTTCACCTTCAACGCCTTATTTTCAGCCAGGACAAGCTTGCGTTAATTAACCACCTTTGTTAGAATACAAATCTTATAGGTTTCCAGAAACATTCACCCAACAATGGGTGAAGAATAATAAGTAGAATAAAAATGGTTGGCGCAAAGCCTCATCCTTCGGAGCTTCCCAGTGCCGCCTGCTAAAAAACAAACAAAATAATAAATCTATGTGACACGTTCATCCTGGTGAACAAAAATATGAGGCAGAAGAGCGTGTCACTACTGATGGTACACGAATCGGAGTCTCCGTCTCCGATAACAGGCGTGTATTTTCAATATTTGCAGTCAAGTCACACACATCTCCAGATTCCTGCACAATTGTATGACTCAGTCAATCGTCCGCGATGAAATGAAGAGAACATTAGGAACTTCTATTACAAACTACAGTACTAAAGTTTATTAAGGCTAACAATGTTGTTTTTAGTAAAAATGCTGATGAAGTAGCCAAATTGTGTTTTTTTAAACCAGCCAAAAACTGCACTTACATTTAATATTTAATATATATTACAAAAGCATAAATAAGTGCTAGACATTTATTTAAAATAAAAAAAAAAACACAGTAATGTTATAAACTCACAATTTGCTGTACCAGAAGTTTTTTATCTGATGAGATCAAAAGCGGTAGGTTGAGTAAAAAATGTATTCAGAATGTTGTGTAAAATTAAATTGTCCAGAACTGTCAGTGGATACATTCTTCAAAAATAAATTGAAAAACAATTGTAATTGTACTGATACAGTTCTTAAATTGACGGTGAATAAAAAATAACAATGTTTGTGTCATTTTATTGCGTGCAGCTCCAGAAAAAAGATGGGGGGGGGGGGGGGGGGTAACACTGACTACATTTATGTTCCTACCTTGTGAGTTTTGCGTGAAGTAATGGAACAATGACTGGAAAGAAGGAGCGTTTGTAAGACGGATGTGGTTTTGGACGATTCGTGTCAGAGTGTTTTCCTGCCGAGTCCTGGAACTGGGTCTATGATTGGAAGAATCAAATCCATAATGCGAAGGTAAACGACAACATCGATACAACCTGTGGGGATACGTAACCAAATAAATGACGAACAGCAATTCTAAAGCATGGCAAGACTGAGTTTGCAAAATAGGTTTATGTACCATATAGGTTAATGGGAACTTGCTGATAACAAGCTTGTAGATTAACCAATTAATGTAATAGGCGCTTGTACTATTTCCTGCCTGAAAATCTTGCAAGCTTTATATTATGTCATTAACCAATCAGCTGCTTCCCCAATTGTCTGACACCCAGAAGACACTGCTGAGGTGAAATCACTTAGGAAGTAAAATGTCAACTGAGAATTTTCTTTAACCTAGCATAGCACCGTTGTACCAGAAATTGATTTTTAAAACAGCACATTTGAATTGTATATATTGTAGCAAATGGACCAGGTTGGATTTATGAAATTATTTTGTTAGCTACAATGACTTTAATTTTAATATAATGAAGCCACATTCAATCTAACTGAGAAATCAACTTTTCTATAAAATATTTGTTATCATGTAGTCGCGAACCGTATTTAGCACTTTTAAGGCAAATAATACGGTTTAAAGGCATAGAGTGGACAGAGCCTAAGGTAAGTCTGCCGATGACTGCAGGTGATGCCTTAAAGCTTAATACTAAAGGGGTCGTCTTGATATCTCTGTGTGAGCTGCTGATCCCAGTTTTGGAACCACTGCCACAAAACACACATGTATTGGCTTCATCTTAAGTGAAAACAAAAGTAACAAATACTCTAAACAGTCATGTGCAAATGTATTAGAACACCTGCAGATTTATCATGTATATCCTTATATACCTACCTGCATGAAAACCTTAGGGTCTGAGAATTTCAATTTCCGGTCAGTAATCAGTGATATAGAAACAATAGGTGCGCATGTGTGAAAATGTTAGACAACTTTTGTGCTTTAATTAGGCATCTTAAACAACTTCTAAAAAGTCTTGTGCATTTTACCATGTGTGGCTTTTCTCTTACTATTTTAAATCAATTACATGTGTGGCTTAAGTCATCATTAAGTCAGTTGCAGTGGTTTGATTTCATATGCACAACAAATCAAAACAGAAGCAATGGGATGTTCTAGTGCATTTGCAAATTACTGAAAGTATTATATTCTGCTAATGAGTACTCATACAACATGATTTGGCTGATCCAGCCTATGTACCACATATCTACAGCAGACAACTAGAACTGAAGAGCAGCTCCCCAGCTCAGTTAAGAACACTAGATATTATATGAAAACATATTCGAATATCTGCAATTAAGAAGGATAAATCACATGCATTTAGACACTTACTCTTTAGGCTTGTAGACATTGTATATCACTAGAGATAAAGAGTAAATATGAGAAATCCAAAGCACGGTTGTTATGGTGATGCTGATTAAGACCTCAGAGATAAAAAGGGTTGCTTAAAAGGTATCAAGTTTGAAAGCAAGTTGCAAATGTGACCTTGATCTGAACATTATTAAATGCATTTGCTGCAGTTCTTTTGTTTAAATGTGCATCTTCAACGTGTGTCTTCTCATAACGTGTAGTGATTAGCTGGATGCTGGCAGACTGAATTCAGATTGATGCTGTGTGAAATGTGAATGGCTTGAAATTATACATTTATTGGTGTTGTAAACTTTCACCCATGCTTAAAAATCCAAGCAAATGAATACACTTTTTTACACTGGTTATGATTTTGGTAACACCGTGTAACAATTTTTTTATTTTTTTTGGTTCCTGGGTAGTAAGTGTTATTTCCTAATTGCTTATGCCTCAAAGGTATAGAAAATGGCTATTATTCCCCACAAACTTTGCTTTTGTGACCAGGACAGTGATATTTTGAAATGTACCTATTTTCCAGAACATTCCAGATAGATTCAGTGCTGAGTAACTTCTAGAACTTTCTAGAACTTTCCAGTAATATAAATAGTAGTATAAATACAGGGGCCTTAAGCCCCCCAGTTCAGTTTAGTTCCAGCTGCCTAAGTGGATACATATCTGCATTTTCTGAGATGGCATCAAGGTCATAGGAGACTTCAAAATGGTGGCATTCCTGATGGGTCTCCAAGGCAGTTTTACCAAGTTTCCCTGCTATCTTTGCCTTTGGGACAGCAGGGACACCAAGGCGCACTACCACAGGCGGGACTGGCCACAGCGGACCGAGTTCTCTGTGGGGAGGAACAACGTCAAGTGGGAGCCACTGGTGGACCCCCGGAAGGTGCTGATGCCACCACTGCACATCAAATTGGGCCTTATGAAACAATTTGTCAGAGCTCTAGATAAGGAGTCGGCAGCCTTCAAGTACCTTCAAGACTTCTTCCCTAAGCTGTCTGAGGCAAAGGTCAAAGCCGGTGTCTTCGTCGGACCACAGATAAAGAAGATCCTGGAGTGCAATGAATTCCCCAAGAAGCTCACTAGTAAGGAGAAAGCGGCTTGGAACAGCTTTGTCGCAGTGGTTCGGGGCTTCCTGGGCAATCACAAGGCCGAAAACTATGTGGAGCTGGTTGAGACTCTGGTGAAGAACTACGGTATAATGGGCTGTAGGATGTCCCTCAAAGTCCATATCCTTGATGCTCATCTTGATAAATTCAAGGAGCGTACTCGGAGGAGCAAGGCGAGCGCTTCCACCAGGATATACTGGACTTTGAACGCCGCTACCAAGGACAGTATAACGAGAACATGATGGGAGACTACATTTGGGGGCTGATTCGTGAAAGTGATTTACAGTATAATCGTAAATCTCGAAAAACTACTCGCTTCTAAATCTTTTGTAGTCATTTTTGTATTACTTTAGTATAAATACATGTTAATTTGGATTCATATGTTGTTTTTTTCTGACTTTATGTGAACGAAAAGACACAAATTCGCCCGTTTTCTCATTGGAAATAGGTAAATTTCAAAATATCACTGTCCTGGTCACAAAAGCAAAATTTGTGGGGAATAATAGCCATTTTCTATACTTTTGAGGCATAAGCAATTAGGAAATAACACTTAATACCCAGGAACAAAAATTGTGTTACATAGTGGAAAAGTAACTAGCTTAAAGTAGCTAGTTTAAACTGAGTATGTGAGTTCAGGAGCTGCTCTTCAGTTCTAGTTGCCTGTCATCAGAAAGTGGGAGAGTAGCGGAGCGAGCCAATTTTATATGGAGCGCGGGAGCAGAGCCGGGTAGTTGTTGGATCGGAGTGCGAAGAGGACACTTCCGGCCCATTCTTTCAAAGCACTGAGAAGAACTGAGCATGGTTTTATTTTTCTTAAATACATATTCGGCCAAAAAAAAAAAAAAAAAAAAAAAAGGTGACAAATACAGATGCAGTCACTTTACAGTGTTTTCCATCATGCCTGTGCATGTTAACCATTCATTTTCCAGTTTCAAACCAAAATTAAGCACTTTTATGTTTTGCAGACTTGAGAATTGCATTATTTGTCTTTTATATTCAATGTGATTGACGTTGCACTTTATAATTCATTATGGAGGGAAAAATATATATTCTTCCAGTTCTGGAGCTGCATTTGTGCCACAGACAGATGGGCACACTGATGACGTTTCTCACATTTTTATATCAATTAATCAATCTTTGTTTTATAAAGCGCCTTTCATAGTGGACCACCATCACAAATCGCATTACAAGATGCAGTAGCATGATCTTTTAAAACTAGCATGACCGATTTTATACACACATATCTATATCTATATATATATATATATAATCAAACGCTGCTTGATCCAGGGGCACAGAGAACACAGGATAGACCAACTGGAGCGGTGAGTTGTTGCGTTATTCTTGATGGCAATTCTTAGCAGCAGTAAGCCAAGATGTACATTTTGTCTGGTGAGAAACTATACCCTAGAGGCAGTATTTCAGGTAATAAATTTGCACGCTGCAGAACATAAAGTCAAGGCTGAACACAGAAAATGTATTCTCTGATGGTAAGTTATGTAAAAGAAAAGCATTGCATCTTTTCCATTTATCACTAGAAATAGTTTTAAGAGCAAGCTTCACATTTCATTTTCAGATTTTTAAAAACTTCTATTTGGATTTATCCCGAGTGAGTCATATTGAAGTTACTCAAAGTCTGTGTTAAGGTGCTTTCATCAGGAGTTGTTCATCAGTCATAGTTATTATTATTAGTATTTTTTTTTTAGCAGACACCCTTATCTGGGGCGACTTACAATTGTTACAGGATATCACATTATTTTTACATACAATTACCCATTTATACAGTTGTGTTTTTACTGAAGCAATCTAGGTAAAGTACCTTGCTCAAGGTCACAGCAGCAGTGTCCTCCACCTGGGATTGAACCCACGACCTTCCGGTCAAGAGTCCAAAGCCCTAACCACTACTCCACACTGCTGCCTCCACTAGTTGCCTGCCATAGATCAGCACATGTGTCTTTAGTAATAGCCAGTGCTGTCTAGTTATCTGCCACGCACAAGTTTTCTTTAGTTTTACTGGTAATACACAGTAGTGCTGGAGATGGTGCTGGTGCCTAATGATAGAGGCACTTTGACGGATCTAGCCAATGTTACATATCTCAATGGCAGGCGAGAGTAGAACTGAAGAGCATGCTTTAATAAATTAGAGAAATATTTAGGGAAACCTTCATAATCTACCACATTTCGAGTTAAAAAATGATCAGCACAATTCCTTATGACTTCACCTTAAAGTGATATTTTAGACCATTTACTTTTTCCAAATATGTATAACCTGTTTAATATAATTAATCTATTTCTGAAATAGATAGTGGGGTCAGATAGTACAGCAGATAGCTGTCAGATCTGTGTTTTTGATATAAGAGGTGAGTATTGCATTGACCCACTCATCGAATATTCCTAGGCTATCAAATTTGACCTTTGGAAAATGGCCAACACTCCCTCAGGCACTGAATTCCAATACTGTTTTTGTAATGCATTTAATTTCTACTGAAATACTAGTTAAGTATAGCAAACCTGACCCGCATGCAATATCACTCCATATTCAAAGAATGACAATGTTTTTTAAAATGGCCAACAAATGGATTTGGCAGATACAATCACAGATGTGTCATGTTTGTAGAACTACTTTTGATCACTCAAATTCTCTTTTGAACTTCAGACGAAGCAAAGAATGGTTACTTTGTATGAAATCAACAATTCTTTTGATGATTTAGTTGCTCTACTGTGGAATCATATTAAGTTTTTTTTTTTTCATTTAGAAACAAGTATTCAAAATGATGAGGCAGAACATTTTTTTAAATGCCTTTCTTGTGCATGCATAAGAAAATAAATTGAGGTTTGCTGCTAGGATAACAGATGTGATGCTTGAATCACAGTTCCCGCATTCAGTATAAAATCTTTATGATTTTATTGACCCGTAAAGAGTCATAGCAATCCATTATTTACAAGTTTTTTCCCCTCCATAATTAAACTTTATATGCCATGCAGCTGACAAAGCTAAAACTAAAACTAATAAATATCCGATAGTCCTGGTAAAACCTTGTGGCAAAGTGGGTAAGTGTGTGCAGCTGAAGGCAATACAGCAGTGCAGAAGAAACAGACAGACAACGATATCCAGGTGCAATGGTGTTTATTGATTTTGATTTCCAAAGCCTGATGGCAAAAAAAACAGTAAACAGTAATGCTGTAAACAGCGGCGTGTATTACTTTATTTGTCCCCGGGTTTGACCCGCAACCAATAGTCCCATTCTTTATAAACCCACACGTAACACAAAACACATACACAGGTCCTTTAGTGAGTGAATTAGTGCTCGTGGTGCAAATACAGTTCTCCGTGAAACAAGGGAAGTGCTGGTGTCCGGTTTGGTGCTGGCCTTTGGCTACAGCTTCGGATCGTGTTAGTAGTCTAAACAAACAAACAAAGTTTTTAAGTAAGACAGTACAAACAAACACAACATTCATGTTTTCACCGTTTCTCCTTTTAGGTTTTCTCTAACCATTTACAAAGGAACAGATCACTTTACTACGCCCCCTTTTATACCATCACCCATGACCCCTTGGTTAATGAGCGCATCCGCTCCTCCAATCCACGGATGCCACACAGTTTCCTGTCCGGGTCATTGAGTTTGTGTACCATAGCCCCACCCCCTTTCTGGATGGCCGACTTCCATCTAAGCCTGGGAATAAACTGTTGTGCCATTTAGTCCAGGGTACTCTGTTCCCTTTAGACAGTGCCCTCGCAGGTCGGGAGGGAGATCTAACACCAAGAATCATTCAATCTCTCTCACATATCCCACCGCTCAGAGTGGAGCCGAAGGAACACTCGGCTAAATCTGCTTTTCCCATTACTCCCCCCTCCCAGGAAAAATAATCCACATTTTGGTAGTCTTTCTCCGCATGGTGTACCATGTGGTACATGAAGGGCTGTAATGGCAGATATCACTGAGTTATCCGGGCATTGCTGTCCTTCATTGTGCTTAACCACTTGAGTTGGGCGTGGTCAGTGACGAGATCAAATGAATGCCCAAGCAGGTAGTATCTTTATGAGTGAGTAGCCTATTTAATGGCCAAACACTCCTCTTCGACCATGGAGTAGTTGTGCTCCCGAGGGAGCATTTATTTTACTGATGTATAAGATGGGGTGTTCTACTCCATCTACCATTTGGGACAAGATTGCACCCAAACTGACATCCGATGCATCGGTGTGGAGGAGGAATCTCTTAGTGAAGTGATTGATGAGAGCAGGGGGGCCTGGCAGAGTCTCTGCTTAACAATATCAAACACCCCCTGACATTCTACTGACCACTTAATTTAATTTGGTGCGCTCTTTCTGGTGAGGTCAACTAAGGGATTGACCACTGTGGCATACTCAGAGAGATAATGGTATATTTAACAAGGTTAGTTCTACTGGGCACGTCAGAAAAAACATCATTAAATTAACTTACGCAGCTCATGTTGCTGATCAGGAAGTAACTGTTCCCCCATCGAAATGTCTTTTGTACTAGAGGTCTCTAGACCGGGGCCTAAATCATCCTTTACTTAGCCTGGGGCTATAAATAAGGCCTCCCTTGCCTGCCAGGGCTTTAATAAATAAATTGTTCAGATGAAGAACCATATATGTGCACTCCAAGTAGTTTTGAGCTATTCAATCTCTGTTGCAGGTGTCATGGCATACCTTTCCCTTAAAAATAAAAATATTGGCGACCATAATCAATGTCGTAATCAATTTATTTATATATACATGTATTAAAATATGAATGTCAAAAAATAAAATAAGCCTGTGCAGATCACAGTAATAATAACCAAAACAAAGCTGCTTGTGTACGTTACATTATAACAAGGTAAAAAAAAAATAATACTTTTAAATACTTTTATTTTTCAGTGAAAATATTTTCTAAGAAAACAAACAAACAAACAATAATGTGTTTTTCAGCAAATATGGACATACACATATATGTTTTTTTCATAAAACAAAACACGTACATTTTGGAAAATTGTTGCCTGTTTTCTTCCTTTCTGTTAATATATGACTTCCCTGCATCCCTGAGTTGTTTTTGTTGTTTGTCTTTCCATTGATTCATATTTTTTTATTTATTTTTTTACCAATATTGAGTCTCTTTTTGTCGGCGACGGTAAAATTAATGTGTCCATCCGCCATCTTCATTCTTGCACATATACGGTCAGAAAACCACAGATGGCATATATGGCAAAGAGACTCCCTGACTATCAGAATATATTCCTAACTAATTTTGTTCTAAAACTGGAGATAATTTCATAAATTCACCTTTCCTATAGCCCGAATCACTTCATCTGGCCCCTGCCATTAAGCACATAGTTTCGATTCTGATGAGGGAAGTAGTAGCATTACTTTGTCTCCTGGTCGAAAGGTTTGAATTTCTGCATTTTGATTGTAATGCTGCTGTTGCCAGTGCTGAGCCGATTTGAGGTTGTCCTGGGTCAAACGACCGTCCAAATCTAGGCGATCTCTGAGTAGGAGCACATGCTGCACTACATTTTTGGATGAGCCTTTGTGCTCCTCCCACCCCTCTCTCAACAGATCGAGAATGCTGCGAGGCTGTCGGCCGTACAAGAGCTTGAAGGGGGAGAACCCTGTCGAACTCTGCGGCACCTCTCTCACTGCAAGGAAGTAAGGAAGAAGCAATGCCCGATGTTCTTGATTCACAAATTGTTTCAGCATCTGCTTCAATGTCTGATTGAAACGTTCCACCAAACCACCTGTCTGTGGATGATAAACAGATGCCCTGATGGGACGTATTTTTCATATTTTATAAACTTGCTGTAACGTATTAGACAGAAAGCTAGTTCCGTGATCAGTCAGGATTTCCTTGGGGATCCCTACTCTAGCCATAATCTGCAATAATTCTTTGGCTATCGCAGCGGCACTCATGGTACTTTTTACGTGCAACGGGGTCTCTCACAGTCCTTCTTAGGTTATTTACACAAACCAAAGCAAAGGAACAAATTAAGATTCTCCGTCACCTTTTATGCTGTCACACATGACCCCTTGGTAAACGAGTGCAACCGCCTCTCCAATCTGCGGCTGCCACGTCGCCCCCTTCCTGGCTGGCCGACTTTCCTTGAACCCTGGAAAAGAACTGTCAGGCCAGCCCGTCCAAGCAACCCTGTTCTCGCTACTTAGCGCCCTCACAGGTCGGGAGGGTGATTTACAACCAAGAATCATTGTATTTCTGTCATTGTATTTCTGTACCCACATCTCTCTAATTAATGTTTGAAATTCCCCCTTTCGGGCTCTCTGTTGGTTGAGATTTTAGATTTTTTTAAACATCTTGTATAAGAGGTACAAACTCAGCACATCTACTTAAATGTCAATTTGTCCAATTTTGTGAATGCAGTCTTGTGACAGAGACCGAATGAATCCTACTCAACAATCTCCCTCCCAACCTGTGAGGGCGCTGTATAACAGGAACAGTGTGCCTCATACTGGATGGTCTGGCTGTTCATTCCAGGGTCAGTCGAAAGCCAGCCATCCAGGAAAGGGGCAGAGTCACAATGCCTGAAGTCATCGCCTTAATGCAGTACACGATGTGTTATTCATGGATTGGAGGAGATGGGATTGAACTAGCTATCGCAGGGGGGCGTGACTAAGGGAATAACAGGGGGTGTGACGATGTAATCTGGTCCTTCGTTATGGTTACTGAGAGGACCTGTTTAAAAAACAGAAGTAATTAATTACTGTGCGTTTGGTCCAGTGGTTAAAGAAAAGGGCTTGTAACCAGGAGGTCCCCGGTTCAAATCCCACCTCAGCCACTGACTCATTGTGTGACCCTGAGCGAGTCACTTAACCTCCTTGTGCTCCGTCTTTCGGGTGAGACGTAGTTGTAAGTGACTCTGCAGCTGATGCATAGTTCACACACCCTAGCCTCTGTAAGTCGCCTTGGATAAAGGCGTCTGCTAAATAAATTAATAATAATAATGTTTTGTTCGTTTGATTGTGCTGTTTGTCTTTGGTCACTGTTAGATGGCTAGCACAAACCGGGAGCTGTTGCTATTAGCCAGCACCAAACCCCGGACTACACTGCACCCCCGTTTCACAAACTGTTGTCTTTCACCCCACCTGCACTCGAGCACTCACTGTCTGGAGAAGGGACTGTGTTTGTGTTTGGTTGTTATAAAGTGTTGTATTATTTCGGGACTGAAACCCTTGTTTTGCGCAGAGCGATACACATGGCTGTGTAGAGCATGTGCTTATTATTTAAGTGTTGACATGCAACCCAGCCAAACAAAGGAGCTGTTTTATTGAACTTTCACTGTCTTGTGTGTGTTATTCCTGAGCACTGCACCAACTACACCTGCGCACTGCAAGGCACTTTGCCACAAGTCTATATTTAAATTATTGTAGCGGTTGCGGGAAAATGAAGGAGGCTCACACTGCAGCTTCTCGAATTCACGGTTTATTAAGCCGGGACTCTTTACCAGCATAGTGCTACTCAGACTGTGACAAACAATACAAAAAATAAATAAAAAGATCCCCTGATGGTTGCAACATCTCATCCCTTGATTTTGCCAACAAATGGGATCAATAAGCTACTAACAACCAAACGAGCAAGATGGGCTGAATGGCCTCCTCTCGTTTGTAAACTTTCTTATGTTCGTATGTTCTTATGTTGCAAATGGGTACCACTCGTGTGGCAAGCCAAGCCTCTGATTGGTGGCGATTCTCCTGTCTCTGACGTCCCCGAACACCTGCTGCATTAAACTGTTGACCCACAGAACCTTCCCGAACACGATTACAGCAGACCCAGGGTTGTTACAGTATGAACAACTGCTCCGACCACTTTACACAGTCAAAAGGGCTGCGACACAATGCGTCCTTCGTACAGCAAATAGTGAAGCTGCACAGTTTTTATAGCTGTCTGCGCCAGTATTAAGAGTTTTCCATGATTCTGAAACAGCATGTTGTGAAGAAAGCCTCTTAAGTCGGTAAACTATTTTCCGATGCATTTGTTCTTCTGTCTTTACAGAAAACAGCTGACTATTGTTTGGTATTTTAGCTGTCAATCCATTTACATGCTTGCTCGCTCAGCTACCCCATTCGCTGACCTACATAGCTACAAGCAAATGCTGCATGCATATGCAACCAAACAATTTACAGATACTCACAGATTTGTTTTTTAGTTCATGAAATACTGTATTTTTTTTAAGGAAGCGCCTAAGCAAATGTGTCTTTCTGTGACCTCCGTGACAAAATCGTAGCCTTAGTTATGGCAGTACCATCATGGCTACCATTTGTCCCATAATACCATTACACCAGCACTTGTATTCTTGTTACAAAGCAGAAATTGCAGTCTCTTACCTATGGCTCCAGACTAATGCATTATAAAAGCCCTGTATCTCTTTTTTTGGAGGGCGTGGCAGGATGCAGGAAGAACACACACAGGTAACTGCAGTTGCAAAAGAAAGACGTGGCAGCGGCGTTTATTTAAATAATACAAAAATAAAATAAATATTTTTAACACAAAACACTTGCTCGCAGATCAAAATAAAAATGTTAAACAAAAATAATCACGAACACAAACAACACGATCAGGGTGGACAATAGCCTTCACTGATCCTTTACTTAATTTTCAGTTTTGTTATTCTCTCGCTCCTGTCGCTCCTAACACACCCCACTCAGTACTCCACCCAGAGCGCAGAGAGCTGCAGGCTTATATGCAGGTGGCCATCTCCCGATTAGCAACAAAATTAATCACTTAATTAATTCGGGAGATGGCCACCTTCTGCACGAGTTTATTAATTATTCCTGGCAGAGGACGAGCACCAATCTCGCCTCTGCTAGAACACGTTTTAAAATAAACAAAACAAAACCGCACGGCTACGGCGTCATATATAATAAATACATAAACAAACAAACAAATACAAAATAACACAGGGGCGGAGGGGGAAACCCCGTTCTAAAAATAAATAAACAGAACACTGTACAGGGCTCCTTGCCCTGTTACAGGGGGTGAAAGAAAACATCATGGAATTTCACCCTACCAGACAACCCAGGGGAAAACATGCAATACGTGCAATATGCAGCATATACTTTTGTATAAATGTGCTGCCCCCCATACAATTTGTTAATATATTATACAAATGGATTTCCTAACACGTAGTTGCATTTCCCTGGAGCAAGTCGATTTCAGTCACTGCAAGACAGCAAATCTGACAGACTTGGGTAGTTGGCTTATGATTTTGTATACCAGACTGCACAAGCAATGATATTTTACAGTTAATTTTAATATAAAATACTGGGAATTGTTCCATCATTCTGTTCTTTGACTTCAGTACTTCAATTCTGTCTGACAAGCCCATATGGTTGCCTAATTAATCTGAAATCTCAAGCTTTGGTCAAAGCATGGATAGAAAGCATTATAAAATGGTACAAGCTGTGATCTGAGAATTGCTATTCTGCCTTGTTCAGTAACTGAAGATTAGCATGGTACATATGTTGGTAAAATATCAAAACTACTACTAATAATATTATAAACCCTGTATTAATGGCCACCTAGCACAATCCAGTAAATCCACAAACAGATTTTCTTTTTTCAATATCTCCACAGAATCTGATATTCCAGAATTTATATTAAATAATGGTAATACCCAGTTTCATGACAAAAAATGTTCTAGATATATGCAAAAATGCAAGTGTGACATTCATATAGATGAATATACAAACAGTCTCCCCTTACATATATCCGTGGAATCTGATATTGTTAATATTAAATAATGTTAGCACATGAAAATTGGGTAAGCCATTCTCAAAATACATGGAACAGTGTGATATATGTGTATACAAATGTGCTACCGCCACTGCTATAGCCCCTTCGGAGGGGATTTTCATACAAGCCACCTGAATTAAACAGCCACTGCTGTTTGGTGCCTTTGGTAACCATTCTGGCTGTATTACAGTTCAACAGCAGCTGCTAAAATACATGGTCTTGGTCAAATACTGAACAGATTTTATATGGTGAAGATTTTCCTTTCTTTCCAATACAGAGCTCCATGAAGTATGCATTTTAATTCAAACGTATCTAAATAAAGAAGACAGCTGCTGTAAGTGCTGTTCATGACTCTCCCTGTTTTTCATTAGCAGCTATTCTGCTTCAGAAAGACCTAATAGAGCCATCCTTCATGAAAAGGTCTTTAGTTTTGGATGAGTAAGTAGGAAGTTAACTAAGAGTACTTAAGTATCTTTTTTGTTCCCTGACACCAGTACATTAAGTACTGCCCTAATGAGCTATTTTAGGCAGCAGTAAGAATCCATCTTGTGCATAACACTAAAGTGCTTGCCCTGTTCTAAAGAAACACATTTCAATGTTTTGCTTAGATGTCAGGTGTTTTAAAATGTCTGTCATTCCTCACTCTCTCATTTTCGTAACTGTTAATATCTGAAAAACCGCTTGTCAAAATGTTATGAAACTTGGTATTAACACTATTAGGTATTGACTTTATAAGTCAAGTTAAAATTATACATTTTTGAGAATATCCGAATTTGGGGATATAGGGGGCGTTTGCATATTTGTGCATATATTTGGAGTTTCATCTGCGACTACCAAAATATTTCAGTTCTGTATAATGTATGAAATTTACAGGCAACCCCCACCCACCCCCACGCCTTCAATGTTTTCTGTACACAAAGTGACACAAGTGGAAAATACTGGCTGAGATGGACTTGAATATGTATAACACTTCAAGAATATTCAAAGAGAAACATGTTTGAAAGCTGGGTGTATGATAAAGATGCTTATTTCTTAACAAGGGGAAAGATCAATAAAACAAGCTTACTGAAATGTTGATATTTGAATCTTCAAGACAAATAAAAAAAGGACTATGTTTTCTTATCATGTTGGACTTAAAAGGAGAAAGTATAGCATCACAAATAGCACATTGAGTTTCTGGGTAGATATGCAATCTAGAGTTGGAAGATGAGGAATCATCAATTCTTTTCACATCGAGGTGTCCGACAGTAAAGTCTGGACTCCAACTCGGCGACCTCTACCAATGTATTTTTAAACGGCTCAGTTTTGATTTATTTTACTTCCGCATGAACTGAATTTGAAGTCAAGGCACACAGAAGGGTAGAAGGAAAAAATGCCCTTTTTATCCCTCTCAGGCAGAGTGATTTTCAAACGCAAGCTGCATTGCTCAATAATACTTTCCAATCAATGATCTGACAGACTTGCCTTTTTCAACACAGATTGTTTGATCATGGGACTTGATCCTGGATTGTTAGAATCAACATTCTGTAATAATAACACAGGCAAACCTGTATTAAAGACTTCCTGTCTATTCTATAGGGGCCACATGTTAAGCCAACATACTGTTTTCGCACCTCCTGATTTTAAAGGTGAACCCTCATTTGGGTTCTTTAAGTAGCAAACACAAATAAAACGCTTGAAATGTGTGCTTGCCTATCCCCATGTTCTTACTGCTTTACTGTGCTCTAAGGTATACAGATGACTCAAAAAGTTGCAAGGGTAGTTACAGAACCTTCTTGTTAATTTTTTTTTATCCAATTATTTTACCTCCGATTTTTTCCTCAATTACATTCCCTCAGTGCAAGGTCAGTGGGCGTGTTCCGATTGCACGACCAAGCCAATTACCTCTTTACACCCAGGAGCTCGAGAGTGGATGTCAGGAAGCTGTTGGCCCCTAGAGACAAAGGCCTGCCTGCAGGTGTCTGCTTTGATCTCACTGTGTGCAAACCCTGCACATCACGCAGGTTGTATCTATTTTAGCCACTTTTCAATGGGCCATTATACCTATGAACACGCACCTTTTATAAAAGTCATATTTTATGGAAAACCATTCAGTTGCTTTGATGCAATCAACGTAACAGGAAAACAAAATAATGTGCATAGCCTTGGAGAATATTAATTAATGTTTCAAAAAAGAAAAACTAATATATGATTAATGCAGCAGCACATTTGTCTAAATTCAGGGCTGGAAATAACTCAATTTGACCATCTAAAAAGCGATTTAACTAGATGGCATTACATACTGTAGTATGTAAAGTACAAAGCTTAACTATAGTACCCCATAGTGCCATATAGTATGAAAGAAGAGAATCCATCTTAACTTCTATACCCGGTTGTGATGGGGTGCCAGCTCGCCCCTATAATTTATGTTATTATTATTTTTACTACTGTTTTCATTATGTTTTTTTATTATAATGCTTGTTTGGTTTAGATTGGCGGGGGGGGGGGGGGGGTAAATTCCTCCCTGCGAAATTACATGTGAGAATGTGGCTGGAGCCTTAATTGGTTAATTGTTAATTATTGGTTAATTGGGCTCCAGCCACAGACTATAAAAACCAGGAGAAATTCTTTGTTTGGGGAGTGTGGTTCGGAGTGGTTTTGTTTGAAGAGACACAGAGTGTTGTCTGTAGAAAGGTGTAGAAATACTTAAGTTGATTTATTTTGTTCCAGTGTTTTGTTTGAAGCCTTTGTTTAGTGTTTAACTTTTGTTTGGCCCTTGTGCCTGTTTATTTGTGTTTTTGTCAAATAAAGTATTTTTTATTTCACTGCATTTTCTGACTCTGTCTTCCCTCTGCGGCTATCCTGCCACACCGGTACATGTGCATCTATATTAGAACTGGGTAGCATAATTATGTCCCTCAAGACAATTTTCTGTGCTTTCTGTGTGGCTGCAGGGCTGTCCAAGGGGCAGGATATAATAGATAGAGCCCACTGTCTGCCCGGTAGCTTCACATTAATTGCATTAATTGTGAAGGTCTAGGGGGTATTCTGATAGGATGTTAATTGCCTATTGAATGCTTTGTTCTCTTCTACATTACGGACTGCTTTATCTGAGGCCAATACAACTCTCAAGACTAGTTGTCATGTTTGCAGATGTTAGGAAATTTGCTTCTAAAGCTAAGCTGAACCTGGGTGTGCAACCATGTAGAGGGAATTGGTGAGGTTTGTACTGACCTGTAAATCACTATCTAACAATGGGATTCTGCTGTGAGTTCACATTGGTGAGAAGCTTATGTTCGTTTTACAGCTCCAATTAATCCCAGATTAATTTGTGTTGAAAACAGCCCTTGATTTCAAGGGCCACGCAATATTCACTCATATTCACTTGCCTGGCAGTCCCTGACATCTGAGAGATGTCAATTAAAATGTCAAGACCGGACCAAGGGCCACAAATGCGAAGCTGATAGCCAAAACCAAGCAACATTTAATAAAATGTTGTTTTAAATCACATGAGTATGCCTGGACTGAAAAATGAGTAAAGGCATTAATGGTTGCTTATGATAAGTCATGCCTTATCATTACAGCACAGTGGAAGATTGGTCCGTTACAATGGGCCCTGTTTGTTATTTTCTTTCACAAACATAATGCAGATGGTCCCCTTCAGGAGATGTGGCTGAGGCTGAGGCTGGGGCCCCAGAGGGAGACACAATTGCAGAGGTGGTGGAGGGAAGGATGAAGGTAGCAAAAAACACAAAATGTGACAGTAAATCAGTATATTCTGATCATTTTTTCATGGTCATGTAAACAAAGGTTACCAAAATATCCGTTACACAACATATACAACAGGGTATTGGTAAAGTGCCTTTTCAAACGTTTTATGAAGTACTGTAACTTAGTAAAAGCATTTTTAAATAAATAAATATAGATTCCATTGTCACACAATCACTAATTCTGGGTGTGTTACTATAGTTATATATTTAGGAAAAGAAGAAAATAAAGAAAAAGTAGAAGAAAGCACATAGAAGGGTGTCATTTTTATATCAGGTTTCTTGTTACATGAATAAATAGTGTGACAAGAAACATTTGATAAAGTTATTTACTAATTATGTACAGTTGGGTTCCCTTTCAATCTCTAAACCAATAAACCCTCGTGTCACATGACCTGAGCACATATTTAAAAAGCTGCCTGTAACACGGCCCGGTGTGTTACATTTTAGGAACAAGACGCCACACAGCAACCTTCGCCATTTGATTCCTCAACCTGAGCAAACGTGTAACCACTTGCTCCGTTATCGTGAGAATCTCTTTCTCTTTCGAGACTGATTTTGGTTAATAAAATGCCTCGCTATTCCTCCTCGAATGCTGGCTTGCCCCTTCCTTTGGATGCGATGGTAGTTCTTTTTCTTCAATAGTAAACTATATCACATGGCCGTGTGGGTTAGGCGGCTGAGAAGCGGTGGCTGCTGTTTCCAGCCTCGTCCATTTTGATATTTGTCTGACAAATTGTTTTTTGTGTTTCGGTTCCTGGTCCGCATGTTGTGTTTTTATTTAAAAAAATATTATATATATTGCATAGCACTTTGGACCTTATTCAGTGGTACATAGCACTCATGTGCATAGTACCCTGTACATCCATCGGGTATTGCTCCCGTACATCGCACCGCCGTGCATTCACTCGGTACCCCGTGCTCGGTGCGCCTCGGTGCCCCGTGCATTACCTGGTGCCCCGTGCTCGGTGCGCCTCGGTGCCCCGTGCATTACCTGGTGCCCCGTGCATTCATTCGGTACCCCGTGCTCGGTGC
Source organism: Acipenser ruthenus (assembly GCF_902713425.1). NCBI lineage: Eukaryota > Metazoa > Chordata > Actinopteri > Acipenseriformes > Acipenseridae > Acipenser > Acipenser ruthenus. Next base: position 7,309,608 of record NC_081225.1, on the reverse strand, counting down.
GCCTCGGTGCCCCGTGCATTCACTCGGTACCCTGTGCTCGGTGCACCTCGGTGCCCTGTGCATTACCTGGTGCCCTGTGCATTCACTCGGTACCCCGTGCTCGGTGCGCCTCGGTGCCCCGTGCATTCACTCGGTACCCCGTGCTCGGTGCGCCTCGGTGCCCCGTGCATTCACTCGGTACCCCGTGCTCGGTGCGCCTCGGTGCCCCGTGCATTACCTGGTGCCCCGTGCTCGGTGCGCCTCGGTGCCCCGTGCATTCACTCGGTACCCCATGCATTCACTCGGTACCCCGTGCTCGGTGCGCCTCGGTGCCCCGTGCATTACCTGGTGCCCCGTGCTCGGTGCGCCTCGGTGCCCCGTGCATTCACTCGGTGCCCCGTGCATTCACTCGGTACCCCGTGCATTCACTCGGTACCCCGTGCTCGGTGCGCCTCGTTCCCCCGTGTATTACCTGGTGCCCCGTGCTCGGTGCGCCTCGGTGCCCCGTGCATTCACTCGGTACCCCGTGCTCGGTGCGCCTCGTTCCCCCGTGCATTACCTGGTGCCCCGTGCTCAGTGCGCCTCGGTGCCCCGTGCATTACCTGGTGCCCCGTGCTCGGTGCGCCTCGGTGCCCCGTGCATTCACTCGGTACCCCGTGCTCGGTGCGCCTCGGTGCCCCGTGCATTCACTCGGTACCCCGTGCTCGGTGCGCCTCGGTGCCCCGTGCATTCACTCGGTACCCCGTGCTCGGTGCGCCTCGGTGCCCCGTGCATTCACTCGGTACCCCGTGCTCGGTGCGCCTCGGTGCTCCGTGCATTCACTCGGTACCCCGTGCTCGGTGCGCCTCGGTGCTCCGTGCATTCACTCGGTACCCCGTGCTCGGTGCGCCTCGGTGCCCCGTGCATTCACTTGGTACCCCATGCTCGGTGCGCCTCGGTGCCCCGTGCTCGGTGCGCCTCGTTCCCCCGTGCATTCACTCGGTACCCCGTGCTCGGTGCGCCTCGGTGCCCCGTGCATTCACTCGGTACCCCGTGCTCGGTGCGCCTCGGTGCTCCGTGCATTACCTGGTGCCCCGTGCTCGGTGCGCCTCGGTGCACCATGCATTACCTGGTGCCCCGTGCTCGGTGCGCCTCGGTGCACCGTGCATTCACTCGGTACCCCGTGCATTCACTCGGTACCCCGTGCTCGGTGCGCCTCGGTGCTCCGTGCATTCACTCGGTACCCCGTGCTCGGTGCGCCTCGGTGCCCCGTGCATTCACTCGGTACCCCGTGCTCGGTGCGCCTCGGTGCCCCGTGCATTCACTCAGTACCCCGTGCTCGGTGCGCCTCGGTGCCCCGTGCATTCACTCGGTACCCCGTGCTCGGTGCGCCTCGGTGCCCCGTGCATTCACTCGGTACCCCGTGCTCGGTGCGCCTCGGTGCTCCGTGCATTACCTGGTGCCCCGTGCTCGGTGCGCCTCGGTGCACCGTGCATTCACTCTGTACCCCGTGCTCGGTGCGCCTCGGTGCCCCGTGCATTACCTGGTGCCCCGTGCTCGGTGCGCCTCGGAGCCCCGTGCATTACCTGGTGCCCCGTGCATTCACTCGGTACCCCGTGCTCGGTGCGCCTCGGTGCCCCTTGCCTTACCTGGTGCCCCGTGCACTACCCGGTGTGTAGCACTCCTGTGCCTAGCTCCGGTGCCCTCAGCACTCCCGTGGATCGCACTGTGATGCATAGCACCCTACGTATTCATTCAGTGCCCCGTGCTGCGCCTCGGTGCCTGTGACACGATGGACCGAGGTTTGAGACTCAGAGACAGTTTAAAGTTCAAAAATAAAGTTTTTAATAAACAAAAATACAAAATAAACCAGCACGAGGGCCAAACAAAAAGGTTTCAAACACAAAATACAAACACAAAACAAAAACTTACAAAATAAAGTTTCCAGGCTGGGCGTTGCCTTCACTGGAACAGAAAAACACAGCACAAACAAAACACTCCTGCTTCTAGAATTCTCCTTCAACTCTCCCCCTAGCCAGGGCCTCTCCCCTGGCTTTTATCCCTTGTGGCTGGAGCCCAATTATTCAATAATTACTGATTAGTCAATTAGGGCTCCAGCCACATTCTCACATGTTTTTCTGGCAGGGAGGAATTTTAACCCCCTCCCTGCCAGTCCCAACATTGATCATAAAGACGGGGCAGTACCCCGTCACAGTGCCCATGTATTAAGCCGGTGCATAGAACCTCTGTGCATAGCCCCGGTACACACAACACTCCCGTGCGTCCCCCTGCACTTCCTCAGTGTCCCCATGCCCGGTACACCTCAGTACTTAGCACTCCCGTGCATAGCACCAGTGTCTTACCCTGTGCTCGGTCCTGGTGCATAGCACTCCCGTGCAGAGCACCCCGCGCACTTAACCACCCATACACAGCTTCCTTGGAATCAAATGGCGAAGGACACAATATTCCCAAAATATAACAGACACGTGGTCACACCGGGTCTATCAGGCAGCTTTTTAAATATGTGCTCAGGTCATGTGACATGAGAGTCATTTCCCAAGTCGTAATGGTTGACATTTATTCTTGAGGGAACCAGGGTTACGGTAAGTAACCTAACGTTTTCATTATTATTATTATTATTATTATTATTATTATTATTATTATATGGCATTGCATACAAAGCAATATCTAATTAAAGTGCTATTAATAATAACATCTGATATTAGCATTCAGGGAAGCTTCCATATTTACAGAATTGAACATTTTCAATGTAAAACCTTTTTGTATTGTTATGATGGTTATTCTCTTTATGCTATTTTCTTATATTTTTCACAAATGCTTTTAAAATTGGACCGCGTTTCTTTTTTTAAAGACAGGGTGGTCGTTTGACAGGAAAAAGGCTTGAACAATCGAAATGATTACAGAAGGAAATTGTCCTTCCTGCTTACAAAGGCCACTGAGTTGTCAGATAATACGTTGCGTCCGTTTAGCAAGAAAATGTTACCTTTTATTCAAATAAAATGTTCTTCGCAGTCAGAGCACAAAATGCCTTTCACTGCATGCGTTGCAAATGTTGACTTTTAACAATCACACAAAAGGTCAGGACAACGTATTTAATAACATGACAGACTGACAGGATTGCTGTTAAATATGACTTACAACAGAATCGTAAGTTGCTGAATGAAAGAGCTCTCACACACACGTTGCTTAAAGCAGTTATTCTGTAGTATAATAATTAGGGCTGTGAAGAGGGTTGGCATTCAAGTAAAAAGCTCTTGAAATGCGAGAGCTATGGATAATTACAAACCAAACGGAACAGGGTCCATTGTACCCTGTTAACATGACAGGATACAAAACAAAATTAAAAAATGAGTTTCATTTTAGTATTACTGCATATCTTATGGTGCCATTTCTCATTAAGATGTAATTTACTGTATATGGAGTTTATTGTTATAGATGCTTAATAGATTAGCTGTATTGAAAGGGTATTATAGAGCAGTAATACATGTTTTTTAAATTTACAAATGCTTTATGAATACTAATTGATTATATTAGAATAATATCAGGGTCTTTGTTAATGCCTTCAACATGAGACTACTTGTTGAAATGCTTGTCATTTAATGTATTGGGTTTCTTTTAGTAGTTCTTAATTTATTACTACTGAGTGTTTAATAGGTTTAAGAACATCCCTTGTTTAGGTATATAATTGAAATGACCAGGGGTTTGATCAATCAAGCCCCTGGTAAATGTGCTCTTAACTGCTTGCACTTATCACAGCAGGTTTACTAAAAGGAGTTGTTCATGCATCATTTAAATAATATTCTTAAGAAGAACATAAGAACATAAGAAAGTTTACAAACGAGAGGAGGCCATTCAGCCCATCTTGCTCGTTTGGTTGTTAGTAGCTTATTGATCCCAGAATCTCATCAAGCAACTTCTTGAAGGATCCCAGGGTGTCAGCTTCAACAACATTACTGGGGAGTTGGTTCCAGACCCTCACAATTCTCAGTGTAAAAAAGTGCCTCCTATTTTCTGTTCTGAATGCCCCTTTATCTAATCTCCATTTGTGACTCCTGGTCCTTGTTTCTTTTTTCAGGTCAAATAAGTCCCCTGGGTTGACATTGTCTATACCTTTTAGGATTCTGAATGTTTGAATCAGATTGCCGCATAGTCTTCTTTGTTCAGGACTGAATAGATTCCATTCTTTTAGCCTGTCTGCATACGACATGTCTTTTAAACCTGGGATAATTCCGGTTGCTCTTCTTTGCACTCTTTCTAGAGCAGCAATATCCTTTTTGTAACGAGGTGACCAGAACTGAAAAACAATATTCTAGATAAGGTCTTACTAATGCATTGTAGAGTTTTAACATTACTTCCCTTGATTTAAATTCAACACTTCTCACAATATATCTGAGCATATTGTTAGCCTTTTTTATAGCTTCCCCACATTGTCTAGATGAAGACATTTCTGAGTCAACATAAACTCCTAGGTCTTTTTCATAGTTCCCTTCTTCAATTTCAGTATCTCCCATATGATATTTATAATGCACATTTTTATTGCCTGCATGCAATACTTTACACTTTTCTCTATTAAATGTCATTTGCCATGTGTCTGCCCAATTCTGAATGCTGTCTAGATCATTTTGAATGACCTTTGCTGCTGCAACAGTGTTTGCCACTCCTCCTATTTTTGTGTCGTCTGCAAATTTAACAAGTTTGCTTACTATACCAGAATCTAAATCATTAATGTAGATTAGGAATAGCAGAGGACCTAATACTGATCCCTGTGGTACACCACTGGTTACCTCACTCCATTTTGAGGTTTCTCCTCTAATTAGTACTTTCTGTTTTCTACATGTTAACCACTCCCTAATCCATTTGCATGCATTTCCTTGAATCCCTACTGCGTTCAGTTTGAGAATTAATCTTTTATGCAGGACATTTTCAATGTTGCATCCTCAAAAAAGTCAAGTAGGTTAGTTAGACACGATCTCCCTTTCCTAAAACCATGCTGACTGTCTCCCAGGATATTGTTACCATATAGGTAATTTTCCATTTTGGATCTTATTATAGTTTCCATAAGTTTACATATAATAGAAGTCAGGCTTATTGGTCTGTAGCTACCTGGTTTTGTTTTGTTTCCCTTTTTGTGGATCGGTATTACGTTTGCTATTTTCCAGTCTGTCGGTACAACCCCTGTGTCAAGAGACTGTTGCATGATCTTGGTAAGCGGTTTGTAAATAACTTCTTTAATTTCTTTGAGTACTATTGGGAGGATCTCATCTGGCCCAGGGGATTTGTTTATTTTAAGAGCTCCTAGTCCCTTTAACACTTCTGCCTCTGTTATGCTAAAGTTATTTAAAGTTGGATAGGAACAGGTCGACATGTCGGGCATGTTGTCCGTGTCCTCCTTTGTAAAAACCTGTGAAAAGTAATCATTTAATATATTTGCTATTTTTTTTCTTCATCTATGATTTTGCCATTTGTGTCTCTTAGACATTTAACCTCCTCTTTGAATGTTCTCTTGCTGTTATAATATTGGAAAAATATTTTGGAATTGGTTTTAGCCCCCTTAGCAATGTTGATTTCTATCTCTCTCGGCCTTTCTAACTTCCTTTTTGACTTGTGTTTGCAGTTCCAAGTACTCTTTCTGTGTACTTTTTGGTCCCTTTTAAATGCTCTGTAAAGTGCCTTTTTTCGCTGAATATTTTTTAAAATTGATCTATTAAACCATTTTGGCCATTTTGTTTTAGATTTAGATTTGTCTACTTTTGGGATGTAATTGTTTTGCGCTTCTAGTACTACATTTTTTTTTGATGTTTTCTCTATTTTACTCCAATCTACTTCTGTTAGTCTCTGTTTTATACCTTCATAGTTTGCTTTTCTAAAATTGTAAACCTTAGCTTTAGTCATTACTTTTGGGGTTTTAAAAAATATTTCAAATGAGGCCATGTTGTGGTCGGAGTTTGCCAATGGCTCTTTGACCTCTGTTTTAGTTATTCTGTCTTCATTATTTGAAAAGACTAAATCAAGGCATGCCTCTCCTCTAGTCGGTGCCTTGACAAATTGCATTAGGAAGCAGTCATTTGTCATTTCCACCAGTTCAATTTCATCCGTCGTGCCCTCTGTCGGGTTTTCCCATTTTATATGGGGGAAGTTGAAATCCCCCATTAGTATGGCTTCTCCTTTTCTACATGCATTTTGAATGTCATTGTATAACAGATTATTTTGCTCAGCATCTGAATTTGGCGGTCTATAGCATGCTCCTATTATTATGCCCTTTGAATTTGTGTCCATTATTCTGACCCATATTGATTCTGCATTGTTTTCTTAGTCCTGATTTAACACCTGGGCTTCAAGACTATTTCTTATGTATAGCGCTACTCCTCCGCCTCTTCTGTCCTGCCTGTCTTTCCTATACAGTGAGTACCCACTAATATTATATTCGTCTCTATCACTCAGACAACCAAGCTTCTGTAACACCTATCACATCGTAGTTACTTGTTAGTGCAGTAGCTTCAAGTTCTAACATTTTGTTTCTGAGACTTCTAACATTAAGATAAATACATTTAATAGTGGTCTTACCTGAGTTGTTGCCCTTGTTTTGATGTGGTCTCCCTTCTGTTTTTTTGTTTTCTCCCCCCTTCCTTTCTAGTTTTAATGCTTCTGACCTCCTCAAGGATCCTTTCTCCGAGTAGATTGGTTCCCTTTCTGTTTAAGTGCAGTCCGTCCCACCTGTATAGATAGTCCTTGTTGTAGAATGTGCTCCAATGTTCAAGAAAGGTGAAGCCTTCCTGTGTGCACCACGATTTCAGCCATGCATTTTGATTTTGTATTTCCAGCTGTCCATATGGTCCTTTGCAAGGCGCCGGGTCTTGTCTTTTAATTTCCTTCCTAGCTCTCTGAATTTGTTTTGCAGGGATCTTGGTCTGTCTCTTCCAATGTTGTTTGTACTGATGTGGATGACTACTACCGGTTCGTCTCCTGTTCGTTCTAGGAGCCTGTCCACATTCTCAGTGATGTGCTTGACTGAGGCTCCTGGAAGGCAGCACACTGTTGTAGTAAGGGGGTCCAAACTGCGAACTGAACTTGCTGTGTTTCTCAATATGGAGTTCCCAACAATCATGACCTCCCTTCTTTTTGTTGTCTGGCCAGCACTGTGTATAGGGTCTTGGATGTTGTTTCTTTCGTTCTCTTGATGTTTGTTTTGGTCATCTAAATGTTGAAGTGGCTCAAATGTGTTGGATGTCTGGATTTCTGGTGGTTGTGTTTGACGAAGTTTCTTTTTTTCCCTGCTTCTGCCTATCTGAACCCAGCTGTTTCGACTCTCTTCCATCTCCCTCGTGGCTTTCAGTCTGCTAGGGGTGCAGAAGTCCATGAATTGTGGGTGTGTCAGCTCCTCAAGCTCCTGTTGCTGTCTCATTTCCTCCAGCTTCTTTTCTAGCAGGCTTAATCGCTGAAGCAAGTCCTGGATCGTGCAGCACTTTACACAAACTTTACACTTTACACCCCCGTGTCTCAGAACGCCGCAGGATTTAATTGAGGGCAGTTCTGAAACCCATGTTTATGTGCATGGCTATTGATTGTTTCAAGCCATGCACAACAGTTATCTTTTGCACTATCATACCAGTATCAATGGGCTAATGTATGGAAGTCAGCAAGCATATTGTGCAGTATGTGTGTGCTAATTGCTGTAATGCTGTGCTCTGCTAATGGATCTGCTAGAGTTTCTTCAGGGCATCAAACTGGTATTATAATGGTTTCCCAAGGAGGAACTTTTTATAAAGGCGGAATGGATAAATGCCACCCTGCACCCTTCTTTTTAAAGCCAGCTGTGCTGCAATTTAAACCTCAATTGTGGTATTTTAAAATGTTACCACTTAGGCTGAAAGGAAAGTGCCTGTTCTATAATTTTAAATGCAAAATGCTGCATTGATTAAGTATGAAGGTTGCAGAACCCAGCTTTGAAATTGCCAGCACTCTCTGCATGAAAACGACCACACCATGGTCCTTAATGTACTGTACAGTATGTTATTTCAAGCTATTTGCGGCTGAGAGTTTCTCGATAAATGAACACAGCTCTACCTCAGTGCATTCAGTGTAAAACTGGAAGTCTTATTGTGTACTAAAGATTGAGAAAACATTGAGACCAAACAGCTCCTTTGGGTATCTTTACTATCTTACCGTGCTCTCTGGCTAAACAGTCACTGAAGTCTTGTACTGAAATTGATAAGCGGCACCGTGAACTGAAATTGACATGTCAACTAGTTTTTAGAGGGCGATTCATTTTTTTTTTTAAAGAATGTTATCACATATTAACATATTGATTCAGTTAAGACATTTCTAAAGTAAACTAAGTGAAAAACTAAGAAAAAAACAGCTGGTGTTCCAAAACTGACAAACTAAAAACTATCCGACAGACTCGATGAAAAACTGCATTTGCTCCACAACAGGCAGTGCCTCTCTCATCGATCCATCAATCCTGCATTCCTAGCAAGATCTCTCGATTTGCTGAAAATAATTGTGAAAGCTTATAATACAAGATGTTGATACACCAAATTTCTTTGCCACAGCAACCTGAGAAACCACAGGAGACTCCAGCTCCTTCAAGATTTCAACGTGGTTTATGTAACACAAGTCACAGCGTAATCACGTACTCACTGCACTGTGCTACGCGAACCTGTCTCTTGCTCTGAAAAGCAACCTCCGTTCTTCATTTGAAAATACTGTATCCCAATTAAATGAAGTGACGTCCCAATTAAACAACATAAATAGCATAGGGTAGAACCGTCTCCCAGAGTTGTATCCCATTTAAGCAGAAATCCTGATTATCAGTATCCTGATTAGGTGACAGCAACTGTAACTGTTTTTTTTATTTTTATTTTACATGTTTAAGTAATTTTTTTTGGGACTAGTTAGGGGTCAGATTGTTTTCCAAATGGTTTCATGTGGGTACAATCGGCATTAACATTTTTGAAAATCCAGTATTGGACCAAATATAGCCTTGCAGCCAAGTAATATTTCTCAAGAACAGGCAAAGATAGTCCTCCTGGTTAAGCGAGTGTCCTTTTCTATATTCTGGGCTGGGAACCTTCCATAGACAATCGATTGGCACCATTTTCAGTTTAGTATACAAATTCTAATTATTATACTGATAATTGGTAGCCTAAAACTTAATATACATAATATACTTCTTTACATGCAAATAAACATTTTCCTATCCAACTAACAGTATGATTTTTCATGGACTCAGGCTCCCCAATTAATATCTTCATTTTTGTAGGTGTAAAATTGACTGCACTGGCACTGTAAATGTGAAACAATCCACAGGTGCTTTGCCCCTGGACCTCACTGGCCTGATAGGTCCCAAGACCTCTTTGTTCCACATTACGTAACCCTATTGAGTCCACTCACTATTTTCTGTAGGAGTCTAACATAAAATGACATTAACAAGTAGCTCCCCATGACAAGAACATCACCTGATGGTCTTTATCAAGTTTCACCCAAATTAGACAAGTGGTTCTCTAAATGTGACCCTTCCCATTTAAGAGTAAATATTTACTGTGCAATTCATCTGCCACACTGTTAAAGAAGGATGGTGCCACACCGAAATACTACAAGAAATGTAATAAATACAATGAATCATTGAAGATGCTGAAAAAAGAAAGTGTCATTGAAAGTTTATTTTACTTATTCTAATTTCTTTAATAAGAACAAACAAACAAAAATCTCCAATCATGTCAACTTAAAGCACTGGAATGGTTAACAAAGGGACACCATGTTATGGCATTGTAGTGAACAGATACCCTTAGGATATAGCAGCACACAAGACTGCCCATAATGCAGATCCCTGTTATACAGAAAACTGGCAATACGTCTTGACTCAGTATATCCTGTGAAGGATGGTTTGGCATCCAATCAACAACGCAAGGAAGCGTCAAACCACTGTGCAAAAGAGGATCCTCTGCATTCATGGTTATAGAGCTTTTAACCCCATCTCATCTCACCACTAGAATCCGTAACGGCAGTGCGTCACACAACATGCCAGTTACACACAGCAGGCACTCAATCTTCCTTCCCATTTAAATCCCTTCTGGTCACTTTGTGAACCCTGTTTACAACACGCAGCAGCAAAATGATCTGCTCTAGCAAAACAAAGAACCTCAAAGAATAAAGACGACATGACGTGTTCAACACAGGCTGTTTAAGGCAACAGCCATTGTTCAGTACGTATGAAAATAAATTCTAACCTGTATGGAACCCTACACCTTATAAAGGAATATTGTAACGATTCTTCCAGTTATTTAATATGTGTTAATTGAACCATGTATAATGTCTCTGTTCTGTATTTTCAAATGATATTCGTCATGTCCTTAGTTTGTGAGAAACACAAAGAAGCAGCATTTTAAGTAATTAGAATCAGATGTATTACTGCAAGCTAATAAGCAAGTTTATATAATTAACTCATTAAGAATAAAAGCATGTCTCCTTTATGAATAAAATTGATCGGGCCAGAGGCATTACTGATTCTCCTGTCAAAGGTTATCCTGTTGGAAAGGCATTCTGTTATCATCAAAAATTGCTCACTTTTAGGATTCAAAAGAATATCTTAGACAGTATTCAAAATCCATTCTGCACTGGATAAAATATATATGGAATAATCAAGCAGCAGCACCCGGTTACTGAGGGAATATTTATACATCACTAGGGCTGAATTTTTTCACTGTAAAAAATTGCTTATTTCACAGCATTTCACGGTCTAAAAATAGGTATTTCAAGATATTTCACGACTAAACATAATATTTATTAAAGCAGAAAAAATAGCGTTGTCACTTTAAAAATGTATTATTACTATTATTATTATTATTATTATTATTATTATTATTATTATTATTATTATTATTATTACATTTATAACAAATGTTCTATTTAAATGCTTACCTGAAAAACAGTAAATGCTAAATAGTAGAATATTCAGTTTATGTCCACCTTTTATACACATTTCATTTTCACCATCAGTGAATTTTCAAACAAAATAAAAATAACAACTGACACAAGAAATGTTCCCTTCTTGTACCAGACAGAGCGATCTTTAGCAGAAATATGTCAGATCATTGATGCAGCGGGTGTCTTTTTCAATGAAGACATTTTATTAAAAAAAAGCGTGCAACTTTATGCAATGTGTTCATTTACCAGAAGCAAACTAAACCGGATGCCAGGTTCCTAAATGCTGTGTAACAGGAAGTGTGCCAAATGCTTGCTGTATTTATTTAAGAGACCAGTTTAATAAAGACCAGTGATAAAAAATGGCAACCTAATAACAGCATTGCTTTCAAAATTGTTACCTTCACTACAGTGACAATGAAATAATTAATTTTACAATAGGGGTTTGTATTTGTCATTTAAAACCTGTCTTGAAAAATCAGAGGAGATTTTCCTGACTGACCTAACATCAGATGAAGCGGCTGATGTAAGGATAGGTGTAGTGCAAACAATTGCGGCAGCAAAATTCAGATTGCATTGCAGCCAGGCAATTATTTTGCACTGTGGCCTATGTACGCTTAAGAGCAATGCAAATTACTCAACACGCACAAATAATGAGCTGCAATCATGATAATGAGGGTCGCAATGAGTGCTGCCTGTGCATCGGGCTGTTTAACGGCCTCACTTATAGCCCAGAGGTGAGGTGAGTTAGGAGTACAGAGAGCAGAGAGCAGAGGCGCTGTATGAGATTTGTAGAGCACGAAAATCAAACCAAACAAATAAATATGTCAAAGGAAGGGCAGCAAAATCCTCTTGGCGCAATGAAAAGAAAATAAAAGTTTTCTGAGGAGGCGCTGAGAGTCCTTACGGCTGAGGTCACTCAGCATGAAATTTGAGTCATTTGGAAAAGCCTCAGCCAACATCAATTATGCTACCAAAGAGGCCATGTGGTCCTCTATAGTGGAGAAAGTAAATGCTGTCGGTGTTACCAGGAGATGAAAAGGTGAAATTCAGCCATCAGGTCTAGCATGACCTGTGGAGTGACGCATTCCAAACAAAGTGACCCTGGGTTTGAATATGCACGACCTTCTTCGTCTTGCCCTTCTCCTCTGAAGGCTTTCCTGCCTGTCCTCAACAAGAGCCAAGCACCACCACATCAGGAAGTGTGCAACAGCAGCCATCCTGAGGCCAATGACAGGTCTCTGAAGGTGTGTGCTTTTATACAACTCTTGATTACTCGCTTCTACAGTGGTTTGCACCTTGTCAGAGGAGGTGCACATTTTTGGAGGGTCAGCAATCGCCCAAGTGCAAAGCAAAATCCTCACATCTCATTATAATGTTTGTGACCACTTAGTATCCAGATCCCACCCAATTCCTTGCTCTTTTCTTCATGTGAATACATTTCAATATCATTTACATGGATTTATAATGGCAAAGTGCTAATTTGATAGTGAGTGCAGAATGGCAGGTGAAAACCATTCTTTACATATGCTGCATTTTTGGGAGCCGCTAAAGCCCCTCTTTACGGCAGCTAAACACGGTTTGCGGGTACAAAATTCTGGCTGCAATATGGGGGTTTTGCAGCCGCAAATCACATTGCACGTATCCTTACATACTTGTCTGTTTCCAATACTGTGAATCCACACAGATTAATCAAGCACAGTATATTGTTACAAGTAAACAGCAAAGTGACATTGGTCTTTTTTTCCCATTAGTAACATTAATTAATGGTTACATTGAAAAATAGTTTTTTTTAAATATTTCATCAGGTTTTTGCCATATGAGGTCATGCTGTCTGATAGTGTTTTTTGCAAATGTTAATTAACATTTTTTTTTTTCATTTTTCTTTCCTGGTCTATAGAGATTTTAAAGATACATTTATAGCATTTTTATTACTGCTGCAATTAGTATCAGGGCCATTTCACTGTGTTTTTATTTTTATTCAGAACAAAACATGCTTTTATAATGAACAAATTAATTAGCGAATGTAATACTTGTTAGATTGGTGTAATACATTGCTGTGACACTTGATTCTAAGTTGAAATATTGCTTATTTGTGTTTCTCACAACTAATGATACTGAACATAATTATCAGTTCATACAGAGATTCATTAGAACGACATTGTTTAAATGTGAAATGCTGCACCATATGTATATATATATATATACTACCGGTCAAAAGTTTTAGAACACCTCCATTTTTCCAGTTTTTATTGATATTTACGCAGTTTAATGTCTCAATGTACTCTGAAATTAAAGCATAGAACAAATAAACAATTGGAAATAAAAAAGAAATCATGGAATCGTTTTGTTTAACAAAATTTAATCTAAATTTTTGACTCAAAGTAGCCACCTTTTGCAGATATAACAGCCGAACACACTCGTGGCATTCTTTCTACAATGGAAATCAAATATTGTTTGGAAAGTTCTTCCCAACACTGTTGCAGAAGTTCCCACAAATGTGTTGCACTTGTAGGTTGCTTTCACCCTTCTGTCCAGTTCATCCCAAACCAGCTCGATGGGGTTTAAGTCTGGAGACTGTGCTGGCCATTCCATGATTTGAAGCCTACCATCTTGTTCTTTTCTTCTAAGGTAGTTCTACATAGCCTGAAGGTATGTTTTGGGTCATTATCTTGCTGTAGGATGAACCCCTGACCAACTAGGCGTATACCAGAGGGTATTGCATGGTGCTGCAAAATGCTGTGGTAGCAGTTTTGGTTCAGGGTGCCACTCACTCTGTGCAAGTCGCCGACTCTGGATCCAGCAAAAGAGCCCCAGACCATCACGCTTCCTCCTCCATGTTTGACAGTTGGTGTCACACACCGAGGAACCATCCTTTCACCTACTCGACGGCGTACAAAAACCCTGCGTGATAAACCGAAGATTTCAAATTTTGATTCATCGGTCCATAAGACCTTCTTCCAGTCTTCAGTAGTCCACTGGCGGTGCTTCATGGCCCAGGCAAGCCTCTTTTTCTTATTTTGCCATCTTAGCAATGGCTTTCTTACTGCCACTCGACCTGTCAAACCTGCAGCTCGAAGTCTTCTCTTCACAGTTGAAACTGAGACTTGCTTACTTCGACCAGTGTTAAGCTGTGCTTGAAGCTGTTGTCCTGTGAGCCGCCTATCACGCAAGCTGTTGACTCTCAGAAACTTGTCTTCTGATTCTGTTGTGGCTTTGGGTCTGCCAGACCTCTTCCTGTCAGAGTTTCCTCCAGTTTCCAAGTGCCTTTTGATGGTGTAGGAAACTGTACTCACTGACACCTTGGCTTTCTTTGCAATTTCTCTAAAGGAAAGACCTACACTTTTAAGGGTTATAATGGTCTGTCTGTCTTCCTTTGTTAATTGCCTTTTTCTCGCCATTATGAGAGCAATATACTACTTCCTGCAGTACAATACTGTCCAAATAATGCTTAAAAGGGTGTAGTAACACAGTCTGTTCCAACACTGCTTTTATACAGACAGAGGGTTTGTAAGTAATCAACAAAAGTTGGGACACCTGTAGGAATTGTTAGCATCAACTTTCAAGGCTTAATTTACTTCCATTGCTGCAGAACAGCTGTAAGTTGTTAACCCATTACTTGTTCCCTGAAAAAGGCCTTTTTGTATAACTCTGAAATGTACATTATTTTTCAGTTTTTGGTAACCTAAACTTTTTTTTTTTAACCTCTGGCAGTTTACCGCTTACCTTTGTACCATTTCAGGTTATTCACTGGACTTGAACTGCTTAAATTTCAATAAAAACTGGAAAAATGGGGGTGTTCTAAAACTTTTGACCGGTAGTGTATATATATATATATATATATATATATGCACACACACACACCCTGTTGTCTTTGAATAGATAATCGTCTCCTCTTTAAAAAATATGCTTAATATTTTAATGAGGAAGATATCTCACAGGTAGAATGGTACTCTGAAATGTTCTTATGTTCTAGGAAAGCAGTACAACTGGGGATGGGGAGTCTGTTACCGGATAACTTCACTCACCCTACTTTCTCACTAAATATATTGGGGTATCCATGAATAGAAACTTGTCTCCTCTTAAAGAATATGCAATTGTAATGAACAGCCGCATTGAAATGTATACCAGTTGTCAGATCACCACTCAGGGAAATCATTTTTTGTGTAAAATAGAAAACAAATGCTCCACCCATTCATTCAGAGTTGTTAGAAAATTAATCATATTTAGGGTACCACTGAATTAATACTATTTCGGGTACCACTGAATTTTTTCTCATTAAATTTCTCATTAAAATCCTTGGTATATTTTTGAAGAGGAAATGATATGTTCAGTGAGAAAGTAGTTTTGAGTGAGGAAAAATGGACAATACAATCCACACCCCTAGTCTTGCTGTAAATCATTTGCTGTTTCCAAACTTTTGAACACTACTGTATACATAAACATTATATTCTGATATAATCATGGCATCATCCATCTTTTTTAAAATAACTTTCTTTCTACACAACTGAAGGAGGGCTTGTGTCCAAAATGTCCTGAGAAATGATTTTTTAATCATTTAAACCTTTTGTGTACATGTTTCGGTATATTTAACATACCTTTGCCAATGGAAAGTGTGTGAAAACAAACAGTGAAGGTACTTATAGGCTTTTGATACCATGATATACCTATTGCTATCTATCTGTCATTCTGGAACCTTCCAACAGGGTGAGGTGTCCGTTCTGGATTGGCTGGAATAGGCACCGCCTCCTTCCAACTCTCCTATAAAAGGAGTTGAGAGCTGGATCCCAGGGTCGGACTGTGAAAAGGAGAACAGCATGAGAGAAAGAGCTAAATAGAAAAAGAGCTAGAGAGAAGGGAAAGACGACTTGTAGAATCATGAGCTGTGGCTGACAGCAGCTTTGTTAAAGCGATTATTAAGGCTAAAGCAAATAACAAGTTTAGCCTTGAAACCTTGTCTTGCGTCCTTCTTGACACCGCCAAAATATATATAAATCTCCTTCAGTGGATAGACACAGCGAAGGGGAAGAAAAGACAGAACTTCTGTTAAAATCAAGTCCATATCCACACAGAGTTCTCAATAAAAACAATAATCTTTATTTCATATCTTTAAAACTTCACAGCAAACATAGCTAACATGTTTCGACCCATAGGTCTTCTTCAGAGCATAGAAATATATATATATATTAGAGGTCGGCACGGGTAATTTAAAACCAGGGTACCCGTCGGGTCTCTGGCTGGCGTAATAAAGACAACGTTAAAACAAGCTGACAGGATATCAATGTTTTACAGAAAAACAATAGCACACAGCGAGCGGCAAGTACACCTCAATAATAAGAACTGTGGCGACTATTCTTCGCAGGAACTAAATTGGAAAGAAAACAACATAACAATACCCTGTTAGTTTATGTCAGTGATAACTCTGTGATCCATTAATAATAACCGTGTGGCTTCCAATACGGAATGCTTTATCTACAGTTATTGCGCTGATATAGTTTCTTACCAAAAACATAACATAAGTAGCCTTTATTTAAATAAATATGCAAATAAATACAATTAAAATGAAATAAAATAAAATAATGTGGAGCACATTAAGTAAGTGTGCTTCCTCCTTTGAATTAAATATTTCCTTGACTTTACCTGTTTGGTAAAGAAATTCCACATGCTTTGCTTGGATGCCATTGTTATGTATTCACAAGACAGAATTTAGTGATCAGGAACGGCACTTTACTGTTACAATCAAAGACAGCCATACCTGTCCCACTAACTCTTTTGTGACTGCCGTCAAAACCCAGCTGGCTCGATTTACGGTAGCTATTGCCACAGTCCATGATGTAATAGCAGTGCTGTACTACTGCATTAGTTTAAAAACTGAACATAACAGCCACGTTAACAACAACAGCGGAATATAGCCAATACATGGAATCCTGCAGCATGATGCACATTTAACATTAATAACTGCATTTAAAACTGAGATTATTATTATTATTATTATTATTATTATTATTATTATGATGTTTCCAGTACTGAAAAAGGTTACACAAGTCTACAGATCTGAAGGGACTAAATGTATGTTAATTATATAGTATTTAAATAAGTATCATGCACTTAACTTAAAACATTAATAAACATTTTTTTTTCTTTATTCTGGGTACCCAGGTATTTTTCACGTCGAGTACTCGGTTTTTGTAAGTGTGTGAATAAAAATCTATATATTTTGAATTTGTTTGGCAGGGATGGGGTTAAAATCTCCTCTGCCAAATCCTATTGCAGAATGTGACTGGGGCTCTATTGATTAATTGAGGATCTATTAAGCCCAGCCACATGCTAGAAACGGAGAGCCAGCTCCTTTGTTTGTAGATTAAACCCATTCTGTTCAAATGTTTATTTATTCATGTCATTTCCATTATAGTATGTCTGTGTATAAACACATAGCTTCAGTTGTGTATATGCGCTTTGTTATGTAGGAAATATAAACCCATTTAATTAAAAAAAAGTTGATACTTATTTACATAATTTCAGTTGTACAGTTTTTGTATGTATGTGATATACCTGTATATACACATTTATTTTTAATTTTTTTTTTTTTATCATTTTTTTACCATTTTTAGAGGTTGCACTTAATGTAATATGTCTGTATATAAACACATTTCTATTCAAATGTCCGCTTATTTACAATATTTCGGTTTATATGACGTTTCTGAATAAAACTACGACTTACATTCAATTTTCATTAATATATTTATGTTGTTTTAATATGCCGGTCAAATTGACTGGTCATGGTTGTTCTAGGTATGCGTATAAACACGGTCGTTCTAGTGTTAAAAAGTTCAGAGTGTTTTTTCTGTATTTTTGGTTCACTGTTGCCTTGTTTTATTTTGCCTTTTGTTTGAACTGAGTGTTCACCTTTTTGTTTGGAGGTAAAGGGATTAGGCCTCCTCGTTAAGTAGGGGAATCCTGTGTTTAGTAAAGGGATTAGCCCTCCTCTTTAGGTAGGGGAATCCTGTGTTTAGTAAAGGGATTAGCCCTCCTCTTTAGGTAGGGGAAGCCTGTGTTTAGTAAAGGGATTAGCCCTCCTCTTTAGGTAGGAGAAGCCTGTGTTTAGTAAAGGGATTAGCCCTCCTCTTTAGGTAGGGGAAGCCTGTGTTTAGTAAAGGGATTAGCCCTCCTCTTTAGGTAGGGGAATCCTGTGTTTAGTAAAGGGATTAGCCCTCCTCTTTAGGTAGGGGAATCCTGTGTTTAGTAAAGGGATTAGCCCTCCTCTTTAGGTAGGGGAATCCTGTGTTTAGTAAAGGGATTAGCCCTCCTCTTTAGGTAGGGGAAGCCTGTGTTTAGTAAAGGGATTAGCCCTCCTCTTTAGGTAGGGGAAGCCTGTGTTTAGTAAAGGGATTAGCCCTCCTCTTTAGGTAGGGGAAGCCTGTGTTTACTTAGAGCCTGGCAAGGGTTTTGTTTGTTTCTTTGCCCTGTGAAAAGTGTTATTTTGTTTCTTTTTGGAGCTGCACTGAATGTGCCAAAATAAAACCAGCAATTTCTCAAAAGAACCCTGGTGTCCTTCATCTGCCTCCTTCACATGCATTGACACAAGGAAAGGGAGGTGGCAAAGTGGTGAGTGGATACAGGTGAGTGCAGTGCAGGTATGAATCACACAGGCAATTACTAACAGGTGCAAGGGTGTTTATTGATAAATTGCTACAATGTCCAGAGCCTTAAGGCAAAACACCTGTAAATAATAATGCTGGAAGTGAATACAGCGGCGTGTATCACTTCGGTTTGTAAAATCCCACAGGTTTGACCCGCAACCAAAAAGTCCAGTTTTATCACCCACACAAAACACACAGACACAGACACAGTTCCTACGGTGCGTGAATTAAGTGCGGCTGCAGCTCTGGATCGTGTTAGTAATCTTTTAGACAAACTAAACAAACAAACAACGTTTACAAGACAGGCTAACAGAACACTCACGGTTATTACATGCAGGGACTCCTTTTTGGTTCTTTCCTAACCATTCACAAAAGGAACAGATCACGTACGCTATGACCCTCGCTCATGACCCCTAGGTTAACGAGCGCATCTGCTCCTCCAATCCTCAGATGCCACGCCGTTTACCGTCTGGGTCACTGAGTTTGGATACCGTAGCTTCGCCCCTTTCCTAAATGACCGACCTCCACCTACCCTATGGAATAAATTGTTGTGCCATTTAGTTACGGGTACTCTGTTCCTTTTACACAGTGCCCTTACAGGTCGAGAGGGAGATCTAACATCAAGAATCATTCGATCTCTGTCACAGCCCTCAGTGCACCACTAGGGGCAAATTGTTACTATTGTAACGGAGCCTTCTCTGGTCACTCTCGTTTGCACCCTTAACACAACTGACCCAGACACAGAACAGTACTTTAAGCACTTTCATGCACTTTTATTATTTAAAGAAATAAAATAAAACAAACAAAAAAACCTAACTCCCACATGGGGTGCTAAACTACATTTTTATTTTTGTTCTAACTAGCCCACTGGACAGCTAAGTCGTTTACCAGCCACAAAAACACACACAATACGATACAACACAGATTCACACAGCACTTTCTTTCTCCTCCTTCCAACCACACTGGTCTTTTCACAGGATTTACACATCCCGACAGCCTCCTGCCTTCACGCAGACTGCCCTGTCTACAGGGTTTCCCCTGATCTTATTCAGGGCTTCATCAGCCTCAGGTGCTTCCAGTTACAATGAAGCCAGGTGATTCCTATGGAGCACCATTTGTGCCAAAACTATCCGACCGTTAGTTTGACAATTTGTTTGTCAATTCGTTTGTCAATTCGTGAATTGGTCAATTTGTCCAACAATTTGTCCATAAATTTGTCAATTCATATAGTAATTTATAAACGCATTTGTTAATTCATCTAATAATTCATTAATTAATTTGTCAATTCATTAATACGAAAGGCTGTCTGACGTGTACATTTCCAATCAACCAGACAAACTTCCCAACAAACAGACAAACTTCCAACTGTCAATCTCGCACTGTGCCTAAAACACTGCAACCTTTCTAGCCAATGGGAGCACACACTAATATTTTAATCAATGAAAATCCAGCCTCACTCAAAACTGCTTCAGCCAATAATATTTAGAAGGGCGTTTCAAAAGATATTCTATTTAACAAGATACTCGAATCGCTGATTTTCAATAGAGACTTCCGTCTCACTGCACGCAAAGCATTGTGGTATATAGAGAGTTTCTATGAATTCTATGGAGAGTTAATGAAGGTGTAAGAAATGTTGCTAGTTTTCGCCACAGGCATTTTTATTATCACCAAGCACTAAAAGGACTTTGTGACGTATCAAACAAGCAGCAATACAAACAGAGAACACTGTTTAGTCAGCTGACTCCTCCCTAATTGCCTCCTGCTTTAGTGCAGGAAATACCGGTACATTCACCTTCTAGTATGTTATTTGGGAAAGGGTTACAGATGACTATGCTGAAAGGACAGAAAACGTTTTTTGGTGATTCAAATTCATACCTGAGCCTGACCCAAAAATTAAATTTTTTTGACCTGCACCCGAACCGCAAACCGCAAAAAAGTTCACTTTCCGACCCGAACCGGACCTGCTTTTGCAGGTCACCCGTGAGTACCCGACCCGATGCAGGACTCTACTGTGTGTCAGTGTCATCACTGTTGTGATGAGAAGCTGACAGAGCTGTGGACTGGTGAATAAAGGATTGGAAAAGAAACAAGCGTCTCTCCAGTTTCTGCCTCTTGCGTGACACACTTTCTTTCTCTCTCACTCTCTCTCTCTCTCTTATATCTGCCTAACCCTAACCCCTAACCCTAACCATATATATATATATATATATATATATATATATAGAAAGATATAAACCACAACGGGCCGTGCGGTTCTTATGAAATATAAGCACGCCTGGTGGTGAAAAAAAACAATACACTTTCATTATGTGTACATCCACAGTGTTATATAGTCCCAAAGGACAAAACATTGAATTTGTATTCAATGATTCATTTTACGAATAGTTTAGACATCATTTCGCCATTGGGTTCATGGGAGTACCAGTAGGGTCTAGTGTTCAGGATTTGCTCAGGATCTCTGAGTGGGTGCAGGTACATTGGGGGGGCATTTTTACCAATATTTTTTAAAGCTCTGCACCAGACAACTGAGGACAGTGTTAAAAAACTGGAGACTGAATACTGGTTGCCAGTTGAACTTCTTGCACTGGCATAAAATTCCTTCAAAATGTTGTTGGGTTTTTCTGGACTTACTTCTTTAATAAAATGAATGTCTATTAAATAAATACATACAGGCAGGTACTGCGAGTTGAAGGCGCTGGTGCATGTATTTATTAAAAAATAAATAAAAAGATTATACAATAACACTGCTCACAGCGCAAAAATAAAAGGCTTAACAAAACACGTGCACATGCCAATAATCACAAAGTTTACAATTCCCTCACATGCACCCAGGTGTTTCCCATTCAGCCCTAGAGGCTTCTGGGACATGTAGTTTTTAGGTCTCAGGCCATGACACCACTCCCGTGGACTACAAAATTACAACATATAGTGAATATATCGGCATTCCTACACACAGGGCTCTTCTGCCCTGCTACAAGCACTTACTTTTTTTCTCTTTTTTTAGGTGGATTCCTGTCTTCACTAGGAAAGTTAGTGCAGTACCAGTACAAGTTGGTGCAGTACAAGTGCTTGATACAACCCAGGTGGATTCACAGGTACTATAAAATTATCAAATAATTACAGCTGTGGCTTATCCCAGCGTGGTATTGGTTCAAATCAACTCCTGGGGTATAGGGCATGGTCATATTTTGTAAATCTGAAGCTACCTTTATGGAACATATGCAAACTGGAAAATCAGCCAGTATGCACAGAAGTGTAAACTATGAATGGTAGGAATTATATTTAAGTGTAAGACATAGATGGCTTTTTTTTGTCCAATACCTATGTACTACGTTAATAAGATAATTTTGGATTCCCTTCAAAATACAAGTGCATTAATTACACTGTCCGCCACTCAAACTCTAATACCACTGGAGTTTTCCCTCTGATTTATTGACCTATGTATTGACATTACTACAAACAATAGCAATCATACATGTCTGGGTGGTGTTAAGATCCACCACTGTGTAGATAATGACAATTATACATCCTCACAAAGAGTACTTGGAACTGCAAACACAAGTCAAAAAGGAAGTTAGAAAGGCCAAGAGAGAGATAGAAATCAACATTGCTAAGGGGGCTAAAACCAATTCCAAAATGTTTTTCCAATATTATAACAGCAAGAGAACATTCAAAGAGGAGGTTAAATGTCTAAGAGACACAAATAGCAAAATCATAGATGAAGAAAAAAAATAGCAAATATATTAAATGATTACTTTTCACAGGTTTTTACAAAGGAGGACACGGACAACATGCCCCACATGTCGACCTGTTCCTATCCAACTTTAAATAACTTTAGCATAACAGAGGCAGAAGTGTTAAAGGGACAAGGAGCTCTTAAAATAAACAAATCCCCTGGGCCAGATGAGATCCTCCCAATAGTACTCAAAGAAATTAAAGAAGTTATTTACAAACCGCTGACCAAGATCATGCAACAGTCCCTTGACACAGGGGTTGTACCGACAGACTGGAAAATAGCAAACGTAATACCGATCCACAAAAAGGTAGACAAAACCGAACCAGGTAACTACAGACCAATAAGCCTGACTTCTATTATATGTAAACTTATTGAAACTATAATAAGATCCTAAATGTAAAATTACCTATATGGTAACAATATCCTGGGAGACAGTCAGCATGGTTTTAGGAAAGGGAGATCGTGTCTAACTAACCTGCTTGATTTTATTGAGGATGCAACATCGACAATGGATAATTGCAAAGCATACAACATGGTTTATTTAGATTTCCAGAAAGCTTTTGACAAAGTCCTGCATAAAAGATTACTTCTCAAATTGAACACAATAGGGATTCAAGGAAATGCATGCAAATGGATTAGGGAGTGGTTAACATGTAGAAACAGAAAGTACTGATTAGAGGAGAAACCTCAAAATGGAGCGAGGTAACCAGTGGTGTACCACAGGGATCAGTATTAGGTCCTCTGCTATTCCTAATCTACATTAATGATTTAGATTCTGGTATAGTAAGCAAACTTGTTAAATTTGCAGACGACACAAAAATAGGAGGAGTGGCAAACACTGTTGCAGCAGCAAAGGTCATTCAAAATGATCTAGACAGCATTCAGAATTGGGCAGACACATGGCAAATGACATTTAATAGAGAAAAGTGTAAAGTATTGCATGCAGGCAATAAAAATGTGCATTATAAATATTATATGGGAGATACTGAAATTGAAGAAGAGAACTATGAAAAAGACCTAGGAGTTTATGTTGACTCAGAAATGTCTTCATCTAGACAATGTACGGAAGCTATAAAAAAGGCCAACAAAATGCTTGGATATATTGTGAGAAGTGTTGAATTTAAATCAAGGGAAGTAATGTTAAAACTTTACAATGCATTAGTAAGACCTCACCTAGAATATTGTGTTCAGTTATGGTCACCTCGTTACAAAAAGGATATTGCTGCTCTAGAAAGAGTGCAAAGAAGAGCGACCAGAATTATCCCGGGTTTAAAAGGCATGTCGTATGCTGACAGGCTAAAAGAATTGAATCTATTCAGCCTTGAACAAAGAAGACTACGCAGTGATCTGATTCAAGCATTCAAAATCCTAAAAGGTATAGACAATGTCGACCCAGGGGACTTTTTTGACCTGAAAAAAGAAACAAGGACCAGGGGTCACAAATGGAGATTAGATAAAGGGGCATTCAGAACAGAAAATAGGAGGCACTTTTTACACAGAGAATTGTGAGGGTTTGGAACCAACTCCCCAATAATGTTGTTGAAGCTGACACCCTGGGATCCTTCAAGAAGCTGCTTGATGAGATTCTGGGATCAATAAGCTACTAACAACCTAACGAACAAGATTGGCTGAATGGCCTCCTCTCGTTTGTAAACTTTCTTATGTTCTTGTGTTCTTATGTACTTGTATGCTTAGTGCATGTAGTAAATAGCAGAAAAACTACATGCAGTAAATGTCTCTGAATTCTGAAATGTATCCAGAATTTGAAATGAAACCCACTGGCAATCAGCTTGGAGAGCATATGGGGGTTAACAGTGATATTTTAAGGGCCCTGTTTAATTACTCTAATTAGATAAGGCACCCAGCTGTAATGCTAGCTGCAGTTTACCAAAGAGAGGGACATCATTTAAATCCGTTATCTTCAGCCCTTCTGAACCATAGAGACACATAGCGCCGGTTCAGGTCTGGAGCAACACGTGCCAAGAAACAGCAGATGCTACTGTCTACAAAATCTGTCCTTGAAAAGCTGCAGCAGCTACTTGCTGGAGTAATGGGTTACTCTCTCTGACAAAGTGGGGTCGTTCACAGCTGCTCCTTGGGATTCTGGACATGCACAATGCATTTTTACAGCCCGGTCTGCTGCAAAAGGCTATCAGAGAGATCACTGGCCACAGGTTAGAGATAACTAAATTAAACAAAGGGGGGGCGACTCTGTTTGGCTCCTGAACATCAAACTCTAATAGGATGAGTTGTTTTTGGAATATGTCTATTAGAGTTTGTAGTATCATACAAAGAAAGAAATTCTGAACTGAAAGAATAGGTGTCAAAGCAGTAAAACTGTGCCGTTAAACCCCTTCACTCTTAAAGAGTAATTATAAACAAAAGCTTGTCTATGACTGTCTGAGCTCCAACCAAGAAGTAGTCCTTCAGTTATAATTCTCGTGAGACACGAAACATACAAAGCAGCCAGATTTTTTATCTTTACAAAGTACAGTAGTAACAGCAACTTGTTCCACAATTATAGAATTTGTTGGTTTGCCTTGTGCTGTGATGTCAGGAAACTCATGCAAGAGATATTTTTTTTTTTAAAAGATAGACTAGACAACACTACTACATTATACATATTTTAAACTACAGTATATTCGTTGGCCTTTGGCCTTGCCTTTCGAGGTACCCCTGTCCATAAATTAGCTCACAGATAAGTGGAGAGGCTGACCTTAGGGAAGCCATGGGCAGGGGGAGGAAGGATAGCTGCCCTCTCCTGTTAGATGAAGCCAAAAAGCAGGTGGAGGCTGGGGAGGAGAAGGCGCACAGTGGGACATAATGGATTGAGTTAAGATATAAATGCTTTCCTTGCCAATCACTGGACATATCGTTTATCGAAGGACAAATAAGACACTAGCTATTGGATTGACAATTTAATCTGGAATTGGAATCACCTAAAATAGACTGGATATTTACGTGATTTGATTGAAAATTAAAGTGAATTCCTTTCCAGAAGCACAGCTTTGCTTAATTAGTTCAACTCATCACTGTCTGATGTATACTAAAGTGTGTCTGTTACCAGTTCAGTCTCATTTTGCTTCTGTGCTTTACAAATGTAGACATGGTGATGGTAGAAAATACCATCCATGTTAGCAAGTGAAGTTAATGAGTTATATTTTAAGTGTAAAAAAATCCTCTTATGAGAACAAAAGAGGCCAGATATCTGTTATGTTCAGAGCTCCCTATTTCTTCAATCGGTTACCATTTGAAATTTGAATTGCAGCTTCACTGCATACATTTAAATATCTGATCCATAATTATTTTCTTGTTCAGGTTATGTAATCACTGACTAATGAGAAATGTGGGTCAGAATGGGTGATGCTAAATGTATGTTTGTCTACAGTACTTTGTCTCTCGGGTCTTTCCTGGTGTGGGTAAAATGTGTAAATGTTGTAAAATAAAAAAAGTTATACGATCCTCTGCACTGTCCATCTAACTTCTTTTTCTCGTAATTAACTTTTTCCAAAAGCTTGAGCCCGTTCATGACCGGACGATCTGCTCCCTTACAATGGTGAGCAAAAGTGAGCGAGACACCACCACCACCCTCAGTCGGTCCCAGCCGAAAACAGAATCTAATAAAAGGCTTGAAGACAGAGTGGTATTTCAGTAACACAGTAATGATGTCAAACCTTGAAAAAAATTGGCTTCTGCTGGTGTTACGAGACTTCAAACAGATCCCTTACCGTGCAGTAGCCCCTGAGCCATATGTTTAAACAGTTTACTTGAGATGGTACTTACCGAGGACAGAGTGACATTGAAATATCACAAGTCGAAACAGGGTTCTGTAAACAGAGCTTCCTTACCAGTTTAGGAACATAAGGTCACAAGGTGCCCGCTGGTTGGAAGTAGAATGAAAACAGAAGAAAAGGATGCCCTAGGGAAATGGATGCGTAGATTGTCAGGCAAATCAGTATACAATATTTATCAAGTTCATAGAAATAAAGGCTTTTATCTTGCACTAGAGATTGAAAACAAGAGTGCCACCTTAGAAGTGAATATAGAGTAGCTTAGTTTTTACTGGCCCTTTCTGTTTTACGGTGTTTGCAATCATTTCGAGTGATCTTTATTGCTATTACTCACTGTATTTTTCGGTCTGTGTCAGGTGCTTTTATCTGAGTTTGGGATCATTTAGCTCTTGTTGCCTGGCGTAAATATATGTAACATAGGCTAGATCAGTGTCTTTACAGAAATAAAAGCCAGTACCATCTTGTAACTTAACATTTTGTTTTTGCTGGCAATACACTGCAGTGCACTAGATGGTGCAAGTGTTAGTGTAATATATGTCTATAGCAGACAACTATAACTGAAGATCATCTCCTGAACTCATAGTCTAAGAACCTTAACACTGAACAAATATTTCAATACTTGCAATAAGAACCACCCAGAATAATAAAAAAAAATACCTACAGTAAAAAAATAACAATGAACCAAATACAATTTGAAGCTATTTCTCCTAGAACACATTTTAGGGTGAACCTACAAGCATGACAGATATTTAAAATAAAATACAAATGTTATCAAATTATAATGGCCTTTATTATAGGTATTCATCAACAGTTAAATGATTGACACTTTTATGACAGGTGTTAATATCTTAATTGCAAAATAGCGTACATCAATTAAAAACATCTATACTCACAAAAGCACTTGCTGTAAATTGCTTTCAATATTTACTCACGTTTCTTTTTTTGGGGCAGCAGTGTGGAGTAGTGGTTAGGGATCTGGACTCTTGACCAGAGGGTTGTGGGTTCAATCCCCAGTGGGGGACACTGCTGCTGTACCCTTGAGCAAGGTACTTTACCTAGATTGCTCCAGTAAAAACCCAACTGTATAAATGGGTAATTGTATGTAAAAATAATGTGATCTCTTGTAACAATTGTAAGTCGCCCTGGATAAGGGCGTCTGCTAAGAAATAAATAAATAATAATTATTAAACACTCAATAGTACTAAATTTAGAAATACTGTGTCATTGCATTTATACTGTTACTCTATGTTTGCTCTACTATATTTATTACAACTAAGAATTGTATTAAATGAGAAGAAACCTATGTTTTGTAACCACTATTTGTAATCAAAATACACATTTGTTCTGGTGTGTAAAAAGACTGAATCAACAACGTGATAGAGATTTTGGTAGTGAGAAAAAAAGATATAGCTGTTCAGTAAGATATTGGTGTAATGAGTCAGTGTTCTTGTTTATTTCAATAATGGACTAGACAGCATGGTATTCAGTCTGTATACAGTATATAATATTACAGACAAGCACACAGACTCACGAACCAGTTCACAGTGACTGCTGTACAGACAGTGTCCATTGTTGAGGTAATCAATGTACTTATTGACTGTGGGGGATATGTGCATAAGGCTGATTAGGTATGGTGAGATTCAGCTGGAAACCAATGAAGACTGAGAATGGGCCAAATTATGCTGTGTTGCTAAGCAGGTGAGCATTGCTCAACATACCTGCTGTTCCATACATTGTTATATAAACAGAGTACACCAGGCATGTTCATTGAGTGTTTATTTCACTCATGAAGATGGTTGTAAAAAACCACTTAAAATATGATTTCCAGATAAATGTTTATTGCATTCTTCAACAGTTTATCCTGTTCACAAAAGTTTGTAACAAACAGATTATATACAGTAGTAAAAGCATGTTTTTTTAAAAAAAAATCAATATCACTCAATGTTTTTCAATGCAATTTTTTCTATTTCCAATTTGAATGGCAACTCAGTGCTGCGATCCACTTACCAGTCAGAAGAACTGAGGAACAATGGACAGGCTTTATGCTTCCAGAAGCACCTACATGTAACATGAAGAACGATTGATTTAGAGTTCTATCTACCAAATGCTTCTGTTAAAATGGAATATGAAATAGAATGAACAGTTACGGTTAGCATTAGGGATGAGCTGATAGACGCATTTTCGAAGTAATGACATTTAGGAAGTATTTGTCGGCAGGCATTAAATAAATCAAAACACAGCTATTTATTAATGTGTTGATTTCATAACAAGAAAAGCCATCCTTCTCTCATCTTTACAATTGAGTACCAATCAATGGCAATTAAGTTCCACATTGAGTGTTTAAAAAGTTGACTGGAAGTGAAATTTCCTCTCAGCTGGGTGGCTGGTATTCATACTGCCATACAAGGCCGTAAACTGACAATGGAAATATGTTGCAAAACTAGCAAATGCAACCGATTCGTCATGTAAACGTGCCCTTTTGTTAAATCTGTAGGATTTGTATTTCATTAAAACTCTGGGATATGTATTTTTTTTTTTTGTCGAGGACTAAAATCCCACAGTTCACAGTAGAGAACGCATTTCTAAGGAAAAAAACGAAAGTGAAAAAAAAAAGATTTCATATCAAAAGGATAAAAGAAAGGCAAGACAATCTCTTATGAAATATAAATGAGTTTGTTAGTTTGATCATAGAAGGTTCAGATTGTTATTGATTGAACTCAATAGTTGTATAAACAAGGGAAACTGAGAGACTGCATTGTTTTGTGTTGAGTAATTAACACACTTTATTTCATTTAATTAATACCTACAGTAACAACATACCATTTCTTAAAGGTAATTACTCAGAAAATGCATCTCTAGTAAACAGTTTTGTTGTTGAAGTTCAACAGTTTTTACCCACTAACCTTTCGCTTCAATCATAACCTTTAAAGTAATTGTAGCTAACTAAATAATTCCGGCCTGCACTTCCATTCGCTCCATAGGTCTCAAATGTACAGGTTTGAAAGAAACATGTATTATAGCACACATCTGTTTGAATTTGAAATCATGATATCTGGTACCACTTTAGGTAAAAGGAAGCTCTCGGTTTCTATGACTTATTCTTGGAGTTTCTGTTTACTTGCACTTCCTGGGTCATTTCACCTCAAGCATGTCTACTGGGTCTTGTTACTGGCTAATGGATTGTCAATCAATAGGGAAAGCAGCTGATTGATTATTGACAGGAAAGAAGCCAGTGAAGTCGTAGGGCAAATTTCACCCTCCAGGTAAAATGACCCAGTAAAACATGTTTTCTGTCAAAACTACGGTTTTGAGACCTGTATAATGAATGGATGTGCATGGCAGAGAGCATTTATGGAACTATTGTGTTTGCTACACTTTAATTCACTGTCAGATTGCACCTATTCAGTCCCCAAGTTGGTCGATTGAAATAATATTCTGTAAATAACAGATGCTTTTAGAAATGGATGATTTAACAGCCTGCACCTCTTTTCACGTGACAAACCTAAGCAATGGATGTTACTGGACCCTGAAGGTAAGGGCCAAGCTTGGATAGTCTGTATAGGGTTGCCACCTGTTCTGGTTTTGCCTGGATTGTTCTCTTTTTGAGGCAGCTGTCCTGGGAAATCTGTAAGTCTTCCCGGGACATTCAATGTCAAAGTATATGATTTATTTATTTATTTATTTATCTATTTATTTATTTATTTATGTACGGAATGACTCTGGTGTCCCGGTTTTTTGTAAGTCAGAGGTGGGAACCCTAAGTCTGTACCTCTCCCAGAAGCACAGTGAGGGGAACTATTCCCCAGCTAGCCTAGCTGGAGCACTTAACTCAGCCTGCAAAGTGTTAGTGCTTTTACTGACGAAGCACTGAACAACCCACTGGAGAGACAATGAATCAATTGATCAATTATAGATCGCCATGGCTTTAATTTGGCAAGCCTCAAGTAAACATGCATTAATAAATGAATCACCCTATTTTTTTAATTGATTATTACCTGTGTGATATTCAGTAAGGAAATTGGATACTGATTGCACCTCACCAATAATAACACATTTTAAGAACTATATTGGACACAACACCTCATATAGACATGTTTGATTATGCATTTTCATTCACCAAAGGGAGTCAAGGTCTCGGGCATGAATAAAGCCTAGATTTCCAGTTATTTTCTAAGAAACAGCTGCTGAAGCCCTGTAATTCCACTTCACATAATCTAATACCGTCAGCAGTATTCTTCTGATTAACAGTGCCTTTTACTCTTTCAAGGTAACGGGCATCTTTCAAAAGCAAACCATTTCACAGGGTCGACTCTCGTAACAACTTGAGAATGAGCTAACATAGCTTCATACAGCAACATCTCTGATATCTTCTAAATCAGGAGATAACATCCATGGCCTTTTTCTAATCCATGTCTTTGTTCTAACCAAGTACTTAATTATTAAATTGAACCAAATCTCTTACCAGGTCCCAAAGTATCATTTAATTCTATCTATTAAACCAGTTGTGGGATGGCACAAGTTGCCTGCTTCAATCCTAAAACCCTTTTATTTGTGTGTGTACTGGCACTGTCAATATTGTCAGAGTTACGAAGGACTGATAGACTGTGCAGTCCACTGGGAAAAGCACATTAAAGGGAAAGGAAAGTAAAAGTGAAAGCATGGTAAAGTACTGAAGTATGGTAAAGAATGGAACAAAGTATGGTAACCTGAAATATTAAAATGCAAACTGATCATAGTTCAATGGTGCTTATTAAGCATAGTTTGGGAAGAGAGACAGACCCATAGCTGCAGGTACATCACTTGTCTATGTAAAAAGTCAAGCGTGTTTTCCAGTACTCCAGTCAGCCAACCCAGTATTTACAGCTACCCCTAGACTTATATGTGTGGGGGTCTCTATAATATCTTGTGACAGAGAAAGAATGAATCTTGGTTATAAATCTCCCTCCAGACCTGTGAGGGTGCTGTGTAAATGGAACAGTGTGCTCGGACTGGATGGTTTGGCAATTCATTGCAGGGAAAGGTGGAAGTCGGCCATCTAGAAAGGGGGCGGAGCCACAGTACACCAAGTCATCACCCCAGATGGGCGGCGATGTGGTAATTGCGGATTGGAGGAAACGCGCTTGCATTCACTAACCAAGGGGGTGGTTGAAGGTACAAAAGGGGATGTGGCAAAGCAAACTGTTCCTTTGTTATGGTTGCGAAAGAACCGCTGAAGGACTGTAAAGTAACCATGAGTGTTTTGTGTTTGTTTGTTTGTCATTCTAATTATACTCGTTTGTCATTGTTAGATGGCTAACACGATCCGGGAGCTGTCGCTAAAGGCCAGCACCAAATCCGGACAGCACTGCACTACTGTTCACTATAAATTGTATTTCACCACTTGCACGTTAGCACTCACTCTGGTGATCGTGTTTGTGTTCTGTGTGTGTTTATACTCTGTTTATTATTTCGGGACTGAACCCCATGGTTTTAACTGTGCAGTACACATTGGTGTGTGTTGTCAGTTACTATTATTTACGGTCGCCAAAAGACTAAAAATAAAAAAATAATAAAGGATTGTTTGGACAGTGAACTTTGTTGTTTGTCATCTGTTTGAGCATTGCATCACCTCTACACCTGCGCACTGCAAACCACTTTGCCACATATCTATAGGGCGATCATCTCTCCAAGGCCAGCAAGTAAGAGCCCATGTACTGCATTAATTTACTGTTGTCATTTCTATGTATCCCATTGCCCATTCTATTTACAATGTTCTACACAATATTTGGGGTGTTTGCCTTCATCTCCTGAACTTACAGTATATAAGGGGCAGGCCAACTGTAAATGTATTATATCTAGGGCTTCTGATTTTCAGTGTTTTACTGAAATTGATTTAATTTACGGGGTTTTTCTATGAAACAACTAAATAGGCTTTTAAATCGTACATCTCACTTTTTCATTTCAAAGCAGAAGCGACTCCTCTTTATTAACGAACGATTGTAATAAAGATTAGTTGCTTATTAACATGTTGTACGTTCTGCTTGATAAATAAGGCTTGGCCATTTAAAAAGCCAATTTAGTTGTTTCACAGGAGAAAAAAAAAACAACAGAAATTCAATTTTACTATTAGCATGTTTCTCAGTTGTGTTTGATACATGAATGGCTTAACATGTATCAATTGAATTCTTAAAGGAGAGTAGAGCAATTGGAATTAAAACACAAAAAATCAGAAGCCCTAATTATATCTTGTGCCTACATTCCACAAACAAAACCAGGAAAATGTGAGAAAATGAGCCAAAAGAGCTATTCTCAGTCCATCTACAAAGAGCATACCCATGCAAACTACTGGAACAAGTGCACAAAACAAAGGGGCCAGAGCAATCAATTGCCCCTTAAACAAGTTGTGTGATTCTATAGGGGATAACAAGTGAAAGCAAGGCAATTTCAAATCCTGCATAAAGCCTGCTTCCCATATGGAACACCCCCTTCCACTTTAGTGTCAATACCTGAATGGTGAAATTAATAAAACCCTTCTGCTCTGCAGTCAACAGACAATGAGTAGAAGAGCACTGCCAAAGATCAGAGACTGTCACTTTTTATCTCTAATTTAAAATCATCCAGCCAGGCAGGGATGATATACAATCTATGGTCGACTTCATCATCTTATAAGAAGGTCAGGTGAGTTCCATATATTGTTTCTGCAGTGCACAGCCTAACTTGTTTATCTCACTAGTTAATCTTAACGTCAAGGGTCAGGTATCAAATTCTTTATTCAGCCAGGCAGGGAAAATTCCATATACCGTATAAAATAGAACCAGCACAAAATTAGGATTCCAAAACTCATATTGGCCCAAAATGAGCAAACAGCCGAAAGGAAATGCATTTTGAATGAACCTCATCCCCAGACTTGAATTAGATCTCACTGCTGCCTCTGCCTTTCAGGCTCATGAAATATGAAGCACACTCGCAAACACCATGCACAGCTGGAGACCCAATAACATTATATATGTATTTCAATATCATTATGTTATGATTAATTAGTTTTGTAGGATTACGTTTAAAAATAAAAATAAATCCTAAATATATTTAACTTAAAACAGTTGGATACCTGTGTGAGAGATTTATAGCATGTTTTCTCACTATAGCAAAAAAACATGCTATCATTGTTCACAGCAAAAATATACCACAGACTCAAGTATCAGAAAATAAAATTGAGTGATTAAGAAGTGTTTCATAATGTGGGTATAATTATTTAACAAAGGGTGTAGGGTTCAAAGAAAATCAAATCGCTCATATCTCTATTACAACTAAAATAAGAGCAGCACCGTATTCAATATTATATATAAAGTATGTTACCAGTCTAGGGGAGGCATTATATTTGTAACGGGTAGTGTTGTTGGTAAAAGGAGGTTAAAGCTCTAGTAGCACTAACTTGCTATAGAAACTATTTATGCTCCACACGTCCTTATTAAAATGTAAAAAAAATAATCTGTGGTTCTACCAATTTCACAGTCAAGTAACTAAGAGGTAACTTCTCTGGAACGTTGGTTCAGATCCATTGCATAACATTGTCTAATAATGTGCCTATTTATTTCATAACAGTGGTTCACACTTATAGAACTGAGCATACAGATTTATTGTTTGTTGGGTATTTTACTGGCTAACTTTAAAGCTTGCCAGGACTGAGTTACAACAGACAGAATACTATGATACACCAATCATCCTCACACGCACATTGCATGCAAAGAAGAGAAAAATACACAACATATTAACAGCAAAAATAGTCAATTAGCAGGGACTTTAAATACTTAAAGTCTTACCAAGGAGCTTTCCAAGACAACAGTCCAAAATCTATTTAGCATTTATCATACAGGAAAGATATTATAGAAACGAATATGTCTGTGTGTGCAAGCTGATTCGCTAAAAGTAGGTTATGGATTTGCATCGAGAAAGGCTCATCGTCGACTCCAGAAATACACAAACTGAACACATCAACATTCCTTCCATGTAAATTACTCTGTCCTCAGGATTCTTCTGGAATATTCTCCTTTTAAGCAAAATCATAGTAACACATTGTGTTGTAGTAACGTGCCGTCAAGGCTGGCCAAAGGCAGAAATAGCAAACCAAGAAGCGGAAGACTGCAATTCAGAGTACACAAAACAAATAAACGAAACACAGGAACAAACAAAACAAAAGGTTTAAACAAATACTTAAAAATAAACAGCACCCAAGCTTTGGCTATCCCAGTTCTTGAACTAACCTCTCTTATTTCATGGGTGTTGTGTAAAGGAGGCCATCTTGGCCAAGGCTTTCCCTCTGAGCCAAGATGGCTGCCAGCTACAAAAACACACTTTCTAAGTGCACAGGGCCTCTGCCCTATACAGAGTGTTCCTCTTTCAATATGCCCTTAACTACAGTGCAGTCAGTTTATAAGAATCACATCCATCCTGGGTGTTTTGATTCTTATAATCGGTTGATTCATAAAAGCGGACCAATATGATTACTGTCATGCAGAATCAAACTTATTATGAGAATGATAAGAGCTTGTTCCCTGGCTGCAGTGTAATGGGTTGACCACTAGATGTCATGAGTTCCCGCATGTATGCACGCCCACGGAAAACCCACAGCTACTTTTCCTTAACAAATTATGGATAATAGTCAATTGGTTAACTGTTTGTTAAAGTTAATTACACCTCAATAGAAATGGCTTAGCTGATAGCTTTGTGATGGGGTTATAGAGCCGTAAGGAAGCAGAAGTAACAAAAAGAAACCAAAACTCGATTAAGAGATCTAGTGTTTGTTCCACATGAAGTACTGTTAGTTAGTGCTCCAGATGAGAGCTAGGTTTATTTTGTTTGTTTTATTAGTAGTTGTTTCGCCACCGCAGTGTAAGAAAAATAAAACCAACACCGGTTTAAAAGTGTAAATCAAGACTCCAGCCTGATAAATTTACACTAAGCAGCTTGTTATATGATCACGATTATGTTTACTCAAGGCTGCAGAATCCTGTTTTATTACAGTATACTTGAGAAGCGATCATCTCATGAGGGTGCCTAGTTTATCTGCCATGCGGTGTTACGTGTAATTAAAATAACATTACAGTACAGTATTTTACTATCAGGACTACCACTGCATTTAAGCATCTATGGCTTGCTTATTTTCTGTTGCGATGCAAATCTCACAGTTTATTAAGTGGAGATGCAAAGCTCTGCAATCCCCCCTCCCCCTCCTCCTCCTCCTCCTCCTCACCGCGCCGCGCTGCAATCCCACTCCCTCTACATGCATATCACACAATAACATTGATTACTATATGTGGTTGATTCTTAGAAACGGACTGCACAGGACGGTTGTCATGCTGATGCGCTGGGGAGGCCGCACTTTGGTTGATCCCCGGAGCCAGCATCGCAGCCGTTGTG
This sequence comes from Acipenser ruthenus, assembly GCF_902713425.1. Taxonomy (NCBI): domain Eukaryota; kingdom Metazoa; phylum Chordata; class Actinopteri; order Acipenseriformes; family Acipenseridae; genus Acipenser; species Acipenser ruthenus. The sequence goes on along the minus strand of NC_081225.1, from coordinate 7,274,143 downwards.
TGTGCTGATGCGCCAGGGAGGCAAAATAAGCTGATCCCTGGAGCCAGCATTACACTTCAGCCATTAACACCAGACAGAAGGATATCTACATCATCATATGGAAGGAAACGTAAATGGATGGAGACACATATGGATCACATTAGTTTACTGTAAAGCTACGTCTTAGTTGGTGCTTATCTTGGCGAGAGCCGAGTTCAAATCAGCATGAAGTTTTAACATCTACTCTCGTGTAATGGAAATCATGGAGACCTGGATACGTCCAGTGACTGCTGTGAATAGTGCAGCTGGCAACAAGGGAAAGACCTTGTGACAGCCTGGAGAGACAGCTGACAGGAGGAAAGAGACCCCATTGGGGCTGGTAAGGGTTAGCTACCCTTGTCGGCAGTATCCAGCTCTGTGTTTACAGGATGCTGGAGACACCCGCCCAAGGCTTCTAAGAAATTAAAGAGAAAAATACCCCTAGAGTCTGCGAGAGCGGGGGCGGAAGATGACTCAACGTTGGACAACACGGTTAACGACTTAGGAACGGAAACGGATATGAGTATGGAGAGTACTTCACAAAAGACTAGTTCAAGATCTGCAGTTAACAAAGACATGGAACTCCAGGTTTGTGTCTGCGGCTGGAGCAAGGCGACAACGGTCAGGGGTTTGAAGATTCATCAAGGGAGAATGAAATGCTTGAGGGAGAAGGGACAAGGGCCTCGCATTGATCAGTACTTCTTACGAAGTCAGTCAAGTCAGTCGAATGAAATCCAGCGACAGGAAGCAAACCACAGTTCGCAGGATATCAGCACCCCTGTCATAGATGTGAGGAGGACTTGCATGGACACAGTTAGTGATGAACCTAATGATCCTTGTGAACCCGGTCAGACAAACCAGCATAAGAGAGAAAAGAACCTCAACGGGCACAAGCCTGGAGTTAAATGGCCAAGAGCTTGTGAGAAAACTGCATGGGACACAGTAAACACAGATCTCTGCGTTGCATTGGAAAGATTAAGTGGAACAGTTGAAAAGAAGCTGGATAAATTTGGGGACATCATCTACGCATATGGAAGTGAGAGGTTTGGAGTTGAAAAAAGGAAGGAAAAAGTACAAACTATTCCTGGAAAGTCTAGACGGCAGCAAGAGATTGAACGCTTAGTTAGAGAAAGGAGACAGCTGAGGAACCAATGGAGAAGAGCAGAACAAAGTCAGAAGGAGGGACTCAATCTCTTACAAAGGGTCATAAAAGATAAGCTTGCAACATTGCGCAGAGCTGAGCGCCTACGGAAACGTTACAAAAAGAAGGAGCGTGCGAGAGCCAACTTTTATAAAGACCCATTCAAATTTGTAAAGAAGTTATTCACCAGTGAGAAGAATGGCACACTAAAAGCATCTAAGGTTGAGCTGGAGAGATATTTGGAGGAAACACATACAGATTCAAAAAGGCAGGAGCCTATGTCAATTCCGTCAGACATCCCACCTATCAATCCACCAGAATACCAAATGGAGGACTGTGCACCTAAGTGGAAAGAAATAGAGCAAGCTGTGAAAAAAGCAAGGGCTTCATCATCTCCAGGGCCTAATGGAGTTCCGTACAGAGTGTACAAGAGTGCTTCAGGAGTTCTACGAAATTGATGAAAGTGGCATGGGAAAAACAGGTTGTACCAAGAGCATGGCGCCGAGCAGGTGGAGTATTTATACCTAAAGAAAAAGATTCTACAAGCATCAGTCAGTTTCGTCCCATTTCCCTATTAAACGTAGAAGGCAAGATTTTCTTCAGCATTATTGCTCAGAGATTGTCAGCTTACCTATTAAAGAACTGCTTCATTGACACTTCAATACAAAAAGCGGGCATTCCAGGTTTCCCAGGTTGCTTAGAACACATCAATGTGATCTGGCAACAAATTCAATCAGCTAAAAAGGAGAGGAAGGAGCTCCATGTGACATTCCTGGATTTGGCTAATGCATATGGTTCAGTGCCACATGAACTACTTTGGGCAGCATTTGATTTTTTCAGTGTACCGATGACAATAACAAATTTAGTGAAAGCCTATTTTGGAGATTTGCAATTCAGTTTTTCAACTTCAGAATTCAGCACTACATGGCAATGCCTAGAGGTTGGAATAATGGCAGGATGCACCATTTCTCCACTGGCTTTTACCATGGCAATGGAAGTAGTCATTAGGGCATCAAAATGGGTAGTAGGAGGAGAGCGCTTGGCTTCTGGAATGCGACTACCACCAATTCGAGCATACATGGATGACATGACAACCATGACTACAACAGTAGCCTGCACTAATCGATTATTGGGCAAATTAACCAATAACATTGAATGGGCACGAATGCAATTCAAGCCCACTAAATCAAGGAGCATCTCTATAATTAAAGGCAAAGTAGTAGATAAAACATTCTTCATTAATGGTGAGGCAATACCAACAGTGTCTGAGAAGCCAGTGAAGAGTCTTGGGAGATGGTACGACGGGGATCTAAAGGACACAGTTCGTGTGGGAGAAGTTAGACAACAAGCAGTGGAAGGGTTGAAGAGCATAGACAGCTGCGCTCTACCAGGTAAACTAAAACTCTGGTGCTTTCAGTTTGGTCTACTGCCGAGGTTGCTGTGGCCACTGACTGTGTACGAGGTTTCTTTGACAACAGTAGAGAAGCTGGAAGCTTTAATCAGTTCATACATCAGGAAATGGTTGGGAGTTCCACGCTGCCTCAGCAGAGTGGGACTTTATGGTAAAGGAATACTGCAGCTACCAGTCTCTGCTCTAACCGAGGAGTTTAAGTGCGCCAAGGTCAGACTGGAAATGACTTTAGTAGAGTCACGCGATAAATGCGTAAGGGAGGCAGCACCTGTGTTGAAAACTGGAAGAAAGTGGGCGGCAAAGAAAGCTGTGGAAGATGCAAAGGCTGCCCTTCGAATTGGTGATATCATGGGGCAAGTTCAGCATGGAAGAGGGGGTCTTGGTTTCAGTTCAACTCCTCCTACATGGCACAAGGCGGCCCCAGCTCAAAGGAGGAAGCTGGTAGTCAACGAGGTGCAAAAGCAGGAGGAGAGGATGAGGTGTATAAAGGCCATTTCCCAGGCCAAGCAGGGAGAATGGATGAGATGGGAGAGTGTGGAACAACGCAAGATTGGCTGGAAAGACCTATGGTCAATGGAACAGAGCAGGATCAGTTTCCTCATCAGGTCAACATATGATGTTCTCCCATCACCACAGAACCTAAACCTCTGGGTAGGAGAGGATCCCTCATGTCCTTTGTGTTCATCACCTGCAACATTAAGGCACATTTTGACAGGATGTAAGGTGGCTCTTAGCCAAGGACGGTTTACTTGGCGCCATGACCAGGTGCTGCGATGTTTGGCCTTAGCATTGGAAGACAAGCGTAACATGACCAATAAGTTGTCACCTGTTCCATCAAAACATTACACATAAAAGACAACATTCCTCTGCCCAGGAGAGCAATCACCAAGAAAAGGTGTTAAAACCAATTCTCGCCCAGGACAACTGGAAGCTGCTAGAGACTGGAAAATGCTGGCAGATGTTGGTCAACGGCTTATTTTTCCACCTGAGATTGCCACCACTAACCTTCGACCAGATATTGTCTTGTGGTCTGGATCAGCACGCCTTGTTCACCTGGTAGAGTTAACAGTGCCATGGGAGGACGCTGTAGATGAGGCGTATGAGAGGAAGAAACTGCGGTATGCTCAACTAGCCACTGAAGCGGAACAGCGAGGATGGAGAGTTTGGGTTTACCCAGTGGAAGTGGGTTGTCGAGGATTTGTGGCACACTCTACAACCCGGTTTCTCAGAGACGTCGGATTCAGTGGCCAAGAGTTGCGTCGCACAGTGAAGAACTTATCTGAAGCAGCAGAGAGGAGCAGCAACTGGCTGTGGTTGAGACGGAAAGATTCTGGCTGGGGACAGGTAAGTAAGCTGGGCTGAGTTGAGTGGGGGACGGAGGGGGGTGATGCTGGGACGCCAGAATCACCGTCGAGCCCTCTTGAGGTGTCGTGGGCTAGTCGACGAAACACTGAGGATGGAAGGTGCCCACTTGAAAACCCCAGAGATGTACCCTACTTAGCTCAATCCAGACGGTTGTCATGCTGATGCGCTGGGGAGGCCGCACTTTGGTTGATCCCCGGAGCCAGCATCGCAGCCGTTGTGTGTGCTGATGCGCCAGGGAGGCAAAATAAGCTGATCCCTGGAGCCAGCATTACACTTCAGCCATTAACACCAGACAGAAGGATATCTACATCATCATATGGAAGGAAACGTAAATGGATGGAGACACATATGGATCACATTAGTTTACTGTAAAGCTACATCTTAGTTGGTGCTTATCTTGGCGAGAGCCGAGTTCAAATCAGCATGAAGTTTTAACATCTACTCTCGTGTAATGGAAATCGTTCCCTTACCCTAAACTTAATGCCATTAAAATAGTTCAGTATCTTCAGCTCTGATGTTAATCAATAAAACCTTAGAAACAAACAAAACGTCACAATCTTAAAGTCCTTTGTGCGCAAAAAAAGAATAAAAGATAAAAAGCAAAATGTACCTTCTTTACTCTTTAAAAACTAAACAAAAATAGCTTAGCAGTATTCACAACCTAGACACAAATCCTGCTTTTCACAGCTGGAGCCCAGGTTAACCCCTGTGGCATTGAAGCTGAGAGGTATGAGTCCCTGTGACAGGATGGCAGAGGATACTGGCGTTCTCAAGACTCAGAGGCAGAGTATTTTAGAAATGGGGGTTTATTTTTAATAAACCAAAACATAAATAAAACAAAGAAATGCCACACGGCAAAATAAAGGGCACAATGGCCAAAACAAAGATGTAAACCAAACAGAAATATCTTAAACTAAATATACAAAACTCACAGTCATGAAACCAGCAACCACACAGGCCCCAGCACTTCAGTGTTACTTCAGTGTTACTTCAGTGTTTCTCCTTTGTTCTCCTCCCTTTCCCCCATGCTGCAGCATGGCCAGCTTTATATTGGCCAGCTGGGCCAATTAAACAATTAATAATATAATCCCCCAATTTGGTGATTGGGATCATGTGTTTAATTGGCGGCCATTCCAGCTCTGGTCTGTAGCTCCACTCCAGAGCCAGAATGGTCGCCCATCACGTGACCCCTTCCATTAAAGGGGCAGGACAATTTTGTCCTGCCACAGTCCCCTTAGTGAGATCCAGTTTGTAGATACTGTACTCCTGGAGATATTCCTGGAACCTTTTTCATTGAACGTAAACATGCAAACGGTCTGTAATCCTTTATAACAAGCCTGAGCCCTCATCATCTGAAACTGGAAAAACAATATGACTACTTTCCCCCAGCAGAAGAATACAAAACCACATTCCTAAATTAACCAAATATGTATACATGACTGAGGTTTAATTTATTTTGGGCTTGTCAATGTTGATTGCATGAATAGGCTGCATGATATCCTTTTATATATTACAATATGTGAATAAACGTTTACAGTCAATTACAGTCTCATGAATAATGGAAGTCCATGGAATAGATGTGCAGTACATTATGCTGGTTTTGTTAGCAGCATATTTTGTGCTGCTTAGATTGCGTGAAATGTTTGTGCAAGGTCTGGTTAAAAATTCATAGCATGTTTACTCCGCTATGAAATGGTAGAAAAAGATCATGTCTTTATTGAAGAGGGATGATCCAAAGGTTGCTTAATATGTTTTTTTAGGCTTGTACAGTTTTTCATTATGGTAAAACATCACACAGTCTTGAAGCTCTCATCTTAGCAATGATGGCTCATTCTTTTCAGCAGACCATTTATCCATTTAATGACCGTGATAGTATAAACACGATCATACTGAAGTGTCGTTCTGGGCCTGTGATTGGGTAAACACAATGAAAAACACACTTCGTTTCTTTGACTTACTGAGCCACCATACTTTGCAGTACAGCTTGTTAACGCATATCATTGCGTAGGGGAGGGATTGAAATTCACTGTCTGATTGTTTGTTTTTCATTGACATGGACTTTTAATTTTTAAAGGGTGGAAACATTTCACAGCAGCACGCAGAGACAAAACTTGACACAGGAACTTGTTACAGCTACAAACACTGTAAATCCGATGTATTTGACTAATGGTTATATTAGAACATTTATTCTGTCTAATATATATATATATATATATATATATATATATATATATATATATATATATATATATATATATATATGTTTTTACAGCATTTATAAATATCAAGAAACAAGTGGATATAAGCAGACCATGTTTCAGAAACTAACTTTATCTGGTATGTTTTTTTTCTCCTTATTACTGAAAATAATGGAGTGAAGATGTATTATTTTTATTTATAAATATTTATTTTGAGAAAATAATCGAGAATAAAAGTGTTCCAGCCAGGAAAATCTTGCGTTAATAACCACCTTTATTAAAATACAAATCTTATAGGTTTCCAAAAACATTGACCCAACAATGGGTGAAAAAAATTAATAGAATAAAAATAGTTGGAACACAGCCTCATCCTTTGGAGCATCCCGGTGCCACCTGCTAAAAAACAAACAATAAAATAATAAATCTATGCAATGTTTTCATCCCAGGATCCAGGTGTTGGGCAACGGGAATGTCTTTAACATTGCTCATATGCATTTGAAGACGACCGATGACTGACATGAGCAAGAATGTTTGCGGAGCAGCTGTGGTTGCAGTTCCAATCCTGAAGGAATGGCACAAACAGTTTGATGAAGAAAGGCTGTCTTTTTGTAGAATCTGGAGTCTTGCAGAAAACCAATATCTGGAGACAGGTCTGCGTAGTTAGAAACAGCAGGTCCGGAGGTGCTGATCAGTCTGGAGGCCATATATCTCGGCATGGAAGCGTGGGGACAGAAAACTAAATTAGTGCAAGCAATATGAACAGTATCTCCTTCCCTTCATTTATCAGGTTTACTTTTTAAGAAAAATGAGGGAGCAGAAAAGGACAAACACAACCAGCAGGACCGTCAACACACTTCTAATGCACGGGATACGTGCCCCGAGACCAACTGCAGGATGCCTCGACAGGCAGCTAGAAGCAGAAAAGGCAATTAATACAATTAATACGATATTTTAAATGTACGGAATACGTGACCTGAGATTGAAGTTTAAAGTTTCTGGTGCAGGGGTTCGATAATGGATCAAGGAACTGGTTTCATTGATGATTTCACCATGCCAGAGGAACCCACGGTTCTAGAAGGACATCTTTGAATGAAGAGAAGCATAATGTTGACAGAACTCCTGGACTCCTTTGTGAAGGGTAGTTTGGAAGGTGAAGGTCCAGTATATCAGGGATTAGAAGCAATACATTAGAGAAGCAAGAATAATAGATTCTAAGGAAACAAGCAGCTTTTGTAAAAATGCACTATAAAATGCACTTTTATTTCGACCAAACAAAGATCAACTGTAAAAAATATAACCTGATTACAAAATGAAACCAAGACTGTTTCTTTAAGTTCCACTTTCAAGGTCTCTTCTTTAGGGGTATGTAGACATTTAAGAAACACGTGTTACTGTCTGAAAAATGTGCGTCTTAACTTTCACAGACATCATGATGTAGTTCTGGGAGCTGGAAGTACTTTGCCAATGATTGTGGCAGTAATCATAACATTGTACACAGGATTGTGGCAAATTGACAAACAGTGTGAGTGTGAAACAGTGTGAGTGTGAAACCAAAAAACCCTGAACATTTTAAAATGTTTTTTTGACCGGCGCTGGCCCTTATACACATACAGACATGCATCTGGCTTCATATTACACCCTTTACTGTTAAGCATTATGTGTAGATGCGCTGTAATACAATGCGAAGGATCTTAAGTAGGGCTTCTGTTTTTATTCATTTCATTTATCGGTTCTTATTTTTTAGCTATTTATGAGTCTTTTGTAAATGCTTGAGCACTTTTTTTTCTGTCACAATAGTAGTAACTTGACAGTTCTTGCACACTTATTTGTACCTTCTTTCCTTTGCTGTCTTCCACAACAAAATCCTTATGATCACGGGCACATTCTTCTGGGGTTTTTGTGTGTCTAGGCATTTTTTTACATTTTCACCACAATTTTAAATTCTGTTTTAAATTCTCACTATCTAACTGTAATATATCTTTTAATCCCACGGCAAGCCTTCTACTGTAAATTATAATCTTAATCTTATAATTTTAAATCTCTCAAGCAGAGATTCCAATAGAAATGTAGAATTTGCTGCCACTCAATAGTTGGGGTGGGTTCAAAGTATTCAGAATGAATTAATGATAGATACAAGTCAGGAAGGGGAACTGCACAGAAAGGTAGTTTGTTTTTGTTTTTGTAGTATTTTTTATTTATTTATTTATTTTAATGGGTAAGGGGTGAAGTCAACGTGAATTGCATAACCATTTACCGGCCATGACAGTGGAAACAAGGCAGACTTGTACCAACTGCAGTAAGAAAGTTGCCTATACCATACCATACCATACCTGCCAAGTCTCCTGTATTCGTCGGGACTCCCGATATAGAGCTTGATTCAAGAAACTCCTGATATGTTAGATTCCTGATTGTAATGTATTATTACCTTAAGTAAATTTTTTCTAAGAAGCACCCCACCCCCCACTGGCTCGCTCGCTCTACAGGGGAAACAGTAAAGAAAAAGTTATGTATATATTTTAACTGAGCGCCACCACCACTCAAAGGTACATATTTATGAATTTGTCTAGTTTACTTTCCAATGCAAACATCACTTTCTCCTTTACGAAACATACTACAGCATGCCACTGTGTGATGGTTTACGAAAAGCACATTTGTTGTATTGCTTGGAAATAAGTAAACGCGTTAAAAAAATTATGATGAACAAAATATGAATTAGGAATGCTGTTTAAAAAATAATAATAATAAAAACAGATGCATGTGTTGTGTTGTCTTGGAAAACTGCATTGCTGGAATGTGCCCGCAGAGTTTGAAAACTATTTGATGTCTGACAGGTTTCTAGTGAGTGTTGATAATACTGCATTACTGGAGATAAAATGGGACCCGTATTAGTGTTATTTACATATTTACATTGCATTAAGTTTCATATGGAATAACTAATGTCAGTCAATGTGATTAACAAATAAATAATACTGTAGTTTTAACAAGCCTTCCCCTTTATCTCTTTTTTCAGAAGCAGATTTGTAGACGTGTGCATTCTTGCAAAATATGTAATTTGGTCTTGCTGAGCCCCCTGAAATGGATTTGCGTGTAGACTTTAGAATACACATCAAATGGCAAGCTAAGATTTGAAAGGGGGGTATGTGTAATTAAAAAAATGACAACCCTTAAAGACTAGCTAATTCACATTATAATATATAAAACAATTGCTCATAGAAATAGATTTAGCTTAAAAAAGAGCTGTGGCTTGTCCATTCTTGGAAATGTGGAATGCCCCTTGATTGCTTTTAAAAGAAAGGCATGGATGGATAATGTGCTCCTTCAGACTGCAGTACATTTAGAGAAGCTCTGGTTATCTGTTATCTGTAAGGTGAAACTATTTTAAAAGTTGACTTTATTGCATTAATATTAGATTTTATTGTACACATTACAGTATGAGTTACGTATCATACAGAAATATTTTTTGTCAAGTAAACATGTTTTTCCCTGAATAATTTCCACCTGTTTCTTTCATGATATTGTGTGTGTGACATTCTTCCTATGTGTGCTGGGTTAGGGTTACGGTTAAAAGAAACTTCAGCCCCTTTCGCCTCCCCTCTTCCAGAATGCTGGAGTCACCACTGTGGCACATCTTTATTTCAACAGAGAGTCAGTGGACTCAGATAGTGTAGTGTACTGTAGATCAACAGGGAGCAAGGGTACAATTATTTAAATAAGCAAATGATCAGAAAGGCTGGGGTGGTCGCCATCTTTACGAAAGGTAGGGTAGTCATGATTGAATAAATAAAATATTTTATGCATTTCCAAACAATGTAATATAGCGGGAATGTTTGAAAGATTTGGGGTGGTATAGGTGATGGTTTTCTTTAATTTGGTTCCTCGATATATAGTCCCTCTCCCCAAAAAACATGCAATAAAAGATCTGTAAATGTGCATCAGAAAAACAGAAAAAGGGGTTATATCTGGAACAGAGATATATAAGTCCCCCGTCCTCCCCGCCCCTCCAAAAGTTAGATTGTACCCATCCTTAATTCTCAGAATGGAATGTATCATAGAACTGAAATTCACATTAGTAATCTGTTTTTCCCCATTGCCAAATTAGTAAAAACTATTCCTAAATACGTACATTTCATGAAGTGGATAATGATAAAATGTGATTGTTGGAATTAGTTGGGCCTCTATAGTTGTTTGCAAGATGAAGAGGTCTATAATTATTTTCAGCAAGCTGTGATTATTTACTTCAACACATAATCAGGGATGAGGTAAGTGGTTTACTTTAGGTAATTGCATGCAACAAGCCACACCATTCAGGATGTGGAGTTCATTGAAATTCACTCAATACATTGTAAATGTATTAAATGCTTCTGCATAAAATTAATTTTAAAAGCAGAGAATACATTCATAAGGCATTACTTAGGTATGCAATACATTCAATTTGATAGTGTCAAGTGGGTCTAGGCTGCTTTCACATTGGGTCTGTTTTTAAAAGGGCTCAGTCTGGTTCGTTTCATTTGAAACAATGTATTATTATTATTATTATTATTATTATTTGTTTATTTAGCAGACGCCTTTATTCAAGGTGACTTACAGAGACTCGGGTGTGTGAACTATGCATCAGCTACAGAGTCACTTACAATTACGTCTCTCTCGAAAGATGGAGCACAAGGAGGTTAAGTGATTTACTCAGGGTCACACAATGAGTCAGTGGCTGAGGTGAGATTTAAACCGGGGACTTCCTGGTTACAAGCCCTTTTCTTTAACCACTGGACCACACAGCCTCCAATTTGCTTGCTTTCCTTTTGCTTGCATTATCTCCCCAAAATAAATTGCCCAAACCCTCACAAGAAATTGTTCTGACCAACACAGAAAATATTTGTTAGAGAAGATCTTTTTTTTTTTTCCCGCAAGCACGCAAAGCAGGTCTAACAAACATATTTCTTGTTTTTCTGCTGCGCAACCGCCCCACCGCTAGGGCAGCTGGGATATCAAAATCAACACTGTAGACTGAAATACAGGATTTACTTGCATTTCAGTGTCATTGGAGGAGACAATGCTTGGTTGGTTTAACGTCAATTCTTCCCACTGATCTGAGCCCCCCATACCGCTGCAGGAGGCAGCCGAAAACTCTGAATCCTATTCTCTCATTCCCTTGCCTGGGACATCCTCTTCACAATTTCTACATTTATTTGAATTGCTGTTATCTATACAAACTGCTTGATCTGAATCTGATTTTACAGAACTTGTGGCAAAATATTTTTTGTAGCCTATTGTCTGTTTTCACACACCATCATTTTGTGAGAATTTGATGACTGTGACACTACAGTCAGAACGTGCTTCCTTCGACTGTTTGAACAAATGCCATCTTTCAGAACACTGTTTGTGGTGCCAGATTATGAATGTTTCTGAAGTTTTTTCCTTTAGCTTTTTCCAGTTCTTCACTCCATTTTCAGTGAAAGCGAGGTCTTTTTAACTTCTGAAAGAGTCTGCAAGGAAAGCAGAAAACCGCATATGCCTGCTTTACTGTACTCTAAATATGAAAACGTATTTTAATATAGATAGTCGAAAGTTTACGATAAAAGTGCAGTTATTTTTTTGCAAATATACGTTATGAAATATGTTGAATGCCCCTTGATTATAAGTATGATAGTAAGTTTGTGTTTAGAAGCTTAATAGTCAGTATTAATAACACCGTGTAACAATTATTATTATTTTTTTTTGTTCCTGGGTAGTAAGTGTTATTTCCTAATTGCTTATGCCTCATAAGTATAGAAAATGGCTATTATTCCCCACAAACTTTGCTTTTGTGAGCAGGACAGTCATATTTTGAAATTTACCTATTTTCCAGAACATTCCAGATAGATTCAGTGCTGAGTAAACTTGGAGTAACTTCTAGAACTTTCTAGAACTTTCCAGTAATATAAATAGTAGTATAAATACAGGGGCCTTAAGCCCACCAGTTCAGTTTAGTTCCAGCTGCCTAAGTGGATACAAATCTGCATTTTTCTGAGATGGCATCAAGGTCATAGGAGACTTCAAAATGGTGGCATTCCTGATGGGTCACCAAGGCGGTTTTACCAAGTTTCCCTGCTATCTTTGCCTTTGGGACAGCAGGGACACCATGGCGCACTACCACAGGCGGGACTGGCCACAGCGGACCGAGTTCTCTGTGGGGAGGAACAACGTCAAGTGGGAGCCACTGGTGGACCCCCGGAAGGTGCTGATGCCACCACTGCACATCAAATTGGGCCTTATGAAACAATTTGTCAGAGCTCTAGATAAGGAGTCGGCAGCCTTCAAGTACCTTCAAGACTTCTTCCCTAAGCTGTCTGAGGCAAAGGTCAAAGCCGGTGTCTTCGTCAGACCACAGATAAAGAAGATCCTGGAGTGCAATGAATTCCCCAAGAAGCTCACTAGTAAGGAGAAAGCGGCTTGGAACAGCTTTGTCGCAGTGGTTCGGGGCTTCCTGGGCAATCACAAGGCCGAAAACTATGTGGAGCTGGTTGAGACTCTGGTGACGAACTACGGCACAATGCGCTGTAGGATGTCCCTCAAAGTCCATATCCTTGATGCTCATCTTGATAAATTCAAGGAGAACATGGGAGCGTACTCGGAGGAGCAAGGCGAGCGCTTCCACCAGGATATACTGGACTTTGAACGCCGCTACCAAGGACAGTATAACGAGAACATGATGGGAGACTACATTTGGGGGCTGATTCGTGAAAGTGATTTACAGTATAATCGTAAATCTCGAAAAACTACTCACTTCTAAATCTTTTGTAGTCATTTTTGTATTACTTTAGTATAAATACATGTTAATTTGGATTCATATGTTCTTTTTTCCTGACTTTATGTGAACGAAAAGACACAAATTCGCCAGTTTTCTCATTGGAAACAGGTAAATTTCAAAATATCACTGTCACAAAAGCAAAGTTTGTGGGGAATAATAGCCATTTTCTATACTTTTGAGGCATAAGCAATTAGGAAATAACACTTACTACCCAGGAACAAAAATTGTGTTACATAGTGTAATTGATTTAAATTGTTGTGAAGTGATGGAAATGGCGTTCGAAATTGGTGTAGGTACTGTAGGACTGCAGAACAGGTTAACGGATTTAAAGGTTTAAAAAATATATATATATATATATATATATATATATATATATATATATATATATATATATATATATATATAAACAGTGCAGCTTTTTATCCTGGCTGTTTTTCTAATTTGTTTAAATAGGCAAAACATGTTTTAAAGTACAAGCTAGTGCTATGTTAAACTTAATTTATTTGGCCACCTTATGTTGGGGGAAAAAAACAACTAAAAAGTCAAATATATATGTAGCATCCCTGAGTGGTTTTGGTCTGTTTTGTGCTATAAATTATTATACAGTACAAGTTCTCAAAAAGACACAGGAGAATGAATCCGTTTTACAACTTTTATTTGTGTCCATCAGTCTGACTATTTTTCATACTCAACACAATGAATGAAACTTAGTATTCAGACTCACTTGTAACAGAGTAATAAAACAAATAATGCAAGTCTTAATTATCTATGTATATATAATGTGTGTGTGTATCTTACTGTACATCGTTGGGTTCAATAAATGCAGGGGAAAAGTGTGGAATAGCTTCCCCAAACGAAAGACTCACGCGCCACCTATGCACTGCAGTAAACTCTTTGAAAATATGTCCCAATGTCTTCTTTGTTGACAAGTTGGTGTCTGCGAACAGACTGTTTTCAGTTACTGCAGTCCAGTACTAAACTATAATACGAACGTTTACGCCAAAGTAAAATGATAAACAAAATACTAAAGTGATAAAAAATATGAGCAAACAAAAAAATCAGCACCAATCAAACACATTTGTTAATTCTGTGGTATGCTGGGGGGGTCCTCCTATATCTTAAAGTGTAACTGAATTGCTCTATGAAAAAATAACGTGAGTCATAAAGCAGTGCTGTGTGTTTTAATTGAATCTAGTGGGTGTGAAAACTCATCGCGGCACAAAGGGGTAGGAGTTGTGATTCAACCTGGCCATTATACAGTGGCATTATTTCAATTTTCTTTGTATTTTTAAACGAAAAGAAAGAAGGAACCTGAATTCATACATTATTAAAAAGTTGATTATAAAGCAGAATAAAAAAGCTAAGAAAATATAGGTCACTTTGGAGGTTGTTCATATCGAGGGCTTTAATATCTAATAGCTATTTCTGATTTAAAATAGATTTCTTATTGTGCCAATGAAGAGCAAAAGGAACACATAACTCATATAATCCATAAATAATGTAACTCTAAGGAGGGAGACTGACCTAGATACAACAGAGAAAACCTGTTCATGAATTTGTTAAAAAAAAACTAAAAAACCACAATACGGTCAGAGAAACAGCTTTAGTACAAAGCTCACACTACATACTAGTAACGTTGCTCTTAAATTACTGTGGCTGATTCTTTGGCTGAAGAGATATTATCAGCTCATCATCTAACCAATCTTGTGCAATTAAATCACTTAAACTCCTGATGGTAAACAATGTAACAAAATCTACTGGGATGCAAGACGCAAGAGACAAACTTTATATAGGCACTCTGCGATTTGACTGGTGAAAGATAACGCTGGTTTATTGGAGTTCACAAAGACAGCTTTGTTCAGCTTGCTAGGGTAACCTTTTCACATCCTTGTTTGTTTAATTCTTGCTCTTTTTGCTGCATTACAGCCCTTCATTAATTATGTTAAGTTTCCAGGGCATTTTGTTAATGGCATGTGTGCAAGACACAAACCTTAAGTGTATTTTTATTGGTTGCTGTTCTTGTTCTACTTTTCCTAAACAACTGTTCATTCTAAGCTACTTTTTTTTACACAGTACTCACACGTTTGGTCACCAACACAACTGTTGCAAGAAACTGGGGTTCATGTATTATGCTGGTGTTAATATACCTGATAAAGACACATTAGTGTTGAAACGCGTTGTTTGTTTTACAACTATGTCCTTTTTAAAATCAATTTTTTAAAATAAAATAAGAGATTTTGATGAAGAATATAAATGAGCGGTAGTCAAGTATTTAATTCTCTTTGAAGCAAAATGATGAATTTCGTTTGGTAAGCCATTTAAATATAGTTTGGCTGAAAGAAATTTGAACACTTGCATTGCCGTAGAGACTCTATTTTCATTGTGTGTGTGGGTGTGTGTATATATATATATATATATATATATATATATATATATATACAACTACGCCACCCAGCTCCTGGTCCAGGACCTGGTACTCTCCCGCCTAGACTACTGCAACTCCCTCCTGGCTGGCCTCCCTGCGTCCGCTACCCATCCACATCCGTGTTATTTAATCTGTAGTATTTTGTATTTAATTATATACTGATGTAACTATCACTGACACTGTTATCTGCTCCGTTATTGAATCGTATTTTGTCATATACTTGTACTTGCTAGAACCAAAGTCATTGTATTTTATCTTGCTCTTAACTGTATTAATACTTGTACTCTGATTCTTGAAATATATATTTGTTTACGACTGTAAGTCGCCCTGGATAAGGGCGTCTGCTAAGAAATAAATAATAATAATGATAATAATAATAATAATATCTCAGACCGACGTCATCTCGCATTCGTAAATATTGACACTTGCTTTTATAGGGAGATGCGGCATTTTTGTGCCTAAGTTGTCAAAATGTTTTGTTTTTTTGTTCTTCCATTTCTAACCATTTTTATCACAGTTTGGAGCTCTGCATTATAATTTCTCATTTCTCTGTGCTTCAGTGGTACAAACAGATTGATACACGATGGTATGATTGACAGAGCATTGTGTTTTGAGGAATCATATCATCATAAAGAACTGTCGGTTCGCACCAGTGGCAAGCCACGAGTCTATTTGGATAAGTCTCTACCAGCTTTGCACATCTGGACACTGCAATTTTTGCCCATTCTTTTTTGCAAAATTGCTCAAGCTCTGTCAAGTTGGATGGGAACCTTTGGTGAACAGCAATTTTCAACTCTTTCCACATATTCTCAATTGGATTGAGGTCCGGGTTTTGACTGGGCCACTCCAGGACATTGACCTTTTTGTTTTAAAGCCACTCCAGTGTGGCTTTGGCTGTATGTTTGGGGTCATTGTCCTGCTGGAAGATGAATCTTCTCCCAAGTCCCAGGTCTCTTGCAGACTTCAGCAGGTTTTCCTCCAGGATTTCTCTGTACTTTGCTGCATCCATTTTGCCCTCTATCCTCACGAGCTTTCCAGGCCCTGATGCAAAGAAGCATCCCCATAGCATGATGCTGCCACCACCATGTTTCAAGGTAGGGATGGTGTTCTCAGGATGATGTGCGGTGTTAGGCTTGCGCCAAACATAGTGCTTAGCGCTTAGGCCAAAAAGCTCTATTTTGGTCTCATCAGACCATAGAATTCTTCCACTTGGTCTCAGAGTCTCCCACGTACCTTCTGGCAAACTCCAGCTGAGATCTGATGTGAGTTTTTTTCAACAATGGCTTTCTTTTTGCCACTCTCCCATAAAGGCCAGTTTTGTGAAGCACCCGAGCTATTGTTGCAGTATGCACAGTGTCTCCCAGCTCAGCCGTGGAAGACTGTAACTCCTTTAGAGTTGCCATAGGCCTCTTGGTGGCCTCCCTGACTAGTGCCCTTCTCGCCCGGATACTCAGTTTTTGAGGACAGCCTGTTCTAGACAGATTCACAGTTGTGCCATATTCTTTCCATTTCTTAATAATTGACTTTACTGTGCTCCGGGCGATATTCAATGCCTTGGAAATGTTCTTATATACTACCCCTGATTGGTGCTTTTGAAGAACCTTATTCCGGATTTGCTTTGAATGTTCCTTCATCTTCATGATGTAGTTTTTGTTAGGAAATGTACTAACCAACTGTGGGACCTCCCAGAGACAGGTTTATTTAACCTGAAATCATGTGAAACACCTTAATTGTACACAGGTGGACTCCATTCAACTAATTATGTGACTTCTAAAGACAATTGGTTGCACTAGAGCTTATTTAGGTGTGTCATAGCAAAGGGGGTGAATATGCAATCAATTATTTTCTGTTTTAAATTTGTAATTAATTTAGAATCAATTTGTAGATTTTATTTTTCACTTTGACATTATGGACTTTTTTGTGTTGATCAGTGGCAAAAACTCCTAATTAAATCAATTTTGATTCCATGTGGAAAAGTCCAAGGGGGGTGAATACTTTTGAGAGCCACTGTATATCTATCTATCTATCTATCTATATATATATATATATATATATATATATATATATATAAACACACATATATAAACACACATGTGTAAATTATTATATATGACTATATTATTTCTTTTGGCAACACAGTATTTGTCAGGTTGAGATGGAGTTGTCAGGTCCCGGTAATGTATAGTCAGCATTAATATACCAAAACCGTTTTTATTCACTGATATTTAAATATATACATAGGTATTAAACAAAAAAAAGTACCTGCAATAGGAGTTGAATTTCACTAACGAGAAGAATATTCTGTATAAAACAGGTGATGCTACGTTCGGTATGTTTTTTTGTTACATCTCACATCACTGCCTCACATCAGCTGTGACAGAAAGAGACACTTATTGCAAAATGGGAGGTTTTTTTTTCTGCACACGTAAAGGGGAGAAGGCAACTGAGCCCAATCCTGCATAAGGCCGTGGGCAGCTACCTCGAGGGCAACTATGCTCAGGCTAAGCCATCGCCGTGCCGTGCAGTAATCCGACTACACCAGCTGTATAAAGAAAGAGCAACTAAAATTTAGTGTTTGCCAATTTTGCCTAGTTTAACAGCACAGGTTCTTTTGTAGGGAGAGAGCAATGCATGAACCATAAGAAAAGCAGAGAGCAAGCAAAGATGGAATTTGTTTATGAAGATAAAATATGCTTTTCGCATTTACAAAAATAGAATATATCAAATGGATCTTTTTTTTTCAGAGCATCATAAAAACAGGCATATTAGTTACCAGCAACAACTAAAGAAGCAAAAATGAGGAAAGAGTGGGTGCAGAAAATAAAAAGAGACATCAGTCCTAATTTTCAGGTAAATAACAAGAATCCTCCAGTTTACTGATGCACATTCTTATAACAATATGAGAAACTTAAAGGGTACATAAGGACCTTTTTATTTTATTGTGTTACTGTGACAGGATTGAAAGGAGTCCCTGTCGTAATTCGCCCTCCCGACCACCGGCAGCGCTGTGTAGGGTTTACCATGATTGGATCAGGAGGCTGAACTCTGACCATACAGGAAGTTCCGGGTCAGGCGGCCATCTTGGACCAAGGTGGAACCATGTGGCCGTCAGGTCCCATCATTGCAATCAGCTGTGCTGTTCTCGTCGATTGGCTGACGTGAGGCAGCGTGCTGATTGCAGGGGTGGGACTTGGCAGTGTTTAAGCAGTATGGTTTTGCCATTTGGCTCCCTGACCTGACCTGAAAACACGCGTTGTGCTTTGTTGTTTTGTTTTTATCAAACTGCTGTAATTCACAGAAGCTTGAAACTTTGGGAAACTTTGGTGGATTGCCGCAATGAAGAAAGCCCAGGACAAGCCAGTAATCCGTAGAAGGGAGCCAAGAGGCGGTGAGAGGAAACCCACTGCAGTAGCACGGAGAAACCCAGTGCTTCCTTTATTGTTGTTTTGTAACGAGACGTTTTTTGTTTATTCTTTTTATTTGAAACCTGAGTTTACCATTGCTGGTATTCCAGGTGGTTTTCTTGTTTATTTTCTGCAATGCTGGACTGTTCTATTTTTGTTTGTTAAAATAAAATCCTGCCTGTACCATTGATGGTACAGGGCTCCAAGGACTAAACGACACTTCCGGCTCCTGTGTGCTGTCATTTCTGGTCCTTCCCTAAAGCTCCACCCACTACCCTCACACAGTTACATTTTCACATGTGTTGCTACAACTTTTTATGTAAGGTGTGTGTATTGTTTTATTTATTCTTTTTTTTTTTTTTACATTTTGACCACTTTTTTAAACTTTTGTGGCGGAGTGTCCCGCCCCTATATATATATTTGTGCACTGTTTTATTTGTTTGAAGCGCAGATAAGAGTGACGCATATTTGTTATTGTTTTTATATTTTAAAAACGCAGTCACGCATCCTTACTAAACTCGTGCAGACTGTGGCCGAGGGGTAATAAGATAAATAAGAGCTAATTAACCCCTCGGCCAGAGTATAAGAACCTGCAGCTGTCCATGCTGGGGAGGGTGTATTAGGAGTGAGAGCGGAGAGAGCGAGGAGAGAGAAAACTAAATTTAAAAACAACTGCTAAGTATCGTGCTGGTGGTAAAACCAGCACGCTTATTTGTTTGTTTATTTGTTTGGCCAACATGCCCTTTTGTTTCTGTTCTGTGTTTGTTTGAATCTTTTGTTTTTGTTTATTATTTAATAAAAGAAGCTGAACGCCGTAGCGTTTCAGCTCTCACCTGCTACTTCCTGAGTCTGTGTTTCTGGTCTGTGACGTCACCACACCTCACCACTGCAAGCCATCCTTCACAGGGTATAACACACTGTTCCACCAAGCTTGCTTTCCAAAATAGATATAGTTCAGTTATCTGCATTTGCCATACAATACTGGAATAGAAAAATGCCTTGTTAATGCATTGCCATGTATGTATTGTCCTATATAATGCATTGTCAGTGTTTCTGTTCATATCCAGTTTAAACATCATACATTTTTACATCACTCATTGTAGCCTCAGTGTAATTCCTTGGTTTATAAATCCACACTGCTCTGTGGTTTTAATAGTGGGCTATTGTATTGGTAAATACACTGTATGGATGTAATACACAAAATAATCCAAAGAACTGGAAAGATATATTCTCAATAACGAATAGCATTCATCTTCTACCACAGCAACATTCAATCATGACATGTAATGGCGATGTATATCAACATACTGAAGAACACAGGAAATACAGAAACATAAGCACTTCAAATACATAACACTATGTAACATAATTTTTGTTCCTGGGTAGTAAGTGTTATTTCCTAATTGCTTATGCCTCAAAAGTATAGAAAATGGATATTATTCCCCACAAACTTTGCTTTTGTGACCAGGACAGTGATATTTTGAAATTTACCTATTTCTAATGAGAAAACGGGCCAATTTGTGTCTTTTCGTTCACATAAAGTCAGAAAAAAACAACATATGAATCCAAATTAACATGTATTTATACTAAAGTAATACAAAAATGACTACAAAAGATTTAGAAGTGAGTAGTTTTTCAAGATTTACGATTCTACTGTAAATCACTTTCACGAATCAGCCCCCAAATGTAGTCTACCATCATGTTCTTGTTATACTGTCCTTGGTAACGTCGTTCAAAGTCCAGTATATCCTAGTGGAAGCGCTCGCCTTGCTCCTCCGAGTACGCTCCCATGTTCTCCTTGAATTTATCAAGATGAGCATCAAGGATATGGACTTTGAGGGACATCCTACAGTCCATTGTGCCGTAGTTCTTCACCAGAGTCTCAACCAGCTCCACATACTTTTCGGCCTTGTGATTGCCCAGGAAGCCCCAAACCACTGCGACAAAGCTGTTCCAAGCCGCTTTCTCCTTACTAGTGAGCTTCTTGGGGAATTCATTGCACTCCAGGATCTTCTTTATCTGTGGTCCGACGAAGACACCGGCTTTGACCTTTGCCTCAGACAGCTTAGGGAAGAAGTCTTGAAGGTACTTGAAGGCTGCCGACTCCTTATCTAGAGCTCTGACAAATTGTTTCATAAGGCCCAATTTGATGTGCAGTGGTGGCATCAGCACCTTCCGGGGGTCCACCAGTGGCTCCCACTTGACGTTGTTCCTCCCCACAGAGAACTCGGTCCGCTGTGGCCAGTCCCGCCTGTGGTAGTGCGCCTTGGTGTCCCTGCTGTCCCAAAGGCAAAGATAGCAGGGAAACTTGGTAAAACCGCCTTGGAGACCCATCAGGAATGCCACCATTTTGAAGTCTCCTATGACCTCCCAGCCGTACTCATCATACTTCAAGGCGTCCAGCAAGGTCTTGATGCTGTTGTAATCCTCTTTGAGGTGCACCGAGTGAGCCAGGGGAAGAGACGGGTATTTGTTACCTTTATGGAGCAGCACGGCTTTGAGGCTCCTGGATGAGCTGTCAATGAAGAGGCGCCACTCATTCTGGTTACAGGCGATTCCAATTGCCTCGAACAGACTGGTCACATTGTGGCAGAAGCAGAGCCCATCTTGACGGGTGAAGAAGCTGGAAAAAGGTTGGTGACGCTTCCTCTGATCTGCGACTTGCACACTTTCATCCAACAAATTCCACTGCTTGAGCCTAGACGTCAAAAGCTCGGCATTGGACTTGGTCAGACCAAGATCTCTAATCAAGTCGTTGAGGTCTTTTTGGTTGGGGTAGTATGGGTTTCTCTCCTCAGCTCCACCTCTGAAATTGTCATCTGGATCTACAACGTCTTCCTCGCTCTCTGACTTGCTGCTCTCTTCTAAAGACGGCTGCTCTCTCTCCGGAGGAGTGGGTACGGGGAGCTCATGGCAGTGTGGCACCGGGGCGATGGATGAAGGAAGGTCCGGATACGTGATAGCAGGTGCATTCTTGCCAGTTCGACGTTTGGAAGGGTCCACCATGCAGAAGTAGCAGTTGCTTGAGTGGTCAGTGGGTTCCCGCCAAATTCTTGGGATAGCGAACTTCATGGCTCTCTTTTCCCCTCTGTACCATCCTACAAAAATACATTTATTTCACCCATGACTAATGTGTAAGAGATTCTCACAACATTTTTCATATATGATATATTTTTTCAATAACATTGAAAATTGTAAAACATTTTAAAATTAAAAACTTTTACAATTTTAAAAATTTTAACAAATTTTATAACATAAAATTCCGAGCAACAATTGTCCATCTTACCTTCTAGAGTTTTTTTGCAGTGCTCGCAGGTGAAATGAGGTGCCCAGGGTTTGTCTTGATCCCCGACAGGCATGCCGAAATATGCCTTGTAGGCCTCACACATCTTAGCAGATGCTTCCACGGAGTACTTTTTCACTCTTGTCTTGATAAATTGGCCGCAGACATAGCAAAATGCGTCTGCCGGATGCTTGCAGCCACTTGATGCCATCTCAGAAAAATGCAGATATGTATCCACTTAGGCAGCTGGAACTAAACTGAAATGGTGGGCTTAAGGCCCCTGTATTTATACTACTATTTATATTACTGGAAAGTTCTAGAAGTTACTCCCAAGTTTACTCAGCACTGAATCTATCTGGAATGTTCTGGAAAATAGGTAAATTTCAAAATATCACTGTCCTGGTCACAAAAGCAAAGTTTGTGGGGAATAATAGCCATTTTCTATACTTTTGAGGCATAAGCAATTAGGAAATAACACTTACTACCCAGGAACAAAAAAAAAAAAAAATTGTTACACGGTGATCATTGTACCTAAACTGTAGTTATACAAAATGCCCACCAGAGGGTAGCATCTACTGATTGATTACGTTATACCATGGGTTCTTAAACATTTCTATGTTAGGACCCAAAACAGTAAGTCACTGCCTTCTCGAGACCCAGTTAATATTTGGAAATGAAAATAAAAATGTGTATTTATTTATTTATTTTTATTTTTCTTATAATAGAAATTAAGTAAAAATTCAAATCAAAGAGAGTAATAACGGGTCTTAATGGGAGCAGCGAGGCTCTTGGAAATGTACTACCTGCATGTCTATACTGGGCTTAGTCTCATGCTCTGGCCTCTGGCTTTTTTAGCATTAAGTTTTCCTTTTGCAGATAGGAAATCCAGTGTAATGTTCATGTCACATTTCGGTCATATCACTCACGTGGCACAAGTCAGCTCCCCTGAGTTTCGCTTTGTGTCTATTACTCGGCCACTTCAATGTTTTTCTAAAAGCGCTGTTTCTACAGAAAACTACAATGCTCACAATTCCGTGTGGTAATGAGCTTCTGCAGTGTGTTGAAGTGCTGGGCCATAGTTTAATAAAACTTTGACCCAACCACTAATAGAAAACTACAAACCTTTATTTGATAGAGATTATATTTATGAATGGAAGAAAGAAGCATCTGACAAAATCTAAAACCACCACTGAGTACAGGCGGGACAAAGTTTAGTTTTAATCCGGTGCTATGTTTAAAACTGCAGAACTTTCAAATGCCATCACAGCATTTTAAATAAAATAAAATAATACAATGACATTTGAACTTAGTTTTCCACTATCGAAGCACTGCTTTCTGAAGTTGGCCACTCGAATCTTGAAAAACTCAAGAGATATTCCGTCATATTGTGAATGCTTTTCCAAATGTCGTCTCAGTTTGTTAACGCTTCTATTTGAAAACACAATCGCCACAAAGCATACACTGCAGACGCTCCTCTGCATTCTGAACAGCTTTTATAAATCCTAAACTCAAGAAGCTATCATTATATTTTTGCTTAATCTTCATTAAACACTAGATCGCTGTACAGCAGTAACTTATATTATTCTCGTGCACTCTGATTAGTGGTAGTAGCGCGCACACTGGGTGAGTTGAGACTTTCTGGGGAAACGCAGGTTCGCGCCCTCTGTGCTCCGTTAAAGCTGCATTTATTTTCTGCACGCTGCGACCCACCAAAAAGGTGTTAGGGACCCACTTTGGGTCGCGACCCATAGTTTAAGAACCCATGCATTATACAATTTGTTTATCTTAATGAACAAGAGTTACTTACCCTGCCGTTAACTTTATATTATAACTAATTTAGCAGCATGCCCTGTGCTGGTGCCTTCTTACATTAACAAGATATATTTAGAACGATACTGAATGATCGTTCATGGTAAACGTTTTTTTACCTGGTGGATTAATTTAGAACCATGTTTGTGGCCTCTTTACACCCGTCTTTTTTACATAGACCCTTGAGTCAATTTGCAGTCTCTCTTTTGTTTTCTACCGTTACCGGTGTTAATGAAGGGGCTTCAGGCTCTTCGGACAAGCCAGACGGAAGCAGATTGATAGCAGGCATTTCTTGACTAAACTCATTCTTAAGAAAATCTGAGTCCAAATCAAAACAACAATAGAAATCAGAAATTATTTCAGACATTTTAAAGTTGTTATTAAACATGTATCAGTGGCAGTATTTTTGTACTACCAAAGAGCAGCTCTGTCCTGAATTTCAGCAGCACACCACTGGATTGGAATGGATTCGAAACTAGTCCCGTGTTATCCCACTAATATTATCCCACTCATGTGCATAATAAATATCATATGGGAGATACTGAAATTGAAGAAGGAATCTATGAAAAAGACCTAGGAGTTTATGTTCTATATCTAGACAATGTGGGGAAGCTATAAAAAAGGCCAACAAAATGCTTGGATATATTGTGAGAAGTGTTGAATTTAAATCAAGGGAAGTAATGTTAAAACTTTACAATGCATTAGTAATACCTCACCTAGAATATTGTGTTCAGTTCTGGTCACCTCGTTACAAAAAGGATATTGCTGCTCTAGAAAGAGTGCAAAGAAGAGCAACCAGAATTATCCCGGGTTTAAAAGGCATGTCGTATGCAGACAGAATTGAAAAAGAAAAGAAGACTACGCGGTGATCTGGTTCAAGCATTCAAAATCCTAAAAGGTATAGAAAATGTCGACCCAGGGGACTTTTTTGACCTGAAAAAAGAAACAAGGACCAGGGGTCACAAATGGAGATTAGATAAAGGGGCATTTAGAACAGAAAATAGGAGGCACTTTTTTACACAGAGAATTGTGAGGGTATGGAACCAACTGCCCAGTAATGTTGTTGAAGCTGACACCCTGGGATCCTTCAAGAAGCTACTTGATGAGATTCTGGGATCAATAAGCTACTAACAACCTAACGAGCAAGATGGGCCAAATGGCCTCCTCTCGTTTGTAAACATTCTTATGTTCTTATGTTCTCCCCCGCTAGACATACACACACATATGGTATAAATTACAGAGAGGCTATTGTCTATCGTGGGATAATGATTATTTCAACATAGTACATTTCATTGTTTATCCATTCCCTCAAACACGTAATCATCTTTCAATGTCAAATAAACTATGTTTAGGCATTGTAAAACAAAGGTTTTGACAATCTAAAGAGGACAGTTTTATGAAATGGTGGCTTTTGGTCTTAGTTGTTTTGTTTAGAGGGCTTGTTACAGTAGATATTCTCAGGAGAATAGGGGTCAGGGCTTTATGCCCTAGGCTTTACTACCCTCTTTGAAATAGTTTAAGTGATTTAATATAAGGAAGAGGATACTGATTGGAGGATCTGTTTAGAAGCTGTTCATCTCCAGGAAGCATTTTTTCACACTAAGCAAACACCAGAATGGCACAATGACATTGGATGCAACATTGAGACCTTCAATAGATTTAGTTTGTTTGTATGGCAGCTGCTGCATCTTTCATTGGATGCCATCCAGTTTCCAAATAGGAAATTTCAGCCTCTGTTGCAGCTCTCTGGCAGAACTTCTGCTTTCCAAAATAACTACAGGAGATATGACAGTTAAATGTATTACCCAGGGGCCTTGAGAATTTGTTAAACACACATCATTTCGGATTTGCACTTCCTGAGCAGCGACTGTCAAGCTTTGCAAAAGAGAAACTGTTATTTCATTAATCAGTTTTAACATTACAGCAAGTGTATTCTGGTCACCTTTACTACCTGTCACTATTTTTCATAAAAAGACCTATTACATTTTTCCCTTCACCTTTAACTGTCTGTCTGCGTTTTGAGGTTAATGTCTTCTAAAGTGGATACTCAGAATGTTAAGTGGCAAGATTAAATCCGGTTGGTAATCTAGAACAGAGTTGGTTTAATGTCTATTGGAAATGGAAAACCACCTTTTGTTTTTAGTCAATTGAATAAAAAAGACAGATGCAGAGTTTACCTGGCCACGTTGATGATGTGGAAGCATTGGGATCCTTTAGGACCTAACTTGACAAAGTTTTAGGATTAGTGACTAGCATTGGTTGACCAAACATTTGTACATTTTCTTATGTTTTTAAATCTATATTATATGTTTATTTATTTATTTATTTTTACTGGGTAAAACGTCACTGAGGTGTAACATGTTGTTTACAGGAGCAGTCTGCTATCTATTCTGTCAGTTTCAGGAGACAGCTGTAGCTGCAAACAGTTAGTGATGGACAGAGGGAAAAGAAGGGTAGAGAGGCTTGAATTATTAATGACTGAATGGATTCACGTCTTTCGAGACACCTTCCAGCATCTTGTAGAATCTATGCATCTCAAGGCTGTGATCAGGTCGAGCAGTGGCTCAAAGGTACAGATCCTGTTAAAGTGACCAGGCAGTGCATACATAAAAAAACTGTTTGGAGCCACTCTTACAAATCTATTATCAAGTGAGATTTTTACATTTGAAATGATGCTCAGCAACTAGGGAACGACCTAAACATGTTATTGAACAGCCAAACAATATATTTGTACAGTGCATCACACAGTATTATCAGCTTCAACATTCGACTTTATAAAAGCGTGCACCAGTAAACACATGGTGTTCATCGTTCAGTCTACTGCAGAATGATTAAGAAACTTCCAAACAGGTACAAAATGAATCATTGCAAATTTTATTGAACACAGGTGGCATGTTTTCTAAACGATCCATTTCATAATACCTCATCTGGCGGCTGCAAAAACTTTTGAAATGAAGTCTGTTTGGACACAGGGCTTAAATACTTCTTAAACTAACCTCAGGTATTGTTAAGCTGTTTGGGGTTCAATTACACTTTCGGCATCAAACCTGGATCAGATGAGCAAATTATAAGATGGAGTAAAGGTATGAGGTATGAACCCTGAAGCAAAACCAATTCAGTAAGAAATTAGATAACATGTAGCCGTTATAAAGATGGCACTCCGTCCTGAGTTCTATAGCCTTTCACATTAGATTTACTTTAAATTAAATTTACATTTTGATGAGTTATCACCAAGTGCATGCTGATAGTTAAAGTTCATTATAATGGATTGATACAAAGGGCTTTCTGGCTTGCACATAATGACAAGTGTTGCTTTTTAATGGATTTGAATAAATTCTTATTTAAGTAAGTATGTTTCTGGAATCCCATTTACAAAACCTGTATAAAAATTCATAGACTTAAATGCTTAGCAAAAAAAATGTGCTGCTTACAAAGGTTAACATATTTGTAATAACAATGCATTTTCCTATAAATAATAGTTTGACCTTTCAAAGTCCAGTAGTAATGTAAAGTGTACAATATTATGTTTGTTTTCCCCAAGTAACTTCTTTATTTACTTAATTTCATGACCAAGAAATTCCATTAGGACATCTGCCTCATTTTACACAGGCAAATACAGTAGTAATATAGGGCTGTGTATTAAAATATTTTATATCTTTTACACGGTTGCTTTGTTACATGTTGCAATGGATCTTCTTCTAGAGGCTGATGAGGTAATTATGCCGACACCATAAGACTTGTATATACCCCGCAACTACAGCTTGCTGTTTAGTTGCATGGCAAGAAGTATGCCTTTGAACTGTTAGGCCAGTGGTTCATGCCTAGCCCTTGCCTTTCCATTCAATCCAATGGACTGAGCTGTCAAGTAATTACAGTGGTGCCCCATGGGAAAGAATCCTGACCTCGGTGCTTGAAACAGGTAGTTTAATGTCTGTGTTTTTTGCATTAAAAAAATAAAGCTCGATGCTGGCTTGCGATACACGTGATTCTCTGTTTCGGATCCTGGGGGGCAGTGAGTAGTCTTGGTGACGAACCTGACTTTGAAACTCCCTGAGCCTATGTGGATGTGCACTCAAGAATGAGCTTTGATGAAGCGGGATAAGATTGTAATGGGTCTCCTCCTAGTGACTGATGAGTTAATAATATTGACTTACCACTCCACTACAGAGCTTGCTCGTTAATTGAATGGTAAGCTGTTCATCTTTCCACCGTGAGGTAAGCGGTTTGTGTCTAGCCCTTGCCTCTCTGTTTAATTCAATGAGTTAAGATGCCAAGCCATTACAATGTTCTGATGCATTCTTTAACTGTAGCATTGTATTTCCATAAGCCCACTGTGGTGTTAAATCTCCCTCCCGACCTCTGAGGGCACTGTGTAAAGGAGACAGAGTGCCCTGGACTGGTTGGCCAGACAATTCATTCCCAGGGTTAGGCGGAAGTCGGCCATCTAGAAAGAGGGCGGAGCTACGGTACACTAAATCATCGACCCGGAAGGGAATGATGTGGCAGCCACGGATTGAAGGAGTGGCTGCAATCATTAACCAAGGGGGCGTGATTGACAGTATATAAGGGGACGTAGCAAGGTGATCTGTTCCTTTATTATGGTTAATGCTAAACCGGAAGGAAACCTGTATTGTAATCGTGAGTGTTTTGTTTGTTTTGTCATGTCTAAAAACTGTTTGTTTGTTGTTATTAGACGGCTAACACAGCTAGCACCAAACCCGGACAACTTTGGATTACACAATAAAGCCTCATTTCACCAGTACTTTGTTGTTTGTCTGTGACAGAAATATAATGAATCTTAGTTGTAAATCTGCCTCCCGACCTGTGAGGGCGCTAAGCAGCGAGGACAGAGTTCTTTGGATGGGCTGGCCTGACAATTCTTTCCCCGGGTCGGGAAGTCGGTCAGTCTGGAAGAAGGCGAGACTCCGTTGCAAGAACGTATTGACCCAGAAGGAAAACAATGTAGCAGCCGCAGATTATAAAGGCAGCTGCATTCGTTTACCAAGGAGTCATATGTGACAGCATATAAAGAGGACGGAGAATCGTAATCTGTTACTTCGCTTTGGTTACGAAATATAACTCGGAAGGACCCATGCAGTAAATGTGAAATATCGTGAGTGTTTGTTTGTCTTGTCTATAATTGTTACTTGTGTTTTCATAGACGGCTAACATGTTCCGGAGCTGTCGCTAAGGGCCAGCATAAAACCCGGAACAGCACTGCACTATTGACACTCATTAAACTGTATCACCCACCACGAGCACCACAGCACGCACCCAGGACTGGTGACCATGTATGTATATTGTGGGAGAGATACCTGTGTTTATTGTTTGGGACAACAACCCGTTATTATTTAACCCTGTGCATTACACATTGCTGTGTATTGCTGGGGATCATTGTTTTGGTCACCAGACCTGGAAAAATAAAGATACCCTTTTCCATACCGGGTTACAATCTCTGTCTGTTTTATTCCTGCACTGCATCACTTCTGCACCTGTACACAATCAACCACTTTGCCACATTGTCCTTGTCTTGAGCACTGCATCACCCATACACCTGCGCACTGCAAACCACTTTGCCACACCCACCAACTCATACTGTGCTTGGAAAAGGTTTCTAGTCTTGCAGCAGGTCTTCATATGCATAGAAGTGTTTCATGTGTGAGGATCTTGTTAAGAATGGTCCATGGTCAAACTTATACAGTAAAGAGCAAATAAAACAATGATACTAATTGTGAATACAGTTGTACACCAGCTGTGCCCACACTGCATCGTTTTGAGAGTAGCTGCTTTCTAATTGAAAAGAAAGCTCTTGCTTCTCAGACCTTGGGCTATAGAATAAAAAAAAGTAATGTTGTTTTGTACAGGAGTTACCTAGCAACGGAGATCTGATAAGCTACTGTACAGAACAAAAAAACAGTTGGGGCAAGTTCAGTAAAATAATAGGTAGCAGCACACATAAATTATGGGAATATTCATCTTATCAGCAACACAAATCTGTAATTCACACACATGGTGATAGGAGTTTTTGTGTTTGTATAGCAAAACTGTTTCCTGCCTACAATTAGAGATGTGCTCAATTCTAATATCACCCCTGAGTGGGAGTTTGTTTTGCATTGGGAATCCTGCGGACGTTAATAATGTAGTTGTAGTTTCACGTAAAATATTGGGTTTTTAAAGTTAAAGTTATGGATATCTACTTTAGTCACCACCTGAAAAATCAAGACCATGAGCATTTTTTTTTCTTCCTAAAATTAAGATCTTACACCCTAGTGCATGTAAGAAATACATCTAGAGATGAGTTTTTTTTATTAATTACATCCACTAGGTGTTACTGGGGGATATCATATTAAGGGTAAGTAACTTTCTCTCAGAAGAACAAAACAGTTCACTGGAATTGTGATGTTCTGAAAATGTGTTGGCAAGTTTTTCAGATCAATACGATTTTATGGACTGGTAAAAACAAAATGGATTATGTTGCCTGACGGTGAGATGAGTTTCAAAGCTCTATAACCACACATGCAGAAGAGCCTGGCTCTGTTGCATAGTGGTTAAGACGCTCGCTTGTACTGTGTATGGTTGTTGGTTCATTCCCAGTTATCCACCCTGTTGCATATCCAGGATTAAAATATAGAAATATAGGATTCTCAAAGATCCCTTCTTATGGATTACGAATTATGACACTGACTCAATGATAACATATTAAGTGTTTATTGATTTGTTTACCCAGTTTAAATTGATTTTACAGATAAGTAATACAAATCATCCATCTATGTTTCGAAACATACACTGGGGAGTTTGTGACCCTATTTCCTCTGCATGTTTGTTTACTGACTACAGGACACGTGTGGGACCATAATGATGAAGTAAAAATAATTATTAACAATCCTGTTCTGTATTTGTTCTACCATAGTAATGGTAAAGTTAAAATAATTAATTAATAGCACCTACTTTCAATACCCATGTATGTAGTTCATGTTATTGTGCTTAAGTAAATTTAGCATTTGTGTATTAGTGAAGCAGAGGACCGTAGTTTTGTTATATCTTTGTTTCTGTACGATAGAGCGAGACGCAGTGTAAGAGAGGACTGAGTCAATGTGGTGAGAGTTTGTTCTGCGGCTAGTTTTTATTTTTATTACTATAGTATAGCTCAGTAAAATAGCAGTCTCTAAACTATTGTATATCGCTGATATTTTCTTTATTTTAGACCTGTAGTGCAAGAAGCACATTATGTAATATCCACAAGTACAAGAACGAAAGATAAACCAGATTGTGTTCTTTCAATCATCGACCGTGTCACCCTCCATTATTCATCATGCTACTCACAAGGTAAAACACACCCAAAAACTTACACATGCACCAGCTTTACAGGAATCATGACACACACATTGAACCACTACTGTAATTTAGGAAACTGCAGAGTCACGTCAAGACAAAGCAATAAACTCTCAGAAGTCAATCTGCTATCCAACAAAAAGAGAACATGGTATTAAAAAGAAAGTTCTGATAAAAAAAAAAAATCAGTAATTAACACTAATGGTGTTCATATTGAAATCAAGCCTCCTATGTACCAATTGTATAAACTACTAAATGTATTGCTGGTTCCAATAATTAAACACTGCCAAGTGCTCTGCAGTGGTACAGAAATAATTAGCTGCACATTAGCACATCAGGATCAAAGCTTTATTTATATTGAGCAGGAGGTAGTGCATTAGTAAGGGACACAGGAAGAAAGGAATAATTTATTAGCTGTGATGCAGAGCTATCAATATTTACGCAGAGCTTAAGAAAAGAGACAAAAAGCTTGAAACGTTTATTCAAAGTCAAAGCAATTGTTAAAAAAAGGTATCATGTTGTGTTTTAAAACAGACTGCCAGATGATGTGTTAGTAGTATTAGAAAAAAATAAAACAACAACTGTGATTTATAAGGCCCAGATTTACTTTACAAATTAGTCTTGACCTTATGACACAAGCGATATCACAGAGGTCGTGGCAAATGTTTTGAAATGGTATGTAACAAACCCACCTTAATTGGCGTGAGTGCCACATTGGGGTCTAAGTAGCATTACCACTGCCACCACCGTTGTTGCCTGGTAAGGTTCAGGAAAGAATTAAGTCTGCTTGTATAATCACTAAAAATAGAGGTAGATTGCCAAAAACAGCAGTCTGGAAGCAGAAGTAATAATCAAGCCTTTATTAAGTTACAACAAATAGCTAAAAGTCAAAAAATGAATAGAATACCACAGGCTTAAATTCCATTAAGAAATACTATCACAGATACTGTCTGTAGAGGGGCACTAAAGCGCAACTAGGTTGCCCCAAACTAGGTGTTTCTATAGGGGCATTAACTAAAGTGACTAGTGTATATAATAAGGGAAGTGTAACAATACAACTTAAAGAATAAATCAACTCAATAATAAAGTGAAAACCTATTAAACTAATAAAGGCAAAATCAAACATGGCAAACAAATGAAAAACCCTCCCACTGAAACCTGTAGCATAGGATTACACACAGGTTACTCCTCCCTCCAAAACACAGACAATCAGCCCACAGTATAAAATATAAGACAACCCCCCAATTAAAAACAAACAACAGTATAAAACAGAATACAGGGTATACAAACAATATGCAGAACAGTTGTTTAAGGAGGCTGTGTGGTCCAGTGGTTAAAGAAAAGGGCTTGTAACCAGGAGGTCCCCGGTTCAAATCCCACCTCAGCCACTGACTCACTGTGTGACCCTGAGCAAGTCACTTAACCTCCTTGTGCTCCATCTTTCGGGTGAGACGTAGTTGTAAGTGACTTTGCAGCTGATGCATAGTTCACACACCCTAATCTCTGTAAATCGCCTTGGATAAAGGCGTCTGCTAAATAAACAAATAATAATAATAATAATAAAAAGACACTACAGTCCGAGTAGAAAGTTCAATGTTACCAATCCCAAAGGATAGAAAAGAGCAATGCAGCAAGCTTTCCAGCTTAGTAGTAATGTTCAGATCACTGAGTCAGCACAACATCACAGTCCATCTCAAAAGCAGAGTATCTCGTGGCTCAGTAAAGTTCCAATCAATATCAGTTCCTTTGCCCCACGCACAGCCAATCCCCGTACTCTGTCCTTTCTAGCCATTATGAGCCCTTTTATCTCCCGCCCCCCAGTCCATTAGCGGTGATCAACGGCAGGTGGGGCTAATCAAGTTAAAAGAGCACGTAATAAAATACAAAATCAGAGTCATTACAGGTATGTTAGATTTATGCAATCTGGGATTCAAGGCCAGAACAAGAGGTCAAGTTGAGGTCAGGAGCCTTTCAGGCCCAAATTACTGTCAAGGACAACAGCCTCTAGGCCTAGGCCGGGACCCCCTCAACCACCAAATTGTTTGTAAACATAGTAAAAAAAAAAAGTTTTTATAAAAATATCATAACTCTGCAGCCCTACGTGTATTTTCAGTTCTGTGGTCTATGTCTGTACTGTTGCACAGGTAGCTAAGTAATGCAGATTGGGTCTTTGACCACTGGGTATATGTTACACATGTTAAAGATGTACCCTGATTTCAAGTCTCATTTTGTGTTGTCCCTTTGTTACGACATCTGTCAGGCCTACATATGTGAGATGCATGTGAGATCAGATTATTTTACT
The DNA here is from genome assembly GCF_902713425.1 of Acipenser ruthenus. Classification (NCBI taxonomy): domain Eukaryota; kingdom Metazoa; phylum Chordata; class Actinopteri; order Acipenseriformes; family Acipenseridae; genus Acipenser; species Acipenser ruthenus. The sequence continues at coordinate 7,240,671 of NC_081225.1, read as the reverse complement.
TGTTGAAATACTTTTAGATGATTTAGCAACGATTCAATATGGGCAATAATGGTGATCAGGAGGCAATACCTGGTGATGTTGCTAGAGTGACTTATTCTGCCTTAATCTCCCTCCCCTTTCTCACCATATCAGCCTCTGCATATGTCTGAACGCTCATGCGATAATCAAACAGTTCACCCTGAAGCACACTAATTTGATCGACGATGGCCATGTTGGGAGCTGTAGTGCACATGTCATGTCTAAGAGGATATTAACGGTTAGCAGAAATTGCTATGTCTCGCGAAATTTGAAAAGCAGGGTACATTTGTTACATGTCGAGGTACCAAACGATAGTCTAAACCAGGGTACATTTCAATAGTATTCCGGTTGACAAAGACCCAGTCTGCCAAAGTAACTCCGAGTTAAGGAATCCTAAGTATCTGATCTCAAAATAAACCTTGTTTTTTGTTTTACAATAGCAACTGTATAGAACATGGAATTGAGTTTAGAACTTGTTTATGGTAATGCAATGTCTTTATTTTGTTTCAGTGTATAAATCAGCTGCTGTGAAATCCCTGTTCTTATTTAATTTCATCATGCAGTAATCTACTTTGCTTAAAAATAAATAAATAACTCACTTGTTAAAAAGCTAATAGTTTTGTTAGCACCTCAACTTCAATCTGCACAAAAGATTTCCATGCTTTTACCAAATCATTTTTTTCTATGACGGGCCCAACAGATGGTATATTTTGCTGTGTCGGCCCCAACTTTAAGACACTTTATCAGTTGTGACAGTCGTAAGCTAAAATATCGTGGGTTATCTTTGAAAATGTATTCACATGTATATGTATATCAACATCATTTTGTTTACAAAATGTTGACACGTATGAAATATTACCCTGCTGAAAATTCCAGCAACTGCTGGTGTGCTGGTAACCAGCTGGGATTCAGTCTCTTACTGTGCACCCAGCAGGTATATAGCATCCCAGACAAGGTTTACAGAAAATAGATTCATTTAGTATACAAACTGCTAATGGTTTCCAACTTTAAAAGTTGGAAACTGGCTTCGTCTAATGGGGGAGGGCAGCTATCCTGCCCATGGCTTCCCTATGGTCAGCCTCTCCACTTATCTGCAAGCTAATTTATGGGCAGAGGTACCTCAAAAGGCAAGGCCGAAGGCCAAAGAATGTAGTGTAAAATATGTATAATGCAGTAGTGTTGTCTAGTTAATCTACTGCATGAGCTTCCTGACTGAACCATAGAAAAAATAAAGGAAATCATTTTGGATAGCTCGATGACATGTGTACTGTGCATGTTCCATCGTAATTATGATAATTTCCAGTCAGTTCTTTGAAAACAAATGGCAAATGCTGCAGAATATGAAGAAACTGCAAAGAGAAAACTCCATATCTTGAAGATGCTTAATGTATGTTTTTTTTTTTAAATTATGTTTTCATTTCCTGACTCAGAATGGAACATATCAATTTAAAAATCAAAACCATGCTGTGCAGAGCCTTAATGACTGCATTCCTAAATTGGTCTTTATTTTGATGAATGCTGGTCATAAAAATGTCTCTAACAATGAAAATGGTGATCATGATACATTGCATTTGTGTGTCTTCTGTTACCATCTGTCAATGTCCATTTGAAAATTGAGCAAACATTAACAATCTACAGAATGCAAAGAGAACACTATGCCTATAACAAGTGTAGCGGCAGCATTTTCAGTTAGTTTTGATATCAATGAGTACGGTCACATTTTTCAACATCTTGCCATCAGTTGTGTCATTCAGTAATGGTATTGTCTGTTGTAAGTACCAATTAAACATAATGGGAAACTAAAGTATGAAAAGAATTCTAGCAGTTTATGAAAATTGCATTGCCATTCTGTATTTGATTGATTGTATTAAAACACAAAGAAAGGCTTTGGGAAATGGAACACATATTGTACTTTGGCTGGTCACTTTATTAGGAATTGTACTTACTTGTGGGTTGGGCTACCGTTTGCCCTGACCACAGGCTTGACATGGCATAGACTCCACAAGGTGCAGCCATTCATATTTCATGCAGCTGGTTCAGAGATGAAGGCAGGGGATCGAGATGACACATGCACTGTTCAAGTTAATTCTAAACATGCTCAACTGTATTGAGATCCAGGGATTGCAGTGGCCAAGGAAGATACCTGAAGTCTCTGACCACAACAATAGGTAGACTGCAGCATTCATTCAGCCTTCCACAGTAATCAGGGGACCCATGGTATACCAGGAGAACATGATTACAATGGAATGAAAATGTAAGGGTAAACCCCCTGGTGTAAAACAGTTAAAACTGCAGATAAGAAACAGGGTTTGTTGGTTTGATCAAATCTGCACATATTTTTGTGAAGTTTCTATTGAATATCCTGGTTTTGTTTTGTGAACCACAGAAATCCCTGCAGTCAGAGTAATCGAAAAACAGATAACTATATTGTTTGGATGTGATAGCACACAGTAATTTGTAAGCCTGTATTGTTAGGATTTGCTTAAGTGTGCAATCTTACCATTACCTTTTTCCACCCCCATAATCGATAGGTGTCTAGAGAACCAAACACTAAAAAGATGCAAAAAGGCAAACAATTTACCTCGCACAGGAATTATTATTATTATTATTATTATTATTATTATTATTATTATTATTAATTAGTCATTTAGCAGAAGGTTTTATCCACAGTGACTTACAGAGACTAGGGGGTGAGCTATGCATCACAGCTGCTGCTGCAGGGTCATTTACAATAGGACCTTGGCAGCGTCAGGGGGGTGGCAGCAGACCTGGCAGCACAGTGTTTTTTTTTTAGGGGGGGGGGCACATTATGAAAAGGTGGGGAGGGGGGTTGTTGGTACGAATGTGGTGTTACTGATTGCTTTGGTTAATAAATCATCTTAATACTGAATATGGCCAAAGGAAGTAATTGTGGCAGAATATGTGCGTTTTACTACAGTATCCTCTTTGAAAAAACTAAAGTACAGTGTTCATACAGTGCAGTAAATTTGCCATAATTCTGATGAAAACGTTGAAATGCCTAAACGGTTCACCAAATGACACAAACCACCCGTATCGAAGTTTGCCATTTGCACACTACTTTTGCAATTTCCCCATAGTTTTTCTATGCATTTACCATAGTTTACCATGTTTTTAAATATGCTTTACCATACCTCTCTGGGCTTACAATGTTTACCTATGCTTAACCATGCTTGCACTATGCTTCATTACACTTTGCTTTGCTTTTAATATGGGAAACTTTTATAAGGGCTGATCCTTATACCTGAAAATGCTGGGACATATGGCGAGATAGCTTATGTAACCCCTTTACATACAATTTGTACAAAAATCCTTTGTCTAAAACACTCAAACGAATACAATGTGTATGTATGTAAGTTTATTATAGATTATAATCATTTTTATCTCACAACTGATGTTAGCCGATAACCCACGACATACAAAGATACATTAAGACACCCAGCACTTATGGAACAAAATGACAGACTCGAAAGTAAAAAGTGACAGTGTGTATCGATTACAGAAACATGGTGCAAGCCATTTGAAACACGCATTGTCCTGTTTAATTGGCTTTTCATTTGACAGTCGATCAATTTGATGGATGGTGTCTGCTGGACCCTGCAAAATTCTTGCTCACGTCTTGCTATTAAAGTCTAAATAATGGCTTCCAGTTAATATGGCTTGAAAGGCAAGATCTGAGTTTGAGATGGAATTCTGCTTTACCACATACGGTCCTAATAGTGTGGTGAAAAAATGAAGCTTTGTTTGAAAGCCCAGAGGCAGTTCTGTCAGATTAAATGGGGGCTTCATATTTTTCCCACTGTCTGCAGCCATTATATTACAGCAGGGCATTAACATCAACACGAGCAAAGTTGATACTATACATTAATACGCTGTTTGTAGGGTCTTACATTGTATAAGAGATATCTTGTGCAGTTTGGGAGAGGATCTCAAAGTGAAGCTGAGCTCCTCAAACTGTGCAAAATGATGTCTCTTATGATAAAAGACACCCTACACACAATATATTAACTTCATAAATCACAAACACATTATTTGTACTCATAACTACAGTTCTATTAAGCATATAAAAATGTATTGTTAGGATTTTTTCCATATGTTCTATGCATGTGATGATCTGTGCATAAGATAAGATATGTACTGGAATTTTGACAAATCTTAACAATGACTGGTAGTTTATTACTAACAATATATCAACTCTAGAGCTATGGCCAAAAGTTTTGCATCACCTAGAATTTTAGGTTTGAGTCTTAATTTAAAAAAATAATAATAATAAGTACATGAACATAATTTATATATTTTATTTAACATCATGTGATCAAATAAACTACACAGCCGTCCGCTTCTTTTCACTCTGCAGGCCCGCCATGCAGCCACTTCAGAGCTATAGTATTGGAGGACCACACAGCTCTGGGCAACTTACAGGCAGGCCCGCAGGCGCCCGGCCATTCTACAGGGGTCACAGTCTCCATCTAGTCCTGGAGTCCAGGTTTTAGTTTTTTCAAAGTTCTCAAAATTATTTGGAAAAAAAACTATAATTGTAGATTGGTGGTGCATACAGCATAATGAATAATTCCCACAGTCGGTTTAGGTCACAGACCTTGTGAGTGTTTTAAATGCAATGTAAAGTAGTGAAGATTTTAAAATAAATTATTAGGTGCTGGTTGGATCAAACATCTGGACCGTTAGTGGGTCTGCAGGACTGGATTGGTATTAGCAATCGTCATAGACTTGTTTACATAAAATAAAATTTGGTAGTCCAAGATGAGTTCTAATCAGGGTCTGCAAACGTTTATGTTCCTAGAGAGTTTTTGTACAATTATTTAGTTATGTGCTGGCTGAATTTTCATCACTTAGATACAGTACATAGAAAATGCATGGCTATAGAACATAATTTACATTTTTAATGTTTGTTTAAAGATAGAGAGTTTAAGAAACTTGGTAAGCAAGGGCAGAAATAGAATATCAATGGTGACAGATGGCCCTTTCCCAGGTATAAATTAATAAATAACCAGGGCAGAGCAATAAACAGTCATGGCCAAATGTTTGAAAACTCTTAGGGATTTTTCTCCTATGAGAGAGACGTTTAGCTTCATTTCAAATTTTGATGATTTCTGTAAATGCACGTTTAATTTGCACATGCATCATTTTGTAATATAATAATAATAATAATTTATTGAATTTATAAAGCACCTTTCATGAGATCTCAAGGCGCTGTACAACAGTAACAATACAACAAACCAGCACGCCTTGTTCACCTGGTAGAGTTAACAGCCGTGGGAGGATGCTGTGGATGAGGCGTATGAAAGGAAGAAACTTCGGTACACTCAACTGGCTGCTGAAGCGGAACAGCGAGGATGGATAGTCCAGGTTTACCCAGTGGAGGTGGACTGTCAAGGATTTGTGGCACACTCCACAACCTAGTTTCTCAGAGACATCGGATTCAGTGGTCAAGAGTTGCGACCCGTAGTGAAAAACTTATCTGAAGCAGCAATGAGGAGCAGCAACTGGCTCTGGTTGAGGCAAAAAGATTCTGGTTGGGGACATCAAGCATTGTAAAAAGAAAGCAATGTCGATATAAAGGAAGGCATGTAAGCTGGGCTTAGCTGAGTGGGGGACGGAGGGGGGTGATGCTGGGACGCCAGAATCACTGTCAAGCCCTCTTAAGGTGTCGTGGACTAGTCGATGAAACACCAAGGATGGAATGTGCCCACTTGAAGACCCCAGAGAAGTACTCTACTCAGCTCAGTCCAGACAGTTGTCATGCTGATGCGCTGGGGAGGCCACACTTTAGTTGATCCCTGTAGCCAGCATTACACTTCAGCCATCAACACCAGGCAGAAGGATATCTACATCATCAGATGGAAGGAAACGCAGATGGATCACATTAGTTTACAGTAAAATAAGATATGTCTTAGTTGTGATTGGCGAGAGCTGAGTCCAATATCAGCATGAAGTTTTAACATCTACTCTCATGTAATGGAAATCATTTTCATGAAAGAGTTAGCTGTAGTTAAACTGGTCAAAAGTGGGATAACATACACTGTCTCTCTGTAGCACTATTGTCTTTAACTATATAGGCCAAACAGGATTTTTAGTACCATACACTGTTGCTCTCTGATGCTGGTGAGAATGTCCTAAATTGATGAAGTAGCAGGTCATTCCTGGCATACTGTCAAAAGAAGATTGACACACTAGCTTATAGGCTTAGGAGGCTTTATATCTATTCGGACAGAGTCATGGGTCTGTGTGAGGGAACATACAGTATGTCTGTTACTATATTGACGAGTTGCTTAAAATGAAGAACAAGACGTATAACTGCTGTGTAGACTGTTTTTTTCTTTCGCAAGGAGTTGGCTCTGCATATGTATTCCTCCCAGGACTCCGGACTACATTTTCCCTTGCTGACAGTTAACCTGGAAACATCATGATCATGTACCTTCCATCCATGATCTCTCCCCATGCTTCACCACTATATATATATATATATATATATATATATATATATATATATATATATATATATATATATATATATACAGTATATATATATATGGATTGTCTTTGTTTGACACTTAGCTTGATCCAGAGAGCTACTGATATCCTAATCTCCTTCAATAAAGAACATCTTGAACAACTAAAGCTTTGTTCTTGTGTGAAGAATTCCTTACAAATTAATACGTTTAAACAGCTTTCTTATTGATGTCATGTGGTGCGCTAGCAACACCCCTTTTCTACCTACTTCCTGCAACAGCGGTGTGATGGAAGCTTACTCATTAATTCAAACAATAGATGCTCAGTTTTCAAGTGAATATTTTATTTGAGTTCCACAGGGAAAAAACAAAACCTGCATCCTACAATTCACAGATTACTCACTGTATATAAGACATAAGTGTTCAAAATTTGTGCTATCAATTAGAAATTGATACTCTTTTAATTTACAGTACGCTGTCTTCTTTAATTATTACAATTTGTTTTTAATATTATTGATTGATTCATCTGTAATTAACAGTTGTTAGCTTTTCATGAACCTCAAACATTTATTAAATGGTTCAATTAATACTTATTTGTGGATTAACCTCTGCTCAACATTCTAAATAATTTGAAAGTAATTACATGTTTTATTGTGAAGTCATTTGTGTAAATGAATGATCTCTAAATACTAGGGCTGTCAAGCGAATAAAAAATTAATAGCGATTAAAAAAAATAATCTTAGTTAATATCGGTTTTAATCTCCTATTAAATTGATACAATTACCACATCCATCTAATTTAAATTTGTTTTATTACTGATGCTATTATTATTATTTCCCTTAACTGTAAATAAAATTGTTTAAAATGTATTTATTTATGTATTATTTAATTAACCAGAGAATTTACGCATTAAGACCATCACCAAAATGTACTAGGGGCAATAATTTACATTACAAATTACAAATACAACCAACACAATAAAACGTGCGTTTCAAGCTTGATCAGCTGCATACAGAGATCAGAAAACAGAATAATAGGATATCGATTTTTAAATGTGATTGTGAACTGAAATAAAATTTTTTTTAAAAATTATAAATAAGTAGCTACAGTAAGCACTTATTTTTAAAATGTTACAGCTAACTTGAAATCTGCAACTGTTTAAGAACTGAAAATAATTAAAAATGTCTGATTAAGCAAATCATTAGTTCAATTAAGGGTATAATTAAGTAATTGAGAGCTCGGTTGGAATGAAAACCAGCAGACACAGGCGGTCCCCAGGACCGGGGTTGAGAAGCCCTGATATAAACAATAGTGTGGCAGGGCGAAAGCCCTGAATGTAAATTGTGTATGTGTGTGTGTTGGGAATATTGGGTTGGCAGGGAGGGGGTTAAAAATAATACATGAGAATGCGGCTGGAGCCTTAATTGAATAATTAATGGTTAATTAGGCTGCAGCCTGTGGCAGGATGGCTTGCAGTGGGGAGGTGTGGTGACGTCACGGACCAGGAAGTAACAGAAAGCTGAACACAATGGCGCTCAGCGTTTTATTAACTAAATAAACCAAAATATTTAAACAAACAAAACACAACAAAACAAAAGGGCACGTTGGCCAAACAAATATAAATAAACAAATAAGCGTGCTGGTTTTACCCCAGCACAATACTTAGCAGTTGTTTCTCTTATTCGCCTCGCTCTCTCCGCTCCCCGTACTCTCCTCTGTACACTCAACCCTGCAGCATGGACAGCTGCAGGTTCTTATACTCTGGCCGAGGGGTTAACTAGCTGTTAATTATCTTATTACCCCTCGGCCACAGTCTGCATGAGTTTAGTAAGGATGCGTGACTGTCAGCTAGTTAAATAATCAGTAGCTGATCAGCCATGCATCCTCACGAGGTTTTTAAAATATACAAAAACAATAATAAAAGACGCAGCGCTTTTATCTGCGCCGCAAACAAAAATACAAATAATAATATATATATATATATAGGGGCGGGACACTCCGCCATACAGCCACATGGTGTTTTGGGGGTTGGTGTGTAGGTGAGTTTGGAACTGTGAGTATAAAGTCTGTAGTGAAGGCGAATGCCCAGCCTAAAGTCACTTTTTGTATTTTGTTTAAAACCTTTTATTTTGGCCCTTGTGCCTGTTTATTTGTTCCTGTTTTTGTCTATTAAAATTGTGCAACAGCACTTAAACAGCATCTATTCCTGACTCTGAGTCTCATTCCTGACGCTACCCTACCAGTAGTTTCAACTATTCGACGCATGGTCTCATGTAAAAGGCACACTCCCATGAATGCATGCCTTATACATGTGATCAATATCATTTGTTTTGAATTACTTCAGAACTCAGAGGAAGTGCATAAGATAGTCAGGTTATATTCCTGTGGTATTCAGCTGAAATTCATTATGCATTTGCAGCCATTATTTTAGTGTTACTCAATCCTTGTCATTTTAGAAACATTTCAATCCATAACTAAAATTAGCTTATTAAGGGCTCAAATAGCCTAAAACATTTACAGTATCTTTAAATTGAAGGCTTCTTAAAATCATTGCAAGGTGCAGAAATATTTTTAAAATACAATATTGGAAATTATTATAGAAACGGTGAGAAAAAAAGTGTTTTATAGGCAAATACTGTGGGAATGCCACTGTATTGGATGAAAATGAACATGTATTTACAAAGTAACTAAAGATTTCTTTACTAACCATTCTCCACACTGAGACCTGAATGAACCTGCTTGCAGCAGGAGGGGAGGTCAGTCATTGGAACTGCACAGTGCTCATTGGTAATGGGGTTCAGAACAGGGTTTGTGGCTGTGGAAACGCAGCTGGATAGAGTCAGTCTGCTGCTACTTCTTCTGTGAGCACTATTGGAGCCCAAACTCCAATAGTTTGTTTGCAACGACAACCCAGTCACCTGTAGTGATTTGATACCAAACTACAGTATAACATTAAGTACATTACAACTATGCATACTAACATTGTAATTATGTGTAAGTATGTATGTATTTATTAAGTAGCTACTATGTAAATACACAGCAATTAGAAACACTTAATGTTAAGTGTAACCCATTTTTCTTTTGTGTGGCAAGAGAATAAAGCAGATGAAGGCAGAAGACTTTCCTGTCAGAGAATTGACTACAGCATGCTTAAGAAGAACATGAACTCCTTTGAACCTGTCATGAAAACAAAAGCATGCTCAATAACAAACTCCCCAATAACATCCCCCTGGGCCTTCCCAAGAAAATATGATTTTCTTTATACTGATACACAAATTAAAATATGCAAGTTTAATTAAACACATACCCGCCAGTGTGTGTTGGTTCCTCGGAAGACAATTTATAACATATACACATTCCATAAGCAATAGAACCCTGATTAGAGGCCATTGCTGTGTGGTAGTTAAGCGTGTTGGGAGGTTAGCATACAGTTAACGTTGAAGTTAACGTTAGCATACAGAAAAGGTCATTCATGACAATCAAGGTTTTATTGCGACTAGAAATTGATAAACAGTGGCTTTATTGATATTTTAAATCTCTAATTAGCAGTTTTATTTACTTTCCTTCCGTTTTGTTTTTTAAAAGTTAGTCTAAATTTCTATCTGGAAATTCTGCGGTCAACTGTTGAGTGGTAGTACCCTGCAATGCAGCTTCATGATTGGTGGATAAAAGTTCTGAAGTTTTAATTTAATTGAGAAGTTCAATGATTAAGATAAAAAAAAAACAAAAAAAAACGTGTTTAATAAATGTACATTATCACTTACATTGCCAAATATTGCTTTCAGGCAACATTTCATTGAGTTGTTAATTTGTATTCTAATTTACTGTAATATTCCCAATAAGTTAGTTAAATTGTCTCATTCATTCTCAATTGATCTTCTCCCGTAATTTGCCCATACTCATCGTGTACAGAGGGTGTGTAAGTGGATTAACATATAAACATATTGTAGCATGTTGGCAGTGAAAGAGCAGTACTAGGAGGTCTATGCCATGTTTTAGGCACCAGCAGTACTTTGAGGTTGCTTACTGCAACAAGCCACCCAGGACATGCTTAACACAGGTTGTACAGAGGCATCCCCCCCAATGCTGAAAAACGCAATAGTAAATTGTGTAACTTCTCCAGTGTTAAAACAGATACAGAAGTCCTTTGCTGTCAGTCTATGCCAGAATACCCACTTGCATACAAAGCTACACAAGTGTCCATCATCCACCCTATGGCAATACTGTTTTGTAATACTTGGATGAAGGCTATATTTGCATCCTGACTCGACCTTCGGTCTCGTAATTTATGACGTCACAGAAACCCTGGATGAAATTATTTTCCTGTAACTCACTGAAGCCCCTCTATTATTCTATATGTAATGTAAAATGTTGGCAAAATAATTGCCAGCCAGACACAGCAGATGTACCAAAAGGCTGAGAACTTCACTACAGATCAGACAGACAGTTAATGGGATGGCAATAAAACATTTGTGGTAAATCTTGTCGTGGTATTGAAATATTGGGCCCAATTCAAAAAAGCTTGTAAAGCATTTCAAATCTGTTTTGACGGATTTCAAAATATTTCTTATCTACAGAACTTTTCTATACTGCTGTTACGGAAACCAACAATAGAATGTGAATATCAGTTCTTACGTGTTTGTTTTTATTGGAGACAGAACGGTTCTGTTCTAAGGGATGCATGAAACAAAACAGTATTCTTGCCCATTTCAAAAGGACACAGTACAGTAAGCTATCTAAACAGAGTTTACATTATTAGAATAATTTATGCATTTAAAAAAAAAAAATATAACAGTATTCTTGTTGTTTGGGTGCTGTTTTTGTAGTTTACCTATAATATACGTGTATCAGTTCAAATAATGCTTTGGTCTTGTGTATTTTGACTAATTAACACATTATAATTAAATATAAATTAATATCACTCATATGTTTTAGATTTTTCCAAAATACCAAGAATTCCATTCAAATGGAAACTTGTATTCGATAATAAGAAGAGAAGGCTGTTCGACCCATCAGTGCACGCCGGGTTCCTAGTAGCTGATTGGTTTCAAAACGTTGTCAATTTGTGTCTTAAAAGATCCCCATGATTCAGCATCAACAACATGGCTAGGTAACCGATTCCATACTCTCACCACTCTCTGTGTGAAGAAGTCTCCTTCCCTCTGACCTAAATCTGTCTCCACTTAATTTGCAACTGTGTCCTCTGGTCCTGGTTTCTGCACTGTATTGGGTTGGGCAACAGTTTACCCTGATCACAGCCTTGATACGACATGACTCCACAAGGTGCCGGAAGGTGTTTTCAGGATTTTAATCTATTTATTAGTGTGAAAGGTAGAGGTTTGCGATGACAAATGAATTGTTCAAGTTCATCCCAAACATGCTCAAGTGGATTGTGATCAGGGATTGTAGTGTGTAATTCTGGCCCAGTAGGTGTGTGCATTCTCATCTTGGAAGTAGCAATCGCCAACAGGGTACAAGTGCAGCATTGTGGACATGATCCACAACGATGCTTAAGTAAACTACAACATTTGTGTGGCTTTCCAGAGTAATGTAAGAAATGCTAGGAGAACATGCCCACCACCAGGGTAATGCCAAATACAATCGGGTTGCCAGGTCTTAATAAAGTGATCATGCAGTGTATTTGTAGTCAACAGTAGTTTGAAAAGAAAATATTGTGTAAAAGTAGCTTACTGTAAGAGATGGTCATGGGATGATGTGACGGAAAGAAATCAGAAACGTAGGGTTGCGTTCTCCTCACTTCAGAAAATACGTACTTGAACGTTTGTTAATAACAGCCAGAGAACAGAGAATACAAACTTAATTTCCCAGAAGTCGTCAGGGATGAGGGAAACAGGTGAACAGATCACAAAAAGGGGATGTACGAGAGGAAGATGTGGGCCTAGGGGCTGAGAGGAAGCACAATGTCAGGAACTGGTTACAGGCAACAGGATTAAAAAAATAAATAAACAAAAAAAATAATAAAACCGAGTACTGGGATTGTTTATATGGAGTATGGTACAGGAATCATCATGTCCCTTTCCTGGAGAACGTGAATGGCTACCAAACTATTATACAGTCAAGAACGGAACCTGTTTGTCTAACTGAAGAGTGGAGTCAGTGAGTACCAGCTTTCATTATTGTGCATGGGGTTACAAAGAAAGAAAAGGTACATACCTGTGTTGGTTTGTGGAGCACTGGAGTGCATACCATGATGTGGTAAATAAACAGAGTAGCTAGGACGGTGATAAAAGTAATCTTGCCTGAGCAGAGTGCTTACACTGGGCAGCGATACTGTGAATGGGAAATAGAATTGCAGCAAAGTACCCATGTTGAGAAGTAAAACCAAGAAGTATAAAACGCTGTACAACTAGTGAGGGGGTGTTGTGTTAACCACGAACCAAAGGACTGTGTTATTAAACAGGTTGGCACAGCGGGCCTAGAAACCACGTGATACAAGACGTTTGTTTTGTTTTAGTTTCAGGCAATGTAATTCCCTTTGGACTGTGCTGATGAAAATAAAAAGAGAACACTAGAATTGTATGAAGTAACAGAAAAGACCACACGTTTGCATTTAATTTGAACTCTTTTATTTGGTGTGGCAGTATTATTCAGCAGTACACTGGGTGGACTCCTTCAGTGATGCAGTACTTTAGCTGTTCCAGGAGTGGTGCTGTTTCACCTAAAAGAGAGATTTCAAGGGAAGAGTATCAAGGCCGAGCAGAGCTCACTTGTGGGTATAAAGTAGAGAAGCACAGTCCTTTATGATACTTACCTTGTGCAACCCGGACGAGGACACCTGAGTGTCAGGAGGGAACGCTGGCTGGGAAAGTACTGTGATACCTGTTGGTGGACGAGACCTGTGAAGGAACAAGCAAAGTACAGTGGATTAGACATGGTGGGGAGTGTAGAGACACACTCCTGAAGATACCTGACTTACCTGGGTGTGGCCGTGGAATACTGCCAGGAGAGCCGAGACTGGGCCAAAAAGAAAGGTCTGCAGTATTATGTAGTAAATAACTACAGATACTGCACTATTGCGGTAGACCCACTTCAACTGCATTATTGTACCTGTGGAAGGCAAGCTTCTGCAAGGTTAGTAAGGGACAAAAATAAGTTATAGTTAGTGCCGGGATGGCCAGGTTTTCTTTTTGTTTTGTTATTTTGGATTCTGAAAGTATTATTTGATAAAATTAAACTAACCTTTTCATTGAATCTGCTGTCCGCATTCATTTTCTGGAAGACACATTTGGCTACCACATTAATTATAAAACACATTTTGTTCACACTTACTCAATCTTAACGGAACCGAGAGAACTAAAATAATAATAAATATGCAAATAATGGTGCTTATTGAAGATTACACCTATTAGTCACTGTCAACGTTTAATTTAGGCATACATCCATTATAACTGCAGACAAAGCATTCATTCCTATTTGAATTGTACAGAAAAAAAAAACACAATTATTATGAGTTGTTCAGTTTCATGTAATGTAATGCCATGATTTAAAGCAGAGAACAATTAACAATCTCCCAAGATCCATCAGTATAAATACTGCTGATAGCCTCAAAATGAAATCTTTTCAAATTGATGCTAATCTCTCATTTGTCAGTCTGTTTGTAGAACACTGTTCCACTAAGCCTATAACAAACTGAACGCATTCTTGCGTTATGTAAAAATGAAATGGACAGTCAATCAGCCCTTATAGAAAAATGTCATGAAAGCGGTATTGAAAATACAATACCACAGAACTACCAGCAATGGCAACATGATGGATTTGGATTAAATACTGCAATGGATTACTAGTACGATACTAGTGAGATGTCAAAATAGGAAAACAGTACTACTGTGGTACCATTCTACTAATGGGTCATATGTCAGTGTCTTATAGCTGCCTATGGGCTAGCACTGTAACTTTGCAGAGAACCATTGTATTGCAATTGTGCATGCCACTGAAGATCATTTGGTTAGAACCACAACTTGTATTTTAATTACTGGACCTCACCTTCGCCTTGCAAATATACACATTTTGATGGAATTTAAAGAGTAAGTAGCGGGGTTCCGAAAAATATAGCATTATACGTCCACATGTGTTGCTACAACTGTTTAAATAACGTACCTGTCATTTTTAATTTCATTGTTAACATCCTGACAACTTTTTACACTTATAACTTTAAACTCTGTTTCAAAGCTCTTTTCAAAATGGCCACTGTAGTGCACCGGGGTTTGAGGTCTGTCCTTTAAATCAGCGGTTCTCAAACTGGAGGGCGCACCCCCCTATGCTTGTATCCTGGGGGGGCGCGAGAAGGTTCAGGGTTTTTTAATTACAGTGCACATCTTTACCTAGGCTATAGCGTAATGGGCGGATACTTTATTTAGGCTTTATTGGCTATTTTGATTGGATCGCCAAAAATACTTCCACCAATCAGAGGGTTGCATAAAGTACTCGTAGCGATCCCACCCTCTGTCAGACTGGTATACAGAACAGATTAAAGAAGTGTTGGACATAATGTGTCAGATATCAAAGTGGATATGAGAATGGCAGTGATGAAGCCAATTTGCTTGAAAACATTAAAAGTAGACCGGACATTTCCATCAATGGATTTAAAAAATGTGGAATTGATGATGCGATCAGAAACCCAGAGGCAGTGTAAACTGCCTGCTAGTAGGATTGTTCTTTTTTATGTTAAGCAATTTTGTATTATTTTTTTAGAAGGGTTTAATTAAGTATAGCCAAAATTGTCAGACTTGTTGAAAGTCTGTAACAAAATGGTTAAATTATTATTGTCAATATGTTGTCGATACGACTATTAATACAGGCATCGTGCAGGTATTGCAAAGTCCAGAAACAAAACAAAACATTTTGCACTGTATAAAACTGATTTTGCCAGTGCTTACTAGTCTATTAACCAGTTTGAAATGATTTCGAAGCAAATAAAAGCATTTTCGTTTGGGCTTTATTGTTAAAAGATTTCACACGTGGCAATAGTGCCCGACAATTACTACATGGTAGTTCTGTGATTGTTCCACTGTGTTATGTTGGGAACCGTAGTTTTAAAACTGAGAAACAGCAAATGCTTATCATAAAAGTGTACTGGTTGTTAAAATTAAGGGCCATATAAGAACGATAAATACTGTAACTAATTAGAAGGCCTTCTTTGTTGTCCTCTAAGTTGCTGCAGTTACATTGTAGATGCTCTAATGAGTTACTGTAAATGAGATACTGTTTTAGCAGACATATTTAATTAAGTAAACATTTATTTAAATGTTTTTGGAATTACAAGTATAAATGCAAAACCGACGCTTTTCTTGCTGTGAAAAAAAGCCCCCAATGTATAAGTGTCAGAGTTTGTAGATGGCGCTGTGCATCTGACTGGTGCCTTTTAAGCTTGCATGTTTTTGGATGAAGTCTGCTGCCATCTGGTAATGTATGTTGTTTATCAGCTTACTATGTAGTAAGCGTTGGTCACAATCGGTAAACTGTAACTTGCAGTGTTAAGCTTGCTCTTATTACGATGGATCAGTGGCTGTTTCGTGCAAAAAAATAAATAAATAAAATAAAATAAAAAAACAGTGGGGGTGGTGGCGTCAAGAACTACAGACAAAAGGAAGGATGGCGTGGCCCAAAAAGTTTGAGAACCGCTGCTCTAGATCACTGCAGGAAGAGCAATGAATAAAAAATACCAAAAAAAACATAACAAGTGCTCTAGCTTTTCTGTTCAGTACCACATCATGGATCGTTACTGCAGTGTTACCTGTTTGAAACTGTGGTCAATGATTCTTAGGCTATCAGTGCACTAGAGCGGCCATTTTTAGAGGAGCTTTTAAACAGACTTTAAAGTTATATGTGTAAAAAGTTGTCAGGATGTTACAGGTACATTATTTAAACAGTTGTAGCAACACATGGGGATGTGAAACTATATTTTTCGGAACCCCGCCACTTACTCTTTAAGGACAAAAAGTGAAGTCATAAATTGAGTTTCTATATATGATTTTTAGTCTTCACAGTGCTGCAACGTTTATATATACTTTCTCTACATTTAAGTGTCATGGCGAGGTCCAGTAATTAATCAGTAAGTCATGGTAACCATAAATAGATTTGGATAATGTTTAAAAATGTGTATTGTACTTCTTCAACCAATACTTCTTGATTACTACTATATCTTTTCTGATTTATTTATAGAGCCAGAGTGGAGCATTTTTCCAAAATACATACAAATATGAACAGTGTTGGGCTGTGCAGGATGCATTAACCGGTTAAAATAAATACATAAATGGTAAATCATTAACAAATCTTGAATTTTCATATATCGTTATTGGTTTATATATACAGTAGTTGTAGGTTTAAATGTGGATTTTAATTTAATCAATCAATCAATCTTTATTTTATATAGCACCTTTCATAGTGGACCACCATCACAAAGTGCTTTACAAGATGCAGTAACAACAAGAAAATCCATAATACTTTAAAAACAATGCATACTACATGAAATACAATAACAAAACAATGCATAAAACATTAAATGCAGTGAAAAATGCATAATACATGATATAGTAGCATAATACATGAAATAGTAGCAACAACACAGCAGCTAATAGCAGATATCAGGCTTAAAGAGCATGGGAAGCAAGAGAGGACAAGTGAGTCTTGAGAGTTGATTTAAAGCGAGCGACGATGGGAGCATCACGCACCAAAGCCGGGAGAGAGTTCCAAAGAGTCGGAGACATGAAGCTAAACGAGCGTTCTCCAAGTGTGGTGCACTTTTGCTTGGGGATAACAAGCAGGCCAGAGTATGAGGACCTCAGCTTGCGTGCAGGTACACAGCGGGTCAGCAGGTTGAGGAGGTACTCAGGACCTGTGTGATGAAGGGCATTGTAGGTGAGCAGGAGAGTTTTGAAAGTAATCCTGAACTTTACAGGTAGCAGTGCAGCTGGGCAAGACGGGGGGTGATGTGTTCATGTTTTTTACATCTGGTAAGGATCCTGGCAGCGGCATTCTGAACTAGCTGCAGTCAATTTATGGTGCGTGCCTCCCCAAAAGGGATCCACATTCTAGAAGTCCAGGGGATACAATACACACTTCTCTTTTCACTTGTTATTTCATCAGAACTAAGAAGAAGCTGTCTCTGATTAGAGAAATCAAGACTGTTCTCTAAATAAAAAGCTAATTAATAACACAATGTACATCATTACATATAACATTCGCTGCTGTCTCTATAAAAAAAAACCCTTGGGTTGTTTGACATTGCTGGGAAGCAATTTGACAACCAGCCCCCAGGCAAGGCCACAAGCAAAGCAGAGGAGGCACTCAGATGCACGCCGGAGGCAGCATTGGAGGTAGTTTTAGCCTAAACTGGTCTTACATCTGTGTGCAATGTGATGTTTTAACTGTGAATGTGCAGTATCAAATAGATCACTGTGCAATGAGTTATATGAAATGGATTTTCACTAACCCTTATAAAAATTTACCAAGGTAAATCTTCACATGACTTTTGCAGTTTTCCCACAAGAAAATATAATGTAAAACTACTTCCTGTATAATAAAAAAATAGAAAAGCACAACGAAAAAAATAAATAAATAAATAAAAGGAAAAGGAAAGATGAGTGGCCAGTCGCATAACAATGAATTATTCTGAGCCTGAAGGCGCGGACATCAGATTCTGAGGGGGTCCTGTCCATCAGCTTGAAAAATTACCAACTATAACCAGTGACCTTTTCATTGCTCATAATGATCCATTCAGTTTCTTTAATTACCTTGGTAATGAAACATCGACAGTCTTATCTGTATAATTTACATGTTGGACTGGTTGTCGGCAGGCAGGTAACAGTGCAATAAAGCAGCGATTGTTAGAGTCGTAAGATCTTTTTTTTTTTACTGATGAATTATTACATCCCTTTTCTTATTTATTAAGATATACTGTACTGTATTTAACATGCAACTCAGCTCACTATCAGAGACATAAGGAAGAAGGCAGAGGGATGAAGTAATACACTATTTTCTACCAGTTCTGAATCCAATCAAGCGCTGTACCATAAGTTAAGGTTTGCAGGTTTTACTTCCAGGTAATCTGTTACACTTCCTACTGTAGGTCATTTCACCCAAGCAGTATCTTCGGGGTGAAAACATATCAGTAAAGCATGACAGTCATTGAGGCTGTGTGGTCCAGTGGTTAAAGAATCAGGCTTGTAACCCAGGAGGTTCCCGGTTCAAATCCCACCTCAGGTCCTCGGTTCAAATCCCACCTCAGCCATTAACTCATTGTGTGACCCTGAGCAAGTCACTGAACCTCCTTGTGCTCCTTCTTTCGGGTGAGACGTAATTGTAATTGACTCTGCAACTGATGCATAGTTCACACACCCTAGTTTCTGTAAGTCGCCTTGGATAAAGGCGTCTGCTAAATAAACAAATAATAGGGGAAGCAGATGGTTGCTTAACAGCTAAAAAGAAGACATTGAAGTCTTGCGTACTCAAACTTGGAAGTGCGGCAGACTTACAAGCATATTGAAGCTGAGTGTACAGTTAGTGCTCACTTAAGGTTGCTTTTATAATATGAGCAACCATTTATTTGACACACTTAACGTTCAAGTGAGGTTTCTGATTATGACCAAAAGAGAGTTTTATTCAACCTAGTAATGTATTGAATATAGGTTTTCTTTACAACAGTACACATGAAACCTATACACGTGCACAATAGGCAAGATAAATGGAATGCTTTCATTAGCTTTAAGTGTTTTGAGAAAGTATACATAAGTGGGCACTAACACTGAAGTGTGGTTTATGAATATGATACAGAGTCAAGTAGACAAATGAAGATAAAGTATAATAAAGTACTGCAAACCAGGAACTCCTGGTGGCTATGTTGGTAATAAAAAATAAAAAAAGTGAAAAAACATAGCAAGAGAAACTAGGTCTCATCATTATTTATAATTAGGCACATTTTCATGAAAATCCTCCTTTAATGTTGCTTCTTCAACAACACTTTCTGACTGTACTTTTCTCCTAATGTGTCAGGTATATGAAAGTGTTGTACACAAATTATTCTGCCTTTTATTGCAACTGTGGTACCATTCAGTGGAGTGAAAATTGTAAAGGGGTACTTGAGCTGAAACCTCCAGACAGAAGGGGTGCAGTTTTAGAAAAAGGTTGACAACCCTGACTAAACAGTGATGGATCTAAATACCACCGCAATTAGCATTACATTAATCCAGTCATGGGTTTAGCTAGGGGTAATTTATTGAACCAGTTATTAAAATTACTACATACAATACTAATGTAATTAAATGAAGTCTGTATGGAAATGGACAAATAGAAATGAGACAACAATTTCAGGAAAAAACCTATAGGTCACACCGGTGTATAAGTCGCTCCCCCCTGCTTAGGACCCCCCAAAAATACCTAGAAAATAGACTTATAAAAATGTTTTTACAGTAAATACTATGTTAATAACAGTAATTAGAGATAATGTAAAGTGTTGCCAAACAGGTTTATAAATTGTAGTGTACAGATCTGCCACTGTTTAAATCAATTAAAATAGACCCCACAGTCTACTCTATATTACTACTTTATACACATTAGGTTGGAGTCACTACAGTAACTATTATATTCATACATCTCTTTGCATTTAGAGTTTATCTATGAAAAGGTTGGAGTTCCACTGCCAAATGTTAGGCTTAGTAGTGCCATTTTTTATGCTAAAAGAACTCCATTTTTAGGCATATTCATGCTAAATTCAGAAATCTTACTCTTCAAAAAGCACAGGCAAGAAGTGATTGCAGTTGCCCTCCTACAATGTTTTCCCCCCAAGGCCAGAACAGTAAGCTTGTGCTGAACTAGCTAGAAAGTCACAATAGCTAACCCACACACAAGGTGCTGGGAGCTCTACCCGCACTATCTCACAGCGTGAGTCCAATACTTAAAATGCTGCTCTCCATGGTGAACTTATCAGAGTGCATCATTTTTTGACATTTTATCTACACACTAATAGAAGCAAAATACACAAAAACCCTCCTAACACTATACCTATACTCCTGGGTCAATGGAGCCTGCTTGATTTATTGTTGTGTTTATAATTATAAAGTGGCTGATGTGACGTCATTGAAGTTTTTTTTTTTTCAGTGTACTTTATTAAATTATTACTGTGTCATGGGTTTGGGCTAGATGCTGTGCAGTTCCTGGGTCTACTGGCTATGTTTCAGCATGCTATTTCCAGTATTTTGAAAGAATGCTTACTAGTGATTTTATTTCTGATAAGATGACCTATTTTCTTCTCCAGAAGTTTGTTGAAAATGTGTGTGTGTTTGTTACAGGTGTAATACAAAGGATATTAATATATATATATATATATATATATATATATATATATATATATATATATATATATATATATATATATATACACATATATATATATATATATATTTGTGACAAGCTCAAAATGTCAATTCATTGAAAAATAATAATTTGTTGTCAACTGCTCTTTTTTTTAAAACTAGGCAACTTGGCTTTAATTTTGGTTGAACAGGAAAAACAGCATGACTTTGAGCAACCTACAGAACATACGATACAAAATAGTATGTGGCAATAGAGACGTCCATTTCTCATTTAAATGAAACCCTATGGCGCTTCCTTCCTGCAGTAAATATGTCATTTTTAATCATCCCCTGTAGTCAAAATT
The DNA here is from genome assembly GCF_902713425.1 of Acipenser ruthenus. Classification (NCBI taxonomy): domain Eukaryota; kingdom Metazoa; phylum Chordata; class Actinopteri; order Acipenseriformes; family Acipenseridae; genus Acipenser; species Acipenser ruthenus. The sequence continues at coordinate 7,219,491 of NC_081225.1, read as the reverse complement.
CCCATCGTGGGGACATCATTCTCTTGAATTCAGCCTGTCCCTAAACAGAACTCCACTTTTTTCTTAGTAGTCATAGTTTCCAATACTAACGCGTCTGTGAAACCAAGAAAACTTTTACCAGACCATGCAAGGAGAAAGAGTAGCACATTACATTAAGTGACTCTAATTAATGTGTATTTACATAGTAGTTACTTAGTAAATCCATGTGTACTTACACATAATTGCAATGTTATTATGCATAGTTACAATTTACTTAATGTGTACTTTTTGCACAATATATGTAAGTACACAATTTTATCAGAAAAGGGTTAGGCGGATTAGGGTTAGGGTTATATTGTGCAAAAAGATGTTCACATGGGAGACAGTCAGCATGGTTTTAGGAAAGGGAGATCGTGTCTAACTAACCTGCTTGACTTTTTTGACGATGCAACATCGACAATGGATAACTGCAAAGCATACAACATGGTTTATTTAGATTTCCAGAAAGCTTTTGACAAAGTCCTGCATAAAAGATTAATTCTCAAAACTGAATGCAGTAGGGATTCAAGGAAATGCATGCACATGGATTAGGGAGTGATTAACATGCAGAAAACAGAAAGTGAGGAGAAACCTCATAATGGAGCGAGGTAACCAGTGGTGTGCCACAGGGATCAGTATTAGGTCCTCTGCTCTTCCTACTCTACATTAATGGCTTAGATTCTGGTATAGTAAGCAAACTTGTTAAATTTGCAGATGACACAAAAATAGGAGGAGTGGCAAACACTGTTGCTGCAACAAAGGTCATTCAAAATGATCTAGACAGCATTCAGAACTGGGCAGACACATGGCAAACAGCATTTAATAGAGAAAAGTGTAAGGTACTGCACGCAGGCAATAAAAATGTGCATTATAAATATCATATCGGAGATACTGAAATTGAAGAAGGAATCTATGAAAAAGACCTAGGAGTTTATGTTGAGTCAGAAATGTCTTCATCTAGACAATGTGGGGAAGCTATAAAAAAAGGCCAATAAGATGCTCGCATATATAGTGAAAAGTGTTGAATTTAAATCAAGGAAAGTAATGTTAAAACTTTACAATGCATTAGTAAGACCTCATCTAGAATATTATGTTCAGTTCTGGTCACCTCGCTACAAAAAGGATATTGGTGCTCTAGAAAGAGTGCAAAGAACAGCGACCAGAATTATTCCGGATTTAAAAGGCATGTCATATGCAGACAGGCTTAATGAATTTAATCTATTCAGTCTTGAACAAAGAAGACTACGCGGTGATCTGATTCAAGCATTCAAAATTCTAAAAGGTAATGACAATGTTGACCCAAGGGACTTTTTCAACCTGAAAAATCAACAAGGAGATTAGATAAAGGGGCATTCAGAACAGAAAATAGGAGGCACTTTTTTACACAGAGAATTGTGAGGGTCTGGAACCAACTCCCCAGTAATGTTGTTGAAGCTGACACCCTGGGATCCTTCAAGAAGCTGCTTGATGAGATTCTGGGATCAATAAGCTACTAACAACCAAACGAGCAAGATGGGCCGAATGGCCTCCTGTCGTTTGTAAAATTTCTTATGTTCTTATGTATTTATTAAGTAACTACTATGTAAATGCACAGTAATTAGAGACGCTTAATGTAAAGTGTTACTGGAGAAAGTTGTGTCTTTTTTATTTCAATTTCGTAGTTGCCAGTTGTTTTTATCTTTCTCCCCAATCTGGAATAGCCAATTATTTTTAGGCGCAGCTCACCGCTACCACCCCCGCTCGACTCCAAAGAGTGTGCCGTCAGCCGACCGCTTCTTTTACATACTGCAGGCCCACCATGCAGCCACCTGGGCAGCTTACAGGCAAGTCCGCAGGCGCCCGGCCAGACCACAGGGGTCGCTGGTGCGCAGTGAGCCAAGGATACCCTCGGTGAGCCGTGGACACTCCCGTCCACAGTCGGCAGTGGAACAGCCTGGACTCAAACCGGCGACGTCCAGGCTATAGGGCGCATCCTGCACTCCACGCGGAGCGCCTTTACTGGATGTGCCACTCGGGAGCCACCAAAAGTTGTGTCTTTTATTATGTGATTAACGTAATACCAGGGTAACGCAATTTAAATGACCAGATATTTATCAGGACAGAAGCCAGTTCTACCCATGCCTTCAACCAAATACTATCAATAGCAAAGACCTGGACCCCACCAGGAAACCCATCACGTACAGTAGTCTCCACGTAGAGGTGAAACTGATTTTTCCCATTGTAAATGCTCCGCCTGAAGGAACAGGAACTTTGCTTAAAAGAACGCCTTTTTGGCACTGCTAGCGATTCGTTCACAACTGATACAGTACTGTTTTGTAACCTGATAACTCATCATCATCAAACTTAAATTCAAATGGTTTATTCAGTCTTTTGAGAGTGTCTTGAGGCAAACTGATTGGTTTCTGAAATCTTTCCAGATCCATCGTCGTATCATTGCCTTGTTTTGTATTCTAATTTCCATGAGTGCACCTCATCACTACAAAATGGCATGTGAACAAACTGTGAACTGTGCCGCTGTTTCTCTTGCTACAAAAAGTTGGAAATTGTTCGAGCTCCTGAAAGAAAACTGAATCAGACACAAGTCGCAAAGCAATTTGGTGTTTTCTGTTCTAGTGAGTTGCTTCACCATTCTGTTAAATAATTGTGTGCATGTCTTGAATATTACTCCCGTATAGGTATTCCTAATTAATCTAGAGCTGCTGCTGCATTTTTATCAAGTGTAGGGGTGATGTTACTTTATTATTATAGTTTATTAACATACACTTGCCTATTGCTTTTCTCTTATTCTGTTCACTGTTCATGATATGATAATGCATGTGCGTCATGACAAATAATATTTATTTATTTATTGATTCATATTGTGTCTGTTGGTCAACTCCGTCTTAATGAACACTTTGGCTCAGAAAACACTTTGCTTGCCTCTCGAGGGATGTTCTCTTAGTCAGAGACGACTGTACTGCTGTTGCTCTGCGCAAGTCTATCGATTTGTCAGGAAAATGTAAATGTTGTTTAAACAGATGACTGCTGATTAAAAATGTTTTAATTTGCACAATGAAAAACAAAGGGTTGATTACCTATTTGATTTGGAAATGGAAAACAGATATAACATCATACTCTGAAGGAGTTTTTAATTATAATTTATTTGTGCAATGAATTTAAATGGAATAACCTGAATGATTTTTTTATATTTCTTTCTTTTATTAAGTTGAATTAATTAGGCACTGCTATATGCCAAATAAAAGAAAATGCTTTTTCCAGAAAATCCATTCACCCATGTTAGTATTACAGGCAAGTTAACACCGGGATAAAAGAAAATGTACTTCAATTGAGCCTCAAACAATGATTCCCCTTTTTATGCATAAAGAGTAGCAAGCAATGAAAAAGATCTTTGATGAAAACAGCATTGATACGACTTGTGTTTGATATGATCAGCAACCTATAGTACATAGGATACAGTACATACATTTTTTTTTGCAAGAAACGTGTAAGTGCACAATTGTATCAGAAAGGGGTTAGGGTAAAATTTAGGGTTAGGGTTCGTATCATGCAAACAAAATTGCATATTAAGTACATTGTAACTATGCATAATAACATTGTAATTATGTGTAAGTACACAAGCATTTACTAAGTAACTACTATGTAAATACACAGTAATTAGAGACAATGTAAAGTGTTACCAATGTCAGCAAGAACATGTAATGAACATGTAGGAGAAGGTCCATCCCACTATAGAGCCAGGTCCTGGAGGGCATATATGACCCCTCTTAAAGGGGCCACATCCTGCTACCACAGGATCATAACAAACATGTGTCGAGTTTGTAGGTGATTTTACAAGGAAAATAACTAATTGAGTTATAAGACTCAGTTACAAGAGCAGCAGCATAAACATAAATTACATTTAGTTAAAATGTATATATTAGAAATATAAATGTAGGTTTATTCTCTCAATTAAATTGTGGGTCATGGCATACAATTGATATGCTGATTGCTGCACAATTTGTCCTACCTAAAGTGTGCATTGGTGGTTCTTCAACTGGGTGAACATCTCAAACATAACAATTTTTTTTAACAGTCTCAATCTGGATTTAGATATTAACAACCTTTTGTTACAGACAGACTCTGGTAAATTGTCTCTTCTTGACTGCCTGGTCTCACTGCTGCTTTTGATACTGTACACCAAGTGAGATTGATTCCAACGTTGGTCTCTTCAGCACAATGCTTGACTGGTTTAAATCTCACCTTTCCTCTAGGTGTCTATTCTTCAGGTTCTCTGCCAGTGGCCTCTGGGGGTCCTCAGGATTCGGTCCTAGCACCCATTCTTTTGTTCCCCCTTGAACACGTAATCTTCTTTTTCACTGTCCTTTGATGACAATGAACTTGAACTTAAATCTGCAGCAAGGAATCTTAGAGTTATCTTTGATCCTGAGCTCTCTTTTGACTCTCACATCCGTGTGATTACAAAAAAACTCTGAGCTTTCTAGAATTCGTCCCATGTTCTCTCAAAAAGGTGCAGAGATCATGATTCACACTTTTGATTGATTATTGTAATTCTGTCTTTATAGGCCCTCCTGATTCTACCATTTCATGACTTCAGCTTCTCCAAAACTCACCTCTTAACACGAACTAAACATAAAGCCTTTTTCCATCCAATGTGAATAAGAAAATATATGTGACAAACGCTATGGAAAACGGTTTAAGTTGATTTTTAAGAAGTTTTTATTCACATGACAAGCTCACTTGCTAGATGTGGTTTTATTTTTTAGCACCCTTCTTCACCATTCCAGTGATGTCACATTGTTTAATGTGCATGCTCTGATTGAAAGAAAATGTCCAAAATGTTGCATCTGCCATAGATAGAGGAGGGGAAATTTAAAGTTGAATAACCTTATTTCAAATGTAGTCGAATACACCCCAAAAACTACACCACCCCTTGTTTATGCAGAGGTAGGGGATCTCTAAGTCGTGACCAAGATATGGGTTCCCTCACACAAGCCCCTTCAATTAAATGAAAGGCAATTGCCCAAGTGCAGTTTAAAATTGCCTTTACAGAGCAGTTTTATATGAATTATAAAGAAGTAAATATCACGTTTCTATGGTTTATCAGGTGAGGTTGAAGTTAAAAAAGTATTTACGATCTGTAGAGAAGTTAAAAACGATACAAAGACAACCACACCACGAAGACCATGGAAACGGACAGACACAGGAAATGTGATAACTACACAAAGATAAATTTAAAATATAAAACGTGAAGAGAAAAAGAAACAAATAAATATAAAACCACAAAAGCACCAATTGCAAAATAAACAGATGCAAACAATACAAGTGCAAACAAATCCCCAAATAAAATCAAACGGAATAACTAATTCCTGCGTCTACACAGTCTTTGTCGTCAAGTTACAGTGCAAAAGGCACGTTCAATAATTAATAACGTTAACCAAAACAAAAACAGTAGTAATCTTCCAAACAGAAGTGTTCTTTGCAGTGGTGGGTTTTCCCTTTGGGGATCCTTTTGCGTGACTCGCTGTCAAATACGCTACTCCAAAACTTATATTTTATGTGAGTTGGCAGAAAGCGCTGCGACACATGCAAATTGGGTATGACATCACGAAACGTCACAGGGAATTCCCTTTGACTCACTAGAATTTGCAATGGATGGAAAACCATTTTTTCGCCCTTATGTCGCTACTATTTTTGTAGCAATTTTACAGAGTAACTTATAAACTCGCTCGATAAATGGATACAAAGGAAGCTTAAGATAGCACATTAGCCCTGTCTTGGCATCCCTACACTGGCTGCCTGTTAAGCAGGGAGATGTTACATACGTGGGTCGTCACTGAATAATTCTGAATCAGACACAGAGCAGTGTTTGTTGACACGCCACAGAAGCGCTCAGATTTAATAACAACACCGGCCCGACTCTAGGGTACCAACAATGGTAATTCTAGCGGCAGATTTAATAAAGAAAACAAAAGAAAACAGCTAAAAATAAAAGTTTGTCACATAAGTGGTGAGCGCTATTCCCACGAAAAGGAACGTCCTGCTCCAGGAACTTACTACACTACGCAAACCCTCTCTATACTGTTTGGAAAACATCCCCTAAACTGACCTACTTCTGCACTCCCGGAGTCCCGGCATCCTCACGGCGACTCCGACCTCTTCAAACACCCTTTTCAAATGGCCTTGGCTGGGCAAAGCCTCCACGAGTACCGTCTTGGAGTGGAAGGCTTTTGTGTAGTAGTTCTCTCCATGGAGCGGATGCTCTCCTCCTTGATGGCAACACAGCAAGCTTTCGCTCAGCGCCCGTCTGTATGGCTATGGCTGCGCAGTAGCCTCGAGCTGAGGTGCAGACACCTTTTGAGCTGTGCGCAGCCTGCCCAGGCAAACCTCCAGCCAATCCGGACTTCCCAATCAGCTCAGTGCTGGGCGAGCCTAACTGCTCAATTGGTTGCTTAGCAACTCGTCTCCTGTTCCACATCCAAGCTGCACACATCCGTGCAAGAACAAGCGACAGGACTCTCCGTGTCACGCTCTGTTATAAAAGGACCTATTTAAAAACCAATTGTATTGTATTTCATTGTATTATATTGTATTGTATTGGCACTGGTGCTGCTGCGGATTAGGGGGGCAAAACTGGCAGGGACTGTTTCTACAGCAGTCCCTAATGGCCAGGTGTCTGGTGAGCTCAGACAGACACCTGCAGGGCTGGCCTTTGTCCTCCAGAGGCAGGTAGCTCACTGACACCCGCCCTCGAGTTCCTGGCTTGTCAGGGGATCAGAGGACAACTCTTTAATTCTCCTGTCTTGGGAATTGTTGCTGTGAGGCTGTTGATGGGAACAAAACGATCAGAAATCAGAAAATCGCCTCACAATTTTAAAAATATTATTTATATATTATATAATGTATACTGAATGTACTATTGGATTTTGGCTGATGAAATAATACTTTTTCTATGAGGCCTAAAACAGGGGGCACGTAAAATCAAGCAAGTTTATTTGTATTTTTTAATCAATGCACTTTTTATGTTCTAATATTATTATGCGGAACAGTGGTTATAAAAAGGCACTGCTTTGATTTCATATAAACCAGAAAGCATTTTATGTAGGAGTGCTGAGTCAGATAGCTGAGTTTTATGAGACGGGTTACCTTAGAAAGACCTTTGAAATTGTTTTCTTAAACTCCATTGTTTCTTTTTCCTACTGTAGCTGTTTGAAAGTTTAGTTAGAAGAGTGCCAAAACGATTTTATGAATTTCCATCACACAGAGTATACGAATCTAAGTAAAATGTCATGCCTTTGTTTGTCCATACAGAACATAACATTTCTGTAAGAAAACAAGGCCTACTGTTTCCTTAATATCTATTGAGACCCTGATAGTAGACACACCAGGCACAACAAACAATTCCAGTAATCAGGTTTTATTATTAACATACAGGTTAAATTATACAGAGCAATTCACTACTACTAGAGTATATGAACAAGCCCTAATACAGAGTAAAAGATATTAGGCTATACTTCCCATTTGCAGTTAGCTCCGGACAGTTGATGATGTCGGCTCCTCTCTTGCCTTTTCCAACTGTGCTGAGTTTAACAGTGTAACAATACCTATGATTTCCATTACACGAGAGTAGATGTTAAAACTTCATGCTCATTTGAACTTGGCTCTCGCCAAGATAAGCACCAACTAAGACATAGCTTTACAGTAATCCTGTCTCCAGCATCCTGTTTACCTTTGAAAACACAAAGCTGGATACCGCCGACAAGCGTAGCTAACCCTTGCCAGCCCTGATGGGGTCTCTTTCCTCCTGTCCGCTGTCTCTCCAGGCTGTCACGAGGTCTTTCCCTTGTTGCCAGCTGCACTATTCACAGCAGTCACTGGACGTATCCAGATCTTCATGATTTCCATTACATGAGAGTAGATGTTAAAACTTCATGCTAATTTGAACTTGGCTCTCGCCAAGATAAGTACCAACTAAGATGTAGCTTTACATTAAACTAATGTCATCCATCTGTGTTTCCATCCATTTGTGTTTCTTTATATATGATGATGTAGATATCCTTCTGCCTGGTTTTGATGGCTAAAGTGTAATGCTGGCTCCAGGGATCAGCTTATTTTTACATCCCCAGCGTATCAGCACACACAATGGCTGCGATGCTGGCTCCAGGGATCAACCACAGTGCGGTCTCCCCAGCATGTCAGCATGACAACTGTCTGGATTGAGCTAAGTAGGGTACATATCTGGGGTCTTCAAGTGGGCACCTTCCATCCTCTGTGTTTTGTCGACTAGCCCACGACACCCAGCCCCCACCCTCTACTTGCCAGAACTCCCACATTCCCCATTCCTCTCCTTATCTGTCTTTTCTCCAACACAGACCACGAATATGTCTCTGGCTATCTTGACTTGGCAGGCAGTCATTAACTCCTCACTTAACAAAGAACAGTCACCTCTCTACTTGGTTCTCAGACATTACATGTAAAGAAAAAGTTTCTCAGCAAGAAAGAGTTAGTCAATTAAATGATTATTAAAAGTATATTAAAATACTAAAACGGTTAAAAGTACTAGATGTTACATGTCCTATATTAACCTATAAGATTGTAAAAGGACAGTATCTTGAATTTAGCAGGATGTCTTTTTTCAGTATTTTCAGACTCTGACACAGTAAATAACTTCAGTTCTTAGTATACAATATTTAGTTGCACTTTTAATACATTCAGTAAAACTAGTAAAAATAGATTTTAAAAGCTATGTTATTCACAAGTGAGGAATGAGGAAAATCGAGGGTTGTTTACGGCCATCCTTAAGAGTGAAATAACCACAGCACTGCATGAACATTCATGTATTCTGTTTATATAATAAGTACAACATATGGAATGGAAAGTATGCTAAAACCTAAATTTAACAGCTGAATTCAGAGAATTACCTTCCTTAGATCAAGCTTTGCTTCTGCTTAGGAAAGCAGTGGAATTTGGAATGATGCGATTCTCCTGGTCATTCTTTCTTTTATTTTTGATGCTAGATCTCAGAACAACTCTTGTATAAACTTTGATATTTGTGCATGTGGACAGCTTCAGGATACAAATTATTTATTAGAAATTGCAATGTCAAGTACTAAAAGAAAGAAAGAAAAACTTTTACCATGACTTTTACCACTTTGGGTTAGTGCAAGGACTTTTATTCTAGACAGCTCTTAGACAATGTCATTTTTCAGACACCTTTCGCAGTTAATCAATCAAAAGTTCTGAGCTTTCTATAGTGATAAAGCATACCAATCTGCAAGTCTCTGACTTTGAGGTTATCAAAGAAGGGCACAGATGTCATTAATTTCTCTAAATTGTGACGGTGGCACAAGTGGGATTAGTTTCATCATTAAAAAGTCCAACCTTGCTGTTAACCAAACTTGGGACCCCTTGCCAGCTTGACCTATAAAAAATCAATAAGCACATTAAAGAGTAAGTGGCTTCAGCTGTCGCTCCATTTGTACTGGGTTTTGCTGCTCCAATGTTAAGTTATTGTCATTTTCTATAAATCTGCCTTTACCTTCTTTGAACTTGCTTTGAGCTTGTCTTGAGAAAGTGACAGGACTGAAAATTCTTCCTTATTCCATTCAAACCATGTGACAATGTGACCTTTCAACTCCCCCAGGCCTAGTAGATATGGTTTATTTTTTCTATGTATACATAACTACTAACTGCCTAAAATATTAGTATTTGAATTCATTTATTGGTATTTAATACTAATTTAAGATCGGAGACAGGCCTTTCCAATGTAAACATAAGTTTTTTTAAGAACCACGTGGCAACAGTTTGTAAGGTGAAGGGGTGACTGTGACATCACAACTGTGAACCCATTGCAATAATATAATGTCAAACTTAAAAACACTGGAGATTCTCAAGTACTGATTGATTAATTTATTTTATGCAAAGTTTGTAGCAAAGATTCTACAGCAGTGTGGAGTAGTGGTTAGGGCTTTGGACTCTTGACCGGAGGGTTGTGGGTTCAATCCCAGGTGGAGGACACTGCTGCTGTACCCTTGAGCAAGGTACTTTACCTAGATTGCTCCAGTAAAAAAACAACTATATAAATGGGTAATTGTATGTAAAAATAATGTGATTATCTTGTAACAATTGTAAGTCGCCCTGGATAAGGACGTCTGCTAAGAAATAAATAATAATAATTCTAATCAGTGAAAATGGATGCGTATTGCTTCTACAAAGCCACAGTTGAGATATTATGTTATTTATTAAATAAACCATCTGTGGTGCCTGCTACAACTGAAGAAAATAATCAAAGACAGATTATGTCAAGAAAATTTTTATTGAGAGTGAAATGGTTCTGACTAGCACAGTATCCCTGATATATGTCTGGTATCTTTTTGCCAAATTCTCTGTGATAAAAGAACCACACTGAATAATAATAATAATAATAATAATAATAATAATAATAATAATAATATTCATGCATTTGATTTTTGTGAGACTGTAAAATACCATTTATTTAACAAACACTGCACCATTTCTTATTTGTCCAAGTTTTTGTGTCCTGACCTAAACTTAGGATGATGGACTGCTCAGGTAAAAAAAAGAAAATAGCTTCAAATGTTTGCATTTCATTAACTTCTTATGTTATTTACCATCGTTCTGAGTGCTGGTGCTCGAATATTTAGTTTTTTTTTTTTATTAGATCCAGTACAGTGTTTTGAACTGTTTTGAAATAAAGAGAACCCTATGGAAGTCGCCTCTAACTTCTCTTCCACTTCTTTAATCCGGTAAGTGGATTTCAACCTGTAGCGTCCTGAATCTGTTTTGTTGTTTTCCGAAAGTGGAGCTCCAGCAATTTTTACTGCAGTTTATTTGAATTATTTCATTATCCAATCTCATTTACTGTCCAGTACGCATTGTACTTGACAGATTGGCTGCCAATAATTGACAGAATCAAATTGTTCGGTATTTAAACATGACTCCACTGATGTACACAACTTGTAAAACTGACGGATTTCCATCACCCCATGATGCTATAGATGACAATGGAAAGCTACAAACATGAAAACACACGATTTCCGAAAAGACGTCACAAATCTTGACATGTGTTACTCAATTAGAAGCAATCAAAAGGTGACACTCAGAAGTCGTAATGAGTAGATTTAAGCTACATAAGCAACTTCAGAACAAGCTGCCGTGAGAAGACGTCTGCGCGCAACGTGAGAAGGCATCTCTTGGAAAATGGTCTGGTGTCAGCGAGGCCTAGTAAGAAGCCCCATCTGAGCAAGAAAAACATCAGCGATCGCCTCAACTTTTGTAGCACATACAAAGACTGGACCAAAGATGACTGGGCGAAAGTAATTTTCTCTGATGAGTCCCCATTCAGCTGTTTTGGAAAACGAGGTAGATTAAGAGTTTGAAGGCGCAAAGGAGAAAGATACAAACCAGAGTGTACCGTCCCAAAGACGAAGCATCTGGAAACTGTCCATATCTGGGGATTCTTTTCTGCCAAAGGCGCAGGATATCTATACGTTTTACCCAAGGGGACAGCCACAAACAAGGATTGGTACCTGAAAACACTCCAAGACCACCTCTTTCCTATGGTTCAGAACCATTTTCCTAATGGTGATGTCTACTTCCAAGATGACAGAGCCCCTAGTCATCGTGGCAAACAAGTGAAGAAATGGTTTGAAGACAACAGAAGCATGCTATTAAAATGTGGCCTGGAAATTCTTCAGATCTCAGTCCTGTTGAGAATGTTTGGGGTTTGATAGGACAGGAAATCAAGAAAAGTCAACCATGCAACCTGAATGAACTGGAAAGGCAGCATGGAGGAATCTATAGGATAACTGGACCCTTCAGCGTCTCATTGAGTCCAAGAGAGGATTAGGGAGGTTAAAACACAATGGAATATACTGTAAATACTATTATGTTTTCCGGCAAACTTTTGTGATGTCATTTTATACTTTCTTTGATTATATGATGTTGAATAAAATATCTAAATTATGTTCAGAATGGAGAATTGCAAGAGAAATTCCATCAACTTTATTAAGTTGCTGTGATTTTCAATAGAGTTCAAAGCACTTCCCCAGTTCATCAGAAAGAATCAATACAACTCGGCAACAACAACTGCTGCTCAGATTTGCCAAAATCATAAAACTGTAAGGAAAAGTTAAAAAAAAAAAGAAGAATTGTCAGAATGTCATTTGAAGCTACATTTCCAAGTTTCTGGTACATTTGGGTAAAAAAAAAAAATCCAGCATTTAAAGAATTAGAAAGGGATGCTTCAACAGTTAGATAAAGCCTACATCATTGCCTGTTTAGACATACAGGGTTATTCACATTATTCAGTACTTCCAAATGATAATGCTTTTATAAATGTCAAGCATATATATTTTTTTTCCTTTGGTTTGCCTAGTATGGGTGTCTGTGGAAATGAAATCCTGGGTCCATGCCAGAGGAAGATAAAGGAATCCCAGCGTGGCTCTCGCCCTGCGGATTGCTTTGAAAATGTCATTCATTTAATATCTGTTGTTAATACAGTGTGTCTGGTTATTGCAGAAAGGAAACATGCAGTTTTGATCTGCTAAATTGCCACCTCAAAGCACAGGCCTGTAATAATGAGGACCCCAGCTGTAAGGCACATTTTATTAAGAGGGAATTTTATTAAGCTCCTAGCACTAGATCCCGTCGAATACAATACTTTCTATTTTTAACCAGAAGTAAGGTTTTCTCTTTCTAATACTCATGCTGAGCTTTGCTGGTGAGCAAACCTAATGTACCTTAAATTAATATTTCTAGCTTTACTCAAAATGTACTGCTGCACTTACTTAGTAAGTATCATGCTGTCTGAATAACTTCTTTAGTTTACAAATCCTTTGAAAATATGCAAGTTTATTTTTTTAAATAAGTTTGTTTTCTTGTGTAATGTTGAAATGCACTTGCTATTATTTTGGCCAGGTTACAACATTTGCAATATTGAGTAGAGCACAAGATATATACATATACATATTATTATTATTATTATTATTATTATTATTATTATTATTATTATTATTATTATTATTATTTAAACTAAACAGGTGTACAATATTGATGTTTGTATTTTATAAGTATTATTTTATTATTCTCAATTCAGCTAAATAATTTGAGCTATGATTTGTACTGTGCAACGAATGTCACTGCAGCTTTGATTAGAAGACCCGCAAGCACTGTCACGTTGCTGCCAAGCAGGTTTAGGTTGTGTCTTTGTACTACTGTAGTTAGAGTGGAAAGAACAGACTTACCACAGGTTAATAGCAGCATATATCTTTTAACTCTGTATAGTAAAACTGCAAAACCTGTGACTCAGTGTCACAAAGACGGCCAGAGTGGGTGGCGTCAGACCAGAAGCAGGAAGGAATACACAGAGACGGTGATGGTGATGAGAAATGCTGAGTGCAATGGCTGCACTCAGCGTTTAATGACAAAATAAAAGGTTTAAACAGAAAACACGGGACACGGCACTACACGCCAAAATAAAAAGACAAACAAAACGGACTACACAGACAAACAAACACGGTGAGCAGATACTCTAACTATTATTATTATTATTATTACTATTCTCTTTACCTCCGTCTCCAATCCCATTCTCCACTCACCGAACACCTAACCCTGAGTGCAAGAAACGTGCGTCTATTTATACTGTTTGTGCTGGGATTCAATTACTAATTAATTATTCACTTGAATCCCAGCACGTGAATTCATTACGTGCAACCCCGTGCCACACATTATATTTTAAATGCACGTGCGTGATGTGCAATCCCGTGCCTAAATACAAATATACACTTTTTAAATACACGTGAAACACAGACCCGTTTATATCCCGTGTACCAATGACTATACACCAACATTTACACACGCAACATACAACACATAACACACAATTGCACACAGGGGCGGGGCACATTGCCACATATACCCCCCCTTGTGCGCAGCACACATGGCCTCAACGGCCACCTCCCCCCTTAAAAACCCAGCAGTCCAGGACAAAGTCTCGGGCTGGGAAGGGAGGCTTCAGTAGGCCCATGGCTGGCAATGCTGTCAGCTCCCCTGCCGGTAGTGGCACGGCTGACAACATGCTGGTCCCGTCCTGCAGCGAAAAAGCTGTGGGGGCAAGTGGTCCCCCGACCTCCCCCTTCTTCATAGCCGGCAGCTCCCTCCTGTGGGGCTCCGGCCACAAGAACTCCTGCAGCGAAACTGCTGCTGGGGAAAGTGGTCTCCAGACCTCCTCCCCCTTCTTCGTGGCCGGCAGCTCCCCTTTCTGGGGCTCCGGCCACCGTACTCCCTGCGGAGGTACGGGCAGCAGAGGCAGCCCCTGCTCCTCTGCTCCGGGCGGTGGCGGAGGCAGAGGCAGCTCCAGCTCCTCTGCTCCTGGCGGTGGTGGAGGCAGAGGCAGCTCCAGCTCCTCTGCTCCTGGCGGTGGTGGAGGCAGAGGCAGCTCCAGCTCCTCTGCTCCTGGCGGTGGTGGTGGCAGAGGCAGAGGCAGCTCCTGCTCCTCTGCTCCTTGCGGTGGTGGTGGCGGAGGCAGAGGCAGCTCCTGCTCCTCTGCTCCTGGAGGTGGTGGAGGCAGAGGCAGCTCCTGCTCCTCTGCTCCTGGAGGTGGTGGAGGTAGAGGCAGCTCCAGTTCCTCTGCTCCTGGCGGTGCTGGCTCCCTCTGCTGTGGCGGCTGGGCATGTGCACGCCGTGCTGCCTTCAGCAGCATAGCGAGAGGCTGCTGGGGGACACCAGCATCCTGCCCTTCTCCCCCCAAAAAATTTTCAGGGGGTTGAGCCTGTAACTCCTCCCCTTCTGGCTCCTGGGGCTGAACCAGCAGGCATTTTCCCTCTGCTGGTGGCTTGGGTCCCAGGGCTGTGGAAGCCCCGACTTGCCTCCCTTTGGGCTGTGGACGCCCCGACTCCTCCCTGTTGGGCTGTGGACGCCCCGACTCCTCCCTGTTGGGCTGTGGACGCCCCGACTCCTCCCTGTTGGGCTGTGGACGTTCGGGCTCCCCCCACTCAGGCGTAGGACGTTCGGGCTCCTCCCACTCAGGCGTAGGACGTTCGGGCTCCTCCCACTCAGGCGTAGGACGTTCGGGCTCCTCCCACTCAGGCGTAGGACGTTCGGGCTCCTCCCACTCAGGCGTAGGACATTCGGGCTCCTTCCGCTTGGGCTCCTCCCATTTGGGCTGTGGATGCTCAGGCTCCTCCCATTTGGGCTGTGGAGGCAAAACCAGCAGGCATTCACCCTCTGCTGGTGGAGATGGGGACAGCAGGTACTCACCCTCTGCTGGTGGAGATGGGGACAGCAGGTACTCACCCTCTGCTGGTGGAGATGGGGACAGCAGGTACTCCTCTGCTGGTGGTCCTGCTACCTGGGCTGCTGTTCCATTTATGGTTGCCTCCAGGTAGTTGAGGACAAACTCCACACCCTCCTCCAAGGTGTTTGGGGTGTGTTCCTGCTGATATGCCTCCCATCTCTCACTGTCCATCATCCACAGGACCCGGACGACTATGGGCAGAGACTGGGCCTCCAGCCCAGCATTCTCCAGGAACCAGCCCCGCAGTTTGATGGCGTCTTCTGCCATTGACCTTTTTTTTTTTTTTTTTTTTTTTTTTTTTTTAAATCCAGACCCCTCCTGGTCTGACGCTTGGAGGCGCGGCTATCCCACGATGACACCACGTGTCACAAAGACGGCCAGAGTGGGTGGCGTCAGACCAGAAGAAGGAAGGAATACACAGAGACGGTGATGGTGATGAGAAATGCTGAGTGCAATGGCTGCACTCAGCGTTTAATGACAAAATAAAAGGTTTAAACAGAAAACACGGGACACGGCACTACACGCCAAAATAAAAAGACAAACAAAACGGACTACACAGACAAACAAACACGGTGAGCAGATACTCTAACTATTATTATTATTATTATTACTATTCTCTTTACCTCCGTCTCCAATCCCGTTCTCCACTCACCGAACACCTAACCCTGAGTGCAAGAAACGTGCGTCTATTTATACTGTTTGTGCTGGGATTCAATTACTAATTAATTATTCACTTGAATCCCAGCACGTGAATTCATTACGTGCAACCCCGTGCCACACATTATATTTTAAATGCACGTGCGTGATGTGCAATCCCGTGCCTAAATACAAATATACACTTTTTAAATACACGTGAAACACAGACCCGTTTATATCCCGTGTACCAATGACTATACACCAACATTTACACACGCAACATACAACACATAACACACAATTGCACATAGGGGCGGGGCACATTGCCACACTCAGACATTGTATTGTGCACTTCATAAGAGTAAACCGGAAAGTTTACCAGCTTACACTTGTTTTTCACTCCCCCCTTGATAGATATGGTGTTGGTGTTTTTTATAATGATTTGTTTTATAAACTGTCTCTGGTTTTTAACTGCAGTGTGCTGTAATATAGGCGAGTATAACAATACCACCCATGTCTTCAAGCATGCTTTTCAACTTATAAAATGTCTCATTATTGTCTTCAAACTGATTTTCGTGATTGGAATCAGTTTTTTTCAATAACGTTTATCTTACAGAAAAGTTACACAGACACCATGCTGTGATACGCAGTGCCACTGCATTTTAACTGATTATGTGGCAAACTCTCACACTTTTCATGTGGTTGAAGACTCTCGGCTGAGCTCACACCTCACCTGATACAACATCTTGTGTTACTGCTTACACAGAGGAGGTGACTAGCTCATTAATAAATGCTTGAGCCGAACCTGAGCTGTAAGGCTTTATATGTCATTAACAGAATATTAAATTCAATCCTTGACTCTAATCAGTTTTGCTTGATTGGTTTTTATCACTTTTCCAATGTACTGCTGAAAAAACAAACAAACCATTTTTCTCTCAATCTTTTTTTTTTTATATTTACAGATTATAATTATTCAAGTGGGGTGATTAGTTCCTCCAGTACATATTAAGTTAGCTCTTTTTTAAATGAAATTTATAATTAAAGTTCGGGAGGAGGGGCCTGCACCAATCTCCACGTCACCAATTGAATCATTCAATTTACACGTCAGCAATTACTACCTGCAAGCATTATAAATACCCTGTCCACTTACCCCTCGTATGCGTTTTGATTCATTCGTAACCCACCACCTTCCCCATCTCCACCTCTTAAACTTAGATTAATCTTTTATTGGGGGTCTCTGCCTCATCCTCATGGCCAGGCGTGAGTCCTCAAACCAAATTAATGTATTTGCGTAAGTCATGTATTGTTATTTCTTCCATAGCTATTGCATAAACTGCATTTATTCAATAAATAGTTTAAATGAAATTATTTGAACTGAACTTGTTATTGGCTTACCAACGCAGAAACCAAACTAAGGGACAGTTAAAAGCATGTAAGTATGGCATTAATGGAATTAATGTCTTTGTAAATACATTATCATGCTTTGCTGTAGTTCGTCTGTGCCTTACAATGGTATACCTGGTTTCAGAATGAATTAGGAGGGGGTCAGATTGAAGCATTTAAAAGAAGCCAATGTCGTTGTCATTGTGTTTATTGCCACAGAACAACTGAATTGAGATTGTAGCCCTGCTGCATTGTCATTGACATTTGGTTGGATTCCAAATGAATAACTTTATACTATTTTTGGATATGCCACCTTATATACTGTAGCTGATTACTAGTTTCAATTTTAGTGAAACAACGGTCAGATATCTGGATTTAGCACACAAAAGCAAAAGAAGCATTCAGTTAGAAGTTCACAGAGTCTACCTTAAGTGGCTCAATGAACGTCTGTTTCTCTCTGACTCTTCAGAAGTCCATTAGGTCATAGTACAGTTTCAGCACAGTTATTGGGTTACTCTATGCTTTAGCGAGTGACTGCACAACCAGTACGCCAATTGTGAACCAAAACTTAATTTAGTCAAGGCACAATGCAGAAATCATTAAATGGCACAGGGTCATGCTATGAGTCACTCACAGTTATGCAGTGATGCTCTGAGTCACAAAGAGCTGCTGTCTGCCTGTTCTGCATTCCCTATTTCCCATTAGTTCTATGAGAAGTTTTGCATAATTTGTTAATATGTTAAGCCTTTGATTTCCAGATGATAGATATAATCTCTGTTCAAGTCTATTTACAAAATCTCAGTTGTCAGCTCCCAGAACAGGGTTGTAAGCTTTGATTGTTTTATTAATAATAATAATAATAATAATAATAATAATAATAATAATAATAATAATAATAATAATAATAATACTGACTCAGGACTGATAATAAATATTTTTTTTGTGAGACAGAACTTTTTTTATGGATATCATTAATCTTTAAAAATGTTTTTTTTAATTTAAATAAGCTACTTTTGTTAATTGCACTTACATTCCTGTAGTTATATTCTTTACCTTCCCTAAAGAAACACTTCAGCTATTAGATACAATAAATGTGTTGCAGCGTGTTATGATTGTCGCTGACAAACTAATTCTGATAACTCTGTACATTGTGTCTCTAATTACTGTGTATTTACATACTAGTAGTAGTTACTTAGTAAATACATGTGTACTTACACATCATTACAATGCTATTATGCATAGTTACAATCTACTTAATGTGTAATTTTTTTTTGAGCGATATAACCCTAACCATAACTTTAAAACGAACCCTAACCCCAAATCTTTTCTGATCCCTAATACAATTGTTAACTTGGTAACACTTTATATTAAGGTTCTGCTTATTAATGTTTTATACATATATAATATATGCTTAGTAACTATCTTATAGCGTGTTAATAAAGCATTGTATATTGGTTATAGCCATGTTAAAGCCATAGACGGAATTACGTTTCCCATAGTACAATAGGTGGCTAAAAACAGTCCCCCTTTATAAAAAAAACTTAATTCCGTCTATGGCTATTGCATGGTTGAACATCCCAAAGTAGAATAGGTAGCTGAAAACTGTCCCCTTTATAAAACTGTAATTCCGTCTATGGCTATTGCATGGTTATAAACCATCTGTAATGCTTTATTAACACTCTAACGTATTTATTAAGCATCTATTATATATTTATAAAACATTAATAAACAGTGCCTTAATATAAAGTGTTACAATTAACTTACATATGTTGTGTAAAAAGATTTACACATTAAGTAACTATACACAATAACAGTGTAATAATGTATAAGTTAACATGTATTTACTAAGCAACTAATTGTAAATCCACAGTAATTAGATACATTTAATGTAAAATGTTAACGTAATTCCATAACTGGTACAGGTTGCGTACCTCTATTTGTTATGGACTACAAGTCTCAAATGTTAACTCAAATTCTTTTTGAGTAAATTCATATCCTGTCACACGACTAGAAACATGACAGCACACTTCAATCCCCAAGCAGTGGCAGCAACATGTGTGTTTAAAGTTTTACTAGCAATGTCAGTACTTTAATTGTATTCAGCGATTTGAATTAAAGGAAAGTTATTGTAAAGTGTGCGATTTCAGAAGGATGGAAATGCAGCTGAAGTGGCAATCCATTACATATAAATGACATTGTAGAACAAAAATATAATGCACAAACAGCAAAGTCTTACAAAACGGTATGCACAGACATACCAGACATTATCAATTGTATATATTTTTAAAGTGCCGACAAGTCGACTATTTTTTTTAGCTTGGTTCAGATCCTCAAGCTTTTGTTTGTGTTTGCATTATTTCTACTTTATTAGGAAATATTGTCAGAACAGCTAAACTGCTCGCTAACTTCCGCTCAGTATTAATGTAGTGCCTCTTGGGGAAGGTCTAATTGGAAAAGTTTCTTGCTTTTCAATCCTTGTACTCCCATTGAACTGCAGTCCCCATCATTGCCAGATTGTAGATGAGGTGCAGCTGCTGAAGGTAGCGAGGGAGACACGGTGAGGCTCTACATAATGGAAAGGATGTCTCTGCAACAATTAAAGTGCCTTAGCTAATTACTGTTACTTAATTTTGATGAAAACAAATAGAGTAAGAAGTGCAGCTCTGTTAATTGATATGAGTTTCAGCTTTTCTAAACAGGCTGGGTAAAATAAAAATAAAAGTGGTGTAGTAACACACTGTACATCCCCCGCTATGGATGTAAATTCATAATTAGAGTCACCAGTATGATGAAAAATGTGAAATATAAACATGACATATATTAACAGTAGGTACGTAATTGTATAGAATAAGAAATTGCAATGAAAAGTTTATCACAATTTGATAAGTGGTTTTCTAGATTTATGCAAAACTGTAACATATAGACGGATGGCTGGATGGACAAACAGACATGTCCTTTACCCCCAGAATCTGATACCCTCAATAACGTAAGTTAAATACTGTTAATACCAAGTTTGATGACAACTGAATAAGCGGTTCTCCAGACATATGCAAATATTTAAGTGTGACATACATACAGACGTCTTCGCTACAGTATATCCTTGTGACAAGGCACATTAATTCGCTGTTCGAAGGGAAGCTGCCCCTCCTGCAGGCTTTGGCAACTACAGGGTTAACATTCCGTAGGAGCCAGCCTGTTAGGAAGGGAAGAATGTGCACCTAATCTCAGGCAATAAGGCTGAGGGCAGGGTTAAGGTGTACAAAAGGGGCAGCCTCTCAACTTGCCAGGATGGCGGATCCAGGGCAAGAGGCAGAGCGCAGCATCCAAACTCAAGGAAATGCTACAGTAAATACCTTCAGAAGATCCAGAGACATATGCCTGACAGTTTACTGTGACACTCCGCTGTTTCCCCAGCATCTTGTTATAATTATTTATATTATTATTGCCAAGCCCAGTTGTAAATATTATATATCTTAAAGTGACAGTAGCACCTGTATATATTTGCACTAACATGTGACGGCGTTCACGTAATAAAGACTCTCTTGTTTCTTGCATCCATGGACTATGCCCTATAAACACGGCCTTCTACAATCCCATTCTCATGGGATTTCATCTCCAAATGGGACTAATGAAACTATTATGGAGCACATTTCCATCTGCCATTTAACTGGCCTGTAAAAATCAATCACACCTTGTTCTTCTATCAAATTGGGTTCAGGCACTGGTTCCATCTGCTGGTCTACAATGCCATCCACAACTAGTCCCAAACATAGCCAAGAGAGTACATCTGGTGTGGCACTTGGTTGCTTATTTCTGGTACTTGCTGGCTTTTTTTAGAGTTGTATATATACACTGATTGGCTGACTCCTATCAGAGCAGTTTGGAGATCCTGGTTCTTGACTGTCCACAATCCTGATGGAGTGGTAGAGCTCAAATTGGTTTAGATATTGGTCTGCTACTGGTAGAAACTCACAGAACCAACAAGTTGCTTTGACACATTGGCAGACAATAAGTTAGTGATGTGCAGAATGATTGGACATTTCCTTGAAAAGAATCATTGACATAATCTTTGGAATACACAATAACACCATGTAGCCACAGTGCTTTAAGTAAAACCACTAGAAGACTATTGCTGCAATTGTGGACAGTACAAAAAATCTTTATCAGGCTTTCAGTGTTTTGGGGGAGAAGACAAATCAAGAGCCATATCAATTGGAAACCCCAGCTGGAATAATATAGTATTAAATAGTGGCTGGTTTTAGATAATTAAAATAGACCCAAACAATAAATTTAAGTGCTTTCCATGAAGCAGACATATATTTTGTGTTCTGCTTCTCTGCTACCAGTAAATGTACATTTACAAAGCAGACATACATTATTTTTAACATTTTTAATGGCAGCAAAGTATTTTAAAATAATTTCAAATACACAACCCTCCATCAAGTATTGTCAGATGAATACAATTATTGCAGAACTACTGGCGTTAGAAGATTTGATGACTATTTTGTCTCACATGTTTTGGTGGATATATATATATATATATATATATATATATATATATATATATATATATATATATAGTGTACATTTTTCAAACACATAACATTCGTCAAAAAACAACAGTGGAGTCGATTGAATGATCAGCTTGATCAAGTTGTTGAAGGAGGTGATGTGATTCAAGATTAAATAAGTAGCATGGAGATTCAATTATTTTATCCATTCAAACAAAAATTGATAACTAATAGCGTATCTCATTACCAATTTTCCTCCAAACTCATCTTACAAATTCTACAAGTCCCTGCTGCCGGCTCTGTTTCTCCACGGCCGCCTGCTGCTGTCTCCACAATAAGCAGCTTTTATTTATTTTCCTTTGTTCTGTCTCTCACACTTTATACAGTGTATCACCAGGGTATTCCACTGCTCTGGCCAGAGCTTCTTCAGGGCTATATCCTGCAAGGGCTAACCAAAGGAATAGGAGAGCGTCATTTTTATGAGGTGGACCGCCTCCCCCCCAAGACCTGCCCCTTAACCAATCAAAGAGGTCCGAGTGACACACTCACGCTCAACCTCTTTGTGTCAACACCATGACTGACAGGCAGATCAAACTGGGCTTCTGACCCCCCCGCCTGCAGGTCACGCATGCGCCCGACAGCCAGCACAGACACAGTCCCCCTGTCACAGGGGCGTTTTTTTTAACTTTCTGACAGTTCATTGGATAGAAAGAGAGTTACTTGTATCTACTGTCAAATTGAGTTCCAGTATCACAGAAGTGCATCTAGTCTGCTATACCACCTGCATGCTAAACATTATTTCACTTCTCAAAATACACTCTAGTAGTTTTTCTGCTACAGACAACAATACAACAACAAACCAAACCAGTCAGTTTTACAGATTCAGCATTGCTGCAAACTGATGAATCAAGTTAAGTACGATACTATTACACCTGTCAACATTGAGTGTTCAAAATAAGGGAGCTTTTGTAAACTGAAATCTTAGTGGCCTGAATTGAAGTGAATACCTACATAAGACAAAGGCATACATACAACTATTCCACTGTATTACTTGGTAGAATATTAGACTTTGATACAGCACTCCTTCTAATTGCTTTTAAAAAGGAAACATAAAAACAACAATGACATGTGGTTCTTATTGTATGGTAGATGTAGGAGGATGATTTGGCAGCAGCAAATGCTTTGTAAACAGATCCACTGTAATACATGTTTTAGGACAGCAAAGCATACACAGTTGGCATTGTTACTTTTTTCACGCAACAAATCTAAAGGCTTAGTTTGGTACTGCACATTGACCTCGTCATCAAAGGACCAGCTATGGCACCTACTTTATAACAAGAAAAAAAAAACTTAAATAAGTATTGTAACGTTATTCATTAAACTGCACATATGTGGCGGATCTATAATACCACTGTCAATAACATTTCATAGTCAACTATCTTCTATTTTAAATTAACACGCTATTGCTGTAACACATGACATCAATAAATCTGAATTTCTAAAGCAATGTTGATGCCGAAACGCCTTTCACTATTTGTGTGACTTTTAGACTTTCTTGCAATACTTTGCCATTTTTGAGTCTGGGAACATGTCTACTATAGATTTGCTGAACTGGTCACAACATGTAAAGGTCTCTGCATATGTAACTTTCTTAATCTCCGTTTTTCCTTTGGCAACAAACAATGTTATTAATTGAAGCGCTTGTTTTCTGAGCGTCACTGGCTTTTTGGTGTTTCTGTGATCTCTCACGCTTACTACAAACATTATTCTTGCTCCCATGTCCCACCGTTAAAATAAATCAGTCCTGCATAGTTTACAGAAAGTATGCCCTTTTCCAATGTTACTTCGGATAATGTGAGAATGTGTTGTTGTCCAAGCAGCTTGAAATTTGCATCAATTTTTTTTTTACCCAGAAGGCGAAGCCATCGTAGATGTCAAGTATGTGAGCTTGCCTTGTGCACTGAATGCATGCCTGCCACAGGGCTCTCCTTGGTCCTAACCCCTGCTAGGTACAGACAGGGATTGCAGTAACCACAGACTGTAGATGACTTTTGCAGAAATTAAAGGCTGACATAAAGGGGTTGGTAACACTTTAGATTAGGAATCTGTTATAAGTGGTTATAAATAATAGTTTAGCAACAAAAAAGCAATGTCAAAAGTGTATAATAACTGTATTGCAAAAAAAAGCAACCTCATTGTGAGGGAGGAGACCCTCACATTGTCTCAGTATGTATATGGACATTTACTGCAAATGCTTTTTAACTGTTTTTGTATTGTGTTGCTGATCTAGTAAGGAAAAGAAAAAAAAAACAACTTCACTTACCTGTTGTATGGGGACTGGAGGCCTGTGGTTGGGAGTGTCCTGAAAAGCAGAGAAACAAAAGAAAGGTTAATCAAGAGTACTGTTCAGATAGTTGGTTTGGAAGGGAGCACACTTCCAGAACGATGTATTGCAGTACTATTGTTAAGATAAACTGTAAAATGAACAACAGCTATTGTAATGTGCATGTTTTTTTATATGCAATGGTTTAGGTAAAATGAGTGTTGGGTGTGGTGGTGTGGTCCTCCATCTTGACAGGAAGTGGGGTACCAGCCATGTTGGTGAGGGAAGCTTGTACTGACTTCCTGTAGTCAAGGCAGTACCTGTAGAAGATATTGCAAGGGTGATAGCTGATTTTAATTAAGTTTCCCTCTGCTTGTTTTAAAGCATACTTTTAATGCACATGCTAGATTAATGTTTAGTTATATATATTAATTGATTTATGTTTCTTTTTTAATACTTTGATATCTATTATTAATAACTTTTTGCTGGTTTGTTTCTATATAACCACCTGCATAACGGTTTATTCTGGGGGAGGGGTAGGCCTGGAAGGGTATAAAGGCTGTTTGTTTGTTCAGCAGAGACTGGCAGACATACAGACAGGCAGGCATAGAAAGACAGACCTGAAAAGACAGACAGAGACTATATCTGTTATAAGTGATTATAAACAATGGCAAAAAACAACAATAATATCATCATTAATAGCATAATTAATAACATGTTTATAGATTGTTTATAATCACCTATAACAGATCCCGAAACCGAAGTGTTACCAAGTGGTTTAACAGTTGAGTTTTTAACAAAATACGGCAGAAAATCTGTCCTGGGAGAAGTGTCCAAAAAACGGGTTGTACTCTATACAGATCTGTACTATAGCCAGTGCTATTGGATAGCTACAGACTGCAGACCCGCTAACCAGTTATGGAGGTTATAACTGTTACTCAGTGAATGCTTTGTTTTATTTAGCAATTTCAAGTTATTAATAAAATATAATTTTAAATTATTGTTATTATTATTATTATTATTATTTAAACACCAGTGAAAAACATCGGTTTATGAATAGGGTGGTCGAATGTAATTTTAGATTTTATCCACTAAAAAAAGACAGTTGAAATCAGTTTTCATATAACTTAAGCATATCTGAAATTAAAACACACACAAATAGTTTTTAAACATGTAAAAAACACCTTTTAAAAAAAGAAATGTAGCTTCTTTATCCGGCGGCCATCCTGGACGCCTCTACTGACTTTGAGCTTTCATAATTTAAATTGGCAATATATTTATACTAAATGAAAAACACATTTTAGTCTAAGTCTGGAAATCCAATGGCCGCTTGTCTTAAAAACAAACTGCTATACAATAAAATCCACTTAGCAAAATATGTTTTGTTTTGTGCCAAATGTAATCTAGGTGAATTGTACAATCCAAAGAATTAAATTTTTTGAGATTTCTATAATATTTTGACAAATTATTATTACGATTAATACGACAGGTTTCATTGTCTTTTGTGATATGTAGTAACTTAAGATCTTGTAAACATACAACTACATAAACATACTTAAATATTGTAAGACAGATGTGGAGTGGACAAAAAGTCAAAAATATATATTTATTTTGCAATTGGTGATTACTGGGATAATCTTACATCGATTTCAAAACTGCTACATTCACGATTCGTAGACACTGTCCTTATAGGGGATAACGTGACCACGCCCTGTTCCGCCCACTCTATTATGAGTAAAGGAAACTGATAATTGTAAATGCAGTAAGGTGATTAATACACTGACTCCATTGTGATTTAACAGTTGGTTCAAACAATTCATCAACAATGCTGGATTGTAAATAAATATAAAACTATAAAGATAATCTAGAAATAGGAACACATGTTTTTTATGCTGGGTTGTTTTTTGGATAATAATAATAAATAATAATAATAATAATACATGTAGTCCGGTAAGTTTATGTGTTCTTTTCAGAGGAGTCGGCCAGGTTCGTGAAGTGTATAAACAATGTCCATACGAGATTTTTCCCATTCAATATTCTTTATTTCCTTGGCACAGGTTTGTTGCTTTTAGTTACAGAATTAGAATACATAGTCAATGAAACTTGCTCAAAGTACCCGGTGGCAACGATCTCTCCCCCTCGTCCCAAAACACCACCAAACTCCCTGCAGTTCAGCAGCCACGCCACAGTGCGTAAGGTCTTCCAGTTAAAGCTGCAGTAGCATTAGCTCTGCAGTACAAAACAGGGCTCAGTATGTCATACTGTAGATGCTGAGGGTCAAGATCATCAAATTCTGTGATGAGATTTAACTTTGGGAAGTGATGGGGATCAGAGAAGTGATGAAAAGCATGGTACCAGTAAGCATCTTATAATCAGGAGCTAACGACCTTAGCACTAGCATTAGAGGTTTGCACTGTCATCAATATTGAGCTCTAAGATCCTGTATAGAGCAACAGAACAGACCCCAAATTCAAGATCTACCTGCTGTACAGTGCCTTTGGTGGATGTAGTGTTGCTGTTAATTTTGTTGTTTTACGAAATCCACTTTATGTTTTGTAGCTTTTCTGAATAGAGCACATTTGAGTTCCAGGTTTTTTACTGCATTCACAAGATCCAAAACAATGAAGTGTGTAAGCAGACCGACTTCTTACTGTAAATTACAATTTAAACTGCACAGAATGTGTGTGTCTATACCTCAAGCACGTTAACTCTATAGTGGCCATACTAAATACTAATAATTACAGGTACAATAATTGTCATTATTATTTCAAATGAGAGTCTTAAGGAACATTATTCTCTGCCTATTAAAAATAATACAACTACTTCCAATATGCATTATACCGATCTTTCCCTTTTTAAATTGTGTTTTAAAAACACTACTCAAAATGATGCTGTAGCAGAGGGAAACTCAAGTCTGTGGGGACCCAATCAGTGTGCCTGGGCTGTGAGTAATGTACTATCAGATCCATCTTTGACAAATACTGAATAGAAGTCATTTCCAATTAACAGCGCTGTCCAAACGAGAGAACAATGCTGAAGAAACGGTGAACATCAATGGCAACAGCGAAGATTGTTTCAGTCCACTGGGAGTTGTGCGATGTAGCCAGTAAATTAAACTGTGTCTTGTCTGTGTAAGAAGAATGGAGCACATTTCCCTGTTAACCCTAATTTTCTGAGAATGTTCACTCGCTGCGGGAAATGATACAACTTCAATGTTGCTTTAATACTGGACTCAGATCAAGCTAGTTAAAGTCAATTGAACATAACCGAAAGGCCCCTTTTCAAGTTATTTGTGTTCTCCAGCTTTGGTAGCTGATATTTTTTTTTCATTACAAGCACCCTCTTTTTCTCTTGTTATTTTGAGGTTTTTATTTTTGAATTTCAGTTCAACAACTGCAGGCAACTTTTTGTTTTCTCTACTCCCACAGAATGCAAGCCATTATATTACGTTTCTGTCTTGTTATTGTTTTGTTTTTTTTGTCGGATAAGGGAATTCAATTTTTATGGGGATCATTTTGAAAGTAGCTTTTTTTTTTTACTTCAAAGTGTAAATTACTCATTTCCAGTTACAAATTCAGAAATGAACCCCACTAACTGCCTTAAATGCAGTACCTGCTGTGCTTATTTCTAGTTTTGTCATTTAAGAGGTTTTTGTTTCCTTTTGTAAAAGAAGAAATGGAATAATTTACTAGTTGGAGTAAAAGCCCCTTTGTACTGTATCTAAAGAAAACTAGAGTAAACACACAGTAGAGCACTGAGGCTGTGTGGTCCAGTGGTTAAAGAAAAGGGCTTGTAACCAGGAGGTCCCCGGGTTCAAATCCCACCTCAGCCACTGACTCATTGTGTGACCCTGAGCAAGTCACTTCACCTCCTTGTGCTCCGTCTTTCGGGTGAGACGTAGTTGTAAGTGACTCTGCAGCTGATGCATAGTTCACACACCCTAGTCTCTGTAAGTCGCCTTGGATAAAGGCGTCTGCTAAATAAACAAATAATAATTTACTAAAATGGTTTCTGATGTGCTATACACATAACATCTGAGCACAGATGTATTATGAACAAATAAAATGTGTATGTAAAAACGTCATAAGCATATTCATTTCTCAAGTCATCACATGAAGCAAATCACAGTTTGTAATGATGGGTAGGCTGGTCTGATGTTAAGCCAAGCCAGGTAGCTGTATAGAGTCCAGATATGGATTGCAGATACAAGTACATTATTTTAGTAGTCAAATGCTTCAGACCATACATAGTCTAGTTTCACAATTCCATTCGATTACACGACACAGAGGCAGGTATTATTTAGCCCGCTGGTTAACCCACGATACTCCAGACACGTCTGAGGCACGTCTACACAGCCTACCGCCCTCTTCCCTACTGAAAGATATTCAACCCACTAGATGGTGCTAAATAGCTATCTGTTACTTAAAGGTACAGTAAACAGTTAATAAAGGATTACAAGCTGACCCTGAAAATAAAGTATTTTGTTGCAAGTTAAGGAAGCAAAGATCATTTTAGCTAAAGGTAATGAAAACCATGAGATTACATTCAGTTAGTAATCATTTTTTTGTATTATTGGATTATTATATTATTCAAACTTTAAGTTATTGAACCAAAATACTCACTTAGTTGTTTTGTCCATACTCTATTTTAATTATTGTTTTGAGAGGTCCTAGGTACAGTGGTTGGGTTAATTAAATTTAAATATTCTCTGTAAAATTAAGTCTAGTAGACAAATGTTTCAGCTAGTGCCTTTTTTAGTGTACAGATAAATCACTAGTCAAAATGTTTGCTTAATTGACTTAGTTTCTTATAAGTTTTAGTTTAGGTAAGTTAATTACTAGTCTTTCAGCGCTGGTCTGGATTGGTCACTTTGAGTCACATGGTTATATCACCAGCACCAGGAAATCATGCCGACACAGCACGGACAGACTAAAAGCAGATCCTCATATGTTATTCATTTGAAATAATTCCAGTTTTCTGTTACTATAAAAGCACTTGGTGCTTTCAAAGTTTACTATAAAAGTATGGCACTACTTTCAATTAAAGATCTACTTGAGATACACGGTATAAAAATAAGCTTTTTGATGCTTGCATGAAACATAAATCACATTTATATTGGCCTCTGTGTGCTTTAACTTTCCATTTCACAGCGCATTCATCTGTATGAGTCAGACCTGCTACTGTAGTTTTATAGCATATGCTGTCTGTTCCTTTTTTCTGCATTTTACATGCTACAGAACATGTAAAAGGGTCAAAATCTGTTCAGACAGATGGTACGAAAGATCACAGATATTTCACTTTCACAATACAGGGAGCCCTCGCTTCAACATAGACAAGTGCCTAATGTTAACACCTATGACGAACACAGAGCGCTGGTGCTTCAAACAGACTTACAAAACTTTTTTTACACTCAGAAAATGCTGTGCACTAACCACCTAGCATGGAGTCCTACACCAGGAACACTAACATTCCTCGCATTCGTTGCTGGGCTCCAACCTGTTACATTCAGACTCAAAATCCAATGAGTCACCACTGGATTCTCCCCTGCTACAAATCGGTTTTATAAAGTAAGATGTGGTAGGACACAGGTGTTTTTTAAGTAGTGAAATTGCACATTAACATTAGCTGCACTGCCCTATTCTAAAAGCTTGAAGTCATTAGCTATTTCAATACCATTTGAAATCTTGGTACATAGCCCAGATCTCCAGTAAAGAAAGCCTGAATTCAGGGTTTGAGCAGTTGAAACTGCTCTGTTGAGAACAGTGATATACAATATCCCTCCAGAAATGTGGGCGAGAAAGCTGCAAAGCAACGCTGCTCAAACTGTGCAAAATTAATAGAATAGGAGACACTCTGCACACAACATATTACTTCAATCACAACACAGAAGATAATATGAACATATAGAATAATTACAGCATTGTTAATTTGATTTGGACTAGTGGTAGAAAAAAGTAACGTCATGAGTTAATTTAATGAACTAGCAACAGCACTGCAGACAGCTAAATGATTGATTGAGTAGCTGAAACTACAGGGTGTTAATGGGCAATACTTTATATAAGCCTCTCAAGGGAGGCATTCCCACAGAGAGTCATCCCCAATTCATCTGCAGGTTCTAGATGGTCTTGTTTTCAATAAAACTGTGCATGTTAATTGACAACACTACACTGATTGCAGGAGAACACTGATCTTGACTATTACTTTTTATGAAGGCAGTCTTCTGTGACTGCTATGGGAGATACATCTCTGACAAACTGCTGTTATACTGACAGAATTCCCATTGTTATTTTAATTCAGTTTTAATACTCATTTGCATGACTTTGATTAGCTTTTGTCATGTTCCATTTAATCTTTGTTGATTTAGTTTTCCTATTTGATGTATTTCATATGTGCTACATCCAAGTAAATAAATCAAGGTGTATGCTATGGCTCACATTATAAAGTCAAGGCACCAAATCCCATTGATGCAATTAATACTTTACCAAAGGATTCTAGTAGAATCAAATGTAAGTAAAGGGGAAAAGAAATTCAGCACCCTGATATACAATATCTCCTGGTGAGCCTGAATCCTTTTATTACTCTGGAAGGCTGCATGAATGCCATAGTTTACTTAAGCATTGTTGAAGATCACGTCAACCAAACAATGCTACTTGTACCCTGATGGCGATGGTTCAAGACAACACTGCACCCATCCACAGTACCAGACTTGTGTATGAATGGGGAGCATGATATCCCATGGTCACCGCAATCCCTGGGTCTCAATCTATTGAACATGTTTGTGAAGAACTTCTAAAATATTGATGAAATATTAATGACAGTGTGTATTGCACCTCTAAAGACACCTTTGAGCACCTTGCAGTCTGCAACGTTGTTTCAAAGCTGTGATCAGGGCAGACGGTGGCCCAATTTAATATTAGGTACAAGTCCTAATAAAGTAGCAGTGCACTGTACATACATCATATTTAAGCATGCATTTTTTATTGTCCAGGTTTTTGGGATGATTTAACTACAGTAAGTGCATTCAATTCATAGGTTTCCATTCCATCAGCTTCACAGAGTAACTGCAAGAGGTTTCATCATTGCATTGTTTGCTGCTCTGCTGTCGAGCTATATTCAATCACATTGTTTCTTCTTCTTCAAAATACAGTAATAAAGCTCATGAACTCCACTGTGTATTGTCAGTTGGTAGATGATTTTTATTCAAATTCAAGACAAGCACAGCTCAAATAAACACAAATCCCACCCACAGATCTCCTCTTTTCAAATGAAACGCAAGGTACTCTAGAAAAAACAAAAACAGTATGCAGCAGTACTGCAAGGTCATATTTTAAAATACTTACATTTCTTTGATATGTAAATAACGTACATTTTTTATTTGGATTTTATTAATAACATTGTTGCGGAATTGTTCTTTTTCATATTACTTGTCCTTTGTAATGTTTCCCCAAACTGTGTTTAAAATGAAAATGTGTAAATACTCACAGTTGTTTTTTTTTTAAATTTGAGTAATATTTATCTGTCTATCAAGTTCCATGAACAAACATATTTGTGCAACACTTTCATTTGCCAGAGGCTCTAAACCGTTTAACTGGGAGGCTGATATCAAAAGGGTTTGACAGAATTCCCGTTGTTATTTTGTGAACATGTGGATTTATGACTCTGCTTGTCTCATTAATTTTATTTTAATACTCATTTTTATGTCTTTGATTAGCTTTAGCCATGTTTAATGTAATCTCTGATCTCTGTTGATTTAAAGTTTTCCCCTTTGATGTATGTCATATGTGCTACATCCAAGTAAAGAAATCAATGTGTATTCCTATGGTTCACATTAAGAAGTCATGGCACCATATCCTCTTTGTGCAATTAATACTTTAATAATGGATTCTAGTTGACCGAAATGTAATTGCGAGTAAAGGGGAGAGGAAATTCAGCACCCTTAGTTGTTAGTTATACTTCAAGGGTAGAGAAACAAATCACAAATGTTTAAATTTCCCAAACTCATCAACAGTAAAAACTTCAATTCCACAATGATCGGGGTAGTAGTGAATACTAAAGCTAATGATACATGCTCTTGTGATCATTAATTACTTGTGCAAATGTACCTGCCAGATGGGAAGCATTTGGAGGCAGGCTGTGCTGTGCTGTGCATGGGAGCCTTTGTGATGCTGTTTTTTTGGAACTGTAACATGCTCTGGTATACAATCCCTTGATCTCTTTAGACGTCGCTCTAAATATCCAAAACAATCAGATTCTATCTCTAAAAAGTACAACGTGGACTGGACAGTAAATTGGAATTTATAAATTGATGCATCTAAGTATTACTCAAATAACCCAGCTCTAAAAATTAGCAATGATCACTTTTGAAACACAAAGCAGATTCAAACTACAGGGGTGCTACCGGTAGCCATGGATACAGTAATTGCATTAAAAGTGTGGGTGAAATTAGAAGTTCCAACTTGGAAAAAGAGCTTGGCTTTTCAAAACACTTTCCTGAAAAAGAAAGATCAAAACAGCTCAATAGTTTAGCACTCAAAAGGCAAACAAAAAAAATCTGTAAAATTGTCATTTGAAGCCTCTTTACTCAAAAGTTGGGGATTCTAACGTAGTGATTTTTTTTTATATAAGAATGAGTGAAAACACAACCAAAGCCTACCTTCCACAGTGTTGGCCACTGCAGTTAAATTAGGCCACTTGTCCAATAATCTGATCCCATTAATTGGTCATTGATCGGGCAATCTGAGGGGTTAGGAGAGCTGTTTACTGCTTATCTGTAGCAGATGTGAAGAGAGGGGAATAAATCAAATATTTATGGAACAAAGTCTGAAAGGTTAGATAAGCTATGTTTTCCTTGAGAGTTAGGCTGAGGGATCATTCTACAGTGAAATCAGATAGCACATCTTAGAAAGAATTGGAAATACATGCATTATGAAAACCATATACCATAATAATAAGTGCATCTAAGCCTTTCTCCAAGCTTAGGAGGAAATAAACACAGGCTATCGGATCCACTCATTCAAATACATGGAAAAACAGGACTCTCTGACTGTAGTTTCTAGAGTGCTAGAAAACAGATTTTCCTTTCAAAACATTCAAGATTATATTATTACATTCTTATATTCTTATAACAGTGACACTGTGTTTTTTTCAGAGTTATCACGGATTTCACCATTTTTTTATCACTTAAAAATAAATAGAGAAAACATTTGCATTATTGATGCACGCCCTGTTACACAGCATTTAGGAACCTGGCAGCCGGTTTAGTTTGGTTCCAGAAATTATTGAACACACTGCATAGAGCTGCATGATTGCTTTAAAATATCTTCAGTGACAAAGAAACTGGCTGCAGCAAAAATCTGAAATATTTCTGCTAAAGATCGCTCTGTCCCGTACAGGAACGGGACATTTCATGTATCTGTTTTTATTTTTACTTTTATTGATGTTTTTATTTGGTCATGCTTTATTTGAAGGGCTGTTATTTTTGTTTATTAACTGTTAACAAACAGCTAATAAACATGTTAATGTACATTATTTATTTTCTGTTACCTGTTAGTTAATAATATATAATAGGCTAGCTAAAACTGCAAACACCAGAGTCCTATGGTTGATCAATACCCAGTCAATCATATGCTTGAAATCGGTTCAAATTGTTACTGAAGTAATGTTTAGCAAAATTAAATCAGGTTTTTATTAACCCTAATCCATTACTCTAACCCTAACCCTAAGCTAAAAATTAACAATGTCAACAGTTCATAATTCACTGATGGTGAAAATAGAATGTCTATAAAAGGTGGACATAAAAAATAAAATATTGTACAATTTAGCATTTACTGTTTTTCACATAAGCATTTTATATATTTAGAAACATTTCTGGAGAAAATTATCAATTTGGAATGTGATGACGCTATTTTTTCTGCTTTAATAAATATTATGTTTAATCATTAAATATTTTGAAATACCTATTTTTAGACTGTGAAATGTCATTAAATAAGCATTTTTTTTTTTACCGTGAAAAAAATATAGCCATACTAATAATCTCAGCACTGCAAGCAAGTGTCTTTTCAAAAGAGCCAGGCTTGTCTCCATGTGTGTGGTTATAGAGCATTTATACTCATCTCACCGACAGGGGTCAGAATCCATCACGGCAGTGCATCACACAACACTGCCCGTTACAAATACCACTGCTGATATAGGCCCTGTCACATTCAAATAGATAGTCATCCTCCATGCACTCAACCTGGAACACCAGATAACCTCAGGAACAAGGAATGAATTACTTGTGGGTTAAAATAAACAATAGCCATGATGCAGGTTTCTTTAAATGCCAGAAAGCAGGTATGATTAATCCTGGATTCAGCTGCAGGTTGGTATTACAATGTATTTTGAAAACAAATCTTTTTTTCATATAATAGCTCAGTAACAGGGCAAGGAGCCCTGTACATGGATTTTGGTTATTTATTTTAAGAACGGGGTCTCCTCCTCTGCCCCTGTGCAGGTTATTATTTGGTGTTTGTGTATTATGATTTAGTTATTGTATTTATGTATTTATATGACGTCGAAGCGCCGTGGGTATTGTTTTTGTATTTATTTATTGTTTTGTAAATATGATGACGGGAGCTGTGTTTTTGTTATTGTATTGTTAAGTAGCGTGGATGGGTAGCCCCATCTACAGTAAATAAAAAAAAAAAACTTGTGCAGATTGTGGCCGAGGGGTAATAGAATAATAGCCAGATAGTTAAACCCCTCGGCCATGATATATAAACCTGCAGCTCTCTGCACTCGGGGTGGGTGTGTTCGGAGGAGGAACGGGAGAGCGAGCGAGCAAATTAAAAACCAAAACGTAAGGATCAGTGAATGCTCAGCCTGACCTTAGTGTTCTTTTGTGTTCGAGATCTGTTTAGTTTAATTATTTATTTTCACTCTGTGGGCAAATGTTTTCTGTTTAAACCGTTTTATTTATTTGTTCTATTTAAATAAACGGCGCGCAGCGTCTTTTTGAACTGCAGTACTTGCCTGGTGTCAGAGTTTTTGGTTCCTGCTTCTGACCTGACGTCACCACTCGTCCACCCTGTCACAAGCTCTAATCTCATTTTTGGGGGAATTCAAAATGTGTCTGAATTAGTGCTCAGGGTTTGTGATACTATCTCTTAGACTCTCATAGACCTGTCAGATTACATATGGATATAAACTGCTTAATGTAATACTGTAGACAGTTCCTAGCTTCAAATCTTACTGTTCATCCTACCATACACTTCTTTACAATTATTTAACTGTTTCATGAAGTCCAATGTGTTGACTTCAAGTTTATACTATGATTGATTTGCCATCAGTTGTTCTAATGTCATAACCACAATTGTCTTTCTTTTTTACTGTTCCCTTACCTTTTTATGAAGTTTGCAAACATAGTTTTCCAAATTTTTCAAATGTTACTAAACATCTACTAAAAATGTGTTGTTGTAACCCATACAGTACCAAACTCTCACGGTAAAATAACTCTTTAGTGCTCTGTTTTACTATGGATATGTTAAAAACCACACCGAGCTGAACAGTATTTTATTACTTAAAAGAAGATGATAAGTAAATGTTACTTTAGTGAGCATTTGAGACGATGGAGTTGGAAGTTTAGATGCAGTAGGATTGTAAAGAATTATTGTTTAATATATATTTTAAACAATTATACTTTATATAACCTACAACTTGAGAATATTTCAATTCTTACCTATTGAATATACTGGTGTATAAATCTGTACTTAGATCATTATTTGCCAGTCGTACTAACTAATATCCTTTTTAAACTGCAGTGGCTGCTTTGGAATAGACTCCCAACAGTTTCACAGGGTTAGTGGTTCCAAAATGACCACTACTGTTATGTCTGCCTTCTCTGCAGCATGACACTTGTGAGTTAGTAAATGGAAAATCATTGTACGGAATCACTGTTACAGAGGGAACAGGCACAATTTGCTATGAGCAGAAAAAAACACGTGCTGTGATTGACAAAATGCTCCTTATAATACCCAGTAACCATTAAGGGTTAAATGGTAACATAAAGCATAAATCACAGTGTAACGAAAGCAAATGTGATTTAGAGGTCTTTTAGATCAAGAAAAGGTACACGTTCAGGCTTACAAATCCAGATACATTAAAGCATTCCCAAGAGTCAAAGGAAAATGTGTCTGGCTCCCTGCCTTAGCATGTGAAGCATAATGCTGAATCCACCGTACCAGCATTAAATAATCCCTGTCTAGCGGAACTATGCATTTTAACTAGAACATTTTGAAGCTGAAAATGGGCATCAGGTGACCCCAGATGTTTGTTCTTTGAAACATGATTCCCAAAGTAGCCACTAGAGATAAACAGGAGTGTAAGACTGCAGTTGTATAGCAGAAAACAAAACTGCTCGCTCTGTAAAATGTTATTACATCTCCAGCTTGTTTCAGTTAGACACATGGAATGGTGTGAGACTATTTATTTTTGTGTATGGTAGACCCTGTGTGATGGGGTGCAGCCTATTTTGTGGTGGTTCTGTGTTTTTTTGTATTGTTTAGAGTGGATGTGAGTGAGTTTGGGGTGTGGTTCAGTGAGTATGTGTGAGGAAT
The DNA here is from genome assembly GCF_902713425.1 of Acipenser ruthenus. NCBI lineage: Eukaryota > Metazoa > Chordata > Actinopteri > Acipenseriformes > Acipenseridae > Acipenser > Acipenser ruthenus. The sequence continues at coordinate 7,182,714 of NC_081225.1, read as the reverse complement.
GTGTGGAATGTGCCTGGGCTAATGAGGTGCGAATTGCCCAATTAGCCCAGGCACCTGTATAAAAGGGAGTGGTTGGGTTTGTTAGGAGGAGAGTGTTTGTTAGGAGGAGAGTGGTTGTAACAGAGAGAGAGAGAGAGAGAGAGAGAGAGAGAGAGAGAGAGAGAGAGAGAGAGAGAGAGAGAGAGAGAGAGAGAGAGAGAGAGAGAGAGAGAGTGTGAGTGAGTGAGTGAGTGAGTGGTTTTTTTTTGGGTTTGTTTAAAGCCTGTTTTGTGTTTGTCTTTTTGGTTGGCCATCGTGCCTTTTTATTTGTGTTTTGTTAATTAAAATATTTTGGTTTCACTGCACTTTCTGTCTCTGAGTCTTCCCTCTGCCACTATCCTGCCACAGGTTGTTGTCAGAGGTGCGTCCACGGCCCGGAGAGGAGGAGCCAGTGCGTCCTAGGTCCGGAGGGGAGGAGCCAGTGCGTCCTTGGTCCGGAGGGGAGGAGCCAGTGCGTCCTGTGTCCAGAGGGGAGGAGCTGAAGGCCCAAACCCCTATTTTTTTTTGGGAGGGACGAGGGCGTGAAGCTCAGGCTCCACAGCAGCCGCTGTTTTTGCTGCTGAAGGGAGCCCAGCGGAGACGCCCGCCACCAGCTCTATCCCCGCTGTCGGAGGAGCCGGCAGCGCCAACAGCCCTACCCCTGCTGTCGGAGGAGCCGGCAGCGCCACCAGCCCTACCCCCGCTGTCGGAGGACCCTGATATTGATGTGACGCAGCCATCAGCATTTTTTTTTTATAAAGATTAGCTGTTTCTTTATTCTTGTTTAACTACATATACAAAAATAAGGTACCTTGTGAGATAATGAGTATAATATCTGCTTGTATCAACAGCATCCTATTTTATTTATATAAATATACTAGAAACTCTTTTAGCACTTGTTTACCTGATTAGGTTTGGTATCACCTTGGTGTGGAGAATTATTCTTCCGGTATACCCTGGATACCTGGAGTACCTTGATTCCTCTGGAAGGCAGATCGAATGCTGTATTTTACTGAGGCATCATTGCAGATGAAGTCCACCCAACATTTCTGCACTCGTACCCTGATAGCGATGGCTACTTTCAAGATGGCAGTGCACTCCACTGTGCCAGAACTGTGCATGAATGCTTTGAGGAGCATGACATTGACTTCAGGCATCTTGAAGAACTTGTAAGAACTTGCAAGAACTTGTAAGACCTAATGATTGAATGTATTAACATGCATTGAAACACTGAGCACCTTGTGTAGTTTATGCCACATCGTGTCAGTAGTGGAGCTCTGGACTCTTAACCGGAGGGTCGTGGGTTCAATCCCAGGTGGGGGACACTGCTGCTGTGCCCTTGAGCAAGGTACTTTACCTAGATTGCTCCAGTAAAAACCCAACTGTATAAATGGGTAATTGTAAGTAAAAATAATGTGTAAAAATAATGTAATTGAATGTAAAAATAACGTTATATCTTGTAACAATTGTAAGTCGTCCTGGATAAGGGTGTCTGCTAAGAGATAAATAATAATAATAATCGTGTCAAGGCTGTGATCAGGGCAAATGGTGGCCAACCCGATATAAGGTACATGTCCTAATAAAGTGGAAATCCCAGTGACAGAAGGGACAGAGACACAAAATTATACATACGGTTAAAAACAGAAGGAGAAGCATGTGATGTGCCAGGCAGTGTATATACACATATATAACTTTGTTCAAACTAATTCTCAACATGAATCCAGTGGAAGATATCTAGCATGACAGACAGGAATCTCAGATGCCTAGAACTGCTGCTGTAGTCAAAAACGAACCTCCTTCAAAAATGGAATGCCGTAATAACCCAGGCTGCAAAGAGTGAATGCTTTGCACACTTAATGGCTCAGGATGTTATAAATTGAAGGTAGAGCATTACCCCTTGTTCCTTCTCTGCATAACCTTAGAAACAGCACAGGTGAAATGACCAAGGAAGCAAAATACTAACTGGGAGCTTTCTTTAACCTGGTTGGTACCAGCTTTTTTAAACGAAATGCATGTTTTCTACAACAACTGTTTCTTTCAAAACTGCACATGTGAGACCTACATAGTTAACGGAGTTGCACGGCAGGTAAGAAATACTTCTAGAACCTTCCTGCAGAAGTAGTGTTGTTCTTGATTGCCGCAACTGGGAGTTATTCATGCTTCCCACTTGTGCTTCCTAAATATAGTGGGTGCATTGTTAGTGTCAAAATTCTGCAGATGCAGGCAGGTGATGATTTCCACATGGAGCTGAGGGGGAAAAAAACAGCCATCTGCTCACTTGATGTCACATGACTATCAGGCTTAATTCATTTTAATTTACTCTGCAATTACTACATTAAAGTTTAAATGGTACCTTTTCCTTTTTGTCTGAGTAGGCAATACATGCTTATTATAATGCATTGATGTTTTTCACTGGTGATTTGATCAGCTGATTGTTTGTTAATAAATAAGTGTTTGCTGCTTTATTTATTTGAAGATAATTAAACCTGAGGCTGAGATGGAACATCTTGTTTCCAGGGATTTCCTGTCTCTCTTTAATCTGGTAACTGGAGATGTGTTTGAGGAATATTGAGTTAGCATTGTTTTCCAAATCTGCCTTTAGCTTTGAACTTGTCTTAAGTATCCTAAGTGCCAGGACTGAACAGCATTCATTATTCCATTCAAATACACTATATATATCTACACTATGGGCCTCATTTACGAAGCATTTACCATACGCAAAACATGATTACTGTGTGCAGTTCTGTCCCCGTCCTATTTACTATTCCCATATATACAAAATGAAAGGGTAATAGTGCCACCACCTCATTTGTATTGAATTAATGATGTGTACGTATGCAAAGCAGCATGTTAAATACAGATAATGAGCTGCCATACATTCATGAGCTATTCACAAAGGACTGATAAGGATTTTGCGCAGGCAAAAATGATGCAGAGCGGAGAGCATAGGCGGCAGAAGCTGTGTACCGATTTGAAATGGCAGACATTTAATGTCCTGTGTAGCCAGAACATGTTAATGTGACACTATGGTTTATTTTGGGCTAATTTTAAGTAGACCAAGATAAAAATAAAATATGCTGAAATTCTATTTATGTTCAGTCGATTTATGTGTGTTTAGTAAAAATATTAATAGCCTAATAAATATTGGGGCATATTAAAATAACATTCATGTGTTTGTACACATGTCATTATGTAAAAATATAGATATGTGCAATGGGCTTCAACAGTACAGTAGTAAAATTAAATGAATACCTAGCAGGCTTTTTTTAACTAGTCTATCCTGTAATACAGTACAAAACAAACCATGCTGATACGTTGTAGGCTTCACGTTGTTGTAGGATGCGTAGATAATAAAATATTATTTTAAATTGAAACTAAATTATTTCAGCATATTTTCTTTTATCTGTCTCTCACATTTTTATCCCTGCCACCACCAGTAAGTAAGCTCCTTCACATGTTGTCAACAGAATAAATACAGTGTGCAACTTCAGACCTGTTGCCACCCACAATTTGTATGCTAATTAGAATTTTTCCAACTGGTATTTTTGCTTCTAATTAGTTAGTAAATAGGGTGTGACACTTTGGGAATTCTGGCCAAATTACCGCCGCTTAGTAAATGAGGCCCTATATATTTAAAATGGCACGAATAGAGGGAGCAATCTCACTGGCTAACAAGTGTTTTAACCTGTTCAGATATGTCACCATACCGGAACAGATTGGAGCTTTGGTTGATTCCCTTGAAAACCCATTCACTTTGGGAGGGCTGTGGTTGGGTGGGAGTGGATTTTATAAGCACAATAACACATTCCAGGGTGCTCACATATGAGCTAATATCGGCAGGCCTAGGCTGTTTAATGGAGGGGACTTACTTATTTTTCCAGCCATATTGGAGATGTTGTGTTGGTAGTCAAGAGCCAGCAGTTTGTTGGTTTGTATGTTGTCTGTGTAACTTTTTCCATTTGTCAGACGTATTTTCTTTTCGTTCCACGTGCATTGGATAGACGTGTTAACAATAGTTGTTCAGCAATATGCAGCAATGCTAACATTGCTTGTTCACCTATTCTACTATTGTTCAAACCAGTTTCTCGGTTCTATATTTCTTGTGTTGCTACTTTGGACATTTTTTTCAAACTGTTTCTGGATCGAGGAAAGATTCAACCACATGGCCTTACCAGCAGGATACGGACAGAAGGAATCAGCGCTGTGGATGCCATTACAGATAAACGGGTGAGATCAAACCTTTTTCTTCATTTAACAGCTACAGTGTTTTTTTTTCCCTTTATTCAGATGTTTTTTTTGTGTTTGGAGTACTTTTGAACTGAATCAAACCCTCTTTTGGACTTTTTGTTTGTTGTCAGAACAGGATTGGGACATTTCTTTGCTAGAGATATCTTGTATACTGCATTGTAGGTATATTTTTATTGTGTGGTCACCTGTTTGTTTTCTGAGCTGCACCGCTCCCTTGCTGGTAAATGATACTCTTTGTACCCTTTAAATTCTCTTATTACGCTGGAACTATTTACTTGCTGACTCCTCTATGTCTAATGGTTCATTTTGGGTCAGTTTTAACTAAGAAAATTGATATAACGTGAACACCATAAAATAGTAAGGGAAATAAGTGTGTCATGACATTTGAAGTAGCTAAGCCACTTACTCTTTAAAGGTCCATCGCAACAGTATCATTTTCAAAGAGAATCTTCTACCTGTACCAGCAATCATCTGCTCAAACCACAGTCATTGACCACAAAGGGAGGTGAGGTGTCCTTACCAGTCCTAAAGCAGGGTAAGATCTTCAAAGTATTTTACTCTACATTTGTAGGGAAACAAGAGCCATTACAATTATAAACCAAACAAAAATGTTTTTGTTACAAACCCTAACATTAAATTTCAGAGTTGTATATTATTGGGTACGTTTTTCGTTTCTGAAAAAAATGTGCTAATGACACTTAAATAGCTTTGAGGATGTAGTCCAACTCTGGCTCTCAAGATTAGGTTATTAGACTGGCCAAGTGTCAGTTAACTAATTTCAGGCTTGACTGGAAAGGACCCCCGGGGCCATATTATATTATATGAACTTCAGAAGCATCTGCTGAACTTGAGCAGCCATTGACAAAGGAGATCTAGAAAGAATATGTTTAGACTTGCTGTTACATATGTAAATATTCACACAAAATTAAACTTTTGTGGAATAGACACTTACACTCTTAAAATGTTTATCAATGTTTATTAATAATTAGTGTTCTCTAGTCTAAGCCGACCAGGCCAGAAAGCATACAATTAAATATATGAATACAGTAATACAGTGGTGCTTTGAGAAACACTCATTGATTTACACAGGTTCATGGAAAAGCAAACTAATTTAACAGAAGTGTTCATAATAACAGCTTTTTTATTACCTGTTTGGAATAATTAAGTGCTCCGACTGCCTACTGCCAACATTAAGCATCCTCTGTGCTTACAAACCTTGCAGTGTATACCAACAAAGAAATTTCAGACCTGATGGATTCAGCCTTTTGTAATGAACCTTAAAATAAGAGGCAACCTCTGTATAGAGGAGTATAACAGCAAACAATAGAAAGTGTCTTCTCAAGCAGCGAAAGCAAACATCCTTGGAGTGCACAGAGCAAGCCTCATTGTGAGCGTCCTTTGTGATAGTATGGAATAATGAATCATAATGGCTCTATTATAAAAATAAGATGGTATACAGTACCCTGGGAATATGCAGCTTTGAATAGAATGAAAATCACAACGCTTCACATTTAAAGATACATTGTCTCATATGGTTTTCAAAACCAGTGGCAGGTTAATTCCCAAACTTCTTATCGCCCCCCACCCCAAACACACACACACAATAAAACAAAACAACTGCCACGCAGGTGGCAACAATCATCAGCTTCTGCTTATGAGAGCCTTAGAATTGAATGGTTAGCTGGAGTCACCCAGGACTGTGAGGGAAAGCTCCCAGGGTGCCTACTCTAGCACTGTTTCTGACTGTACCGAGTGCCATTGTCCCTTCCCTTTGATTTGCACTGTTAATTTCAATGTTAAGAGTCTCTGGTCAAAAACAGGATTTTTTGATATACATTTTAAAGCTGGTTTTGTTGAATTTAGGGTTGACATAGGGTTCAGAGTATATTTGAGTACTAGTACTTAACATAATATGTTAAATGCGGCAGTGGTAAAACAAGAGGCGCTATAGCAGAAGGAACCATTTGTAGAACAGTACCACATTTTCAGATTCTGACATGGTATGAACCAACACACACTATTAATGAATAGCATTGCCATGGTATCATAGCGGTACCAATGTGCAACCTGTAATCAATTGGCATCTCAGCCCATTGAATTGAATGGAAAGGCAAGGGCTGGACGTGAACCATGTGGTTCAAAGACATTGGTGGAGTTTCCATGTGTGGTTATTTACACGTGAAGTGGTGATGCGCGTGAATGTTTGGGAGAACAACTTGAGAAGATCAGGTTTGTGGCCAAAAATAACGGCCACAGAGAGGGATAGGGTAAATCTCATTTACTTGTGAGCGTGACGTAAAACACGGGAAATCTACACCCATTTTCACATGGAAACCGGTATTTCATGTGAAAACGTCCACTGCTCACAATCCAGACTGCCTTGTGAGCATATGTGGAGCATACGTGGAGGGTGTCTGGCACAGATCTCTATAAATTAGAACCCACATGGAATCTCCCCCATTGAGAGGTAGTTGAGTGGTAAGTACATGTCTTATCCTGATGTCTTATGATTTCATGGCTGTGCAAAGTCGCCGGTCTTTACTGGGGATTCCAAAGGGAGCATCACATTGGCTCTGGCACTAACGTGGGTCAGGGAGGCAAAACCGTCACAAACTGTTTCTCCTCACCCTGCTAGAGCGGACCCTGCTGGCCAGATGCCTAGTGAGCTCAGGTGGACACATGCAGGGCTGGCCTTTGTCCTCCAGAGGCTGGGCTCGCTGACATGTGCTCTCGAGTTCCTGTTTGTAAAAGAAGAAGCTGGCTTGGTCGTGGGATCGGAGGAGACCCAGTGAACCTTCAGTGCTCTTAAGCTGTGTGAAAAATTGCAGTGAGGGGAAAAATTAATTGGACTTTCCAAATTAGAGAAAAAAATCAGGGATAAAATAATTCATAACTTTTCATCCTCCTGTTTAAGCTTATAGTGTACAATAATTACATATGTGTTGCTTTTCCAGTTAATGGAAAATGACCACTGGAAGCCCATAAAAACATAGCTCTTCATCATTATTAGCTCCATTACACTCATATTGAAAGAGGAGTGGTAGCCACTAAGCCAGAGTCTTGCATATGGACTCTGCAGTTAAAACTAATTAGATGTGTAATCAGTTTTGGAAGGCTAGCACATCAGTGTAAAAGGCTTTGGCATTTCTAAGAGTTTATTTGTGGATTCATCCATCTATTATGTTCTGACTGCTCATTGTAGCAGAAAATGTAAGGATGGTTACAAGCACAATAGCAAAAGCAATTAATTCAATTTAAGCCCACTGTCACCACCAACAATAAAGACAATTTCATATGTATAATCACAAGAGTAAATGTTAGGGTATGGTGTACCTTTCCTTCAGTGCATGCATAAGGAGAATCTTATAAACAGATAATGAAGCATGATAAGCAAGTGTAAAAAGAGCTGTTCCATTATCTATTATTGTTTTTTGCTTAGATAAGTATTTACCATGCTTACTAACCATTCCCCCAAACCATTACATTTCCAGGGGTGGGAAAGTGTCAGGCTCACTAAACAACGTCTGAAAAGTTTGCGTCCAGCCATTGCTTTTCCATTCAGTTCAATGAGCTGAGATGCCGATTCATTACAAGCTGAATTTCCGTGTAGGGTGATTTGAAAAATGACCATTAAGGGAGTGCAGCTGCCCCTCCGTAAACTTCCATTTATAAACAGTTCCAGAGAGGGCAGAAATTGGAATTATTTTCAGAAGTGGTCTTTGTTCTTGAAAAAGTACCTTTAGTAAGCCTGGTAAACATCAATCTAAGCAGAAACAGCAATACAGAAATCTCTCTCTCTCTCTCTCTCTCTCTCTCTCTCTCTCTCTCTCTCTCTCTATATATATATATATATATATATATATATACAGACGTGCTCAAATTTGTTGGTACCCTTACAGCTCATTGAAATAATGCTTCATTCCTCCTGAAAAGTGATTAAATTAAAAGCTATTTTATCATGTATACTTGCATGCCTTTGGTTTGTCATAGAATAAAGCAAAGAAGCTGTGAAAAGAGATGAATTATTGCTTATTCTACAAAGATATTCTAAAATGGCCTGGACACATTTGTTGGAACCCCTTAGAAAAGATAATAAATAATTGGATTATAGTGATATTTCAAACTAATTAGTTTCTTTAATTAGTATCACACATGTCTCCAATCTTGTTATTCGACATTCAGCCTATTTAAATGGAGAAAAGTAGTCACGTGCTGTTTGGTATCATTGTGTGCACCACACTGAACATGAACCAGAGAAAGCAAAGGAGAGAGTTGTCTGAGGAGATCAGAAAAAAAAATAATAGACAAGCATGGTAAAGGTAAAGGCTACAAGACCATCTCCAAGCAGCTTGATGTTCCTGTGACAACAGTTGCAAATATTATTAAGAAGTTTAAGGTCTATGGAACTGTAGCCAACCTCCCTGGGCGCGGCCGCAAGAGGAAAATTGACCCCGGATTGAACAGAAGGATAGTGCGAATGGTAGAAAAAGAACCAAGGATAACTGCCAAAGAGATACAAGCTGAACTCCAAGGTGAAGGTATGTCAGTTTCTGATCGCACCATCCATCGCTTTTTGAGCGAAAGTGGGCTCCATGGAAGAAGACCCAGGAGGACTCCACTTTTGAAAGAAAAACATAAAAAGGCCAGACTGGAATTTGCTAAAATGCATATTGACAAGCCACAATCCTTCTGGGAGAATGTCCTTTGGACAGATGAGTCAAAACTGGAGCTTTTTGGCAAGTCACATCAGCTCTATATTCACAGATGAAAAAATGAAGCTTTCAAAGAAAAGAACACCATACCTACAGTGAAACATGGAGGAGGCTCGGTTATGTTTTGGGGCTGCTTTGCTGCACCTGGCACAGGGTGCCTTGAATCTGTGCAGGGCACAATGAAATCTCAAGACTATCAAGGCATTCTGGAGCGAAACGTACTGCCCAGTGTCAGAAAGCTCTGTCTCAGTCGCAGGTCATGGATCCTCCAACAGGATAATGACCCAAAACACACAGCTAAAAGCACCCAAGAATGGATAAGAACAAAACATTGGACTATTCTGAAGTGGCCTTCTATGAGTCCTGATCGGAATCCTATCGAACATCTATGGAAAGAGCTGAAACTTGCAGTCTGGAGAAGGCACCCATCAAACCTGAGACAGCTGGAGCAGTTTGCTCAGGAACAGTGGGCCAAACTACCTGTTAACAGGTGCAGAAGTCTCATTGAGAGCTACAGAAAACGTTTGATTGCAGTGATTGCCTCTAAAGGTTGTGCAATAAAATATTAGGTTAGCGGTCCCATCATTTTTGTCCATGCCATTTTCATTTGTTTTCTTATTTACAATATTATGTTGAATAAAAAATCAAAAGCAAAGTCTGATTTCTATTAAATATGGAATAAACAATGGTGGATGCCAATTACTTTTGTCAGTTTCAAGTTATTTCAGAGAAAATTGTGCATTCTTCGTTTTTTGTGGAGGGGTACCAACAAATTTGAGCATGTCTGTATATATATGATTTTACACTATACTAGTCTCTCCCTCTCCCTCTCTCTCTCTCTCTCTCTCTCTCTCTCTCTCCTAATTAGTTCAGTCTGTTGTGCTGGGTTCCCTTCCTGCTGCCTACATTAACAACCAACTTACACCCCTTGTAACCATAGAAACCAATAAAACACAGCAACACTTTACATTAAGTGTCTCTTAATTACTGTGTATTTACACATTATTATTCAGTTATTATTTACACAGTATTATTATTCATACTTACAATGTACTTAAAGTATTTTTGCACAATATATGTAAGTACACAATTGTATCAGAAAAGGGTAGGGTTAGGTTTAGAGTTAGGGTTGGGGGACTAGGGTTAGGGATAGAGGTAGGGTTAGGATTGGGATTATATCGTGCAACTATGCATAATAACATTGTAATTGTGTATTTACTAAGTAACTACACAAAGAGACACTTAATGTTACCTAAAACACTACTAAATCAAACGGGGGCTTAAAGGGTTAATGAATCCATTTGTAAATTACTACCTTTCCTTGTAGCAAGTGTCTCCATCTAGAACTCTTATACAGGCCAGACCCTTTTATAATGCCCAACTGAAAATCCATTGAACCCGTTACACTGTGCAATAAGAAACATTGTAAAACATTCGATTCCTATGAGACATAAACCCTCGAAGACTAGTTATCTAAAATCAACTCCCCTTGCTGCCTTAATTGAAAAAACAATAATTTTCCTGTTTTTTTTTTGTTTTGTTTTACATTACGATAAATGATGGCAGTGATGTATGATGCAATTACTGAAACAATGAATGCTATTCCATGGTTACACTCTGTATATTCATCAGTGCCTATGGCGTCAGTCTTGATAGAGTTGGAAAAGAGTTCATTTTGCTTTTGTGTTTGGATATTAAACAAATTGCATAGACATTTTTATAGGCCAGGGTTATTTGTAATCGTGGAGAACTATGCCAGTAAAGTAGCATGCTGTATCAGCAGGGTGGTACAAAGAACAAGGTTAAAAGTAAGACATTAATCATGAGACTACAGGTAAGAGTTATGATGGTTAGGTATGTATTTATTTATTTTTCTGCAAAGCCTGGGTTTTTGTTTATGTTATAAAGATAAAGCTCTCCCCTGTGTAACAAAATATCACATTGCCTGACTTCACCATCTCATTGGATATACAGACAAATGGTCTTGATTGGTTAACACCACCAGCAATATCCTCATAAACAATAAGAGTTTAATTTACAAAACTCAATGAAACCTAGTACTTTTCTCAGGACGCTGTTTCCCATTGTAAATCTTTTGATTAATGTAGTGTAGTTAGAACAGTAGAACTGAAGAATGTCTTGTTACAAATTCAAAGAATATAATCGTTCTAGACCTTATTCAACGTGTTTAACCACTCGCTGTATGATGATTGTTTGGGAATGCATGCATTTTAATAAATAACTTCAGCCAATTCACCTTGCCAATACTAAATGAAGATTAGTACAGTCATAAAGCTTCAGGAAGTCTGATTTGTCTGGTATTATTATCTACCAGGATATTAAAAGCACAATCATGAAATATGTTCGGAGAAACGTGACGAATAACTACCTAACTGCTTTATTCATCCAGCCAGTGACACAACACTTTTCTTGTTCTTCGAATAATGAAAAAAAGCTCAAAGTCCAGAGCAGCCAGTAAAAAAAAAAAATACCAATGTGATTTCTCAGCTGCTTTAGGCAATTCAAGAAACAATCAATTATGGGAATGGAGGACTCCAGAAGGAGCTATTGACATACAAGGGAGCTGTAAAAACCAAGTGGTTTTCAGACTGTACTGTATCTCTCGAGCATTACATTGCATTGCAAGCAGTTACACTAGGTCTACCAAGAACATTGGTTGTATTTTCAACATTTTACGAATGACAGGAGGCCATTTAGCCCATCACTATTTCCTAGTGGCTGATTGATCCCAAAACTTTTCTTGAAGGATCCAAGTGATTCACCATCAACAACTTAGTAACCCATTCCATGCCTTCACTCCTCTCTGTGTAAAAAGGTGTTTCTCTGTTTTCTCTGTGTCCTCTGGTCCTGGTCTCTGAACTTTGCTTTAAATATGGGTTAGGGTTAAACTCAAAACTGTCAATCAAGTCTCTACCTCAACCCTTCTTTGATCTAGGCTAAATAGATTCTGTTCCCTCAACCTTCAACTCGTTCCTTTTAGCCCTGGGTTGTCTGATTCATCGCTCATCGTTTGACTCTCTTCAGGCATAGTGTTATTTTTGTAGTTCGGGGCCCAGAATTAGACAGTGGAAAGGAGACACATTCGGTGACACATGCTAACTATCGCACATGATTGGCAGCTCCTTGTATTGAAAATCAGAGGGCTAAACAAATGAAATTCATTAATTAAATTCACCACCAGGTAGATCAATTAAATGAACCCAAATGTACTTATTTGTAAAACTTTTTTTTTTTTTAAATGGGACTGTAACAAAAGATCGCTTGGGCAGCAGTGTGGAGTAGTGGTTAGGGCTCTGGACTCTTGACCAGAAGGTCGTGGGTTCAATCCCTGGTAAGGGACACTGCTGCTGTACCCTTGAGCAAGGTACTTTACCTAGATTGCTCCAGTAAAAACCCAACTGTATAAATGGGTAATTGTATGTAAAATATAATGTTATATCTGTATAATGTGAAATAATGTGATATCTTGTAACAATTGTAAGTCGCCCTGGATAAGGGTGTCTGCTAAGAAATAAATAACAACAATAGCTTACCCCAAGTTCTATACAGTTTGCCTCCATTGTTCGACAAGAAGAAAAACAATTGAAATGTGTATAACATTCTTTAACTGAATCTACTGTACCTAAACTCAGCTTGCTAGTTTTCTAACATTTAAATACAAATATGCTTTTGGTGTCAGTCTTTTAAAATCTTTTTATAAAGTGGATGGCCGGATTCATTCTTGATAACAAGATAAAATGTTATAAAGGATGGAATAATTATTTTTTTTATTACAAAGTGCTCATAAAGTTGAGCAAATACCCCAGTGTTCTCATAAATTAAGAAGTAATTAAAACCATAAGTCACAGTGAATATTTAAACATTTCAAAAAGGTACCTTACCAGAGCTGTCCTTGTATTTCATTATGCTGTCTAGAGGAAAATTGACAATATAGTGCCATTCATTGTAAACAAATTTGTTTACTGTTATCATTATTATTATTTATTCATTTGGCATATGCCTTTATCCAAGGCGACTTACAGGTGTTACAGGGCTTGTGGCAGGGATGGATGAGTGGTGACATCAGGCCAGAAGCAGGAATGGAAACACAAGCAGTACTGCAGGAAAAAAAGACGCTGCGCACCGTTTATTTATAATACAAAAAATTAAATAAAAGGCTTAACAAAAACACTTGCTCACAGAGCGAAAATAAAAATAAACAAAACAAACCACAAACACAAATAATATGATCAGGCTGGGCAGTAGCCTTCACTGATCCTAGATTACTTGCTTTTAGTTTCATTTCTCTCCGCTCGCTCTCCCGTTCCTCCTCCGAACACCCACACCGAGCTGGAGAGTTTCAGGCTTTTTATACCGTGACCGAGGGGTTTAACTAGCTGGTAATTATTCTATTACCCTTTGGCCACAATCTGCACGAGTTTACTAATTACTCCTGGCAGAGGACGAGCACCAACCTTGCCTCTGCCAGAACACGTTTTAAATGAAAACAAAACAAAAACAAAACAAACGCACGGCTACGCCGTCATATTTAAATTCAATAAATAAATACAAAAACAATACCCACGTGTGACAGAGAGAGAAAGAATTCAAACTGTAAATCTCCCTCCCGACCAAAGAAGGCGCTTGGTAAGGTGGATCGTATGCTTCCTCCTAGATGGACTGCCTTGACGGTAGGCGGAAACCGGAAGGTGACCATATTAGGGGGAGCGCGTAGTTGCATGTACCTGGAAGGATTCCATTGCAATCAGCTGCGGGGCGGGCCCCTATTGGAGAAACCATGGCAACGGGTTGTTTGCAAGGAGGAGGTTCTGGGTACAAAGGGGAAGCAGTTACGTTAGTACGGCCCCCTTTGCGCTGATGACGGTATCCAGCCGGAGCCTGTGTCTCTGTTATTGTTTTGTTTTGTCTCTGACAGAGGAGGAGTGAGAGTCGGGAGCTGCAGCCGCGGAGCCAGCATTAGACCCGGAGCACGTCCCTCACAGCACAACACAGCACAGCACCAGCACTCACCACGACCCCGGAAGAAAGAGCACAGTTTCGTGCACGGAGGATTGTGGTTCAGGAGTGTCATTCTTTTGTTAATAAGGACTGTAAACCTGCCGTGTTCCCCCCGATACCATCGCTGGCAAAAGGGGGGGGGGGGTTTATTATTATTATTATTTATTATAATTATTGAAATTAAAACACAGACGTTTTGGGAGAACTCTGGTCTGGACATTGCCTTTATTATCACCACTCACATCCTGTTCACAAGTGGTGTCAGAAACGGGATTTTACAATGGACCCTGCAGCACTGAACACCATGATGGAGGCTCAGGCACGTAGGCATGAAGAGACCTTGGCAGCGGTGATGGAGAGGATGAATGCCATGTTCCTCGCGGCCAACCAGAGGAGGGAACCGGTGGCCGAACCAGCAGTAGCGCCTCCGAAACCTAAAGTGGTGAAGATGTCGCTGGAGGATGATCCCGAGGCCTATTTAACATCCTTTGAAAGGCAGGCGACAGCAGCCCTATGGCCTCGGGAGTGGTGGGCTACCCAGCTGGGACCCAATCTGATCGGGGAAGCCCAGGCAGCCTACCACGCTTTAACCCATGAACAAGCCATGGATTATGATCTTGTAAAGAAAGCCATCCTTCAGCGACTGGACATCACGGAGGAGACGCACCGCCGCCGGTTCCGGGAGTACCAACGCCCAGAAGGAGTCCGACCCCGAGTAATGGCCCAGCAGTTGGTGGACCAGGTGACCCGGTGGCTCTGCCCTGGTGAACGCACAGCAGAGGAGGTGGCTGAGATTGTCACCATTGAACAATTTATACAGTTGCTGGGGCCAGAAGCCAGTAATTGGGTCAGCCGGCACCGGCCCACCACGCTGGACGCCGCGGTCAGGTTGGCTGAGGGGTACGAGGACTCTATGCCCACACCGCTGCCCACCCCGATACATTCCACGCCGACCTTCATCAGACCCAGGATGGCGGGCCCAAGGCCGGGGCCCCTTCACCCACACACACCCTTCACGTCTGGACCAGCACCCTCACGTTCCCCAACGGGTGGCCTCGCTCCACAACACTGGAGGCCGAGGTCAACCCCCAGCTGGGGTAGAACAGGGGCCCCCTCCCCGCTGTCAGGTCGGCAGCGGGACAATCAGGCTCCGTGGGCGCCTCTCCCTCTGGAATGTTACCGGTGCCATGGGGTCGGCCACCTTGCCCGGAATTGCCCCTCAGCAATGGAGTGTGGTGCGGCTTCGCATTATTTGGTACCGGCGACAGGTAAGTCCAGGGGTAATGATTGGGAGGGACCTTGTATTGTTGATGTGCGGGTTGGTAATGTGAGCACCCACGCATTAGTGGACTCTGGGTGTGGTCAGACCTTGATTTCGGAAACTCTCTTAGAAGGGGTACCTTGGTGGTCACGTGGGTTAGTGGTCATCTCCTGTATCCATGGAGATAACAAGGACTACCCCCTCACTAAATTAGATGTGACCATTGGTAGTCACACCCGCCGTGTAATTGTGGCGGTGGCAAAAAGGTTGCCATACCCTGTTATTTTAGGTCGAGACTGGCCATGTTTCGAAACAATTATAAACCAAAAGGTAGAGCCAGTCTCCGGTAAGGCCATAGGAGCAGCGGGGGAAACTATTGGAGATATTTTTCCGCTGCATGCTGATCTGTTCCCCTCTCGGTTCCGCCCAAAAAAAACTAAACGAGAGAGAAGGGTGGAAAAATGGGAGGGCGCATCAATGACACGAGGTTGGGGTTTGGTAGGAGACTCCTCCACGTCTGATAAACGCCAGGGAAAGGGAACTGGGATCCAGTGTGACCGACCGGGCCGAGTTACTGAGACCCCTAGTGCTGAGGCTACCATATCCCCGCTCGATATACCGAAAGTCTGGGACCGAGATGTTGATCTAGCGTACGAGCAAAAAAATGATCCTACGCTGGCTAACCTCTGGGGGCAGGTTCGGTCTATCGAGGGGAAGGAAGTAGATGGCAATCAGCCGCTCACATACCCTCACCACATTGTGCTTGGGCATTTGCTGTATAGAGTATCCCGAGCCCCGAGCACAGGGCAGACTGTAACACAGTTACTCGTTCCTCAGTCTTTTCGACATGAGATCATGCGGTTGGCTCATGATGTCCCTTGTTCGGGCCACTTAGGTAGCGAAAAGACTCAGGAACGAATATTGGCTTGATTTTACTGGGCGGGAGTGTACAGTGAGTTGAAGCGGTATGTGGCGACCTGTAGAGAGTGCCAACAGGTAGCGCCGGGGCGGGTTCGCCCGGCCCCATTGGTTCCACTGCCCCTGATCAATATCCCCTTTGAACGCATTGCAATGGACATAGTGGGCCCATTGAGCCAGTCTGACTGTGGATATACGCATATTTTAGTAGTGGTGGACTACGCGACCAGATATCCAGAGGCAGTACCATTGAGGTCCACTAGTGCATTAGCGATTGCAAAAGAGTTAGTGCAGATCATAGCGAGAGTAGGGATCCCCAAAGAAATTCTGACTGATCACGGAACTAATTTTATGTCACGGTGTTTAAAGGAACTGTATAAATTATTACAAATTCGATCCATTCGGACCTCCGTTTATCACCCGCAATCGGATGGTTTGGTGGAACGTTTTAATCAGACATTGAAGCAGATGCTGAGGCGGTTTGTCAACCAGGAGCAAAAACATTGGGCTAAACTCCTTCCCTACCTGATGTTTGCAGTGAGAGAGGTGCCTCAGAGCTCGACCGGGTTCTCTCCCTTTGAGATGCTGTACGGGAGACAGCCACGAGGGGTCCTTGATCTTGTAAAGGAAGGATGGGAGGAGCAAAATAAAGATGCTAAAAACATAGTGAAATATGTAATTATGTTGAGAGATCGCCTGCAATTGGTTGGTCAGTTGGCACACGAGAACTTAAAACAGGCTCAGCATCGGCAAGAGCAGCAGTACAATAAACAAGCACGGATTCGGACTTTTCGGCCAGGAGATAAGGTACTGCTGCTACTTCCCACTTCGGAGTCTAAACTGTACGCTAAGTGGCAGGGACCATATGAGGTGATGCGGGCAATTGGTAATGTAAACTACGAAATCAGACAACCCGATCGCCGGAACAAAACTGAAATTTACCATATTAATTTATTAAAACCCTACAATGAAAGGGAGGCCCTGTTTATAGCCAATGACAGTATAGAAGAGGATTTTGGTCCCTCTGTCAGTACACCAGCTACAGTTAACATTCCGATGGGGGAACAATTACTTCCTGATCAGAAGTGTGAACTCCGTGGGTTAGTGAAACAATTTGGTGATGTTTTTTCTGACTTGCCTGGCAGAACTAATATGATTGAACATGCTATTATTACTCCCGCAGGTGTCAGGGTTCGAGAGAGACCGTATCGAATCCCGGAGAGTCGCAGGGGTGCCGTTGGCCGGGAGGTGAGGGATATGCTCGAGCTTGGAGTCATTGAGCCTTCCCGGAGCGAGTGGAGCAGCCCGATAGTGATGGTGCCTAAGAAGGACGGCTCCACTCGGTTCTGCGTGGATTTCAGAAAGGTTAATGCCATCTCCAAGTTTGATGCATATCCCATGCCTCGGGTAGACGAGCTCCTCGACCGACTGGGAGGAGCGCGGTTGATTTCGACTTTGGATCTGACGAAGGGATACTGGCAAATTCCACTGACCCAGAGTTCGCAAGAGAAAACTGCTTTCTCTACCCCGGGTGGCTTGTTCCATTTCCAGACCATGCCCTTTGGGTTGCATGGAGCCCCGGCCACCTTTCAGAGACTGATGGACCAGGTCCTAGCGCCCCATCAGCAGTATGCCGCTGCATACATTGATGACGTGGTGATTTTCAGCTCTACCTGGAGAGAGCATATTATTAGACTTTCGGCCGTCCTACAGTCTCTGAGGGAGGCGGGGCTGACGGCTAACCTGGGCAAGTGTGCATTCGGCAAACAAGAAACCCAGTATCTTGGCTTCCTTATGGGTAATGGGCGGGTAAAGCCGATCGCTTCTAAAGTCCAGGCTCTAGTGGAGACGGCGATCCCGAGAACCAAACCGCAGGTGAGATCACTATTGGGGTTAGCAGGCTATTATCGCCGCTTTATCCCCGAGTATGCCACCATAGTTAACCCCTTGGTAGAGCTCACCAAAAAGACGGCTCCAAAAATAGTTAAGTGGACAGGGGAGTGTCAGGGGGCCTTTGACACGATTAAGAGGAGACTATGCCAGGCCCCAGCACTTATTTCACCAGATTTCAGTAAGGAGTTCATCCTCCAGACCGATGCCTCCCAGATTGGTCTGGGGGCGGTCCTGTCCCAGCAAGTTGACGGGGTAGAACACCCGATTATTTACATGAACAAAAAATTGGCTCCACGGGAGATTAACTACTCCGTCATTGAGAAGGAGTGTTTGGCCATCAAATGGGCCACTCATGCCCTTCGCTATTACTTGCTGGGGCGTTCTTTCACTCTTGTCACTGATCATGCTCCTTTAAGGTGGTTGCATACGATGAAGGACAATAACGCTCGGATAACTCGGTGGTATCTGGTGCTGCAACCCTTCCACTATACAGTGAAACATCGTGCGGGTAAGGAGCATCAAAATGCAGATTTTTTTTCAAGGGAGGGGGGCCCATTGGGGAACTTAGAATTGGCCGAGTGTGCCTTCGGCATCACTCTGAGGGGTGAGATGTGTGACAGAGAGAGAAAGAATTCAAACTGTAAATCTCCCTCCCGACCAAAGAAGGCGCTTGGTAAGGTGGATCGTATGCTTCCTCCTAGATGGACTGCCTTGACGGTAGGCGGAAACCGGAAGGTGACCATATTAGGGGGAGCGCGTAGTTGCATGTACCTGGAAGGATTCCATTGCAATCAGCTGCGGGGCGGGCCCCTATTGGAGAAACCATGGCAACGGGTTGTTTGCAAGGAGGAGGTTCTGGGTACAAAGGGGAAGCAGTTACGTTAGTACGGCCCCCTTTGCGCTGATGACGGTATCCAGCCGGAGCCTGTGTCTCTGTTATTGTTTTGTTTTGTCTCTGACAGAGGAGGAGTGAGAGTCGGGAGCTGCAGCCGCGGAGCCAGCATTAGACCCGGAGCACGTCCCTCACAGCACAACACAGCACAGCACCAGCACTCACCACGACCCCGGAAGAAAGAGCACAGTTTCGTGCACGGAGGATTGTGGTTCAGGAGTGTCATTCTTTTGTTAATAAGGACTGTAAACCTGCCGTGTTCCCCCCGATACCATCGCTGGCAAAAGGGGGGGGGTTTATTATTATTATTTATTATAATTATTGAAATTAAAACACAGACGTTTTGGGAGAACTCTGGTCTGGACATTGCCTTTATTATCACCACTCACATCCTGTTCACACCACGGCGCTTCACTGTCATATAAATACATAAATCATAAAATTAACAAATACAAAACAATAACCTGCACAGGGGCGGAGGGGGAGGCCCTGTTCTAAAAATAACATTCTAAAAATAACATACTCAAAATAACGCTCCTCGCCCTGTTACAGGGCTGTACAGGGTTACAATGCAAAATGTATATTTAAATACAGTATACAGGGCCAGATTAAAGGACGTGTGGGCCCTACGCTAGCCCATATTTTGGGGGCCCTATGCATATTATGGCAAATGGTGTTATTGGCATATTGGTTAATCCGGCCCTGCGTTGGGGACAGAGAGTGTGAGCAGAGTGGGGAGCAGAGCGAGTCAATTGTATATGGAGCGGGGTGGGATAGTTGCTGGAGCGGAGCGCAGAATGGACAGCTCCAGCCCACTCTTTCACAGCACTGAGAAGAACTGAGCAACAGATTTATTTTTCTTAAATACATGTTCGGCCATGGAGTTTGCACAAAATGTAAAAATGAAGGTGACAAATACAGATCCAGTCACTGTACAGTATTTTCCATCATGCCTGGGCATGGTAACCATTATTTTTCCAGTTTCAAACCAAAATTAGGCATTTTTATGCTTTGCAGACTTGAGAATTGCATTTTTTTAAAAAGCTTTTATATTCAAAGTGATTGGTGTTGCACGTTATAATTTATTATGGAGTATATATATATATATATATATATATATATATATATATATATATATATATATATATATATATATTCTCCTGATTTGTGGTGCTGCCATATACATATGTGAGAAACGTCATCAGTGTGTCCATCTGCTGCGGTTATTACATACCCTATATTGTTTTTTATACAATTCTACGGATATGCACCAAATACAGCTCTGTGAACACGCTTCATATTTTCTATCTTAAGGATAGTTCATACACTACAGTGGTCCATCAGCCCCGTTGAGACTCACCCATATGTGTTCCTGGGTTGCTTTGAGCTCCCTATGAGATATTCGGATACAAACAAGCCCAGCATAAAGCTAATTTGATACGAATCATATGATAAGTTTGAAATAGGTGAGTACACCGTAAACGACACTGTATGAACCTGTTAATTGCAAGATGATATTTCCTAACTTACTTTATTTTCAATGTATACATTTTTTCAGTACCAAACAGTAATAACAAATTGAATTAGATAACTTATCTGAGCACTTTATGTAGGCTTTTTTCTTTGCTGATCATAGCTGGGCATGAGGCTTGTTAAACTGCTATAGTGTAATTTGTGTATAGGTTAATCCAGCCATGACAATATAGTTAACAGTAAGTGCAAATAATACTACTAAAATACAAAATAGGATGCAACAAGTTATATTTAGAACAACATATTAGTAGTGCAATAATGCAAGGATATTGCATCAGCTGAGGATCCAGTAACGTGCGTAGGTCAGGTGAATGCATTGCATATTAGGATAGGTAGATCAAGAAATCTATAAGTGCAGTCTAATGTGGAGGAAGGCAGTGAGAGACAGAGCAGTCCTTGAGTAAGTACAGTACTCTATGATGTTCATGGTGTTTCTTCTATGTAAACTATGCTAAAGAGTGAATCATTTATTTTATATTAAAATACTTTCTTTTCCATACATTGTATTTGTTATATAAAATACTCCATGAATGTACATAGAGTGTCATGTGTATTTCACTCACAAGGATGATCGTAATTAACCCTTTCAGTTAGATTTTGCAAATCAACCCCCCCTTCCAATCAACTAGTATTCAACTACTTCAGATGATTACTGCGGTTGTTGCATCCCTAGTTTTGGTCAGATACAAACCCAGACCTCCTTAAGTATAAGACGTAAAAAGTAATTGAATTAGCTTGTTGTACCATCTTTTCCCCTGATTCTGTTTCTTCTAAGGTAACCAATTGACAAATATGTGTTGACAGTATTATTAGATATGGAATTCCTGCATGTTTCTCTTGAACACAGTCTGGTTCCCAGGTATAATGAGCTGCTTTCATTAGTATTCTAGTGCTGCATGGTTAAGTACCAGTAGGCAATTAAGGCCCAAATGAATCAATCATTTACTGCTTGTCATTAATCTACCTGTATTAGTGTCCTACCAAATGAAACAACCGGGCAGCAATTCTCATGCTGACACAAACATTCATTTATCAAACAAGGATTCTCTGGATATTGGGATGACTGCTAGTTTAGCGAGAATGTTTCCTTTTTTTCAAGGTGCATGGATGTCTTCGGTACATTTGCCACCTCTAAAATGACAGTTGTGTGGATCAAAATATTCACCTGACAATTAATCACCATTTAGCTGTATGTTTACAGTCCACTTGTTCTGATGTTTGCAATCTCTCAAATATGTTTTCAAAGTCGCTGTTAAGCTACTTTCACCTGAAGTCAGGAGTGCTATTAAATTCTAGTTTCCTGCCATTGATACGCGTTAGGCTATCAGTCAAAATATCTTCATATTAACAAGTGCCAGCACCATGTTGTACAGCAGTAGATGGCGCTGGCTCTTACTTCTACAAAGACACTTTGGCTAAATGTCATCCTATTGCAGGCAATTAGAGCTGAAAAGCAGCTCCTGTAGGTGAAAACACCTTATCACAAAAAAGACCATAGTATTTGAGTAACAGCAATAAGAACCACTCAGATTTCAAACATCATAAAATGGTAAGGGGACTACAGAGCATGTTAAAAGAAAAGAGTTATAAGCGAAAGGCCATTTATATAAATAGGTTTACAATCGGGATCGAACGGAAACATATTCAAACATGGAGATAGAAAGGGAGCTCCAGAGCCTTCGGCTGAATATACTTAATACTTGCAGAACACGCACATTTCATTCAGCCCTGGTCCAAAGATTCACTGGCATAGTCGAGAGATGACTGTTTCACAGAGCCAAACTGCCAAAAAAAACATTATCAGAGAAGGAAGCATCTATTGCTTGATAAATGTTAACTCACAAAAACCTAACCCTGCCCCATGTGGTGTGAATATTAAGCCTATCCAATAGCTCCATAGACGTGCGTTTACTTTGCTGCAGATCCACTAGAAGCTCTAGCAATCATAAGCCCTAAACATTTTCCTCTTAAAATGCACTGACTGTGATTATATATCTTTTTGTAATATGAAATGTTTGAATCTTTTTTAAATGGATTTTCAATATGCAAACCCTGTATAATATTCATCTGAAAGCCTCTTGTTGTTTGCTAGATAGTTAGTTATTATCCTGTTCAATTATTGTTATTATATTACTCATGAGCCATACACTTGATACAGTCTACATTTTACAGAAAATAACAATTACAAATACTCCACATATCTGCAGAACGTATGCAATTTTCAAACTTTCTGATTAATATGTAGCAGTAGTAGTAAACATGTAATAAGTACATTACACCGGACTGCAGGTTGATAGTTATTTTAAACATAAATAAATAAATACATGGATTTGCAATGCACATTTAAATGGGCTATATTATAATGAATAAATGTACATCCAACTGTATATGATAAGGTTATAATTTGTCAAGGGCTTTTTTTTTTTTAATAACTTTTATCAATATCATCAGAAACCTCACATGGTATTAAATTCATATAATCACTCAAAGTTTCATTGTTGCAGAATTTTCTTGAATTTGAATACATTTTGTCTTCTTCCTCGTAAATCAGGCAGTGATTCTGTACAGATTAAGATTTTGTACAGATTTCTAAAGTGAAGTTGGTGAAGATGTTAATCTTTATTAACTACAGATGACACATGCTGATTTATTATTATTATTATTTGTTTATTTACCAGACTTGTTTATTATCCAAGGCGACTTACAGAGACTAGGGTCTGTGAACTATGCATCAGCTGCAGAGTCACTTACAATTACGTCTCACCCGAAAGACGGAGCACAAGGAGGTTAAGTGACTTGCTCAGGGTCACACAATGAGTCAGTGGCTGAGGTGGGACGTGAACTGGGGACCTCCTGGTTACAAGCCCTTTCTTTAACCACTGGACCACACAGCCTCCTCCATTTATCATTTTACATGGGTCACACCACAGCTCTAAATAGTTTAATAAGCCGTAGACCCCTGTAGTTACTGAAGTAAAGGTTTACTACTGATTTTAAAACCTTTTTTTTTAAAGTTCAACAAAAAAGTTAGCGGACATTGAGGTATTCATTCTTTCATATGTTAATCTAATGTACAAAGATGGTCTCATAGCAAATTGCACTGAAAATAGCGTAGCTTTCTGAACTCTACTCTATACACTGTCCCCTGTGCTTTTAAATGAAATGTTCAGGCACACCATCACAGCTGCTTTCAGAATCTAGCCTGGGATTCATAAATTATTGTAGATTACATACTGTAAAATTCAAGGATGATCAAACCTCTGATTTTGAATCTATTGTAAAATATTTTCATCCTGTCTTTTGCTTTCCCATAATGTTAAGCATATTTGTAATAATTAAAAACAAATGGAGATGGTAATTATTCAGATCCAGTGGGAAAATGTAATGCTCATCTATTGAGAAAATGTTTTCTTTTCATTTAAATGTAATATATGTCACAAATGTTTCTCTTTGATTGGACAAACAAAGAGAGAAATAATCCACAATGTACCAAATGTTAATATTCCACAATGTACCAAACATCTGTGCATAAATATTTAACTGTTCATATCCACATAATAAACTGTATATTTCCCTGCCTTCTGAAATATGTCATTTGAAATGTTACATCTGTTTCTCCAATAGCAGTTTTTTGATAAACATTTGAGACATGCATCCGATTTAATGAGAAGATTGGATTATCAAGCATCTCTCCAAGAAGTGAGAGAGACATATGTGAGAAGCACATATTGCTTTAAACATCCTCGTCATACCCTGCCAGAGCTTTTCTGGCAGCCCATGGAGGCCTTATACCTGTTGTCAATTGCATGGCATTGTAACCTAAAACACCTTTATAATAATCCATATACAACAGAACCTCAGAGTTGCGAACACCAAACATACGAACACCCCACTTTTAGCCAGAAGTTTGCAAACCACCTAACCATGTGTGCAATGCAACCAAATAGGCACTCCTATAAGCAGTGTACTGGTCATGAAGGCAAAATTACTCTACCAAGAAAATGTATCCAGACAAAGGTGAGGCAGATTTCAAAGCAAGTGCGGGCAATTTTGCAAGGAACATTTTAGTTTTAAACAAATCACAGTTTTTTTTTTTTCAAGCCAAAGGAAGCTGAATGGCTGAGCAAGCTGCATGAATGCATTATGTTCAAAAACAAGCACAACGTTAACCCACATTTCCTGGATGTTTACATATGTGATTTTGCTGTAGCTGCTTCAATAGTCACTTAAATGTAGCATTTTTCCATTTGTAGTACCATTTTAAAGATTGTAGAACCATAACAATGTGAGTATTGCATCACTGTGCAATATCCCTGTATTATTCACCACATTGGGGCGGTAGATAACAGGTGTACACATGTATTAAAATCATTGAAAACTCATTTTCAGAGTTACGGCCATTTCAGACTTACGAACAACCTCCATTCCCAAGGGGTTCTTAACTCTGAGGTTATACTGTACTTTGATACTACTTTATTATTATTATTATTATTATTATTATTATATACAGTGGCTCTCAAAAGTATTCAACCCCCTTGGAATTTTATTGTGTTACAACATGGAATCAAAATGGATTTAATTTTTTTTTTAATTGGATTTAATGGAGTTTTTGCCACTGATCAACACAAAAAAAGTCCATAATGTTAAAGTGAAAAATAAAATCTACAAATTGTTCTAAATTAATTACAAATATAAAACAGAAAATAATCGATTGCATAAGTATTCACGCCCTTTGCTATGACACACCTAAATAAGCTCTGGTGCAACCAATTGTCTTTAGAAGTCACAAAATTAGTTGAATGGAGTCCACCTGTGTGCAATTAAGGTGTTGCACATGATTTCAGGTTAAATACACATGTCTCTGGGAGGTCCCACAGTTGGTTAGTACATTTCCTAACAAAAACTATATCATGAAGACGAAGGAACATTCAAAGCAAATCTGGAATAAGGTTCTTCAAAAGCACCAATCAGGGGTAGGCTATAAGAACATTTCCAAGGCATTGAATATCCCCCAGAGCACAGTAAAATCCATTATTAAGAAATGGAGAGAATATGGCACAACTGTGAATCTGTCTAGAACAGGCCGTCCTCAAAAACTGAGTATCCGGGAGAGAAGGGCACTAGTCAGGGTGGCCACCAAGAGGCCTATGGCAACTCAAAAGGAGTTACAGTCTTCCACAGCTGAGCTGGGAAACACTGTGCATACGGCAACAATAGCCCGGGTGCTTCACAAAACTGGCCATTATGGGAGAGTGGCAAAAAGAAAGCCATTGTTGAAAAAAAACTCACATCAAATCTCGGCTAGAGTTTGCCAGAAGGCATGTGGGAGAGTCTGAGACAAAGTGGAAGAAGATTCTATGGTCTGATGAGACCAAAATAGAGCTTTTTGGCATCAACGCTAAGCGCTATGTTTGGCGCAAGCCTAACACTGCACATCATCCTGAGAACACCATCCCTACTGTGAAGGATGGTGGTGGTAGCATCATGCTATGGGGATGCTTCTCTGCGTCAGGGCCTGGAAAGCTCGTGAAGATAGAGGGCAAAATGGAAAACCTGCTGAAGTCTGCAAGAGACCTGGGACTTGGGAGAAGATTCATCTTCCAGCAGGACAATGACCCCAAACATACAGCCAAAGCCACACTGGAGTGGCTTAAAAACAAAAAAGTCAATGTCCTGGAGTGGCCCAGTCAAAGCCCGGACCTCAATCCAATTGAGAATATGTGGAAAGGACCAAAGGTCCCCATCCAACTTGACGGAGCTTGAACAATTTTGCAAAGAAGACTGGGCACAAATTGCACTGTCCATATGTGCAAAGCTGGTAGAGACTCATGGCTGTAATTGCTGCCAAAGATGCCTCTGCCAAATATTGACTCAAGGTGGTGAATACTTATGCAATCAATTATTTTCTGTTTTGTATTTGTAATTAATTTAGAACAATTTGTAGATTTTATTTTTCACTTTGACATTATGGACTTTCTTGTGTTGATCAGTGGCAAAAACTCCTAATTAAATCCATTTTGATTCCATGTTGTAAAACAATAAAATGTGGAAAATTCCAAGGGGGGTGAATACTTTTGAGAAACACTGTATATATATTTTTGTGCCCAAATATTTTACTCTAATATTTCTCCCAAATGTAGAATATCAAAGCATCAAAGCATCAATCCCCACAATATCGCAGAACTAGTCTTCAGTGGATGACCTGGTCTTCAGTGGATGACCTAGTCTTCAGTGGATGACCTGGTCTTCAGTGGATGACCTAGTCTTCAGTGGATGACCTGGTCTTCAGTGGATGACCTGGTCTTCAGTGGATGACCTGGTCTTCAGTGGATGACCTAGTCTTCAGTGGATGACCTGGTCTTCAGTGGATGACCTAGTCTATAGTGGATGACCTAGTCTTCAGTGGTTGACCTAGTCTTCAGTGGTTGACCTAGTCTTCAGCGGATGACCTAGTCTTCAGTGGATGACCTGGTCTTCAGTGGATGACCTAGTCTATAGTGGATGACCTAGTCTTCAGTGGTTGACCTAGTCTTCAGTGGTTGACCTAGTCTTCAGCGGATGACCTAGTCTTCAGCGGATGACCTGGTCTTCAGTGGATGACCTGGTCTTCAGTGGATGACCTAGTCTTCAGTGGATGTCATTGAGCTACTAGCCCATGTAGAACAAGGTCAGCCCTGCAGGTATGCACTTGGAGCATGCTGGGCATTTGGCTAATAGGGTATTTTGTAGCATGATAAGGAGAAACTGTCAATATTGCCTCCCTTACCCACAGGAGTGCAAATGTAAAGCTTTCTGTGGAATTCCTAGTGAAGTTCAGCAACTTCTTACAGCCAGGATGCACACCTGCACTCCCCTGAAAGTATCACTCACCCTGCACACCAAGAGGTTATACCCTTACAAGGTGAGACTATCTGACACCCATGTAATACTACTTTTTCTATGTTCAGAAGTAGGGGAGGATAAAAGACCAAAGGCTATCACATTTCACTGTCCTAGGCTGCCACCAAAATCCATTCATTCACATAGAAAAAGTCCTCTGTCCTTGCCTGTAATTATATTCCATATTTAATAAGTTGAGCTTTTAACCACTTGCGCAGCACAATCAATCTTGCTGCAGACTTGTAATGGATTTCTTTCTCACTGTGGCAGTTAAATGAGAACTCACATTCATGGAATACTAAACAAGTATAGTGCTTGTTTAAAGTCCAGCAATCACAGTGAAAAATCCATTCAACTGTTCATATTCTGCATAGAATTGCAGGTTATGTATTGAGGGGTCATAATGGTGAGTTGGGCAAACATTTTTTCACAAGCCAAATGTATGTTATGGTGTTGGATTAAATGGGATTTTTCCTCATTGAGTGACTGCAGACAATTATGCTTTATACAGTAGTAAACAGCCAAGGACAACCAATACAATGCAAAACCAAATCAAAAGGCAGTGCATAATACACTACTCACAATTTGCTAAGGATCTTTTTTTTCATCCCTGGGCCCATAGAAATTGATCATGCATATAAATTGAAAAGTGTCCATGATCCTTTAAATCATCCAAGAATCAAGTGTAGGTGACTTGCAGTTCATTGTTCATGTGATAACCATGCATTTAAAACATAGGGTTTTCAAAGTCTGTGCAGTCACATAAAACCCTTCTGAACATGTCACAACAACACCAGAGGTTGCATTTACACCTGGCTGGCTCGTGGTATTGGAATGCTACAGGCTGGTGCATCCCAACGGCAAGTGGCAGCTCAGTTAAGCAAATTTTGAGTCATCATAGAAAACATAAAGTATGTGACCTTTAATAATCTGTTTGGATGAAAAATGTCAATGCTTGTACACTTCCTTGCTATTGGTATTATGTGTTTTTCCAAATAGTTTTAACCATACCGTACCCAATACCATGTCACTGCCTAACTAATCAAGGGACAGAAAATCAAGTAGGCAAGTTTTAGCTAGTGCCTTCTTCAATGTACACAGTAACACATGACCAGTACACAGTAATTAGGGGGGGGGGGGGACGGCATGGATGACACGACTCCCTGAACTGTGCATGAAACAGGTGCAGTAGTGAGGTCACATTATTTAGTGACTGGACCAGGGTGGTAAGATAAACAGACCTGCAAGCTAGATGGCAGTCAGATATATTGAGCAACATAGAAGGATGATACAACATCTCAGTATTAGAGCAACATTATTTGGAAACCATTCAATAACCATACTTAAAAAGGAAATGGAGGGGTACATTTCTACATGAGAAAAATGTCCTCTTTTGGAAACAGATAAATAGTAAGTTTCACAACACAGGGGTTACAATATTCATTCCTAATAAAGGCCACAATATGACAGGTTATATGTAAGGACAACCTATCCATCAACCCAAGAGTCCACCATCCCACAGTTCTAACACAGGGTTGTCTGCTTTCTTTCAGTTGGCTTTTTAAACACTCCTTCTGTTTCTGGACTTGGGAAGGGCTAAAACGTGCATGTCGCTGGAGTGTAATCTACGCAGATATTTGTTATAGGAATCACAGGGTGAAACAACAACTGTCCCCATTTATTTCTTTACAGACGGCAAACGCCACCCAGGGCATCCGCTCTAATGAGATTAACAGTTACTGTCACTACTATTTAATTGCCTTTACTGAAGAAATCGAATACAGGAGAGCTCTGATCTGTGTAACATCAAATGGAAAACAGGTGTTTGCTAATTAAAGCTCTGGATCTAATAAATGACCTGTACGATTCCCATGAATAAATACAGCTCCAGCATCTGTTGCATGACAGGGTTCCAAGTGCTTTATCCCCCTCCCCCCAGTACAGAATTCAGTAAAAACCAGCAGGTTTAATTGCTGCATCTCATTTGATCTTTTTCTTGCACTAATATTAAATTGCCTTTAGTAAAGGAATGCTATCAGTATTATGTAGTATGAATAATAATTTTTAAATGATAAGCTTTTCGGAAAAAAAAAGAGTGGGATTCAGTGCTAGTTCCTCAGACATCACTCACATTATAATTCATATTATGGTGTTTCGACCAACCAAGTCGCAGTATTGCCATGCTGTACCAGAGCAGCCAACCCCGTACTGTCATGTGACAATGATGGCATTGACGTCACTGCCCAAATTACCTTCTAAAAGCAAAGGAACATTCTTCTTTTGGTAACCCGACTGACAGCGAAAAAGAACAACAACTCTTTCTTTCATCCCACTTGTGTAATTTTGCTCATTTTAATGTGAGCACCATCTTTAAACAGCCTCAGTCTTCAATATGTTGTTTAGCATTATTAGACGATAGGTGATATTGCTTAAAGATGAAGCTCAGTTAAAAAAATGGAAACGCCTTAAAATATCTTTATGAAAAACAGAAATAAACATACAAAAATGGTCTCTCATTTTTTATACATGTTACTCGGCATACTCCTAGTATTTACTTATGTACTTACGTACTTATGTATGGCTTGTATCATTCCTCAGGCTTTGCTTCTCTAAATCCTTGGGTTTTAGGATGATCTGGTTTGTGAGTAGCCCAGTAATACTATACATGATTCCAGTGATTTTCGTTTCACGAGCAGAAAGACTACAACTGTATATCTCAACTCTGTTAGCTAAGTAAGCTAAATATTTGAAATCAATCCTAGTCCTATGTAAATTAACCATTTCTCATTGAGCTAATTCTCTCCAAAATAAAATATATATAAAAAAAGGTCGGCCAGGATGTCCTCAGCTCACCACGTACCAGCAACCCCCCTTGTCCTCTGATGCTGTAGCTCTGGATTGGCTGCATGACTGGCCTGCAGAGTGAAAAGAAGCAGTCATCTTACGGCACACGCTTCGGAGGACAGCGTGTGTTCGTCGTCGCTGCTCCCAAGTCAGCGCAGGGGTGGTAGCGGTGAGCTGAGCCTACAATTGGACATTTCAAATTGGAAGAAAAAACGGGGTAAATTCAATTGGCAACTACTAAATTTTATAAAAAATAATAATAATAATAACAAAAGCTATCAGATTCAAACAGAATGCATACATATAAAGATAATATTAACAATCTTAATTTAAACGTTAACATATCCCTACTTTTGTACACTGGGTATCAGACACCAAATATTCAAGAAAATTGACAGGAAATCATTGTGCAGTGATATTGCTACAGGCCTTAACTCTGTCAGACCAGAGTGTCCAGTAGCTATAATTAATCAGACTGAGTCTGTAGGTTGCTAATTAGAACTTATAGTTTTAATACATTTTCAGTTTAATCTGTAGTTAACATAATTATATTTTATTAATTATAACAGAAGCCCTATACATCTGATCAAATTCAGCACAGTAAACATGCTTCCTTTAACCTTTCCTTTACTGTGTAGTTTTGATTACCCTCACTGGTTTATTATGAATGACTGGGCATTTAACTTTAACTAGATTAACATTTTGTGAATACTTTTAAGAACTTAAGAAAGTTAATGAACGAGAGGAGGCCATCGGGCCCATCTAAGCAAAACATCTATTATAAAGGCAATAATGTATCTACAAATGTGCTATAGAGTTTACTATAAACAATATTGGGTACATATTAATAGTAATAACACACTAAAGCAAAATAGTGTTACAAGAAGCCTAACTATTACTTTATAACATGTGTGGCAGTGTGGAAGCGCTGCTTAAACACAGGTATGTGTATGTGTCGGGAATATTGGGTGGCAGGAAGGGAGATAAAATCAGGTGTATCTCGAACACAAACATAACACAAAACACACAGGTCAGGCTGAGCAGATTGCTTTCACTGATCCTATGTTTACTTTTAGTTTTGTTTTTACTTTCTGTCTCTGTTCGCTGTTGCACACACGTCCCTCCTCAATGAACACCCACCCCGAACAGGGAGAGCTGCAGGCTTTTTAAACAGGTGACCATCTCCCGATTAGCAACAAATTAATCACTTAATTAATTCGGGAGATGGCCACCTTCTACACAAGGTTTTCAAGTGGATGGGGCTTCCCAACCACACTGCAAAACAAGCTATGGCTTCTTGCCGTCATATATATATATTTCAATAAATACAAAAACAACCAGTAACACGGCTACATCGTCATATTTAAAAATAATAAAACATAATACAAAAAACAAATACACAGGGGCGAAGGGGTACCCCGTTCTAAAATTCTAATTCTAAATTCTAATTCAGCAGGGCTTTGCCCTGCCCCCTTTTCATGTGCAGGGCTTTCTACCACCCTGCTACAATGCGTAAATAAAATATTGCATTAATTATGTAAAACACAATAATTAGCGAAAATGATACAGTCATAAGCAACAAGTACTTATCTAATACCAGGCTCCCCTGTCAGGTCAGATCTTGAAAGTTAAAATGGCACTGAGATCTGTGCGAGCAGTCCTTTTGTACCCTCTGGGATGGGCATGACTGCATCACAGGCTCGGCAAAGCAGCTTTGGTGTATAATATTCAGGTTTCTGGGTCTTTAGGGAGTAAACCCATTAGGTAATGGTTACATGTCGTACTTGACTTGGTATTTACCCAGTTATTACCATGTTATTACATGGTTATGTATTGTAATGTATGTACCCTGTGCCATTAGTTCTAGGCACTACTTTCAGGTGTAAGGCTCCCACGTTCACGTGTAGTTGGTGGTGCATTGATACTATATTATGTCTTGTTAATGTTAACTATGCAGCTAAGCAGATATACATAAAGACTATAGTTACAGTTACTGGTGTGCATGTGTCGTTCTTAGGTTATAGTTGTGTGTGACAGAGAGAGAAAGAATTCAAACTGTAAATCTCCCTCCCGACCAAAGAAGGCGCTTGGTAAGGTGGATCGTATGCTTCCTCCTAGATGGACTGCCTTGACGGTAGGCAGAAACCGGAAGGTGACCATATTAGGGGGAGCGCGTAGTTGCATGTACCTGGAAGGATTCCATTGCAATCAGCTGCGGGGCGAGCCCCTAGTGGAGAAACCATGGCAACGGGTTGCTTGCAGGGATGAGGTTCTGGGTACAAAAGGGGAAGCAGCTACGTTAGTACGCCCCTTGCGCTGATGACGATATTCAGCCGGAGCCTGTGTGTTTGTTATTGTTTTTTTGTGTCGTTATCAGAGGAGGAGTGAGAGTCGGGAGCTGCAGCCGCGGAGCCAGCATTAGACCCGGAGCACGTCCCTCACAGCACAACACAGCACAGCACCAGCACTCACCACGACCCCGGAAGAAAGAGCACAGTTTCGTGCACGGAGGATTGTGGTTCAGGAGTGTCATTCTTTTGTTATTAAGGACTGTAACCCTGCCGTGTTCCCCCCGATACCATCGCTGGGAAAAGGGGGGGGGTTTATTATTATTATTTATTGCAATTATTGACATTAAAAACACAGACGTTTTTGGGAGAACTCTGGTCTGGACATTGCCTTTATTATCACCACTCACATCCTGTTCACAAGTGGTGTCAGAAACGGGATTTTACAATGGACCCTGCAGCACTGAACACCATGATGGAGGCTCAGGCACGGAGGCATGAAGAGACCTTGGCAGCGGTGATGGAGAGGATGAATGCCATGTTCCTCGCGGCCAACCAGAGGAGGGAACCGGTGGCCGAACCAGCAGTAGCGCCTCCGAAACCTAAAGTGGTGAAGATGTCGCTGGAGGATGATCCCGAGGCCTATTTAACATCCTTTGAAAGGCAGGCGACAGCAGCCCTATGGCCTCGGGAGTGGTGGGCTACCCAGCTGGGACCCAATCTGATCGGGGAAGCCCAGGCAGCCTACCACGCTTTAACCCATGAACAAGCCATGGATTATGATGTGGTAAAGAAAGCCATCCTTCAGCGACTGGACATCACGGAGGAGACGCACCGCCGCCGGTTCCGGGAGTACCAACGCCCCG
Source organism: Acipenser ruthenus (assembly GCF_902713425.1). Classification (NCBI taxonomy): domain Eukaryota; kingdom Metazoa; phylum Chordata; class Actinopteri; order Acipenseriformes; family Acipenseridae; genus Acipenser; species Acipenser ruthenus. Next base: position 7,149,343 of record NC_081225.1, on the reverse strand, counting down.
AAGGAGTCCGACCCCGAGTAATGGCCCAGCAGTTGGTGGACCAGGTGACCCGGTGGCTCTGCCCTGGTGAACGCACAGCAGAGGAGGTGGCTGAGATTGTCACCATTGAACAATTTATACAGTTGCTGGGGCCAGAAGCCAGTAATTGGGTCAGCCGGCACCGGCCCACCACGCTGGACGCCGCAGTCAGGTTGGCTGAGGGGTACGAGGACTCTATGCCCACACCGCTGCCCACCCCGATACATCCCACGCCGACCTTCATCAGACCCAGGATGGCGGGCCCAAGGCCTGGGCCCCTTCACCCACACACACCCTTCACGTCTGGACCAGCACCCTCACGTTCCCCAACGGGTGGCCTCGCTCCACAACACTGGAGGCCGAGGTCAACCCCCAGCTGGGGTAGAACAGGGGCCCCCTCCCCGCTGTCAGGTCGGCAGCGGGACAATCAGGCTCCGTGGGCGCCTCTCCCTCTGGAATGTTACGGGTGCCATGGGGTCAGCCACCTTGCCCGGAATTGCCCCTCAGCAATGGAGTGTGGTGCGGCTTCGCATTATTTGGTACCGGCGACAGGTAAGTCCAGGGGTAATGATTGGGAGGGACCTTGTATTGTTGATGTGCGGGTTGGTAATGTGAGCACCCACGCATTAGTGGACTCTGGGTGTGGTCAGACCTTGATTTCGGAAACTCTCTTAGAAGGGGTACCTTGGTGGTCACGTGGGTTAGTGGTCATCTCCTGTATCCATGGAGATAACAAGGACTACCCCCTCACTAAATTAGATGTGACCATTGGTAGTCACACCCGCCGTGTAATTGTGGCGGTGGCAAAAAGGTTGCCATACCCTGTTATTTTAGGTCGAGACTGGCCATGTTTCGAAACAATTATAAACCAAAAGGTAGAGCCAGTCTCCGGTAAGACCATAGGAGCAGCGGGGGAAACTATTGGAGATATTTTTCCGCTGCATGCTGATCTGTTCCCCTCTCGGTTCCGCCCAAAAAAAACTAAACGAGAGAGAAGGGTGGAAAAATGGGAGGGCGCATCAATGACACGAGGTTGGGGTTTGGTAGGAGACTCCTCCACGTCTGATAAACGCCAGGGAAAGGGAATTGGGATCCAGTGTGACCGACCGGGCCGAGTTACTGAGACCCCTAGTGCTGAGGCTACCATATCCCCGCTCGATATACCGAAAGTCTGGGACCGAGATGTTGATCTAGCGTACGAGCAAAAAAATGATCCTACGCTGGCTAACCTCTGGGGGCAGGTTCGGTCTATCGAGGGGAAGGAAGTAGATGGCAATCGGCCGCTCACATACCCTCACCACATTGTGCTTGGGCATTTGCTGTATAGAGTATCCCGAGCCCCGAGCACAGGGCAGACTGTAACACAGTTACTCGTTCCTCAGTCTTTTCGACATGAGATCATGCGGTTGGCTCATGATGTCCCTTGTTCGGGCCACTTAGGTAGCGAAAAGACTCAGGAACGAATATTGGCTCGATTTTACTGGGCGGGAGTGTACAGTGAGGTGAAGCGGTATGTGGCAACCTGTAGAGAGTGCCAACAGGTAGCGCCGGGGCGGGTTCGCCCGGCCCCATTGGTTCCACTGCCCCTGATCAATATCCCCTTTGAACGCATTGCAATGGACATAGTGGGCCCATTGAGCCAGTCTGACTGTGGATATACGCATATTTTAGTAGTGGTGGACTACGCGACCAGATATCCAGAGGCAGTACCATTGAGGTCCACTAGTGCATTAGCGATTGCAAAAGAGTTAGTGCAGATCATAGCGAGAGTAGGGATCCCCAAAGAAATTCTGACTGATCACGGAACTAATTTTATGTCACGGTGTTTAAAGGAACTGTATAAATTATTACAAATTCGATCCATTCGGACCTCCGTTTATCACCCGCAATCGGATGGTTTGGTGGAACGTTTTAATCAGACATTGAAGCAGATGCTGAGGCGGTTTGTCAACCAGGAGCAAAAACATTGGGCTAAACTCCTTCCCTACCTGATGTTTGCAGTGAGAGAGGTGCCTCAGAGCTCGACCGGGTTTTCTCCCTTTGAGCTGCTGTACGGGAGACAGCCACGAGGGGTCCTTGATCTTGTAAAGGAAGGATGGGAGGAGCAAAATAAAGATGCTAAAAACATAGTGAAATATGTAATTATGTTGAGAGATCGCCTGCAATTGGTTGGTCATTTGGCACACGAGAACTTAAAACAGGCTCAGCATCGGCAAGAGCAGCAGTACAATAAACAAGCACGGATTCGGACTTTTCGGCCAGGAGATAAGGTACTGCTGCTACTTCCCACTTCGGAATCTAAACTATACGCTAAGTGGCAGGGACCATATGAGGTGATGCGGGCAATTGGTAATGTAAACTACGAAATCAGACAACCCGATCGCCGGAACAAAACTGAAATTTACCATATTAATTTATTAAAACCCTACAATGAAAGGGAGGCCCTGTTTATAGCCAATGACAGTATAGAAGAGGATTTTGGTCCCTCTGTCAGTACACCAGCTACAGTTAACATTCCGATGGGGGAACAGTTACTTCCTGATCAGAAGTGTGAACTCCGTGGGTTAGTGAAACAATTTGGTGATGTTTTTTCTGACTTGCCTGGCAGAACTAATATGATTGAACATGCTATTATTACTCCCGCAGGTGTCAGGGTTCGAGAGAGACCGTATCGAATCCCGGAGAGTCGCAGGGGTGCCGTTGGCCGGGAGGTGAGGGATATGCTCGAGCTTGGAGTCATTGAGCCTTCCCGGAGCGAGTGGAGCAGCCCGATAGTGATGGTGCCTAAGAAGGACGGCTCCACTCGGTTCTGCGTGGATTTCAGAAAGGTTAATGCCATCTCCAAGTTTGATGCATATCCCATGCCTCGGGTAGACGAGCTCCTCGACCGACTGGGAGGAGCGCGGTTGATTTCGACTTTGGATCTGACGAAGGGATACTGGCAAATTCCACTAACCCAGAGTTCGCAAGAGAAAACTGCTTTCTCTACCCCGGGTGGCTTGTTCCATTTCCAGACCATGCCCTTTGGGTTGCATGGAGCCCCGGCCACCTTTCAGAGACTGATGGACCAGGTCCTAGCGCCCCATCAGCAGTATGCCGCTGCATACATTGATGACGTGGTGATTTTCAGCTCTACCTGGAGAGAGCATATTATTAGACTTTCGGCCGTCCTACAGTCTCTGAGGGAGGCGGGGCTGACGGCTAACCTGGGCAAGTGTGCATTCGGCAAACAAGAAACCCAGTATCTTGGCTTCCTTATGGGTAATGGGCGGGTAAAGCCGATCGCTTCTAAAGTCCAGGCTCTAGTGGAGACGGCGATCCCGAGAACCAAACCGCAGGTGAGATCACTATTGGGGTTAGCAGGCTATTATCGCCGCTTTATCCCCGAGTATGCCACCATAGTTAACCCCTTGGTAGAGCTCACCAAAAAGACGGCTCCAAAAATAGTTAAGTGGACAGGGGAGTGTCAGGGGGCCTTTGACACGATTAAGAGGAGACTATGCCAGGCCCCAGCACTTATTTCACCAGATTTCAGTAAGGAGTTCATCCTCCAGACCGATGCCTCCCAGATTGGTCTGGGGGCGGTCCTGTCCCAGCAAGTTGACGGGGTAGAACACCCGATTATTTACACGAGCAAAAAATTGGCTCCACGGGAGATTAACTACTCCGTCATTGAGAAGGAGTGTTTGGCCATCAAATGGGCCACTCATGCCCTTCGTTATTACTTGCTGGGGCGTTCTTTCACTCTTGTCACTGATCATGCTCCTTTAAGGTGGTTGCATACGATGAAGGACAATAACGCTCGGATAACTCGGTGGTATCTGGCGCTGCAACCCTTCCACTATACAGTGAAACATCGTGCGGGTAAGGAGCATCAAAATGCAGATTTTTTTTCAAGGGAGGGGGGCCCATTGGGGAACTTAGAATTGGCCGAGTGTGCCTTCGGCATCACTCTGAGGGGTGAGATGTGTGACAGAGAGAGAAAGAATTCAAACTGTAAATCTCCCTCCCGACCAAAGAAGGCGCTTGGTAAGGTGGATCGTATGCTTCCTCCTAGATGGACTGCCTTGACGGTAGGCAGAAACCGGAAGGTGACCATATTAGGGGGAGCGCGTAGTTGCATGTACCTGGAAGGATTCCATTGCAATCAGCTGCGGGGCGAGCCCCTAGTGGAGAAACCATGGCAACGGGTTGCTTGCAGGGATGAGGTTCTGGGTACAAAAGGGGAAGCAGCTACGTTAGTACGCCCCTTGCGCTGATGACGATATTCAGCCGGAGCCTGTGTGTTTGTTATTGTTTTTTTGTGTCGTTATCAGAGGAGGAGTGAGAGTCGGGAGCTGCAGCCGCGGAGCCAGCATTAGACCCGGAGCACGTCCCTCACAGCACAACACAGCACAGCACCAGCACTCACCACGACCCCGGAAGAAAGAGCACAGTTTCGTGCACGGAGGATTGTGGTTCAGGAGTGTCATTCTTTTGTTATTAAGGACTGTAACCCTGCCGTGTTCCCCCCGATACCATCGCTGGGAAAAGGGGGGGGGGTTATTATTATTATTTATTGCAATTATTGACATTAAAAACACAGACGTTTTTGGGAGAACTCTGGTCTGGACATTGCCTTTATTATCACCACTCACATCCTGTTCACAAGTGGTGTCAGAAACGGGATTTTACAATGGACCCTGCAGCACTGAACACCATGATGGAGGCTCAGGCACGGAGGCATGAAGAGACCTTGGCAGCGGTGATGGAGAGGATGAATGCCATGTTCCTCGCGGCCAACCAGAGGAGGGAACCGGTGGCCGAACCAGCAGTAGCGCCTCCGAAACCTAAAGTGGTGAAGATGTCGCTGGAGGATGATCCCGAGGCCTATTTAACATCCTTTGAAAGGCAGGCGACAGCAGCCCTATGGCCTCGGGAGTGGTGGGCTACCCAGCTGGGACCCAATCTGATCGGGGAAGCCCAGGCAGCCTACCACGCTTTAACCCATGAACAAGCCATGGATTATGATGTGGTAAAGAAAGCCATCCTTCAGCGACTGGACATCACGGAGGAGACGCACCGCCGCCGGTTCCGGGAGTACCAACGCCCCGAAGGAGTCCGACCCCGAGTAATGGCCCAGCAGTTGGTGGACCAGGTGACCCGGTGGCTCTGCCCTGGTGAACGCACAGCAGAGGAGGTGGCTGAGATTGTCACCATTGAACAATTTATACAGTTGCTGGGGCCAGAAGCCAGTAATTGGGTCAGCCGGCACCGGCCCACCACGCTGGACGCCGCAGTCAGGTTGGCTGAGGGGTACGAGGACTCTATGCCCACACCGCTGCCCACCCCGATACATCCCACGCCGACCTTCATCAGACCCAGGATGGCGGGCCCAAGGCCTGGGCCCCTTCACCCACACACACCCTTCACGTCTGGACCAGCACCCTCACGTTCCCCAACGGGTGGCCTCGCTCCACAACACTGGAGGCCGAGGTCAACCCCCAGCTGGGGTAGAACAGGGGCCCCCTCCCCGCTGTCAGGTCGGCAGCGGGACAATCAGGCTCCGTGGGCGCCTCTCCCTCTGGAATGTTACGGGTGCCATGGGGTCAGCCACCTTGCCCGGAATTGCCCCTCAGCAATGGAGTGTGGTGCGGCTTCGCATTATTTGGTACCGGCGACAGGTAAGTCCAGGGGTAATGATTGGGAGGGACCTTGTATTGTTGATGTGCGGGTTGGTAATGTGAGCACCCACGCATTAGTGGACTCTGGGTGTGGTCAGACCTTGATTTCGGAAACTCTCTTAGAAGGGGTACCTTGGTGGTCACGTGGGTTAGTGGTCATCTCCTGTATCCATGGAGATAACAAGGACTACCCCCTCACTAAATTAGATGTGACCATTGGTAGTCACACCCGCCGTGTAATTGTGGCGGTGGCAAAAAGGTTGCCATACCCTGTTATTTTAGGTCGAGACTGGCCATGTTTCGAAACAATTATAAACCAAAAGGTAGAGCCAGTCTCCGGTAAGACCATAGGAGCAGCGGGGGAAACTATTGGAGATATTTTTCCGCTGCATGCTGATCTGTTCCCCTCTCGGTTCCGCCCAAAAAAAACTAAACGAGAGAGAAGGGTGGAAAAATGGGAGGGCGCATCAATGACACGAGGTTGGGGTTTGGTAGGAGACTCCTCCACGTCTGATAAACGCCAGGGAAAGGGAATTGGGATCCAGTGTGACCGACCGGGCCGAGTTACTGAGACCCCTAGTGCTGAGGCTACCATATCCCCGCTCGATATACCGAAAGTCTGGGACCGAGATGTTGATCTAGCGTACGAGCAAAAAAATGATCCTACGCTGGCTAACCTCTGGGGGCAGGTTCGGTCTATCGAGGGGAAGGAAGTAGATGGCAATCGGCCGCTCACATACCCTCACCACATTGTGCTTGGGCATTTGCTGTATAGAGTATCCCGAGCCCCGAGCACAGGGCAGACTGTAACACAGTTACTCGTTCCTCAGTCTTTTCGACATGAGATCATGCGGTTGGCTCATGATGTCCCTTGTTCGGGCCACTTAGGTAGCGAAAAGACTCAGGAACGAATATTGGCTCGATTTTACTGGGCGGGAGTGTACAGTGAGGTGAAGCGGTATGTGGCAACCTGTAGAGAGTGCCAACAGGTAGCGCCGGGGCGGGTTCGCCCGGCCCCATTGGTTCCACTGCCCCTGATCAATATCCCCTTTGAATGCATTGCAATGGACATAGTGGGCCCATTGAGCCAGTCTGACTGTGGATATACGCATATTTTAGTAGTGGTGGACTACGCGACCAGATATCCAGAGGCAGTACCATTGAGGTCCACTAGTGCATTAGCGATTGCAAAAGAGTTAGTGCAGATCATAGCGAGAGTAGGGATCCCCAAAGAAATTCTGACTGATCACGGAACTAATTTTATGTCACGGTGTTTAAAGGAACTGTATAAATTATTACAAATTCGATCCATTCGGACCTCCGTTTATCACCCGCAATCGGATGGTTTGGTGGAACGTTTTAATCAGACATTGAAGCAGATGCTGAGGCGGTTTGTCAACCAGGAGCAAAAACATTGGGCTAAACTCCTTCCCTACCTGATGTTTGCAGTGAGAGAGGTGCCTCAGAGCTCGACCGGGTTTTCTCCCTTTGAGCTGCTGTACGGGAGACAGCCACGAGGGGTCCTTGATCTTGTAAAGGAAGGATGGGAGGAGCAAAATAAAGATGCTAAAAACATAGTGAAATATGTAATTATGTTGAGAGATCGCCTGCAATTGGTTGGTCATTTGGCACACGAGAACTTAAAACAGGCTCAGCATCGGCAAGAGCAGCAGTACAATAAACAAGCACGGATTCGGACTTTTCGGCCAGGAGATAAGGTACTGCTGCTACTTCCCACTTCGGAATCTAAACTATACGCTAAGTGGCAGGGACCATATGAGGTGATGCGGGCAATTGGTAATGTAAACTACGAAATCAGACAACCCGATCGCCGGAACAAAACTGAAATTTACCATATTAATTTATTAAAACCCTACAATGAAAGGGAGGCCCTGTTTATAGCCAATGACAGTATAGAAGAGGATTTTGGTCCCTCTGTCAGTACACCAGCTACAGTTAACATTCCGATGGGGGAACAGTTACTTCCTGATCAGAAGTGTGAACTCCGTGGGTTAGTGAAACAATTTGGTGATGTTTTTTCTGACTTGCCTGGCAGAACTAATATGATTGAACATGCTATTATTACTCCCGCAGGTGTCAGGGTTCGAGAGAGACCGTATCGAATCCCGGAGAGTCGCAGGGGTGCCGTTGGCCGGGAGGTGAGGGATATGCTCGAGCTTGGAGTCATTGAGCCTTCCCGGAGCGAGTGGAGCAGCCCGATAGTGATGGTGCCTAAGAAGGACGGCTCCACTCGGTTCTGCGTGGATTTCAGAAAGGTTAATGCCATCTCCAAGTTTGATGCATATCCCATGCCTCGGGTAGACGAGCTCCTCGACCGACTGGGAGGAGCGCGGTTGATTTCGACTTTGGATCTGACGAAGGGATACTGGCAAATTCCACTAACCCAGAGTTCGCAAGAGAAAACTGCTTTCTCTACCCCGGGTGGCTTGTTCCATTTCCAGACCATGCCCTTTGGGTTGCATGGAGCCCCGGCCACCTTTCAGAGACTGATGGACCAGGTCCTAGCGCCCCATCAGCAGTATGCCGCTGCATACATTGATGACGTGGTGATTTTCAGCTCTACCTGGAGAGAGCATATTATTAGACTTTCGGCCGTCCTACAGTCTCTGAGGGAGGCGGGGCTGACGGCTAACCTGGGCAAGTGTGCATTCGGCAAACAAGAAACCCAGTATCTTGGCTTCCTTATGGGTAATGGGCGGGTAAAGCCGATCGCTTCTAAAGTCCAGGCTCTAGTGGAGACGGCGATCCCGAGAACCAAACCGCAGGTGAGATCACTATTGGGGTTAGCAGGCTATTATCGCCGCTTTATCCCCGAGTATGCCACCATAGTTAACCCCTTGGTAGAGCTCACCAAAAAGACGGCTCCAAAAATAGTTAAGTGGACAGGGGAGTGTCAGGGGGCCTTTGACACGATTAAGAGGAGACTATGCCAGGCCCCAGCACTTATTTCACCAGATTTCAGTAAGGAGTTCATCCTCCAGACCGATGCCTCCCAGATTGGTCTGGGGGCGGTCCTGTCCCAGCAAGTTGACGGGGTAGAACACCCGATTATTTACATGAGCAAAAAATTGGCTCCACGGGAGATTAACTACTCCGTCATTGAGAAGGAGTGTTTGGCCATCAAATGGGCCACTCATGCCCTTCGTTATTACTTGCTGGGGCGTTCTTTCACTCTTGTCACTGATCATGCTCCTTTAAGGTGGTTGCATACGATGAAGGACAATAACGCTCGGATAACTCGGTGGTATCTGGCGCTGCAACCCTTCCACTATACAGTGAAACATCGTGCGGGTAAGGAGCATCAAAATGCAGATTTTTTTTCAAGGGAGGGGGGCCCATTGGGGAACTTAGAATTGGCCGAGTGTGCCTTCGGCATCACTCTGAGGGGTGAGATGTGTGACAGAGAGAGAAAGAATTCAAACTGTAAATCTCCCTCCCGACCAAAGAAGGCGCTTGGTAAGGTGGATCGTATGCTTCCTCCTAGATGGACTGCCTTGACGGTAGGCAGAAACCGGAAGGTGACCATATTAGGGGGAGCGCGTAGTTGCATGTACCTGGAAGGATTCCATTGCAATCAGCTGCGGGGCGAGCCCCTAGTGGAGAAACCATGGCAACGGGTTGCTTGCAGGGATGAGGTTCTGGGTACAAAAGGGGAAGCAGCTACGTTAGTACGCCCCTTGCGCTGATGACGATATTCAGCCGGAGCCTGTGTGTTTGTTATTGTTTTTTTGTGTCGTTATCAGAGGAGGAGTGAGAGTCGGGAGCTGCAGCCGCGGAGCCAGCATTAGACCCGGAGCACGTCCCTCACAGCACAACACAGCACAGCACCAGCACTCACCACGACCCCGGAAGAAAGAGCACAGTTTCGTGCACGGAGGATTGTGGTTCAGGAGTGTCATTCTTTTGTTATTAAGGACTGTAACCCTGCCGTGTTCCCCCCGATACCATCGCTGGGAAAAGGGGGGGGGGGTTTATTATTATTATTTATTGCAATTATTGACATTAAAAACACAGACGTTTTTGGGAGAACTCTGGTCTGGACATTGCCTTTATTATCACCACTCACATCCTGTTCACATTGTGTAAGAGAAGTTAAATACACAACATGTATGCCCTGTCATTTAAAGTGGTTTAGCTAAACTTTGTTAAAGATTAATATAGAGGTACCAAGTCATTACAATGATCCTCCTATAAATCATTCCTAATTAATCAATAAATCAATCAGCCCCTCAGCCTAATTCTCCTATAAGCATAGAAGGATACAATACAATACAATAAAATACAAATGTATTTTTATATAGTGCCCTTCATGCCAAGGCATCCCAGAGTGCTGTACAAAGTTAAAAACAAAACAAAATAGCTCATGTAAACAGTACACTCCAGTTATAACCAATTATTTAAATTATTTTCAAAGAATCCAGTGTTTCAGCCTGCCTAATGGTAATCGGAATAGAGTTCCACAACTGAGGAGCACAACAGCAAAAAGCTCAGGCTCCAGCTGTTTTAAGACGACTTTTTGGAATAATTAAAAGTTCTGCATTTTCTGATCTCAAAGAACGACTGGGAACATACAGAGTTAGTAGTTCTTGGAGATAGGATGGTCCTAATCCATGAAGGGCCTTATAAGTTATTACAGCAACTTTAAAATCAATTCAGTGGATCACTGGTAACCAATGTAAGGACCTAAGCACTGTAATTCCGTCTATGGCTATTGCATGATTATAAACCATCTATAATGATTTATTAACATTCTATAACATAGTTATTAAGCATATAGTATATATTTATAAAACATTAATAAACAGCACCTTAATATAAAGTGTTACCGAGAAAGCAGTCTGGCAGCTGCATCCTGAACAAGCTGAATCCTTCTGAGTTTAGTGGCAGTGTAGCAGGGCAGGAGCCCTGCACATGAAGAGGTGGTTTGTGTGTGAACACATTGTTAATTTAATATTGTGTAAATGTGTGTAATGGTTATTTAATTTATTGCAGTACCTGACGCTCCTGGGATCGCCTGCCTGCTGTGTGTGATTGCCAGCTGTGGATGATCAGCGGGTAGGTGTGTTCCAGCACGGCGTCAGGTATAAAGAGGTGCTGTTTGTTCACCTCGGGGCTGAAGATCGTCCACGCTACCCAAGCATAGTGAGAGAAATAAGTTGCTGAAATCCTCCGATCGCCGTGATGGTGAACCGGGATTGGAGCCAAAAGAAGCTGCCAAAACCGCCGACGGCCGGAGTCGGGGTTTGTGTTGATACATAAAGATTAGTTCGGGGATGGTAGATCCCTTTATAGTATAGCGAAGTGAGCAAGCGGGACCTCCATGCATTAGGGAGTAGCGCACGCCGTTTTTACGGCACCTTTTATTTTATAGTTTTTTGTATTGTGTTTTATTTTGTTTTTCGTATGCTGGCCGTATGCACTCAGTGAGCTACCATGGTTGGTAGTGTCACGTGAGCTGTTGTGTGTATGTGTGTAAATAAAATCCTGCACGCCTGCGGGGCGTGTCAATTTCAACCTGTCTGGTCTCCTGCCTGTCACTCAGCAGCGAATGCACGCACCCACAAGCAAGAACTGTATTCAAAGCACTGTAAATAGTATAACGAAAGGAGAAATAGTCGGGTGTAATTAGGTTTTATTTATTTATTATATTATTGAGTATGTCACATAAACATTTATTTTCAAAACAAATCAAAACAAGAAAATGTAAATACATAAACATCTGAACAGACATTGGTTTACAACATACATATTTATAAAACTGAAACGATAGCAATACATTTTTTACTTTTCAACAGCAATCGGTTTATTATCAGATGAGCAAAAGCAACTGAACAATGTATACAAATAACCTTAGAAAAAAACATTTTACAGAAGCGCACAGCACAAGAAGTTATATAAAAAAGTCTAATTTATTATTCTTTTTTCGACAAAAGGGTATTCCTTTACCTTGAGTCTAAGGCTGTTCACAATCAACACAGACAATGCGCTTCTCAACGCCGCCTTTCTGCACAGGGCACAGCTGTCTGGTTTTATTTTTATTGCACTTGCCAACCTGGCATTGGCGTCTCTTGCGGCTCTCAGCTCTGTTCCAAATGCTTCTTGTGAAGTTGCTGTGCTAACTGTAAAATATATTATCTCCTTGGTAAATTATTCTCTGTGCATTCTTTGTAAAGTACCCAGAAGTTGATGGCTGCTAGGTCCAATACATTGTAAAACACCTGAACAGGCCACCGTCGGGAGCCAGCTTTCACAGAATACTTCCGTGCCATCTGATCCAAAACATCAACTCCATATTTGGTTGCATTGTAAAACTCCACGGTCTCTGGTATTTATTCTCACTAGTCCCGATGCTAATTGACTGACCAAAGCAGTGCAGCTGGCAAGCAGGCGCCAGTCTTCAAAAGGCTGATTGAATCAGATTAGAGACCACAGCTAAACACATTGCGGGCTGATAAATAAAAATAATAAAGTAGAATACTGTTCTGTATAATCAAAATACAATTGTGTTTTGAGTGGCCGTCAATGTGACTGCTCCCGGGGCTTTTAGGTATAATGTAATATATCTCCTTTATTTCTGCACTTAAGTGTTTCATGACTGCTGTGGCGCTTCTAGTGTTAATTTGGCAACATTTTTCAAATCTTTACGTTCCATCCTTCCCTGCCCTGCAAACAGTTGCACAATTGGTTGCATTGGTTTAGTACTTTCAGACTTGATCAACCATTGATGATGTCTTCTACTGGAGGTTGTCTTATATTTCATCTGTCTCGAAATGGATGCATATGTGGATAGAGTGATCATAAGCAATTTGGTTTGAGAAAGAGACACAGCTTTATTTATGCCCCTCTTCCTGGTCCATTAGTATGAGCTTGTTTGTGCTTGTTTGTGCATTCTTATGATTGTCTGGTCAATGTTCATCTTATTCTGTGGGGTCTGACTCCATTGAATAAGACATGACTAATATCTGACTAATCCTCTGACTTTTAATCCTTTATTGAGGCTACTCAAGGTTAACAGACTTCTGTTTACACAATTGATGGGTTTAGTTTTTACAGCACTGTTTAAATTCAGCATCTTCGTTTGCTGTCTTTCACTGTTTTGAGTCAGTTTTCTTACGTGAGTCTTTGATTCATGGATAATCACTTTTTAATTTAGTCCCAACTGTTGTTTCTGTGATTTGGGCCATGGTAGCGCATCTGCATAAAAAAAATACTCAATATGTTATGACCGCCAGTGACTGCAGTTTCCGGTGGTTTTCAGCACATGTTGCCGCTTCAGAGACTGTTTTGACACATTAGTCAATTTGGTCATTATGTTATGAATTAGTCAGTTATGAGGACTCCAACTATCATCCCCATTGGGAAGTCACAGAAATGATTTCACATGATTGTTGTGGAATAGTTGAACATAACTGCTATACAGCTTAGGTCTACTGGGTCACATGGCATGGGACTAGTAACTTTTTCCAGTTTTACCTACGTTATCTAATGCATTATCAGTGCAAGTGCAACGGTAGCATGGTAATTTATATTTTGACATATAAATGAAACCAACATATCCTTAACCAATATATAATGATGTACATCAGTGGTTGGCAATTAAATTTGATGGCAGGCCAAATGACCCTCGGGCCACTTGCAATACCACCAGCCGCCCTCATTAAATTTTTCATAACGGAACGAAGCATTTAAAATAAAAATGTATGCTACTTTTGGATTGTGTTTTATGTTATTCTGCGTTCCTGTTTATCATATGAGGATTCGAGTACCATAGCGAGGCATAAATGTATCATCACAATCAGCAAGTACTGTACTTTGGAAACGATATTGCAAAACACTTAATTTTCTGCTTACTCACAAGAAATATATGAAGGTCATACAGGGAATCCCCCATGACAGCCCCCTTGCGGTAATATTAAAATGAAGTTCCGCTGTCTTGGTACAGCCCTGCCAGGAGGCATCAGTGGGGCCGGATTTGGCCCGCAGGCCACCATTTGCCGACCAAATGGTACTTCCAATGCTATCTCAATATGTTACAAACATTTCTGTAAGTTTGTGTATCAAGTCTGAGTGTAGGCCAGCAGCTGTTTTCTAAGAATGTCCTCCAAAGTATGTTTATATCTAATAATACAAGAAAAGTACAGCAAATAGCAGACATTTAATGTAAGATTTACAATTCATGTATTGGCAGACAAGTCCTTAAAAAACAAACTGTGTTTTAATAGGTAGTCGTGGATCCCACAGGGCACTGTTCTCAGACTAGATAGCAGAGAGTTATGCCACTATTCAGCCTAAAGTTCCAACATCTACAAGCAGAGCGTAAAGACTTACTGAGAGGGAAATAGATCTTTTTAAACACCAAAGCATTTACTGGGCTTTATGAAGCAGTAAGCATCCCCCTGGCCTTGGTGAGAAGTGACATAGATCATTTATACTGCTTAGGCACTGTTTATTAAAAGGGGAGGAACCTAATGTAATGCATTTAATGCAGGAGTATACAGAATAATCTAAAGTGATAATAAATGTGTTTATTTATTAAAGGGACACTGATTGATCTGGATATTATACATGTTTACATGTTTTTTTTTCATTAATCTTTACCCTACAGCAGATATTCCCATCCAGGAGTAAATTCCAGGTGGTCCCAGAAAATTCCCAACATTAGTTTGTTGAGTCAACCCATTCCCATACACCAGGATCATTAATCTGCTCTCAAACTGTCAGCAGGCTCTATGCCTCCTCACAGCTTTCCATTGATATTTACCCATCTATCCTGAAGAATAGGCAACATTTCTCATTCTAGGGCCAATCAATCAATGCTAAAATGTAAAAGCGTGCTGCCGTCTGTGATTATGGACCCTGTAACAGGACGGCTTGGTGGTGACGTCCCCAGACCAGGAAGCTGACTGACACACAAGCACAGGCACTGCAAGCTGAAACGCTGGGGCGCATATTTATTATATTCCAAAAATAAACAAAACACTTGTACAAAACACTGCTCACAGAGCAAGATAAAAGTGCATACAAAAACAAAACCGATCACAAAAATAATCCCTTGACCCAAAACAAGTATCGTGCTAGTCCTTCCAGCACGAGTAGCAATTGTTCTTTTTTTAAAAATCTTTCTCCTTCACTCTCTCTCTCTCGTTCCTCCTCTTTGAACACCCACCGCATTCAGCAAACGCTGCAGGTTTTTATACATGTAGTCATCTCCAGATTAGCAAACACTTAATCAATCTTGATTACCACATTCTGCACGAGACTTTTATATCTGCGTGGTCGACAGCCAGTCTGTTAATAATTTATTCGCTGCTGACCGCGCATTCTCACGAGATGTCCGGCAGAGACGAGATGTTAACATCGCCTCTGCCAGACCACATTTAAACTAGAACCATAATACATTAAATCACCCATGCTACATAACCCCAAACAATATATTCAAATAATAATACATTTATCAGCAGGGCTTTTCACAGACCCTATTCACAAAGTTTTAACTTGTTTCATCACATGTCTGTATGTCTGAGTAAAATACTCTTTAAAATTCTCAAGACTGTTCTTGGCTGAAAATCAACAAGCCATCGGAGGTCTAGAAGAGTTTTGTGAATATAAAACTGTATTTTATTTATTATTATTATTATTATTATTATTATTATTATTATTATTATTATTATTATTATTATTATTATTATTTGTTTATTTAGCAGACAATGAGTCAGACTTACAGAGACTAGGGTGTGTGAACTATGCATCAGCTGCAGAGTCACTTACAATTACGTCTCACCTGAAAGACGGAGCACAAGGAGGTTAAGTGACTTGCTCAGGGTCACACAATGAGTCAGTGGCTGAGGTGGGATTTGAACCAGGGACCTCCTGGTTACAAGCCCTTTTCTTTAACCACTGGACAAAAACATACTTTGTTAAACGCTAATCAATGTTACATATCAACAAATAACCAGTACAGTAGTCTCCGCATATAGGAACACCTCTTAAGAGAACACTTCGGCTTGGGGAACAACCTTGTGGTGAAACAGAATTTTCCCATTTTAAATGCTCCGCTAAAGGAACAGGATTTTTGCTTAGAAGAACACCTTTTTGGCACATTTTATCAGTATGGGCAGCAGGTACTTACCAATGTTCATTCTGGGAATGGAGAACAAGTGAACCCGCTTTGTCCAGGGGATCTAGACGTTAGGTGTGAAGGTAGGAGTGAGGCCTCTAGTAGCCATTGGGAGGGATTT
Source organism: Acipenser ruthenus (assembly GCF_902713425.1). Classification (NCBI taxonomy): domain Eukaryota; kingdom Metazoa; phylum Chordata; class Actinopteri; order Acipenseriformes; family Acipenseridae; genus Acipenser; species Acipenser ruthenus. Next base: position 7,133,403 of record NC_081225.1, on the reverse strand, counting down.
GGAAAAGGCCCTTGTTCTACCTGTCCTCGCTCTGACTGCCACAGCTCAGACTGCCCTTGGTCGTGTGGCCCTTAGACTGCCACAGCACAGACTGCCCTTGGTCGTGTGGCCCTTGGTCGTGTGGCCCTTAGACGGCTGCTGCTTAGAACAGCTGGTGTTCTAAGACACTGTTTGTCAATTTATACTATCCTGTAGGCCTATAGCCATATACTCTAGGCCTACAATATTCTAATCAACCTCACGATTCAACACAGCCGAGCACAGTTTACAAAACTTTAATTACAATTGTTAAAGGCAGGGATAGTTACCCCAGCAACAACGATTTTAACTAGCTAATTAAATAAAATCCACTTACCTGGTTATATGTTGAGTCGCCCAGCAGCAGCACGGAGTTCAGAAAATGAGCAGAGACACACAGCATGTGTGGCCTCGGTTGCAAGGTAAACTCCTTGTTTTTTTTAAGGCGCTACACACCGAGGTGGGCTGACCGAGGAAGCCGGTGAGGTCTACTCTACAGCGGGGCAGGTAGAAATGCAGCCCCGGTGGACACGACTGTTTCTTTTTTTTCTTTTGTCTATAAACTGCAGTGCAGCTAATCCACAGCACAACGCAGGCCAAGCGAGGTTGTGCGATTGGGTCACACACAAGTGAACATGTAACAACAGTAGGATATTATTTATTTTTGCCCAACTGCACGTAAGCAATTAGAATTGCTCAACGGCGGGGTTACAGCAGAACCTAGCCCCGGCGGAGGAACTACGTTCTCCCCAAAACTGTAGGCTGAAAAGACACACACACACTAATTCCTTTAAATCAATACTGCACAGGCAGTCGCATACAAACGACAGACAGTAAAGAAGCAAGTCTGCAACACAAGTGAGGCAGGCTGCTGAAGAAAAGAGACAAAAAAGAGACTGATTCCACGAAAGCGGCAAGCCAGCTTTCAGCACAATTGCAGGGGAACTGCAGTCGACCCGGAAAAGTTATTTTAGTGTACACTCAGTATCAGCACAGAATGTCTTACCTTTCCTTCTTGAGAGGCAAAAAGAGGAATGGCTTCTGTGGGTTGACTGTTTTGATCCCTCGGGCTTGACTGAGGACATCGCCCCAGGAAGGGGCCTATCGGCAGCTCTGATATAAAGAGCTCAGTAATAGTTAATGTATTACATTTTCTCATAATCATTGATTAGTACTGTAAAAAAGCATATACTGAAAATAATCGTAACACAAACATTAATACTGCAATGACTTAATGGCATGAAGCATATTCAGAAAGACATAAAATCGCATTTACAATTATACAGGTAGCAAAAAGAAAATCTGTCATTGTCACTTTTCAGTAATGAGTCAATCTGCAAGTAAATCATATTATAGAAAAAAAAAATGACCTGATGAAAACACAGCTTGAAATGCTGACAGGGTGACCCATTTACAGAGGAACTCTCCTTGGCTTAACACTCGCAAACTCGTATTTTGAACTGGTTAAAAATTGTGTTTGATGGAGAAAATCGCCAAGTTTGAAAGACATTCTTGTTCAATTGAAGACCTCAAGTAGTTTCAACTTACTGAAGCTCTGTTCACAAGATGCTGCCGTGACGGGTAAAATAAATACGCAAAGCTTTTTCAGTGTTGGGATAAGTGGCGCTCAGACAATACTGGTGAATGACGTTCAAAAGAATTTGTGGAGTGGCTGTAGAGCAATCTGGGAGGATGGTAGCAGCCTTGAACTAGAAACAATTTTAGCCACAATTTCAATTGCATGCAAATCCTTAGGGTACTTCATTACCAAGTCAGTCGTACACAAAGAGGCATGTTTGACAGGGCAGGCCTGGTAAGGAACTGGAAGTCTGAGGATATCTCAGACAGTGTCTCATATCACCACTGAAGTTGCGCAATCAGTGTGTCAGAAACGCTGTTTAACTGTATTTTGAAAGCTTGCTCAGCAGTGATTTTGAAACCTTTGTCGTGGGCTAGTTCTAACCTTCCATTTCCTTTTTTCAGGAAATTCTGCAGAAAGACACATGGATTGAGCATGGTTAGCTGCATCCTTCATTACTGGATCTACCCCTTCATCATGCATATGTTGCAGTCCGTTCCACAATCCGCTTATCGGTTTTGCAGCTTGGTCAACAGATAAGCCTTTGGTTTGCAAAGCTTGGCTGACACAGTCGATATTACTTAAAATTCGGTCCCACATAAACAGAGTGCAAATGAATTTGAAATTGATTTGCATTATGAGGCTCTGTTCGAATATTTCGTGCAATGCCTGGAGAACACCAGGCAGTTGCTAACATAAGGGCTTGATAGCACAGCCTTTTGATGACCACCTGGTGTCACTGTGACCTTTATTACATAGGTGCTTAATACGTGTTATGAAACATGTATTTACATTTCAGACTTTTTTATAGTGAATAAATAAATAAACAGTCATGTACACTGCAGGGGAGATGAACGACAAATATGCCATAATAACGAACTGGCAACGCCATGTTGTTGGTTTGGGTAGAACCAGGTTCTATATTCGTGCATGCAATCTTCAGACTATGCTGTGGGGGCGCTGACAGCTGTGTGAAAACATTGAGAACTGCAAAATTATTACTTTAGTGGCAATGCATTTCATTCATTTTTCTGCCCCTCATGGCTTTTTGCCCGGGGCAGCTGCCCCATTCGCCCAGCTGTAGTTATGGCTCTGGGTTTAGCCAGCTCACAGAGAAGAAAGAGACAGATCTTCTCTGAAACCCATCATCTCAGGCGAGTCTTCATGTTTGGCACTGAGATTATTATGTTGCAGAGGGATTACTACCTTGAAGACATACTGTATGTAACCAGTAGCTGAATGTATGTGCAAATGTCTGTACTCCTCTGTTGAGAAAGTGCTGTACATTTTTATTAAAAACTAATTTCCCTGAAGCATAACCTTTTGCCTGTGTATTTGTTTCAGTCTGTTGAGTCTATTCATTTTAATGTATTCCTTTACAACATTATTTTTTTTACTGACAGTTATTCTGTACCTTTTGTTTTCCTACATATGCTTTTTTTCTTTTTAACTCTGTTTATTGTTTTTCAATACCAATCAAACATTACTTCATCCACTGAAAGCAAATGCAAGGGTCTCTAGAAAGAAAGAAAGAAAGAAAGAGTGACACACTTAGTAATTCATTTATGAGGTTTATGGAAGTGATGGAAGATTAAGTTGATCGAATGTGCTAGGAAGGGTTGCCAGGCCTGATAGAACTTCTCAGTGGATCCCCTAAGTGTAAATGTTATCAACTCCAATTTAGGGAAATACATATGATCCCTGACCCTGTGAACATATGAGGGTGGGGCAGCCTGCTTTCAACCAAACAAAATCATCTGTCTGGCCAATAGGGCTGCGAAGCCTACAGATGTTTTTTTTTACTTAATTTGTTTTCAGTCCCTGTTTACTGTAGCACATAGTACAGAAGCAGCACTGTTAAATCTTGCGTAAAAGCATCTCAAAATTACAGATAATGAAGCCGACAGCCCCAAACCTTCTTAAAGTAGCTTTGAACCTACCCTGCTCACTTTTGCCCATATGTGTGATTAAATGCGAAGGTACCGGTGTCTTTAATAAAGCAATAGGGCAAAGTAGAAATATAAGTACGGATGAGCTGCGAGTTTCTTTGTTAACAGTGCAGTGTATTACCACCTGATTTCCACGGCAACCTCTTCATTGAAGGGTCACTTTGGTGGATAAAAATATGCTTTCTTTCTCATACTTATTATAAAGTGGGATCCATCTACATGTGTATTCTCTCTTATTGTCTTCCTCTTCTTACAATACAGTTACTTGGGGTGGGGGGCATGCTTGATCATGTGTATGATATATGATTGTAAAATCTTTGAAGGTAGTATTTAAAGAAGCTCCTTTTGATTTATCATCAAATCCTTTACTGAACAAGGTATTGATATTTTCGGTATTGCTACAGCCAGGCACTGATACAATTCTGCACCCAGACCTTGTAATGAATTGGCTTCTCAGCCCGCTGTATTGAATGGAAATGCAAGAGCTGGATGCAAACTGCAAACCATATGGTTCAAAGACTAACGTCTTACCATTCAACTAAGTACATGTCTTATGCTGATATCTGTATTATTAAAAAAAAGGTATAATATCTGCTATTGGCACAGTGTTGAAATCGATTTTAAACTAGTCCTGTTCAATTTCAATCAGGAGCAAGACATGATAGTAGCAGTTTTTTTTTCATTGAGACTGGGCTGGGCTCTCTCCAGGAGGATGTTCACTAATGAGCTCCGATGAAAAATTCACTATAAAAAAGACCTTTGTGTGATGGCCAGATTGGATAATTGACTATAGATTAGACCGGCAGTAGGCAGACCCAGTTTGAGTTACAGATATACTGTTTGTACGGCTGCTTCAGCTATATTCCAATTAGGACTGTTTTTCATGTTTTATTAATTTAATTGTACTGTGCTTGTTTTTAGCAATTTTCGAGTTTTATGTAAATCATTTTTTTTTTTTGGGGGGGGGGGGGGTTACTTTTTATATACTGTATGAAATTATTGTTTTCGGTTACTTTCCAAAATGCTTGGGTGTTTTTTTCTGTCAAAATATGTATAGTAAATTGATAATACTTGCACACTTAAGTTGTACCTTCTTTCCTTTGTTGTCTTCTGCAACGTAATCCTTATAGTCAAGGACATATTTTTTTGTGTGTAGACATTTTTTTACATTTCACCACAATTTGCAATTCTGTTTCAAATCCTCTGTATCTTAACTGTAATACAGCTTGAAATCCCTCAAACAACCCTCCATTCCTAATTGTAATCGCCCAGGTGAAATGTAGGAATTTGCTGCCACTCAGTAGCTGAGTTTAAAAACGAAAATCAGCAGCTCTAGGTATAATGAACCAAGATAAAAGCATGCCAAGTGCAAATTCAAAACTTGAGAAAAATAATGCAAATTAACTATGAAAAATGCTTTATGAGGAACAGAAGTATTGAAAAAGAAAAGAAAATGTACAAAATGGAACTTCTTTGACAGCCGTTTACATTTGTCATTAAGGTCAAAGCATCAGGAATCTAGTGCTGGCTGGCTAATCATGTTTTGAAGCCTGTGATAAGCTTTTTCTTCATAAACACTTTATAAAATGAAAATGAGCCAAAAGGTTAATGAGAACAGTATTTTCTTTGCAAATCTTTTGACTGCAAGATTCTACTTTGACCTGTTTGAAATCTGCTGAGTTATTTGAATGATTGAATAATGAATGCCCTTTACAGAAATTAGTGTAATTCTTTAATTACAAAATAAATACATAAAGAAGATAGATGGAGGGGCAAAAAGATACACATGACAGGATGACACCATCCCTGACAAAGCATCAAGTGCAATTAACCAAAGAACAATTTTCTTAGTCAGTATGGAAGCTGCTAAGGAATGATGAATTATAGGGTGGATTGTAGAAGCCAAACACCCACCAATCATCTTCAGCCCAGCCTATAAATGCAGTCTACCAGAAACGTTTCTTTCTAAATATCCACAGTCTGGTGAAAGTAAGAATTACTGCGTAGAACACATGTGGTACTTCTTATATCCACAAGCGGCAGAGAGCAGAAGCAGATGTTTTACTTGGGCATACCGTTTTTTTTTAGCTGTAGCACTGTGGATTAAACTGTGGATTCTGGCAACTCCTTTATAACTCAGTTATGATGAGGTTGCATAATGCACTCGTGAGACCACACTTAGAGTACTGTGTCCAGTTCTGGTCACCAGAGCACCAAAGGGACATTATGGCTTTGGAGAGAGTCTTCCTCTCGCCGTTAATTTTCTTATGTTCTTCTATAAGATGATTAGTGACCAGGAAGCAGAATATGCTACTAATCTATACAGTTATATTTGCAAAGTAGTTTAATTTATAAATCACCCTGTATCATATTATATCATATCAAGTATGCAATATATTCAACACATACCACATAGCTGGTGCAACAACACATTTTACTGTGTCAATAAGGTTAGCTTAAGCGATCTGTAACTTCCTTCGACAACAAACAAATGTTCTTAAAATACAGTAGATACAAATATATTCAAGCAACTATACCATTCAAATCGAGATTGTGCTCCGTTTGTGTTTAAATTATTTTACATTTCCTGGATAAGTATATATGACAGGGAGCGAGAGGATCGGAGCTGTAAATCTCTCTCCCAAACCAAGAGGGCGCTAAGCAGAGGTACTCGCACGCCTGTTCCAAGATCGGCCAGCTTGAAGGTAGGGGCGGAAAAAGGAGTCGGACATCTTTGTGCAGAGCGGAAGGACCATATTAGGGGACAAGATTATTGTGGTCAGCTGTGCTGCATTAGTCTCCATGTATATAAGGCAGTCATTCTGTGAGTGTGGGGCTCTGAAGACTTTGTGTTTGGCCTGTAGTGTCGTGTGCGTGTGCGTGTGCGTGTTTGTTTGTGTTCCGTGTTTATTTGTACTCGCCAGGACCAGGGAAGACATGAACAATTCCAGGAAAGTTGCTGCACTACTGCTAGTCCACACAAACCTGGAGACTGCTCACCCTGCACATGACTACTGTCAACCCGCACCCGAGCACCTCGCTGGGCTGAGAGATACTCGCCCAGCGTCAACTTTTTGTTGTTTACTTTTCTGTTGGACGGTGTTCCGGTTTTAAATAAAGTTCACCCCATTGCTGGTATCGGGGCTGTGGAATGAAGAGTATTGCTGGCGACAGTACCAGAGCTGTAGAGGGATGTTGTGGGAGGAGCTTGAGGGCAATGCATTCTGAGATTCCTGTTCTATTCTTTAAAAAAGGCACCTGTAAACACCTGTATTTTTTGTTCTCTGTTGGTTTGGCCAAATATAGAATCTTTTTTTTATTTAAATACGTGCCTGTTACACAAGTTTTCATTTAAATATGTATATAAATAAAAGACAGCTTCCACAGTATTTGTTTCTTTAAAAAAAAAAGTATACATTTTCTTGGTTTTTTTTGTTTGTTTTTTTCTGCTCTGAGGAAGCAAAGTGATGTGCTATGACGGCTCTTAAAAAAATCCAAAGGAGTGGCTTATTTTTGAAACATGACCTCAGGAACCCAGCACTACAGAGGGATCAAGCAATCAGGTTTAAAACTTCTGTATAGCAATAGAATACTGGGGCCTCTACTATTGATCTAATAGGACCCTTCATGACTTTTTTACGTATTGTTAAAGAGGGGAATGCACTCCAGAGGCTTACATGCCTGTTTAATCATTGTTGGTTCATATACTTGGTACGTAAAGAGCCAATTTTAATATACAGTGGTATTATTTAGATCTGCCACTGTTTATATCAATTGAATACAGCGTACTAGATCTTGGCTATTCACATGCACTGAGGATGGCATTAAATGGATTCTACAAAGCTTGTGGATAACACTTTACATTATGTGTTTCTAGTTACTGTGTATTTACGTAGCAGTTACATAGTAAATACATGTGAACTTAAACATAATTAAATTTATTTTATGCATAGTTACAATGTACTTAACATGTAAATATTTTTGCACAATATATGTGAGTACACAATTGTATCAGAAAAGGGTTAGGGATAGGGTTAGGATGGGGGTTATATCATGCAAAATAAGATTTACACGCCAAATACTAGGGATCCTCGTTTTCTGCAATTAAATTTTTTTTTTTTAAATTCTCCGATAAAAAAATAAAAAATTGACGTTATTCCGCAGTTTAAATAGAAGGCTAAAATTGATGTTCACGTCGATCACTAAGACTGGTTTTGTATATAGCTACCCTGGAATGCAAAGAATCTTTCAGAGTTCAGTCTACAATCATTCATGTCCCCAGGAAGCATTCTGACACCGATAACCTCAGTCTAAACTACTGTTCACTATGTGATATATATTTAAGCAGCGTCTGAGAGCAAGGATATGAGTACTGCCCAAAGCAAACATATAAAATGTATTCTTTACAAAGAAAAAAAGAAAGAAAAAAAAAATATATATATATATGCACACTGCTGTGCAAAAGTCTTAGACATTCAGGAGTTACAATATATATCGATGTTATGAGCATCAACAATTTACTCAAAGCCTCCACTAGTGTTTTCCACTATAACAACTTTAACTGTTATTAATGCAGCTTAGTTTGGGTGAGAAGAAACCAAGCTTGTCATTTAGCAATCTTTCATTCACATTGATCAGAATCTTCAAAAACTTGTGATCACAACAACTGAAAGTAATATGATGTGTTGTAGTAGCTAATCTATCACATTTACCCAGTGGTTCTCAACAAGGGGGGGGGGATGGGGGCGGTGCAAACCAATCCAAGGGGGGAGCAACAAGTGTAAAAAAAAAAAAAAGTGTTTTTTTTTTTTTTTTTTTTTAATGTATACGTGACAAGACGTTCTGTAGCTGGTGCAGATTGATTTTATGGTAGTATTAAAGCAGGTTGATTCTATGGTAGTATAACCCCAAAATTGCAAAATGCATTAGACTTTTACACAGCAGTGTATATCCCCTTATTTTGTTACAATATGTTAGTAACTTATTAAGGTTTGCCTCTGTAAAAGTAAAGTGGTAATAGCTAATAATTTGCAGATTCGTCCATGTTTTACAGATCTGTGGACAAATGTTGTCATTCAAGGTTGAGACAATGCATTCATTTAAGATCTCCTTACATCTGAGGACATATACTACCATTTAATTTGTTGTGCTTACAACCATTGCTTTATAATATGGGTTCATACTTTACAGTATGCAGGGGGAAAAACTGTATACATAGTGTGTATCCTATAACTGATAACATCTTTACAAAATAACAATAATAATAACAACAATAACCATACTGGTTTTCTCAGGAACTAGCTTCTTAAATCTATTGTTAGGTACGAAAGTGTTAAGGAAAAAAAAGAGACTATAGCTTTTTTTAATAACTTAAAATGTCAAAATTGCCAAGGAAAGTGACAAGTGAAAATCTTTGGAGGACTGTCAACTGCTTGCACTTTCCTATTGATGAATACATTTGTGTTCTTGCTACCTAATTTTTCTCTAGTCTTTTTTCAACGTGTTGTTTTTGAAACCTTGTGAACGTAGGCTGGCTTGCAGATTAAACAGGCTGTAGAATAAATATCGTATCTGGAAAAAAAAAATACAATTTCGTATTCTCTGTTGATCAATCCTCAGATAAAACATTGGCAGCTCAAATCCTCTTTTCATGGTTGCAGTGGGAGCATTCAGGTGCAAACAAGGATCTGGTGACTTCATATTCCAGCTGTTAATCAAAACGCTTGACATTTAACTATATGCACCAGCGCATGACAGAAAATGGAATAATCACGTCTCTCCAGCAACTTCCTGCCAGTACTCTCACTGCTGGTATCTGACATCTCCACCAGATGCCAGCTTAATGCTGAGAAGAGCACCCTGCTGGCTGACAGTCAGGTGATTAATATTACAAATCCGACCACGAATATACTTGTCAGTTTCTTTGTCTTCATTCTTGCTTTACACAGAAATCTAAGGAGACAAATGCTCATACAAAGCGGATGAATCACACTCCGCTGATCAGAGCTTGATGTCTGGTTAATACGAATGGAATGGTTACTGATTAGTTGGAGGTAACGTTAGGCTTCTCCACAGACTCACTAGCAATATCCCTCTTTCCCGGGTCTGTGTTTATTGAAACTAATGCAGCATATGATCTAAAACAGGGGATCTTTACTCATTTGGGTGCCCCTAAACAGTCTTCAATAAGGAACTAAACATGTTTTAAAACATCTCTCAGAGGTGGGAAAATCTCAGAGTGTCAATCTAAGAGTCATAATTTCTAGTATATGAACAAAAACAAACATGGCATCTAATAGAACGGCTTGTAAACATGGATAAAGAAAATGAATGGGATTTTTTCACAAACTGTAGTTAACACATTTCTATATATAGAGTGACCCATGGAACACAGCAATATCAGTTACCACACCTACCAGGGCCCTTCCCCCTATGTATTTGTTGAAAAGATTGAAGAAGGGTCAATGTACTATGAAGTGTTAAAGGATTATAAAATATGGCAGGAGTTTAAAATGAATGCGAAGAGAAAACGTGCAGCTGAGAATCATAGTAGATTGTGGGGTCTATTTACTTGCACTAAACAGTGGTGTACCTAATAACTGCCACCAAGATAACTTGTGTAACAGGCTTCTTTATACAACAGTATGGAGAAACCTTTCAAGAGCCATTATCAATAGTATCAATAGCTTCCTCAAAACAGAATCGGACTCAAGAAAGCAGGAAAGCACTATGTATGAAATCAGGAAAGCACTATGTATGAAAGCAGGAAAGCACTATGTATAAATATGAACTGTCTGTGAATAAATGCAGTTTCATTCCCAAAACCTGGGAGTTCCTCCTTTTATTTATTCTACTCGACAGCACACAGTTCTAGCAGCTCTTGTTGACTAGTTTGTACCTGAATTGTGCTTATTGCAACCTTGATTACTTGTCTCCCCCTTTCTCTTGCCTGATGAGTTAATTATCATAATTTAGAAAGGGGAAACATTTAAACATATGTAACTTTTGCTAAATCATTGTGATTATATTTTGAATTCCCGTTAATTTTTACATTTCTTTAGACACCTAATATGTCGGGATGCGGGATGCAAATTTTATTAGGGGTTTTCTACCTGGGTTATTCTGCGAATTTTAGGTGATTAAAGAAAAAAAAAACATTTGCATCTTTGTACTCGTAGTAATTTTAAATCAAGAGGATGTGAAATTGTCTTATATCTCTTGTTTTCTTTAAGCTAATTTAAAGTGTTTTTTTCCATTTCTTTTCTGCAGGCTTTGTGCTAAAGCCCCCTTCCCCCACTAGACATGATGATTCCACTGTAATTAAATCTCACAGAATGGGTTTGATTCATGAGTGCCTGGCGTATTCAAAGGGTTAGCTAGATAGTTATCACCAGGCAAAGCCAGACATATTAGATTAGATTGAATTAGATTTTGTTAACATATATAATATCCACAACAGTTAATAGATTTGTGATAACAAAGTCCATATGACCTACACAGGACAGCAAAATAATTAAATATGGAATTTTAAAAACATATTGTGTATAAAGATATCGTTCCCATCAAAAGGAATGAACAATGATTATATATAAGATGAAACATTAGTGGTGCTGGACCCGCATCCCAAAATATTGTTAGTGCACAGGCTCCACGCGCCCATAACCCAGTGCTTATGGGTGGTAGGTGTGCATAAATATTTATAATTTTCATACTGAATCCCTTTACATTGAATGCAAATGGGAACTAATTTACTGACCATATTTTCAATACAGAGAATCACATTATCTGTTTCTGTGATGCTGTTGTCATGTTGAGGTAGTCGACATTCTTCAGAGTGGTATAGTATTAGTTCTGCATGGTTTGGTTACAAAAATACAAAACTGTTTATGCATGCATAAGAAAAACAATCATTCTAACCATTGGTTGGATGTAAATTGGCTTCTTTTGAGAAAGCTTTAAGTTAATCGGTTTAGCACTAATCAAACTGTATGGTTAGTTTTAATTAGTCTAAAATGTATTGTACTTCTGTAGTGTAACACTTCGTTGGTTCATCACTTCTGTTTGAGTAGTGAGTACAGTCCAGTCATTTTTTGATACAGCTTTGTCAGGATAATTAATCAAGATTTCAAGGTTCTCATCCCTTTTGTACACCCACTCATTGCAGGTTGATTTTAATGAGCAAGCTTTGATGGAGTACCAGTCTAGACAGTTACCACTGCAGAAACAGAGAACAATTACACTGCATTGGTAGTAAATGAATAATAAACAGTCAAAAGGACATCGTCCTATGCTTGCTAAGCACCCATGTGTTACTGGATGGTACAGAACAATGTTTTTGAAATTGTAGTACCAGTGCACTGCTACCACTAAGGTTAGGCTGAGATTAAAGCTGAGTTTCTTTACATTTTGCTGTAGCTCCGGCTGAGATATGGTGTTGATGAATGGGGAGACGAAACAGAAAGATCAGTGGCATAAAAAAAAACATAGCAAAGTAAAGAACACATCACCAATAACAAAACATGAAACTACTTTTATCCTCCAAGCATTGCTTGTGGCTGAACTGTTCCTCTGATTGCTGTCCAAAAGAGCTTTCTTCCTAGATGGTTTTGCTTCTTAATGAATCTCAAATGAGCATGGCTAAAGGGTAGTGTGGCTGCTGATGTGCTATCAGGGAATCAGGGGGAACAATAATGAAGCCTTCCATACATCACAGCCATCTGCCATTAAACGTGATGTTCAGGGACACATTCTTTGTGTAAAGGAAATGAATAGTGCTGAGATGCTTGGCATTTCTTACTCTGACTAATTTAAATTGCACAGAAGACACACTGCTTCCTAAAACACAGTATTACAGAAGTATATATATATATATATATATATATATATATATATATATATATATATATATATATATATATATATATATATATATACACACAGTAACCTCCAAAATTATTGGCACCCTTCATAAAGATAAGCAAAAAAGGCTGTATAAAATAAACAACACAGGTAATGAGCTATATTTTATGCTCAATATATGGGAAAACCATATTCTTTTATTCTAATACAATTGCTCAGAGAAAAAAGTTTTTTATTAACAAGTAATACAATTTGTTCTCAAAAAGATAGGTGTCAGAATTATTGGCAGCCCTAAAGATTCTTATAAATAAAACCAAACACAATTAAATCTGCATTAACATTCTACTTCTTTAAGTTCATCTCAGTCTTAAGGAACTGTATTGTGGCCTTCCATGGCTTCCTGTTTCACTGGGGTATAAAAATGAGGTAACACACATTTGTCATCCATCACCATGGGTAAAGGCAAAGAACTCACAAATGAAAAGAGAAAAATGGTTGTTGACCGTCATAAATCAGGCAATGGGTACAAAACAATAGCTAAAAAACTAAATATACCACTTACCACTATTAGGGCAATAATTAAGAAGTTCAGAACCACTGGAACAAGTGGTAAACTTGCCTGGTAGAGGATACAACCTCTCTACCTGTCTGTCTGCTATTTCCTCCTGGATGCACTCGCATCACCTCAAACTCAACCTCTCTAAATCTGACCTCCTTTTCTTTCCCTCCTCCTCCCCCTCCTCTGATCTCTCTATCTCTGTTCCTCTGGAATCTACCACACTCTCTCCCTCTTCCTCCGCTAAGAACCTTGGAGTCACCCTGGACCCCTGCCTCTCTTATTCCCAGCACATCTCCACTCTGGCACGCACTTGCCGATTCTTCCTGAGCAACATCCGAAGAATCCGACCCTTCCTCACCAACTATGCTACCCAGCTCCTGGTCCAGGCCCTGGTACTCTCCCGCCTAGACTACTGCAACTCCCTCCTGGCTGGCCTCCCTGCGTCCGCCACCCGTCCGCTCCAGCTCATCCAGAACTCTGCTGCCCGCCTGGTGTTCTCTCTGCCTCGCTTCACCCGCGCTACTCCACTACTCCGCTCGCTCCACTGGCTCCCGATCACCGCTCGCATCCAGTTCAAGACTCTTGTACTAGCCTACAGATGCCTTGACCAGACTGCACCCAGCTACCTCCAGACCCTCATCTCTCCCTACACCCCCACTCGGCCTCTCCGCTCCGCCTGCACTAGAAGACTGGCTCTACCTCCGCTACGCTCCCCTGCCTCCCGAGCCCGCTCCTTCTCCACCCTTGCTCCGCAGTGGTGGAATGACCTTCCTACAGATGTCAGGACTGCCCAGTCCCTGACCACATTCCGGGGACCTCCTTAAGACTCGCCTCTTCAAACAGCACCTGTAGAACTCCTCTGTTTGTATCCTGGGACACTATCACCCTTCATTTAAATGTGCTTTATTTTGCTCTTATCTGCCCCCTATTTTACTGCATTTAATCCTGTACTTCAGGATATTGTAATCTGCCAAGTGTTTAACCTGTAGTATTTTGTACTTAATCATATCCTGATGTAACTATCACTATTTAATCATATCCTGATGTAACTATCACTATTATCTGCTGTATTATTGAATTGTGGTTTGTCACACTTGAACAAAAATTATTGTATTTCTTGCTCTTATTGTATTACTTGTATTGTAACACTTGAATGTATTTGTATTTGCTTGCGATTGTAAGTCACCCTGGATAAGGGCGTCTGCTAAGAAATAAATAATAATAATAATAATAATAATAATAATAATAATAATAATAATAATAATAATAATAATAATAATGCAGGTGTATCTTGCCCCCACACACAGTGAGGCGGATGGTTCGGGAGGCAAAAGGGAAATCTAAGGGCCACAGTTGGAGAATTACAGAACTTGGTTGCATCTTAGGGTCACCCAAGTCTCCAAATCTACAATTAGACGCCACCTCCATGCCAATAGGCTATTTGGAAGGGTTGCCAGAAAAAAAGCCTTTATTGAGAGCAACCAACAAAAGTAAGCTCCTTGAGTTTGCTAAAGGGCATTGGCACTTCGATTGGAACCGGGTGCTATGGTCAGATGAGACGAAAATAGAGCTCTTTGGCCACACACACCAGCAGTGGGTTTGGCGTCAAAAGAAGGATGCATGTGCAGAAAAGAACCTCATATCTACCTTAAAATATGGTGGTGGATCTTTGATGTTATGGGGCTGTTTTGCTTCCACTGGTCCTGGGGCCCTTGTTAAGGTCAACGGTATCATGAACTCTACCCAGTACCAGGACATTTTAGCCAAAAACCTGGTTGCCTTTGCCAGGAGGCTGAAACTTGGCCAGCAATCACAGGTGTGGCCATTCTCCATGTAGCTAAGTGAGTGCTAATTGGATAATGGCTATCTGTATAAAAGTAGTATAGTATTTGTTGCTTAGTTTAATAAATGTGCAAGCAAGTGCTTGAACTGCAGCTTCCTTGTTTCTGAGTCTCATTCTTGCCAACTAACATCTGGGTCCACAATGCTATCATGTCACAGACCCCCTTTTTTGCTTTTAGAAGACTATACACTTTCTATCCCGTCAGCACCATTAATTAAAAAGAAAAAGAAAAACCTCCATTTGTAGTTATCCCTCCCTTCCCTCACCCCTGAGCCCTGCCAACCCATAAACTGTACTGTCCTTGGACACTGCAGTCTCTCTTGGTAATATATAAAACCTTGACACCATCTTGCATTTTATCCATTTGACGAATGACACCCCTTTGTGCATTTGATGGGTAGTTTGCTTAATTATACAGCAACTTGTATTTATACCTTATATCTAAAGACAGTTAAATCAAGTAAATAGCATACTAAGCTACTATATTCATGTGTCATAGTTTGTCAAGTATAGTTCTGTAACAGTTCTGTATAAATCAATTAAAATAACTTTACTAGCTTTCACTTTAAAACCACATCATATGCTCTTTAGATACTATGGCAGGGTGACCTAATTAGACTGGTATGGAAATGAAAGGTTAAATGAATCAAGTTGGTATCTTCATAATGCTACCTTAATCTTCTGTTACAAGGATGCCCGCTTCCTTTATTGATTTTTGTTTTTGTGCAAAAGGAAGTTCACAGCGACCAGCTTAGATTAGGTTTGGCACTTTTGGTTTAGCCAGTAAGCTTGATGGCCAATGGTGTGTGATTTATAGTATGTCTAGAGATAAGTTGTGCATTTTTATATATACTTGTAAGTATACATCTGGGATATTATGTCTTACTGAAAACCCTGTTTTGTCCCAAGTGTAAGGAAATAGCAAAACAGTATCAGTGATGTTGTTATGTAGGTTAAGTAGTGAAGATGTAGGAAGTTATCTAGGAAGGTTTAAATACACTTTAGATACAGTATTGTATAACAGCATGCCTCATGCAGTTTGTTAGTGCAAAGTTTGTTAACTTTAAAAATATTAATGCGATGAGCACTTATCAATTAATGACTTTAACTCGAGCATCTCCTGTCCCCAAGTGTTGATCCAATCCAGGTTTAATAGGTAGAATGCAATGATAAGGGTTTAATTGATTACAATTAATAATGAAGGAATTGGCACTTTATATTAATTTGTCTCTAAATAACAAATTGTTGTGTATTTAATTACAAATGATCTAACTGGACACTGCTCTCCCATTGTTTTCTTTGGAGGTCAGTTGTTCTGTTATTACTCAGTAACGGAATTTCAAATAAAGCGCAGTTAAGATGACACTGGACCAACCTCGATGCTCGAGCCCTGCTCTCAAAAAGTTTCAGTGCACTACAATGATTATTTAAGACAAAAAAAAGCTTCTCTATGTAGTAATGGAACACCCTCATTAAAATAACCGGGAGTTCCATTATTACCTCGTAACATTCCACAGCAATACCATTATCCCTTAAATGTTTTCAGCTGCTATCGTCATTAACCCTGTAGTTATTTCTTAATGACATGTACTGTAATTATGCTAAGGTGCAGTTTGTCATTTAAGCAAGTCAAGATTAGACAGCATACATTTTAGTGATGCAGGACTACCAGATTTATATTGTATAGTACACAGCACATATGAGAAGATATTTAAGTTAGTGATTTCAAAGAGGTCACATGAATCACTTAAAATTAAAGGGATTTTCAGTATGTGGTTCAAGTTTAAAACAACAATTTGGCCTTTCAACCAGTTCTTTAGCAAACAGTCTCAACCTTTATTTAATCTGGCAGTTCACATTGAAAGCAATGGATGTGCAAACAGAGGCATTAAATTACATTCATGTGAGCTTTCCTTTCTTGACACATTTTCACACTGATGTAAACAGTACAAAATTAAACCATAAATTCACAGAATTACAGCCTTATTCGATTTAAATAACACACACAGTGTGTTGCCTGGGGGTAATAGTATACACGACCTTAAGACCAAAATGCAAAAACAGGAGTGAAAGCTGTGAAGGATGTGGAGACCCCTTCATTTTGAAGAATTTTCAAGTGAAATGCATAAACAGTAGTGTTTTTTTTATTATTATTATTTTAGCTAGCCAGGGGGTGCCCTTAAAAGATACTCTGGGAAGATTACCATGGTGTGATTGTGTAGTATTATCTCAGGGTTTACTGGAATTTAGGTTTGGATTAGATCATTGACTCTATTACCTTAAGACCCTACTTAAGACCCCATAGATCTACTGTAAATCATGTCAGCACTTCCTTTCTGTCATTACATATCACACCAATATAACTAATTCCAAACATATGCTATTTACATGGTGAAAATATAAACAATTGAACATTGAAAATTATAAACGTGAATGCTTATTGTACCATCATGTGAGTTCTAACATAGTCTAACCTTTCATTGTTTAAAACCTGCAATACAAGACCACCTGCTGTTAACAGGCAAGTGGAGGATATGGTCCTGGATGGTTTTGTGTTGTAACAGAAAGATAATTAATTCATGAGAAAACACTTGTGTCTTCTGTTAATAACTATTATTACTTTTATTATATGGCCACACATGGCCATCATGTATCATCCTCCATGAAAAATCAATACACATTTTTATGCCTGTACTGCATTGGTAGGGTACTTCACTTTCATGGCTTATTTTTGAGAAGTGTACAAAACCCTGTTTTAAATCAGTCATCTTTTGGAGTATTTGTTTTGAGCTGAAGTTTCTTCATTGAAACATTGTGAAACATGTTCATTGTCAGGATCCAACACTTAATGCGACCGGCAGATATACCAGGAAAACAATAGTGTATAGTCAATAAAACCACAGGGTTCAGTCCCAAAATGATAATAACAATAAACACACACTTTAAAACACCTACACGATCACCAGTCCAACAGTGAGTGCTCAGGGTGCAAGTGGTGTTGTGAATACTTGAAATAGTGCTAACAGTGGTGCAGTGCAGTCCGGGTCTGATGCTGGCTGAATAGCAACAGCTCCCAGATATTTAGCTGTCTACAGTGACAAATAACAACAGTTAATGACACAGACAATACAACACTTAACACTCACGGTTGCGTTTCACTCCTCACAGTCATTCCGTAACCATAACAGAGGAACAGATCACTCGGCCACACACCCTGATATACCTTCAGTCATGCCCCCTTTGGTAGCGAATACAATCACATCTCCTCCAGTCCGTGACTGACACATCGTCTACCGCAGTAAGGCGTTGACTTCTAGTATTGTGGCTTCGCCACCTTTTTGGATAGCTGACTTCTGACTGACCCTGGAATGAACTGTCAAACCATCCAGCCCGGGGCACACTGTTCCTATTATACCATGCCCTCACAGGTCGGGAAGGAGATTGTTGACTCGGATTCATTTGCTGTCTGTCACACTTCTGCATTAATAATGCAGTATGTTTTTGATTTTATTGTGTCCCGCCTTGTTCCAATAAGGATGTAGAGGGCTTCCAGGTTGACAAAGCCGGTGCTAGACATGATCGACTCCCTGCTTGTCTGCTTACCGTCCTGGATGTCCCCCTCCCTGCTACACTCAGGTGCTCAGAAAACAACAAATTAATTCAATATCATCGCATGATACAGAAACGCCTCGCCAATACCGCCAAGCTGTTACACAGTTAACAGGTTTGAATGATGTTTCAATAAAGAACAACTAAAATAACTATTCTTAAAGATAAGTGCTATATGACGGTATGTTTGCATTGCTTACACTGAAGGTAACAGGTGACTTGCTGTTTTGAGTGAATTTGCCCATTGAAACAGAGGAGTTGATTTAAGGAAACTAATTAGATCAGCCGCACCTGTTGCAGTTTCTTCTATTAATATTAATATGTTCCAATAATATTCCGACAGTCATTCTACAGTTTCAGAATTGAAGACTTTCTTTAAAAAATAACTTAGTGTAATTCAAAGAAAATCAGAAAATGAAAATTAGGATTTCGTGTGGTTTTTAAAGATATTTTGAAGTTGGTCATAAGACTTTGTCTTTCTTTTCAACTCCAGCAAAGTAGAGCCAGGTTTTAAAGCCATCAGCCCTTAGCGAGTGATCTGCAATGCAGTGACATTACCGTGAAAAGAAATCTCAAGCTCAATGACAGCTGCTGTAGTATGAGATATAGTTAGGATACTGGTAGCATTTTTATATTTTTTACTTCTCAGTGGTCTCACAAAGCTATGCACCTACACACAATGATAGTCAATTGCAGTACCAGTGTACCACAATACAGTGCTGTGGCAAAGTGGTTGCTGATTATGAACCGGTGCAGAGGTGATGCAGTGCAGGAATAAACAGACAGAGATTTGTAATCCGGTATGGAAAATAGATGTTTTATTTTTGTTATAATCCAGATCTGGTGACGAAATAATAAACTCTGGTTATACACAGCGTTGTATAAAACACGGAAAACAGCAACAGGGATTGCAGCCCTAAACAATAAACACAGTATCTCTCCCACAATATACAACCACGGTCACCAGTCCTGGGTGCGTGCTGTAGTGCTCGTGGTGGGTGATACAGTTTAAATAGTGCAGTGCTGTTCCGGGTTCAGTGCTGGCTCTTAGCAACAGCTCCGGAACGTGTTAGCCGTCTATAAACACACAAGTAACAATTATAGACAAGACAAACAAAACAAACTCACAATACTCTCAATACACAGTGCAAGGGTCTATTTCGAAACCAAAAGCGAAGGAAATGATTGGCCCCTTTATGTGATCATGCATGACCCCTTGGTAAATGATTGCAGCTGCTACCTCGTTTACCTTCCGGGTCAATACGTTCCTGCAACGGAGTCTCGCCTTCTTCCAGGCTGACTGACTTCCCAACTCAGGAAATTAACTGTCAGGCCAACCCGTCCAAAGCCTTTCCCTTTCGCTACTTAGCGCCCTCACAGGTCGACAGGGATTTACAACCAGAACTCATTATATTTCTGTCACAAGTGCTTGTTCCAATTCCATAGTGATTCCCATTTGCTGGTAATGCTGTGGTCTGCAAAAGGACGTGTTGGAGTTTTTTCATGATACCCCAGTTGTAATTTATGAAATTCTTCTGTATGTGTGTCTTATTTTCTGAGAACATTAGGGATACAGCATGTTTGTACTTCAACTAAAGTAACCAGTTCCATGATTATCAGGTGTGCTCCAGAGGTCTCTCATATTGGCCAGACCTGACTGCAGACTATTGATGTTGAAAGCCAGCAAACTCAATGCAACTCTTCCAAAATATATCTGAAACCGGAACACAAAGAAGTTGTTGATTTCACTTCTGTTTTTTTTTTGTTGTTTTTTTGGAAACAAAGCCCAGGTCTCTAACCCAGTGTTTCTCAACCGGTGTTCCGCAGAACAGTAGTGTTCCGTGGGACGAGTGCAGGTGTTCCGTGGGAAAAAAATGAAAACATTACTGTTACCTATCTAGCTAACGTTAGCTTAGTTAGTTAGCTAATGTTACTTTTACGTTAAGCCCTCATACACGTTTGAAATACGTAGCTAACGTTAGCTAATACAATGTCACTCAACAATTCTGCGAGAGCTATTTGCAGTTTGGATTTTCTTCAACGGGAGGACCATTGTATCCTCTTCCACTATGCCTTGTATGCGGGGAGAAACTTTCAAACAGTGCCATGGCACCAAGCAAGTTAAAGCGTCGTCTTATATCCAAACACCAGCATCTTGTCAGTAAGGACATTGACTTTTTCAAGCGTCTGAAAGTGCAGAAAGATAAGCAAGTGCGAATGATGGTGGACTGTACAACTGTTTCTAACAAAGCACTGGAAGCGAGCTACATGGTAGCTGAAATTGTAGCAAAAACCAAAAAACCACACACTATAGCAGAGATCGTAATCTTACCTGCTTGCAAAGAATTAGTAAGAATAATGGTGGGTCCTCAGGCAGTAAAAGAAATTGAAAAGGTTTCCCTGTCAGACAGCACGATAAGTCGGTGCATTGATGACATGTCTGGACATATCAAGACATAACTTTTTGATAAACTTCATTCTAGTGGAACATTTTCACTGGCAATAGACGAATCAACAGATATCAGTGGACCTGATGCTCAACTCCTTGCGAATGTGAGGTACATAGATGGGGAGAGAATTGAAGAGCATTTTCTTTTTTGCAAAGAAATGCCAGGGCACACCACCGGGGAGGAAGTATTTCATGTAACAGCAATGTACTTTAAGGAAGCCAACCTCGAGTGGAAAAATTGTATAGGTGTTTGTACAGATGGGGCGGCCTCAAAGACTGGTAAAATGAAGGGATTCATCAGCAAAGTAAGGGAACAAAACCCTGATGTGATGGTGACACGTTGCTTCCTGCACCATGAAGCTCTCATGGCCAAAACACTGCCAAACGATCTGTCTGAAGTGTTGAATGAATCAATTAAAATCGTGAACTTTATTAAAACACGTCCATTGAAATCTCGCCTCTTCTACATGCTGTGTAAAGAAACTGAAGCAGAGCACCAGTATTTGTTGTTACAGACAGAGGTACGCTGGCTCTCACACGGAAAGGTGCTTTCATGCTTATATGAGCTGAGAGAGGAGGTCAAAATGCTCTTAGCTTTAGAGAAATCGGTGTACGCTGATTTATTTGTGGATGTGGCATGGTGCGCAAAGCTTGCATACCTCACTGATGTATTCAGCCATCTTAATGAATTGAACAAGAAAATGCAAGGCAGAAAGAAGAATCTTCCCTCCAGCACAGATAAAATGAATGGCTTTAGGGCAAAGTTGTCCCTTTGGCGTACCAAAGTATCGGACAGCACAATGGAAATGTTCCCCCTGGCAAATAAGGCAGAAGCTGGTGGCTGCAGCCTTCTCAAATGTGTGTCAGAACACTTGGAGATTCTGGAGGAAAAAATCAACATATACTTTCCGGGAATTAATACTGATGATTTTGACTGGATCCGATACCCCTGGGGTTCAACTGCATTGAAAAACGCAAACAACGTGTCCATGGCTGCTTTAGATCAGCTCGCTGAATTGAGGATGGATCACACTTTGAGGATGCAGTATGACGACATGCCGCAGGACTCCTTCTGGTTGAGGGTTGGAAATGAGTATCCCGACCTTTCAAGTCTTGCTGTCTGTCTCAATTCTGTTGCCTTTTTCGACAACTTACATGTGTGAGTTAAGTTTTTCAAGCCTTACTTACATCAAGAACAAACAAAGAGAGCGGCTGCGATCTGTTTGAACAAGAACTCTGAGTGTCACTATCAACGATTCCCCTAAGGATTAAACACTTCTGTGCCACACAACAGGCAGAGGTGTCACACTGATTTTTTTATTTTTTTTTTGCCTTTCATAACAGACTATGAATAGCAGCATGCAGAACACTTGTCAACCAATTGTTTTTAATTTCACTTCAATCTTCAATTACAGTCAGAGCGCATACGCATACATTGTTGATAAACAATTTTTCATTTAAATTATTTATTTAAAATTATTTTTATAGACTGAACACGATTATGCCACGGGACTCAACAGAAAAGAATGAACTAATTAACTTCAATAAATATATAACATTTAAATAAATAAACAAAATTCATTCAAAAGTTGTGCATGCTGATGCGCTGGGGAGGCCAAATCTAGACTGATCCTCAGAGCCAGCATTGCATGATATAATAAAAATATAAGTTTATATAAAGTAGTGTTAATTAGAATTAATACAGATTCAAAGATAGAAGTAAAAATGATGTCACAATATATAGAACACCATTACATCATGTAAGAATAAATCATGGATTTGAATGTTGTAAACGATTGCACCACTCTCGGGTTCGTTGCCCCTTTAAAAATAGACCCAACACGACAGAAATGGATTTTTAAGCACTGGTGCGCTATGTTTAATAAACAAAAAAATAAACAAAATACAAAACAAACACCTAGCTCTGTACGAGCACTAACTAACACCCAGGAACTCCCTGACTAACACGGGACAGCTACGCTGTTTCCCCGTCCTCACAAAACACACTGGTTTGAAACAGCACTTTACCTCACGACTGCCAGGAAGCAGAGCACCCCTTTCTGCCTCCTTCTCCTCAGCAGCCTCGAACAGACTGCCTGCTCTCCTTTTAAACTCCACACCTGGGTCTAATTCCCCAATAACGCCTAGGTGCGGATGATCATTAATAAAACAATTAAACAATTAAATTTAAACAATAAACCAAAAAGTGCATTCTCACATGTTTCTTTTGCAGGGAGGTTTTAACCCCCTCCCTGCTGTCTCTCACAACCCGCTATCTTACAATGTAAACAATAACAAGTAGTTGTCATGCCGTCAAAAACCTATAAATACCTCCAATGTTTTGATTCAAACACAGGCTCCCTTGAGAAAGATATGTACAACATATCGAAACGTTGGGCAGCTGGCTCTTTGAGCTAATATATATATGTGTTAAGGACAATGCTTTCACTTTTGAGCATTCTGAGCATTCTGACATGGTTTTTTCTTGGCTTTTATAATGCCTAATTAGCAACATAAATTGAAGAGGTTAAACTAGTTTTTATTTGAATTAATAGTTTGATTAATAATTTAAAATGAATACAATGCTATATTAGCTTAAATCAGTTGTTTGTTTTATACTAAGTGTTTTGTTCTCGATTTGAATAGGAGTGCTCATTGCAATATTTATGATTGTCATTTGTTACATTTTAGTCCACGTCTTTAGTCAAAAACATGGATGCATAACGTATTAACTAAACTAACACAAATTATAAGTTTATAATGGTATTCTTAATTATTTTTGTGATTAATGATTTGCCCATTGGGAATGCAGTGCCCATAGTGCACTGATTGCCTATGTACAATTAATAATATAAAAAGCAATACCATCTATGATTAAACTACAGTTTTAAGATTATATAATGTGGTGTGCCTCAGAATAATTACAAGTGCCCGGGTGTGCCTTCCCTAAAGAAACCAGCCTTCAGGGAAAGGGATATTTGTTCAATTCAGTCTGGGCTACATTCCAGTTCCTACAACAAGTGAAACAAAGCCTGTATGGATAGTCCTCTATTCTCCTGGTTGTAGGCATAACAGTTAAAGCAAAGTGTTTTCATAAATTACCTTTTGTATGCAGACAAGCAGTGACAGACCTTTTGTTGCATGAGGAGTTGAATTACTGTTTTAGTTTTTCAATGAGTTGCAGAAGGATGCCACCCACATATAGATGTCCATGAAGCACTGAACACCTCTTATACCACATATCCATCTGCAACATGAAACCAGTCTGGCCTGTAAAACTGAATCTCATCTCATTATCAAACATTGCATATAATGTTATCTGCAACAGCACCATACACATCGGTCAAAGATTCCCTTGTATGCCCTTTTTTGTTTAATTCACATTTAAAAATTGATAACGGTCTGTTTTTGGTGGCAGTTTTACATTAAATATATCTAATTACTGTGTATTTACATATTAGTCACTTAGTAAATACATGTGTACTTACACATAGTTACAATGTTATTATGCACAGTTACAGTGTACTTAAGGCCTCATTTATGAAGCACTTACCATACGCTAAACATGATTACCGTGTGCAGTTCTGTCCCCGTCCTGTTTACTATTCCTATTGCCGTGTGGAAAGCAAGGATTTAGTGGATTGCATTGAATTAATGTGGTTTACATTATTATTATTATTATTTATTTCTTAGCAGACGCCCTTATCCAGGGCAACTTACAATCGTAAGCAAAAACATTTCAAGCGTTACAATACAAGTAATACAATAAGAGCAAGCAATACCTATGGAAAGAAGCATATTAACACAGATAATGAGCTGCCATACATTCATGAGTTATTCAGGATGGTCTGACAAGGATTTTGCACAGACAAAAATGACTCAATTCCGCCGACTGTATGCTGACACAAAGCGGAGAGCATAGGCGGCAGAAGCTGTGTACCGATTTGAAATGGCAGATATTTAAGGTCCTGTATAGCCAAAATGTGTTAATGCGACACTATGATTTATTTTAGGATAATTTTAAGTAGACTAAGATAAAAAAAAAGAAAATATGCTGAAATAGTTTCTTTTCAAATTAAAATAATATTTTATTATCTACGTGTCTTACTACAATGTGAAGCCTACAAGGCATCAGCATGATTTGTTTTGTATTACATGTATGATAGACTAAAAAAAAAGGCTGCTAGGTATTCATTTGATTTTAACACTGTACTGTTTAAGCCTATTGTACATATCTATATTTTTACATAATGTAATGTGTACAGGGAACACATTAATATTATTTTAATAAGTCCTCATATTTATTAGGCTATTAATATTTTTACTAAATAAACATAAATCGATTGAAAACATGCAAATACATATATAGTACTTTAATTAATTAACGGTGAAATAAATATATAGGCCTATCCAAATATATGCATAACGTACTAACTAAACTAACACAAATAAATAAAATCTCCCAAGATAAAGAAACACCTCCCAAAAACCTGAATAAAAAAATGTAGCGAAAAATGTAAATATATTCTTAACCTCAAACAAAAAAAAATAACAGAGGTCTGATCTACAATTGAATCTGGAGTCCTGAGAGCTACGCATTATACATGTATGTAGTGTGGAGTAGTGGTTAGGGCACTAGACTTTTGACTGAGGGTCCTGGGTTCAATAAAAACCCAACTGTATAAATGGGTACCAGAATTTGTATGTAAAATAACTGATTGTAAATTTGCTTTGGAAAAAAGCATCAGCCAAATAAATACATTTTTATTTTTATTATAAATAGGTGAAAGCGCCATAGTGTTATACCTTACGATAAATACCTACCTTTATTCATAAAACCAGCCAGAACACTCGGTTCCGAAGTTCCATTTGGGGTGAAAATGATGCAAGTAATAAAACCAAGTATAACAATACTACTGAAAAAACCTACCCAAACAACCTTTAAATACCTTTATTGATGTGTTAGAAGCAAATTTCAACTGTTTGACACAATGTTACAAGATTCATCACGGTTGTAATTAAACAGTTACTAAAACTGTAACTAAACAGTTACAATGTACATTTTTCTGTAGGTTCTTTCTGGCTTTAACAAAGTTGGGAGGTTACATTGTAACAATTAATCTTGATGAATCTTGTAACATTGTGTCAAACAGTTGAATTGAGTTCAAATTCTGGTACATATATTTGTTTATGTTTCTAATTAGCTAGTAAATAGGGCGTGACACTTTGGGAAATACCAAGTGCAGTCATCTCAGTTTTCCTCACACAATTCTGGCCAAATTACCACCGCTTGCTTTCCTAACATCATAGTAACAAAACATTAAAACCAATGCTATTTTGATTTCTTCCTGGAGCTCAACATGACAGTTAACGTTATCTCAAAACAAGCACATTGTCTCAGTAAAACTGAGAAACACGACAATATCCATCGCACATTACATAGGAGTAAAGAAAAACAAGCACACAAATAAATACAAAAAATGTATTTATTATTCAATTTGTAGTGATTTCAACACTGACACCTCGAAACTTGTGTTTTTCATGTGTTTTTATTCTTTATTTTTTAAATAATATTTATAATACTGTTTTGGGTGGGTGTGGCAAAGTGCAGAGTGGATACAAAACAGACAGACAATGATAAGCAAGCATTGGTGGTTCAGTGGTAGAATTCTCGCCTGCCACGCGGGAGGCCCGGGTTCGATTCCCGGCCAATGCAACCTGCTTTATTGTATTACTGGTACTGTAACACTTGAAATGTATTTGCTTACGATTGTAAGTCGCCCTGGATAAGGGTGTCTGCTAAGATATAAATAATAATAATAATAATAATAATAATAATAATAATTTCCAGGTGCAAGGGTGTTTATTGATTTAATTAACAATGTCCAGAGCCTTATAGTAGACACCTGCAAATAATAATGATGGAGTGATACAGCAGCGTGTATCATTCAGTATTTGTAAATCCCCGGGTTTGACCTGCAACCAAAAGTCCAGTTTTACACACCAACACTAAACACAAAACACAAACACAGTTCCTAGTGATAGTGAAATAAGTGCAAGTGGTGTATTACATTTCTCTGTGAAATGCAGGGGTGAAAGTGATGTCTGGGTTTTTGCTGGCTTCTGCTACAGCTCTGGATCGTGTTATAGGAAGTCTAGTTTAAAACAAACATACAGTTATAACAAACACTAACAGACAAAACAAACCGTTTTCAGGACGGTAACACAGGCTCTAACCATTTACCAAGGAACAGGTCATGTCAGCTATGACCCCTATTTATATCCTCGCTCATGACCCCTAGGTTAACAAGCGCATCCGCTCCTCCAGTCCTCAGATGCCACACCGTTTAACGTCTGGGTCATTGAGTTTGGATACTGTAGCTGCGCCCCTTTCCTAAATGACCAACTTCCACCTACCCTACAAAATAAATTGTTGTGCCATTTAGTTAAGGGTACTCTGTTCCCGTTACACAGTGCCCTCACAGGTCGAGAGGGAGATATCTGTCACAGTGGGTCATACAGCTACAACAAATTCTATAACTAACTGTAAAAGTGTAATTTTTCTTCACAACATATTTCTTT
This sequence comes from Acipenser ruthenus, assembly GCF_902713425.1. Classification (NCBI taxonomy): domain Eukaryota; kingdom Metazoa; phylum Chordata; class Actinopteri; order Acipenseriformes; family Acipenseridae; genus Acipenser; species Acipenser ruthenus. Next base: position 7,105,956 of record NC_081225.1, on the reverse strand, counting down.
AGAATGTACCTGTAAGGATTATACATTTCTAGTAATGGTTGGGATGATGTACAACTTGACGTGATGTACGTGTGATGTACAAATCAAAGGGTTTCAGTTTAGCATAAATCTTGTCATGTTCTTGTACAACATGCCAAGCCTCGACAGCAATGCTGAAGTATTAAAAATGTGATGGGCTAAGGATATGAAACAACAGCATCTGCATGCTTACTAATGTCAAATTTGTTGATCACAGGGAAACGGTGGAATCAAATGTATGCATAAACAGGTCAAGTTAAGCCTCCAGCAATCAAAGATTTATCCTTCCATTCCAGGAAAATAAGAGTTTAATGAAAGTTTAATCTTGGCTGGTTGACAAGTGTGAGAGGTCATTTACTGTGGAGTTGCAAAGAATATGTGCATTTTAACTTCCTGTCTTCTGCATCCAAATCTAGTACTGCAGCTCTTTGTTCAAGCGATTAGGAGCTCTAGTCTCTGAACAGGTTAGGCATCCCACTACTACCAACAACTGTAAAAAAAGTTTCTTCTATAACCAAGCACAGTGGATCTCAATATATATATATGGTCTTCAGCTGAAGGTCATTGTCTATGTCACTAAGTCACTCTCAGCCAATCAAAATGCCAGATTTAAGAACATTCCAGTGCATCTTATCCAGTGATCACTACAATAGTGATCACTGGATGCAGTGAAAACTTGCAGAGAACGGAAAGCAAAAACACAGCCTTGTTTTTGATTGCATGCACATGACTGCAGGTACAGTAAGCCTTTGTCAGGCTGGAGAATCCAGGTGAGATTTCTAAGAAATGTCACCTGGCTGACAACAACCTTTTCAACTTTTTCTTCAAACCATTTTCTCTTTTCACACGTTCCAGGAGACAGATGTGACTTTTGAATCTGTAGATGGTCTTTGGAGGCCAAAGGTCTTTACTAGCCTACATAATAATCCACTTCGGTCTGTAATAGTGTACTCAGCTTTGCTTTGGGGATTTGGTGACATTTCTCTTTACTGCTCAGGAAAAGTCATTTAAAGGTACTCTATTATAAAGGTTTTCCTATTTTTTTCCACCTTCGTACATGTAAGACCAGTACAAGGAAGACACTTAATGTAAAGTGCTACCGGAAAGTATTTTATATAATGTATCACGACCCTCCCCTAATGTTTATGACTACCTCTTGGTTTTAAAAATATGTATTCTACTGCTCAGCTAACTTCTCAATATTTCAGAGTGGTTAACACAATGTTTTTAAGGGAATTGTATTTAAAAGCTAATAAGGGTTATACTCGTAGGTTACTGATAACATGGAAAAAGCACTTTGTGTTGTAAAATTAAGTGTTTTGAGTGGATTTTGTGTCTTGTAGCTAGTAAAACATTCAGGGGGAGATGTACTAAAGTGTTGCGGCTTTCACAATAGTCGTAAACCAGTTGCAAACAAGTCGGAAGTCTAGGGTGAAATACTAAACAAGCTCAATGCTGTTAGTGACTTTGTAGCGACGATGAATATGTAATTATGGGCGTTCCTGCATAAATTCGCAAAAATGGGATGGAGATAGTTCAAATATTATAATAAGATGTTCTAAAGCTACCAGCAATTCTGACACATACAATTGAATCAATTTGTTAAGAACTTTTGAAAGCATGTTTTAAACAGTCGCAATTAAAGGCAGTATGAAAAACACTATCCCCTAACCATAAGTGTTATATCAGCACAATGACTTATATATTTAAAATACATTTAACACTATAAATGTATGTTTGTGCCATTTTATTGTATTTTTAAAAAATCCGACACCTCCTTATTTTGGACTAACATGTCCAGTTTAGCGAGGAGCTACTGTATGATTATGAAAAGCTTTTTGGTAGAAACACATGTTTTATTTGGGGATAAAGTGGTTTGCAGTGTGCAGGTGCAGGAGTGATGCAGTGATTAATAACAGACAGACAACGATAATCCAGGTGCAATGGTGTTTTATTTATAATCCAAAGTCACTTGACAATGGTAAATAATAATGAATGGTAGTACACAAGGCTGTGTACTACACAGTTTAACCCAGGGGATGAGTCCCGAAACAATAAACACTAAATTTAATACACCCACGATATACAAACACGTTCACCAGTCGAAAGTGAGTGCTCATGGTGCAAATACAATTTATCGTGAAACAAGTGAAGTGTTGTCCGGGTTTTGTGCTGGCCAGTAGCGACAACTCCGGATCGTGTTCGCCGTCTAATAACAACAAACAAGTATAATTAGACACGACAAAACAAACACAACACTCATGACAGACAATACGGTTCTCCTTCTGGTTCAGTGTTAACCATAACAAAAGGAACAGATCACCTTTGTACGTCCCCTTATATACCATCAATCATGACGTCTTGGTTAACGATTGCAACTGCTCCTCCAATCCACGGCTGCCACAATGTTTCCCTTCCGGGTCGATGATTTAGTGTACTGTAGTGTACTGTAGATGGCCGGATTCTGCCTAACCCTGGGAGTTAATTGTCTGGCCATCCAGTCCAGGGCACTCTGTTCACTTTACACAGCGCTCTCACAGGTCGGGAGGATTTAATTAATTATTCAAAAAAATGCCGCTCGACTCTCGCAATGCTAGTATATTGCGGCTCTTTTCATTTACATATTTTCTCTTAGTACACACGAAAAAATGTATATTTTGTGAATTGCGGTATGTTTGCGCTGCGACTGGCCCATCTTACTACATATAACCGTTAATATTTATTATTATTATTATTATTATTATTATTATTATTATTATTATTATTGCAGAAGTATAATATAGGTTTGCCCAAATTTGTGGAACATAAATTACTGGGACATAAAACAATATTATCCATTTTGAAATTGAGAAAAACACATTTATGGAATACTGAAAAAAAACGAAATCATATTCAGTGAAATCATTCAAAGATTTAGCTTGTGCTTGAGATGGTGCACTCTCATGTGTATTTAGCCAGATTCTAAGTCCCCTCCCTTGAGTGTGTAACAAACCTTGTGAAGTTCGTTCCAGTCAATATTGAAGCATGGGTATACACAAATACAATTGTCAGCCAGCTAAGATGGAAGAGTTCACATTATCATCAAAAGCATGACTATGACCATAACACAATGAAATCTTGAAAAAGAAAATGTAAAACCATTTACTCTGAAATTATTTCAGAGATAAAGATACAACTTTCCAGAGAATATCGACCCCTAAGCCTACTTGTGAGACAGAGGCTTAGAATAATAATAAAAAATAGGATGGAAAGATTCAGGATTGAGAAAAATCAATGCCGTTATATGGTTTGCCCTGAACTCTGGCCAGCATCCAAGAAAAAAAAGGAAAGACTGGAAATGCCACAGACATTAATTACCCTTGTGTATAATCTTATCGTACCAGTCATTGTCAGAAACCTTGTACCACCAATACCTTTGAGGATTTCTTAGTTCTGTATTAAATGAATGGTCTGAAAAAAACACACAAAAAATCCAGAAAACATATGGATAGCTGGCAGAACTGAGAATCTGTAATGTTTCTATCCAAAGTAATAAAATTTTATTCATAAAAATGTTTCATGTATAATAATTATTTTTTAGAAATGTTATGAAAGGGGACTGGGGAGTTCTATCAGTCTCCTAGTTCCAGTAAAAAAAAACAACACACATTTTATTAGAGAATAAACACAGTTGACAGTTATCCTTCAGAGATCGGTTCTTGAGTTTCTGGATGTAAAAGAGGAAGGTGGCACGCCCACTGAACCTTCAGTTTTCCAGTTTTCCTGAGCTGTGTGGGGAATTGCTGCAGTGAGGGGAAAATGATTGGACATTCCAAATTGGGGAGAAAATTGGGGGTAAAATAATTAAGCGCACTATATTTAACATGTGTGTTGTATGAAACCACAAACTATGCTTGACTATATGTAGTTTGTAAGCAGTGAAATACATTTCACATGAATGATGGTGCCCCACAATCCTGCTAGTGAAGAGTGTTTATACTGGGGATCGCCAGGCTGCTAGGCCTAACTTTGCACCGCCACACCTCAGAAAATACACTTCACATACAATTATATCATTTTTGCAGAGTATTCCATGTGAAACTTTGCATAGCTTTACTGTCATCATTAAAAGAAGCTATAAAACATAGAATCAGTAGTCACATCAGTTTGGATTTCTCTGCTACAGAAAACTCAATCGAAAGCCACAGAGTGATTATGCCTTCAGGCTGCTCTTTCATTAAAATGTTTTTTTTTTTCCTGACAAACTAAGACATTATCTAACATATGTTACATATTTTTGATAAACCATGAGGCTAATCTTTTTTTAAAACTGCTATGATGAGGTGTAACAGAATATATATATATATATATATATATATATATATATATATATATATATATATATATTGTGAGGTTGCTGAAGACAGTTTACTGTCAAAAGTCATACACCATGGCAAGACTGAGCACAGCAACAAGACACAAGGTAGTTATACTGCATCAGCAAGGTCTCTCCCAGGCAGAAATTTCAAGGCAGACAGGGGTTTCCAGATGTGCTGTCCAAGCTCTTTTGAAGAAGCACAAAGAAACGGGCAACGCTGAGGACCGTAGACGCAGTGGTCGGCCAAGGAAACTTACTGCAGCAGATGAAAGACACATCATGCTTACTTCCCTTCGCAATCGGAAGATGTCCAGCAGTGCCATCAGCTCAGAATTGTCAGAAAACAGTGGGACCCTGGTACACCCATCTACTGTCCGGAGAAGTCTGGTCAGAAGTGGCCTTCATGGAAGACTTACGGCCAAAAAGCCATACCTCCGACGTGGAAACAAGGCCAAGCGACTCAACTATGCACAAAAACACAGGAACTGGGGTGCAGAAAAATGGCAGCAGGTGCTCTGGACTGATGAGTCAAAATTTGAAATATTTGGCTGTAGCAGAAGGCAGTTTGTTCGCCGAAGGGCTGGAGAGCGGTACACGAATGAGTGTCTGCAGGCAACAGTGAAGCATGGTGGAGGTTCCTTGCAAGTTTGGGGCTGCATTTCTGCAAATGAGGTTGGGGATTTGGTCAGAATTAATGGTCTCCTCAATGCTGAGAAGTACAGGCAGATACTTATCCATCATGCAGTACCATCAGGGAGGCATCTGATTGGCCCCAAATTTATTCTGCAGCATGACAACGACCCCAAACATACAGCGAAAGTCATTAAGAAATATCTTCAGCGTAAAGAAGAACAAAGAGTCCTTGAAGTGATGGTATGGCCCCCACAGAGCCCTGATCTCAACATCATCGAGTCTGTCTGGGATTACATGAAGAGAGAGAAGCAACTGAGGCTGCCTAAATCCACAGATGAACTGTGGTTAGTTCTCCAAGATGTTTGGGCCAACCTACCTGCCGAGTTCCTTCAAAAACTGTGTGCAAGTGTACATAGAAGAATTGATGCTGTTTTCAAGGCAAAGGGTGGTCACACCAAATATTGATTTGATGTAGATTTTTCTTCTGTTCACTCACTTTGCATTTTGTTAATTGATAAATATAAACTATTAACATGTCTATTTTTGAAAGCATTCTTGCTTTACAGCATTTTTTCACACCTGCCTAAAACTTTTGCACAGTACTGTATATATATATATATATATATATATATATATATATATATATATATATATATATATGTATATGTATATATATATATATATATATATATATATATATAGTGTGTGTGTGTGTGTGTCAGTTTAACCCCCTCAGGACCAAGCATTTTCAGTGGGATGCTGTAATGAAATGCCAGTACGGGGCACACTGTTCCTGTTATACCATATCCTCACAGGTTGGGGTTGACTCGGATTCATTCACTCTCTGTCACACTGATACATTTAGTTCATGAAATAGTATCTGCTTATACCCACTTGTTTCTTGATTTTCATAAATGTTGTAAAAATATATAAATACATACACATACACACACACACACACACATATATATATATATGTATATACATATATATATTAAAACACGAGACAGAGTAAATGTTCTAATATAACTAGGTCAAATACATCAGATTTACAGCATTTTTCCACGTCTTTCTTACAAGTTTCTCTGAAGCAGGTGATGTCTTTTTTCTCTGCGCTGCCAAAACTTTCTCCGCCCTTTAGACACTAAATGTCCCTCTCAGTGCCGTCACAGTGTTTCAAGCCTGTACTGCAAAATACGATGGCCCTGTAAGTCATCAAAACAAAGTGCTTTTTTATCGTGTTAACACGATCCCGGTCCTTAAAGGTTTAGAATGAGAAGACCTTTGTTCCCTGCAGTGTAATTATTTGACCACTTGATGTCACTAGTTTTTTCATATTCATTTTAAAAAATGTTTTTATTTTTCTTACTTAATTGTTTTTGCAGTAACAACAGTTTTCAATAAAAGGTTTTGAGAATCTAGCCAATGTTGTATTACTAGCACTAAAAGCCACAAGCAGGAACCTTATATTCTTGCCATACAAATGAAATAGATATATTATAGATCGGTTAGTAATTAATCTAGTCTCACTTCAACTCGGTTTTGTAAAACTATACCCTGTGGCTATTAAACAGAGGAAAAATCAATGGTTTCTACCTTACTTTGCACATCCATCATTTATTCTTTTTTAATGGTCACAGTCTTTCAATATACAGGATGTGTTATCAATTATTGTTAAAAATCAGTGCACTTGAGATTGAGTTATAAAGTGGTTGTCTGAAATCTTACCACCTTGAAGGCTGGTCTTATCTAATTGCAGATGCCAACTGCCCATCCCATGTCAAAGTAGATTAATATTGACTTGCCAGGGGTTTGATGACTTTCCTACCCCAACACCAAACCCCAAACCACTTCTGGTAACTAATCAGAACTTCAAATAAAAAAATCTGTAGGAAACATAACCCTGCCCACTTTGAGTGGTACAGATTCGAATGAGGATTCACTGTCAAATAATGTTAAAGGACTGCTGTGACAGAGATCGAATGACTCTTGGTGTTAGATCTCCCTCTCGACCTGTGAGGGCACGGTGCAAGAGGAACAGAGTACCCTTAATTAAATGGCACGACAATTTATTCCGTAGGGTAGGTGGAAGTCGGTCATTTAGGAAGGGGGCAGAGCTATGGCAAGCGGCGTGGCATCCGAGGACTGGAGGAGCGGATGCGCTCGTTAACCTCGGGGACATGGGCGAGGGTATAAATAGGGGGCATGGCTTGAGTGATCTGTTCCTTTGTAGATGGTTAAGCAAATAAACCTAGAAGGAGCCCGTGAACTTGAAACTAAGAAACCGTGAGTGTTCGCTGTATTCGTCTGTCTTGTAACACTGTCTGTTTTGTGTTGTTTGTCGTTTAAGAGTACTAGCACAATCCGGAGCTGTAGCCGTCGGCCAGCATTAACCCGGACTTCAGCACTCACTTCTTTCACTTCAGGACTGTCTTTTCACCACGAGCACCTAATTCACACACTGTAGAAACTGTGTCTGTGTTTGTGTTTTGTGTGGGTGAGGAAAAATGGGACTTTTTGGTTGCGGGTCAAACCCGTAGGATCTGTATAAACGGAGTGATACACGCCGCTGTACCACTTCCAACAGTATTATTATTTACAGGTTGTTGCCATAAGGCTCTGGACATTATAAACAATAATAAACACCCTTGCACCTGTACCATACGTTTCTGTGTGATTATTCCGCTCTGCACTGCACTCACCTGCACGTAGTTACCACTTTGCCACAACTGCCTGATGACATTCTGAGTGAAATGCATTTTTAAGATTAATCGAAGGACCAAGAGTATACAAGGAGAACTTGCCCCACACAATGACAAATCCAATCAGAGTGGCAGGTCCACATACAGGGGTGTGTGCTTTGGCAGATTAGCACTTTCAAGAAACACTTTTGAAAATAAATAATTAAATACGAGCGATGGCTTTAACATGTTATGTAGGCTGCTACTTTTTTTCTTGTTGTTTTTACATTTAATGTTGGGTCATTTGCTGCAATTAATTGTCATGAAACCAATTACCTAATTACAGGCCAATGACTCTCACTCATTGCAGAAATTAAATGCCATACATTTGTTATGAATGCAGATATTATTATTATTATTTGTTTATTTAGCAGACGCCTTTATCCAAGGCGACTTACAGAGACTAGGGTGTGTGAACTATGCATCAGCTGCAGAGTCACTTACAACTACGTCTCACCCGAAAGATGGAGCACAAGGAGGTTAAATGACTTGCTCAGGGTCACACAATGAGTCAGTGGCTGAGGTGGGATTTGAACCGGGGACCTCCTGGTTACAAGCCCTTTTCTTTAACCACTGGACCACATAGCCTCCTATAAATATTGTAAATACCACTTTAGATATCATCTAAAGTGGTATTTACAGTATTTCTCAACCGCTAACTCCCTTTTTTGGAAACTATGGCCAAAGATATCTAACGCATGACATCAGTTTTCAATTTCTTAAACTCATTTTCAGAATGTCTAATCCCTTTCTACTCTTTGTACATGAATAGCATATCCTTTTCACTGTTTTGCACAACTCTTAACACAAATGTCATCAGTGAATACAAGATTCACTTGAGAATGCTGTGCCTACAAATTGTTCACACATTGTTCGCAATTTAAGGAAATTAGTTCCATTTGTGTTAATTGTTTCAGCGACTGTGCAGACACAATAGCACAAAATACTTAATCGATCAATCAGCCCAAAGTCATCTATATAAGGAGATATAGAAAAACCACAGGGAAGGCAGAAGAAAATGGAAGCTCAGAGAGAAATAGTGAGAGGAAGGGGTGTGCGTGTGAGGGGAGGGAGAGGAGCGCAAGGTCGTCAAAGAAGTCATACCAGAACAACAAATGTTTCAAATGAAATCAGAGCCACAATTGTGGTCCATGTAATCAACCATGGCCTGAGCATGGCTGAAGCTGGCCGAAGAGTCCACCCAAATCTATCCAGATCGACAGTTTCATCTATCATGAGAATCTTTAGGATAGAAAATCGGTAAGTACTGTATCTCTACACAGCACAAACACTACAGCAATGTAATTGTGCACATATGCATGTATGCACTTCCTGTACTACAGCATACTGTACTGTACAATCCCTGTAATGTAATGGACATTGTTGTTCATGGACATTCTCCTCTAGGATTGAGAGAAGACCACACAGTGGGGTCCGAGGACACATGTTCACAGAACACCAGGAAACTGCCATTGGAAATATGGAGCGGGCAAATTGTTATCCGGCTGAGGGAAATCCGAGAGAGGATTATTGCTGACAATTATGTATTTGCTGATAGTCAGTATTGCCACAATAGATAGAGTACTGCAGAGAAATGCAGTAAGCATGAAACAAGTGTACATGGTGCCATATGACAGGAACAATGACAGGGTGAAGGATCTCTGGTGTCAGTATGCTCAGGTATGTAAATACATATGCTACGTATTTTCTTTACAGGCAATTTTTCCTCATTGTGTTGAGCACATTACGTACTATATGTATTGTAATGTAAACTTTCCTTCATCCTCAACACAGTATACTTTCATAGTGTATTGCACTACTGTAATACTGCACTTTCTATCTTTCTTCAGAGGATCATGGAGCTGGACTCAAGTGTGACTCCCCACCATTATGTAATTGTGGATGAGGCCGGATTCAATCTGGCAAAGACGAGATGACGCGGGAGAAACATAATAGGCCAACGGGCAACAGTGGAGGTCCCAGGACAAAGAGGTGGCAACATCACTTTGTGTGCAGCCATTGGACAAAGTGGGGTGATACATCATCATGCAGTCATTGGCTCATACAATGGGGACCGACTAATGAATTTCCTGGATGAACTTGCTAACAGGCTCTTGGGGGAAGAGGATGTGGTGGAGGGGCAACAACTTAGTGACTTTGTCATCATCTGGGACAACGTGAGCTTCCACCATGGCGCACACGTTCAAGAATGGTTCCAGGCCCAGCCACGTATGTCCGTGGTGTTCCTCCCACCACACTCTCCTTTCCTCAATGCTATTGAAGAATTTTTTTCAGCCTGGCGTTGGAAAGTTTATGATCGCCATCCCTATGACCAGGCCATACTCCTTGAAACCATGGATGCAGCCTGTGAAGACATCACTGCTGAGACCTGCCAAGCATGGATGTGACATACCAGGCATTATTTTCCACGTTGTCTGGCCAGAGAAAATATTTTGTGTGACGTGGATGAAAATTTGTGGCCTGACATAAATGTAGGAAGAGACATTGACAAATAGACCTTTTGTTGGTTTCATTTATTATTTTGATCTTTATGATTAAATGACTGCAAATGAATGCTTGTGTTTGATTAGATTATTTGAATGATGGAGAGAATTTTTATTTTGTTTTCTTGACCAAAGAGATATTTATGTTTGCATTAATTATTATGAAAGCATTATATGCTTATGTTGAATGTATTTGCAGTTTTGAATAAATAAGTACATTTTGCAAATGCATTTGCTATTTTGCAAACTGCAACAGATTTATGTGTCTTTTGTCAAATATTTCAAAAAGCAGCACCATAGTTTCAAAAATGCTTTCAAGCAGTCAAGAAATACTGTAAAACCTATAACTGCTTACTTACCTTTAAGTGCAATAGATACAAGTAATAAAATATTACAGTCTGAATGTGTAATATGAAAAAAAAAATGCATCTGGTCAGATTAGGTCTAGGAGGATATTGCAAGTCTGTACGATACTTAATTGAAACAGGTGGCATGAACTGCATTGCTTATTAAGAAAAGAAGTACATTTCTCAAAGCATGTGTTTGACAAATTACCTTGATTCGAGCAGACCAAATCACATGGCTTAGCATTTGCTTTCAGATGACAAGATACCTCCTTCAACAGCTGGTTATTCACCAATAGGAACTACTAAATTATGCTCTGGTCACGGTAAAGGTTCCAACCCAATAACACTCTCATAACTCTGCTTTTCTGTGATCAAATAATTTCAAAAGTATAACATGCACCCTGTGTAACATATGCACAACTGCATAGATTTGAGTATATATGGAATTTATCATAGACATTAACTAAACTCTATAGTGTTTACACCAGAAGTAATGACATGTTCATAATATTTCATTTATTATATTTGTATATCCAATGCTTTGTTTTCTCAATATTCTTTATTGTTGTTTCTGCTTAGATCATTTGCCAAGGCGTACAAACCATTCTGGCAACCACTGGGGATGCTTTGAAAAGACTCCTAAAATGTCTGATGGTTTGAAAGGGGTGTGCAGATGCAATCAGGTGATTTTGTGTAGAGATTTTCTGTTTACCAGCTGGAGTGCCAGAAAATTACTGCATGGACACGTGGTTGGATTGCTGCTACACCTTTGGGGTGACTTTAAACTGCAGCACATGAAACGATTAGGAAGCATCAACTTTGTATCTATTGTGTTGTCATAGAAAAATGTGCATATCCCAAACTGAAGTATAAAATACAAGCTGCCAAATTGGAGATATATTATCTTAACCCTGATATGTGGGAAAGAGTGCCCTACACCTCCCCGCCACCAGTCTGAGCTTCAGCTACAGCCTTTCTAGCTTACAGGACCCTAAATATATACCCCTTGGAAATGCCATTCTTCAGGTCCAGCTTAACTCATCAGGTTCCCAAAATAGCCCATGTATTTATCCATATAGTGAGCCACAAATACGGTCTCATCCCGCAACTCTAAGGGATACCCCCCAACGGAAATCCTGGCATCACTGCCAATTGTCCCAATTAAGGTGTCCCCCCTCAGGTGGTTGAAACAGTCCCCAGGCTCAGTCATCTGGGTGTTGATGACACACTACAATATCTAACCTCACAATTCCTCACAAAATGGCCCTCTTAAATTGCAAGAAAAGGCCTATGATCAGACTATTGGATTATTATTTTGATTTCCATTATGGGCCAGCAGTGTGGAGTAGTGGTTAGGGCTCTGGACTCTTGACCGGAGGGTTGTGGGTTCAATCCCAGGTGGGGGACACTGCTGCTGTACCCTTGAGCAAGGTACTTTACCTAGATTGCTCCAGTAAAAACCCAACTGTATAAATGGGTAATTGTATGTAAAAATAATGTGATATCTGTATAATGTGAAATAATGTATAATGTGATATCTTGTAACAATTGTAAGTAGCCCTGGATAAGGGCGTCTGCTAAGAAATAAATAATAATAATAATAATAATAATAATAATAATAATAATAATAATGAGAGTAGGTGTTAAAACTTCATGTTGATTTTGGACTCAGCTCTCGCCAAGATAAGCACCAACTAAGACGTAGCTTCTTTTACTGTAAACTAATGTGATCCATCTCTGTTTCCTTCCATCTGATGATGTAAATATCCTTCTGCCAGATGTTGATGGCTGAAGTGTAATGCTGGCTCCAGGGATCAGCCTATTTTGCCTCCCTGGCGCATCAGTACACACAATGGCTGCAATGCTGGCTCCAGGGATCAACCACAGTGCGGCCTCCCTAAAGCATCAGCATGACATCTGTCTGGACTGTGCTGAGTAGGGTACTTCTCTGGGGTCTTCAAGTAGGCACATTCCATCCTTGGTGTTTCGTCGACTAGGCCACGACACCTTAAGAGGGCTTGACAGTGATTCTGGCGTCCCAGCATAAGCCTCCTCCGTCCCCCACTCAGCTAAGCCCAGCTTACTTACATCAACATATTTTTTTTTTTATTTCTACTGTGCTTGGGGTCCCCAACCAGAATCTTTTCGTCTCAACCAGAGCCAGTTGCTGCTCCTCTCTGCTGCTTCAGATAAGTTCTTCACTATGCATCACAACTCTTGACCACTGAATCCGATGTCTCTGAGAAACTGGGTTGTGGAGTGTGCCACAAATCCTCGACAACCCACCTCCACTGGGTAAACCTGGAGTCTCCATCCTCACTGTTCTGCTTCAGCAGCTAGTTGAGCGTACCGAAGTTTCTTCCTTTCATACGCCTCATCCACAGCACCCTCCCATGGCACTGTTAAATCTACCAGGTGAACAAGACATGCTGATCCAGACCACAAGACAATATCAGGTCGAGAAATAAACTTTAGTTTAGTCACACACTCGGTAGGCACATTATTTTCCATTCGCATCAGTACATTCCATAACCTAACGGTGAATATTTTTTTTACAGTTTACTATTATTATTTAACTTCTTCAAATAATTACTCCTCTCCTGTAACTTTTGTCTTTCCTTAAGGTTGCTGTTTAAATCCTTGCTGTTCACCCTGGTCCACTTCTGACATGGAAAGTGATTTGAATGTATTTATGCGTGCCCTCACAAAGTGGGGTGTAGCCCCCTCAATTTTTTGTTCTGCCCCCCCTTCCACCTCATCATGGAAAGTCTGGCGCCCCCGCCGCTGATTGACGGGCAATCAACTGTCAGAATTTTAGACAAAAAGAAAGGAAATTCATTTTAATTTAATAGTTCTAAAAAAATTTAAATTAATAGCATGTAGTTTTAATGTCCTACATGGAGCCGGATCCTTCAAATCCATTGTGTCCTACATGGACCTTGATCCTTCAGATCTATTATGTATATATTTTATTGGTATTTGTATTATTAAATGGCAATCAGAAATCGTATCATTGTAAGTGGTTACCCCCAAGATACACACATCATGGACATTGTCTTATCTGGCCCTCCAGTGAATGTAATTGAATACCCCTGATGTGAATACACAGTAATTAGAGACACTTACTTTAAAGTGTTGTCCACAATACACACAAAAACACCATAGCACTATTATGTCATGCTGTCAGAGTTTAAATACTGTAAGCAGTTGAGAATGAGTCTCCTTGTGGCCAAAACAGGAGTTCAAAGCCAACAAAATCCAAAAGAACCAAATCATGTTCTATGTTATTTTCCAGTTTTCAGCAGTGAAACGGTTAATGAAATAACATCGCACTGGTAGTACCATGAAAAATGTTGAAAGGTTGCACCTATGCAAGCATTGCAAGATTTATGACGTGTACACTTTATAAAATGAAGTAGTTTATCTTGGGACCAACACCATGAAAAGCAGAAATGTGTGACCATTTTTCTTGCTTCTCAACCAAGAAGTAAACAAGTATTTTCATTTTGTATTCATACTCCAAATATTATCAAGAATAAAAAATATATATATTCCCATAAAGAGTATATTAGTACATATATGGAATAGCACAGTTATCCTAACTAATACATTCCTCTGAAGTTCACTTTATATATCAGTTTCTGTTTTATCACATCCTGGCAATCTCCTCCTGGATGTAAAAAAATACATCAGTAGGAATACATCATTGAACAAATGTGGTATTTCTTTAATCCACTGGGGAAGAACGTTGCAGGGGGACAGATTAATGGTTACACTTCGGTCTAACAGCTGTACTTAGAGAGAAGCCACATTTGAGAGTTCTATAGAGCGCTATACTAACTTTTATAAAGTCCCTAGGATGTAATGGCTGAAACAGAAAATGAAATACAAAGGGATTAAACAACAAGCAGATTTAAGATAACTGTTATATCAGAGCTGTACTAAGTTTATCTTTAATTTTCTTATTTTTTAATATTTGTTAATGAACTTTAGGATCCCACTTGGAATGCAATTCTAGCTTTGATGAGGGGCAAAAAAAAAATGAAATTACACCTCATTCTGTAGCTCAAAAAATGGTGACCCTCCCTTCTTTTTGAACATTTGAAGTTCAAGCATTTGTTTCAATCAGCTATTATGTTTAGTTTTAAAAATGAATGGACCTATAATCCTTAGGATATATATCTATATGGACAGTGTAGGTGTAATATGCTTCACAGGATTATTTTGAAGCCCAATTATCTGAGAGGAGTAAACAACTTAGTTGCAGAAAGCTGAGCAGTTTCTCTCAAGTACATTTGCTGGAAACTACTGCAAATGTGTCCACATTTGTGAATGGTAAACGGTTAGGTTAACTACAAGTGAAACTCTGAAAGTTAAAAACAAAACTTAATTGACTTTTCTAATGTGCAATGACTGTCACACATTGACATCACCTTTCCCAAACACCAGCACCATGGCAACTCTCAAGTGCCTGTATTTATAGTAGGCTCAGTTACCAATGAACATTAATTAACCCAGCTGGACTGCAATCTTCCTTAGTTAATCCCCAAATACTTGCAGATGCATGGAGATAGGGAAACACTCAAAACAACCTAATCCGTTGTAGTAAACAATTAAATAATTATAAACACACACACACACTGCACACAAGTAACGTTTTAAACTTCAATGCTGCATAATCATGCACCCACAAAGCACAGATTGAACAGATTGATTCATTGGTTATTATTTCTAGAAGATAAGCAGGATAAATCCTTTAATACCCAAATCAGTATCTTCCTAATGCGTCATTATCATCACATGTGGAAAACGTGATCGTTAATGGAGTGGACAATAATCCCACGGTTTCCATGCTTGTGGAAAAGGTATACGATGGAACATAACTGTTACAGGGACACCCTGCCATTATTAACAGTGAATGGTGAGGTAAACCAAGCCACTCTTATTGATCTGTATGGAAAAGTATCTTTTACACCATGTTTCCCATCTATGGCTGTCTTTGTAAGGTTGTATGGTTACAGATTGATATATTTGCCTACAGATTAACACGGCTTTGAAGTACAGGCTATTTAAAATGCTCCAATGACACAAGGGCTCTTGAAACGCAACATTTAACTTGCTATCTCTGAATCATGTTAAGTGATCCTCACTTCCAGTCCAAGTCCAATTAGTTAACATATTATTTAATTAAGGCTGCTAAGGGGTGATTAAGTAATTTAGGCTGTGTAGGGAGGAACACTGGGTTTACCTATACTATACCACATGTACGGATTCTATGCCAAAGCATAGGCAACATCTATATGTTCTTCCACATTAAAAAGATTATACAATCATTTGATGTTTTAATTGATCATTTTCCAAATCAACTTAGAACTGTGGTTTTGTCAAAAAGAACTGTGGATTCGACAGAAGATTGTCACTGCATCCACAGTAGTTAATTGCTAGTTTTCCTCTGTGTAAGTCGATCACTTTGAAAGCCAATATAGTATTCATGTATACGTGTTTATATAACACTTCTTACAAACCCAAAGTATTGGAATGGAAACAACCCTAACGCCATCCAAAAACATAAACAGTTTCACCAACTGTAGTGTATCCCTGTGACAAGATGGTTTTGTGGTGACATCAGACCCAGAAGAAGTAGCACACACAGACAGTACTGCAGGGTGTGAAAGGGCTGCTTGTGCATTTTATTAATAAATAAAAAGGTTGAACAAAACACAACACTTCACATAAACAAAAAAAAAGCATGGTGGCCAAAACAAAACAGACACTAAACAAACACTTACCAACCCCTAAATAAAAGTATCGTGCTGATGTCAAGCCAGCACGAGTAGCAATTCTTATTTTCGTTTCAGTTTCTCTTTCACTCACGTTCTTTCTCCCTGAACACACCAACCATGTTCAGCCAAAGCTGCAGGTTTTTATATTGTGGCAGAGGGATTAAATGGCTATTACTTACCTAGTTTATCCCTCTGCCACAGAGTTCCTCATATGTGTGATCAACAGCCAGTTTGTCAATAATCACCACGCTTCTCACAATTTAATCCGGATGGGGCATTTTAACTCCATCCAGGCTGTCAAACAATAACAATAAAACTACATGTTTTTACGCACAAACAATACATAATAATAATAATAATAATAATAATAATAATAATAATAATGAATACAAATACAAAATAATACATATGCACACAGTAAGCCACATATTGGTCAATAGCTGAAATCTGTCTTGCAGCACTCCTCTGGCAGGAACCTAACAGGGAGCAGAAGAATACTGGTTTTGTTCAACGAGGAAACAAAGTGTTCTGTTTTCGGCAACTGGGGGAAAGAAATTACCTAAAGGTGTTATTTGACCCTGCCAGCTGGACATACAGAATTGGGTTATACATTAAGGGCCTCATTCACTAAACCAGAATGACTGCATGGCAGGGGAAAGCCACACCGACGCAAACATGAAGCAGGGGTTGCTCTATTCACTAAGCTAATTATATACACAAATAAAGCAAGCTAAACTATTCATTTGCAAGTTGTCACATTGCGCGGAATTCAGCACGTGGAATTATGCACCAGGTTTACACACACTTTATTATAGTATATAAGGGCGCTTGAAAGAAAGTGTAAGTACGGTTCTGAGTTTGTCACAATGAGTGTGGGGGGAGAGGGGGTGTCTTGCTTGCCCCAAAGACTCACCGCGCCCTGCGAGACAGTCAAAGTGGAGAAAGTAATTATTAATGAAACATTTATGTTTAACTCTGCAAATCAAATAAATATTTGTTTGTTCAACTTGATCTCCCTCTGATTTATTTTGTAAGATTAATCAAAAGTTAGTGAAGCACTCGCTAACTTTTTTTTAGTCAATTAAAAGTTAATTATTTACATTTCAAAAAGTGTTTGGCGAAACGTCACTTTTTTAATGTTAAAAGTGATGTTGTTTGATTGCTTGTATTTATGACTGCACCTCAACTCTCACACTATTGGACCTTTACAGTTCCCATAATTTTCTTTTGTATATTTTAAATCTATTTTAAGCATACCCAACTTAAATAGCAAATATACATGGTGAGTATATGAATATATTAACACAGCAGAATTGTTGCATAGGGCAAGAAGCCAACCAGGGGCCCGTTTCACAAAAGCGATTTGTGTTAATTTGTAATCGCAAGCACCTTAAAAAATTGGGTTTCATAAAACTTTCGCAGGGCTGCGACATCACCGATTTTCACCAGAAACCTGCGACTGCCAGACAGCAATTTTCTGCCAAGTAGCAATTTTCATTGCAGATCCTTTAACATTATTCATTATATTTAAATGACTCGAACACTGTACTTTTTCCAAGCACTAGTTAGTGAATACAGTAGGTGTACAAAGCACGCAGCAAAGGAGCTTACTGCGTGCAAAACACATTACTGCTGTTTAGTGAATGAGGCCCTTAGTGTCTCTAATTACTATGTATTTATACATGTGTACTTAAATATAATTACAATGTTATTATGCATAGTTGCAATGTACTTAATGTGTACATTTTTTTTGCATGATATACTCTAACCCTAACTCTAACCGTAACCCTATTCTTAATATCTTTACTGATACTATTGTGTAATGTTAAGTACATTGTAACTATGCATAATAACATTGTAATTACCTATAAGTACACATATATTTACCAAGAAACGACTATGTAAATACATAGTAATTAGAGACACGTAATGTAAAGCGTTACCCAGAATTGATAGAAACCAGTTCTTTATATTGACCAAATAATAAAAAAAGCATTGTTGTTGCTCTAGCACCATGTTGAAATTGTTCACAGTTCCTGGATTTGCCCCAGTGATGTGTTTTTATTCTTGTATGCTTGAAGATTTATTCTCAAAAGTATAAGAAATAAGAATCACAATTCACCTTTAACCACCCAGCTCAGAATGAAAAGCAGAAAAATGTTCATTGTAGCAGAAATGAAAAGCAACACAAAATGCCAAACTTTGAAAAATGATGGGAGATTTTCAAAACTGGAGCTCAGATGTTGTGTGGAACCATCAAAGGACCACACAAAAAACAACCTATAATTAGCCCTTCTTTGCAATGCAAATTATTCTTTGGCTACACTTTACATTTACATGACTGGAATTCCAGAGTTATTATTCTTTTTTTAAACAAAATAGTTCTATAAATCTTACCTGTTTTACACTTCTATAGACTACAAAATTGTGCACTTTTGAAAGAAACACGTGTTTAATATTATCATTTTAAAACATGATATCTGGTACTACATTAGGATACATTTGAGAAGACTAGAAGCTGCTCCGACTAACAGGAAACACCTACTCCTTGGGAGATTGGCACGGCTGACTTTCGAGACAGAGCCACGCGGGGTGACAGGAATTCTAACAGAAAAAATAAAATTAACATGCAAAGGGACTAGAGAGGAACACTGGCATAGATGAAAGCAAGTTGTTAGTAAGAAATACAGGGTTTCTCCCTGGCTCAGGGATAGCATGTATGCTGGCCCCAGGGGAAAGAAGTGATAGAAAACAGAGATTTCAGAAAAGTGCAGGCTTGCCCCCTGGCTCAGGGAGACCCGCCTTCTCGGAGAGACTGAACTGATCAGCCTCCAAGGCTGAGGAGAATGTATGCCCCCAGGGGGAACCTTGAGTGATAGAGAGATTGAGAAGATAGATTTGGCCGGGTGCCCCCTCTGGCTCTCAGAGAACCTTCCTCTCGGAGGTCAAGGCCATCTAGGCTGGACCTAAGATTGGGGAGTGATCATCACTTGCCCCCAAAATAGGACCCCCAGCTCCCTGCTTCTGTAATAGAATTAGTGACAATCAGTCCCGGCGGAGAGATGGCCCCCAATCCGGGCATACTAGCAATAATGTAATAAATATTAGGAAGTGAAGAATGAATGCAAGATTCCACAGCGAAGAAAGACAAGTGCCCCATTTGTTTGATAAGGAGCTGGTTAACATTAACTTTAGCCTCTGAGGTTGCCACACCTATACCAAAGGAATGAGGTGAATAGAATTAAGGGGCAGACTAGCTGTAGAAATGTGAGAGGAAAGATGAGTAGAAAACCAATTTTTGTTATGATATCATAGATAGCATTGAGGAACAGAAGATCAGAAGGTTTGGAGGAGTTGTGGCAGGAAAGATAGCGAGATAGAGAGGAATAAAGACAAAGAGGAGAGTTGAGATCACAGAGGAACATGAATTGACCCTGGCGTAGCTGGTCTGTTTTGGAGATATGAAGAAAGGAGATAATGTGAATCAGGGACTAGAGTTAGGTCACAGGAAAGAAGGCCCAGGGACGGAAAACAGGCGGGGACAGCGAATTCAGAAACAACAGAGAAAACCAAAGAAGGCAGACAGACAAAGGGATTCCTTAACTAAATCATCGAAAGAAGAAAAACATCCTCGACGGAGGATTGCAAGTAGATGCAAGAGAATATCAGTAGTGGTGGGGAAATGGGAAGGCAGAGGAGTAGGGCCACCCCCTTAAGGAGAAGGCGGAGAGCAGGGATATATGCGAGACGATACTGGTAGTGAATGCCAGCTAGATAAGATTTTAAAGTTCCCAAGGAGAGGTGCAGCTTGTCTTTTGCATGAACGAGATAGGGTGAAGGGGATATTCGATTTTGCTTGCAGAAGGTCATGAAGGTGAACCAGCCAGTTGCATAGGAGGATCGGGCAGATGGAACAAGGGTAGCGGCCTGTGGCAATGTGCCCCGCCCCTGTGTGCATATTATGTGTTATATGTTGCGTGCGTGTGTAAATGTTGGTGTATAGATTGGTACACGGGATATAAACGGGTCTGTGTTTCACGTGTGATTTAAAAAGGTAGATTTATATTTAGGCACGAGGAGGGCACAAATCACTTCACGTGCTGGTTAAATGTAATATGTGAGCACGGGGTTGCACAGAATTAATTCACGTGCTGGGATTCAAGTGAATAATTAATTAGTAATTGAATCCCAGCACAACAGTATATATAGAGACACGTAGCATTCAGTCGGGGTTGGGTGTTCGGTGAGTGGAGAACGGGATTGGAGACGGAGGTATTTGTGTAAAGAATAATAGTTAAAATCTGCTCACCGTGTTTTGTTCGTCTGTCTGTGCACTGTCTAGTCCGTTTTGTTCGTCTATTTATTTTGGCCTCAAGTGCCGTGTGCTGTGTTTTGTTGTTTCAAACCTTTTATTTTCTGTTCTGTTTATTAAATGCTGAGCGAAAGCATTCGCTCAGCTTCACCAAACCACACATCTCTGTCTGTTTATTTCCTGCATCTGGTCTGACGCCACCCACTCCGGCCGTCTTTGTGACACGGCCATATAGTTTTGTGTGGAAGCGAGGAGATTACAAAGAGAAGACTTTAGTTGAGTATCAGATAGCTGAACGGAGGAACAGTCAGGGGGAAAGGATGAGCCGAGGGAACCAGACACCTGAACCGGGGAATCTGTACCAGGAAGATGGCAGGCTTGCAAAATAAAATTATTGGTAATTGAAATCCAGATGAGGTGGTGTTGGAGTTGCATGTTGAAAGGGGAGGAAGAATATTAATAATATGCACGGTAGATTGATTATCACAGAAGAATAAGATGGATTTTTCCTGCCATATTGGGCCCCAAAGATAGGCTGCGAGGAATAGTTCAAGGAAGGCTGCAGATTTATTCTGAGGGGATAGAGATTGGATTTCCAGAGGCTAAGCACTGGAGACCATTGATTGAGGAAAATGCAGCCGAAACCGGTGGATGAAGCATCCATATGAAGCGATGTAGAGGCAGTCACAAGCGTGAAGTTTGGCAGCTGGATAGCGAGGGCGGGCATAGCAGACATTGCTGTGGCTGATGCAGGGGAGGGGCGGATTTCAGACTCCAGACTCATAATCCTGTTCTCAAGCACTTCCAGGTCAGAGACTGAGGAAAAACAAGCATTGAGAGGTTGAATTAAGTGTTTAATGTCAGTAAATATTTGTAGACAAAAGTCGGAGAAAGAATCTGACGTTGCAGGGTGAGAAAGTACAGCAGGCTGTAGGAATGAATGCAAGGCAGGAGAATTGAAAGCTGGCACTGATGGGGAGGGGTGTCCGCTGACAAGCCTGGATTGCTGAACTGAAGCCAGTGGAGGAAAGACAGGGTTGTCTGAGATGCATTTACAGTATAAAGAAAATAAATAAATTAAATTGCTCCCTTTTGAAACTGGGATTCCTTTTTTAAAAATAATTTTCAAAAGCTTGTCGATGGACCAGTCTTTACAGAAATGCCGAGCTGGTGGATCTTCCCGGGATGTATGACATTTGGAACAACAGGGCGGATTGGAAGGGATGGGATCCGGGGATAAGCATGGCATGATCAACAGAAGTTGAGGCAGCAGGTTCGTCCGAGGCAAAGGGAGAGAGGCGGTAGATCGGTTTCAGCTAGAGTAGAAACAAAAGGATGGACGGATTTCTTTAAAGATTTGTTCCCTGGATTTTTATGTTAAGAATGACCAGCGGTAGGAGAAATGCAGTCGCCGCCAGAATCCAAAGAGAGAGAAAACTGCAATGGGTGAGTATCCATTTTAATATTCATTTTACTCTTTTTTAAATGTATTTATGTATTTATTATTTAACAATTAAGTATGAGTCTGCATGGTGTACGCAAATGAAAAAACAGACAGAGGATGAGTGTTCGACCCAGGGATTAAATAGGGAGGTTAATTGATAGATTGCTTGGTTAGCTAAGGAGAAAAACATACAATGATTAAAAAAAATGTTCTCAGGTTCCATGCCTTACCTTTAGGAAATGTGTTACACTTGCACTTCCTGGGTCATGTCACCTCAGCAGAGTCTTCTGGGTCAAAACATGTTAGTGTTCAGAAGCAAGTCAGTCAATAGGGATAGCAACTGGGTTGTTAATGACAGGAAATAAGCCATTGGAATAACCAAGGAAACCGTTCAGGTGAACTGACCAAGGAATTGCAACTTTATCTAGAACCATAATGCAGTACCAGCTATCATGTACATAGAAAAAGTGAATTTTAGACATATATAATGATTGGTAGTTTACAACAGGTAACATCTATGAAATTATTCTGTTAGGTGCAATCATTTTAAATTATCAGCTCTTTCTTTAAAATATCTCACTTGCTAAATATTAAACATAAAATATATAAAAAAGGTTTAAATAGATTTTACCTTTTTTATATATATTTTTATATAATATATTTTATATAATTATATTTTATATAATTTCAATGATTTGATTGACTTGGAGTTTATAATCCATAATTGATAGGATTGGCCTAGGCATTGCCCAGAAATGTCCAAATAAAAGCTTACAACTGAACTATAAAATATAAACCCAGGCTAGTTAAGGACCAGAATTGGGGTAACGTGTTACTGTAATAATATTACTTGTGTCACTAATTAAGTAATATAATGTGTTAGATTTTTAATGGCAGTAACACTTTTACAGTTACATTCCACAAAAAATAAACAAGCTCGTTTCGGTATCTTTTCTCTGTTATAGATCTACATTTCAGTTTAGTTGTAACCATAAATGTGAACTGCTCTTCACTGTATTTACAGTCAGCACCACAAACCGTCAAACCGGAAACACTTACGGCTTACGACAGTCCCTAAAGACGTACCTGTTATGTTCCTTGAACACATGGAAACCCTGCACAGCTTTCATTGTGTGCATGCGCACAATCAGGATTAACTGGCTTGAGTACAGATCTTAATAATGGCATAACACAGATCCCGACTGGTACATAACATCTTATTCTTCAGTAACCTAAGCTCCTTTTGATGCGATACAAGGACTATTTAGATTTATAAACAAAACATTTAAAATAGTGTGACTGAACGTATGCTTTGAAGAACTCAAATTGCATGCAAACAAAACATACTACAGTATAATTGATGCATAAGTATGTATCTACAAAATACATGTGTATGTATTACCAGTATTAGGTCCTCTGCTATTCCTAATCTACATTAATGATTTAGATTCTGGTATAGTAAGCAAACTTGTTAAATTTGCAGATGACACAAAAATAGGAGGAGTGGCAAACACTGTTGCAACTGCAAATGTCATTCAAAATGATCTAGACAGCATTCAGAACTGGGCAGACACATGGCAAATGACATTTAATAAAGAAAAGTGTAAAGTATTGCACCCAGGCAATAAAAATGTGCATTATAAATATCATATGGGAGATACTGACATTGAAGAAGGGATCTATGAAAAAGACCTAGGAGTTTATGTTGACTCAGAAATGTCTTCATCTAGACAATGTGGGGAAGCTATAAAAAAGGCCAACAAGATGCTCGGATATATTGTGAGAATTGTTAAATTTAAATCAAGGGAAGTAATGTTAAAACTTTACAATGCATTAGTAAGACCTCACCTAGAATATTGTGTTCAGTTCTGGTCACCTTGTTACAAAAAGGATAATGCTGATCTAGAAAGAGTGCAAAGAAATTATCCCGGGTTTAAAAGGCATGTCGTATGCAGACAGGATAAAAGAATTGAATATATTCAGTCTTCTGATTCAAGCATTCAAAATTCTAAAAGGTATAGACAATGTCGACCCAGGGGACTTTTTTGACCTGAAAAAAGAAACAAAGACCAGAGGTCACAAATGTAGATTAGATAAAGGGGCATTCAGAACAGAAAATAGGATGCACTTTTTTACACAGAGAATTGTGAGGGTATGGAACCAACTTCCCAGTAATGTTGCTGACACCCTGGGATCCTTCAAGAAGCTGCTTGATGAGATTCTGGGATCAATAAGCTACTAACAACCAAACGAGCAAGATGGGCTGAATGGCCTCCTCTCGTTTGTAAACTTTCTTATGTTCTTATGTTTGTTATACTCCAAACATTTTAAAAACCTGTTTCACACATTTAATACATGAATTTCCAGACATACAGTTAAATAGTAAACAACAGTCACAACAACTGTTTCACAGGACAAGACAAGAGAAAGAAATATAACGAGTAAAATAACGACTAATATAATGCACTACTTTTTTAAGTAATAAGTAAGGACATTATAAGTAATAAGTTATTTTTTTCAGTAACGTGCCTAACAATGCTAAGGACTAAAGATCCAGTATTAAAGCTCTCCATTATTAAACAAGAGAAAGGTCCATTGCTCAGGTCAGCTTGATGGATTTGTTTTAGTAAACCTGTTGGTCTAATTCCACCAGATCTCATCCACAAAAGTTCTCTTATAGAACACACTGTCGCGAAAGTGTCTTGTAATTCGCGACAGGCTTATTGGATTTTCATGCAGTGGCTTTACCTTCCACGAAGAGGATAATGCTCTGTGATATATTACCTTTCAGAATCCTGGATAGGAGACCTTCTTTCAAAATGCAAACAGTTACCGTTTGTGCAGCAGAGCTGTACGCTCCTAAGGGGATTTGTAATGAGGGTTGGAGAGGTAAACATGGATTGCAATTTTACGTGTGAATGGTATCTGGGCTAAATGTGTTTACCTTTGAAAAATGAATGCCTACAGAAGTGTACTGCTGTAAAGTTAATTTCCCAATAAGTAATCTCAGTTAAAACATATTACTTTTTGTTCCCTGTAAAGCACAGGTAAACCTGCATTTATTTTATTTCTTTTTTGTGATTGTGAATTAAGTGTACATGAAAATTTGAGACACTAATAAGCAGTTCTGGGCTTAGCCCTGGGTTTCCTAACTGTGTTTAGTTGAGTGTGCTATTTTAAAAATCATGACCCAGGAGATTGGTGTAAAAAAAACGTTCCATCTATCTAGCAAACAAGCAACTATTTTATTAAAACCTACAGATATATGTGTGTTTTTTTCATGCTGTGATGAGTGCTATAGATTTACCAGGGGCCTAATTGTTCAAACTGCTGGCACCTGGTCATTTCGATATCATACGTAAACCAGAGCTTGAAGTAAATCAATGTCTATGGCTCTGCCCTAGCTATACTTTATAATGGATCAGGCATGCCATCATTTTGATTTAATCCAGGTCCAGGGCAGTTCTGAAACCCAGAACTGGGTGCACGACTAGTGCTAGTTTACAGCTCTGTTTAAAACCCGAATCAGATTCAAAACCAGCCCTCCAGAGATGAAAGACACATTAGTTTGAGAATCAACAGAACCCTGTATAATGTATAACTCTAATACTATTGTATTTTAAGCAGTCCACATGCTTATTAGCAACATGTACGTGTCCAACCAAGTGATGTATGTTGTTATTGTACAACACCCCTCATTAATTCAATGAGGTCTGTCTTTCCAATTCATTGACATTACGATAAATTGAGCTGTGAATTTAAACAACACACACAATGAGTGGTGTGTTGTGTTGCAATGCAAATCAAAGCCTATACCTGTGTAGTTGCCAGAATCAACTGTCCTCTGCACTCGAGTAGAACTTTCACCGACTATGATTTATTTTCAATAGCATAGCTTCTCACATAAAAATGGACCAATCAATGGTCAGCTTCAAGATGGATTACATGTATTATTATAAAAGATCCTTGAAGAAAGGTCAGAGCTCAGTGAGGTATCAATCAGTGCAACCATGTTACACCAGCCTCCAGTTCTCATTGAAGCAAAGATGAATCATAATGCTTGTCACGAGGGACCAAGGTCACAGGTTAGGGTTGAGGCAGCGTGGAAGGACATGACAAGGGGCCATCATTTATATGACGTGAAATGATGCTGATGGTTTGATGAGGCCAGAGAAAAACAGACCATTAATTCCTTCATACAGTTTTTTTTTTAAAGGATTGTAATTCAATTCCCAGGATACTAAAATGCAATTTGGCACTTGGAATTACTGTCATTGTAAATTGGCTAATTGAGGTTTTTTTTTTTTTTTTAATCTTACACTGAGCGAGGAAATAGAAAGACAAAGGCGGGCATTTCATGAACTGGGTGACCAAAGTTTTCTTACAAAGAAATATTTATTTATTTGACGTATGGGTGTGTAAGGGAACCATAGTGCATGAGTTAGAATGAACAATTTATCTTGTAGTCAAATCCACAAATAATTATAAAATAAAAAAATACTGAAATAATCATACAATGTTCAAATAAATATGCACCTGAGTTATGTATACTGTGTACGTTATTCAGATAAAATTATAAAAAAAACATCATAAACTGGTTGACAGTCATATGGTTATGAAAAAGTAATGTGTCTCTGAATACTAGCACTGATCACAATCCTGCTAGTATAATCTATTGCAAATGAGAGATGTTAGCATATTAAGATTATAACCAAGTCCGTGATTAAAAGTAGAAACTAATGACATATCTGTGTTGTGCATCCTCCTTTAGTACTTTTAAACAGCAATCTTCATATGGATAAGTGTAATTAAAAGGCAATCTGAGTACAGACATTCTTATCCGCAAAAGTACTTTGGCATTTCCCAAGGCTACTCCTTGATATAAGGCACAGCATGTGTTAATTAAAAGGAAATAACAAGCTAAGTTCTCTGTATAACCTTGAAAGTACAGCTTTAATGAGATTTTTGTCATCTGCTTCCCCACCCGGTAAAAAAAAAAAAAGAAAAGCAATCTAATTGTAAATGATATGTTTAACAAAATAAACACAATAATGGAACAGGTCAAAAGACTATGTAAGTGGTTTATCTAGAAGATGAAGGTCATCCCTCTGCCGCATATCAATAATCCAGTGATTGTAACCTCATTATTCAATACGATTGTTATGTGTGTGTTTTGGGATTCCATTCCAAATCTAGGGCACATATAGGAGTTGTATTTGATTACTTATAATTAGGGCTTCTGTTTTTTGGGTTTTTTTAAAAAAAAATTGGGTGCTTATTTTTAGCTATTTTCAAGTTTTATGTAAATCGTTTTTTTCGGGGCTTTCGTTTTTGATATACTGTATGAAATTAGTGTTTTCGGTTACTTTTCAAAATGCGTGAGTTTTTTTTTCTGTCAAAATATGTATAGTAACTCAACAGTACTTGCACACTTAAGTTGTACCTTCTTTCCATTGCTGTCTTCCACAACGAAATCCCTATGGTCACGGGCACATTCTTCTGGGGTTTTTGTGTGTGAGCATTTTTGTACATTTCGCCACAATTCTGTTTTAAATCCTCCGTATCTTAACTGTAATACAGCTTGAAATCCCGCTACGAAGCCTCCATCCTGATTGTAATCTCATTTTAAATCTCGCAAGCAGAGTCTCCAATAGAAATGTAGGAATGTGCTGTACTTCAGTAGTTGGGGCGGGTTTAAAGTATTGAGAACGAATCAATGATAGGTGCAAGTCAGGAAGGCGGGACATTGCCCAGCCACTGGGAAATGTATTTATTATTATTATTGTAGTAGGTTTTATTTTTTAATGGGAATAGGGTAAAGTCAACGTGAACTGATTAACCATTTTCACAGTCTTTCTGGTGTTTTCCGGTGTTTATTGGCTATCCACCGATTTAATTTTCTTTGTATCAGGGGTGTTTTATCAGGTTTTATCAGTTAAAACCGAAAACACCGTGTAACAAATTTTTTTTTTTTTTGGTTCCTGGGTAGTAAGTGTTATTTCCTAATTGCTTATGCCTCAAAAGTATAGAAAATGGCTATTATTCCCCACAAACTTTGCTTTTGTGACCAGGACAGTGATATTTTGAAATTTACCTATTTTCTAGAACATTCCAGATCGATTCAGTGCTGAGTAAACTTGGAGTAACTTCTAGAACTTTCTAGAACTTTCCAGTAATATAAATAGTAGTATAAATACAGGGGCCTTAAGCCCACCAGTTCAGTTTAGTTCCAGCTGCCTAAGTGGATACATATCTGCATTTTTCTGAGATGGCATCAAGGTCATAGGAGACTTCAAAATGGTGGCATTCCTGATGGGTCTCCAAGGTGGTTTTACCAAGTTTCCCTGCTATCTTTGCCTTTGGGACAGCAGGGACACCAAGGCGCACTACCACAGGCGGGACTGGCCACAGTTCTCTGTGGGGAGGAACAACGTCAAGTGGGAGCCACTGGTGGACCCCCGGAAGGTGCTGATGCCACCACTGCACATCAAATTGGGCCTTATGAAACAATTTGTCAGAGCTCTAGATAAGGAGTCGGCAGCCTTCAAGTACCTTCAAGACTTCTTCCCTAAGCTGTCTGAGGCAAAGGTCAAAGCCGGTGTCTTCATCGGACCACAGATAAAGAAGATCCTGGAGTGCAATGAATTCCCCAAGAAGCTCACTAGTAAGGAGAAAGCGGATTGGAACAGCTTTGTCGCAGAGGTTCGGGGCTTCCTGGGCAATCACAAGGCCGAAAACTATGTGGAGCTGGTTGAGACTCTGGTGAAGAACTACGGCACAATGGGCTGTAGGATGTCCCTCAAAGTCCATATCCTTGATGCTCATCTTGATAAATTCAAGGAGAACATGGGAGCGTACTCAGAGGAGCAAGGCGAGCGCTTCCACCAGGATATACTGGACTTTGAACGCCGCTACCAAGGACAGTATAACGAGAACATGATGGGAGACTACATTTGGGGGCTGATTTGTGAAAGTGATTTACAGTATAATCGTAAATTTCGAAAAACTACTCACTTCTAAATCTTTTGTAGTCATTTTTGTATTACTTTAGTATTAATACATGTTAATTTGGATTCATATGTTTTTTTTTCTGACTTTATGTGAACGAAAAGACACAAATTCGCCCGTTTTCTCATTGGAAATAGGTAAATTTCAAAATATCACTGTCCTGGTCACAAAAGCAAAGTTTGTGGGGAATAATAGCCATTTTCTATACTTTTGATGCATAAGCAATTAGGAAATAACACTTACTACCCGGAACAAAAATTGTGTTACATAGTGAAATCAGAGGCCCTACCTATGATTACTCTTCTAAACTATCTGAATGCAGAATGTATCATTTGCTATTGAAGGATATTGTAATATCATAACCCATACATACACACTTGTGAAATGTGGCCTTTCTTTACCAAACACTTATAAGAAATCTATTGCAAGATCACTAGAATGCCAGTGTTTTGTCTTGAAAAGACTCTACAGCTGTGGGCAAAAGTTTTGCATCACACTATGGAATTAACACATTTTGCTTCATAAATTCAAATGAAACCTGCTGATTAATGTTACGATAACATATTGAATTACATACCGCTTTGTAGTTTTCCCATATGCTTAATGAAAAACCGACACCATTTAAAAAATGTGACATTTTGAAATCTAACATGAAATACTGTACTGCTATTATGGCTTCCGGTAGACTTTTGCGATATCATTGTGTAGTTTATTTGATTACATGATGTTAAATAAAATATCCCAAATGTTTTTTTGGGGGGTTTTGTGTCTCAATTCTAAAATTCTAGGTGATGCAAACCTTTAGGTCAGAGCTGGATTGTGTAAATTGTGATAAATAAATGAAAATAATTGTGGCTAGTACATTCACTTTTATTCTGTTCCATACTAAAGACTTTTTCTCTAGTCATGGTTTTATGCTTTGGATAAACTTTAAAAAATAATCAATAATAAAAAATACAGCTGTACATGTTTTACAGATGGATGAAACTGAAGTTTGGTTTCTATGGTTGCTATCAGCATGCTTTTCATTATAATAGTGTGGTTCAGATTATTATCCAGTTCAGACGACAGGGTTTGGACTGGGGAGAGAAGCCATGCCGGTATAAGGGGCCTCATTTATGAAAGGGCGCTAAAATTCATGGTGCATGATAATTGCATTACTGTACAGGTTAATGATTTCCGTATTTGCTGTTGCAGTCGTATTCATTATCGTGTGTAATAGTGGGCATATTATAGTGCACACTCATTTTATTGTGCCATACTATGGTAATCAGAATGAAGATGTGATTTGTATTGTAATGCATGATAATGTATTTAAATGAGGCACCCTGCTCTGAATAATGAGATGAGCTTCATTCACACGGTATTTTCTAAAGGGCAGTAATTGTATTGTACACATTAAAGTGAGCGATAATTAGTTTGTTTGAATACCAGGCTTTAACCACTGATAGATGTGCTATTTAAACCTATTTTTCTGGCCAGAATACTAGTGATGTGCAGTTTGATTCTTTTTACTGACTCGATTCGTTTGATTCATTCAGTTTAGATTAATTCTCAATTCTGATCCTGTGTGCTGTTTGATTGGCTATTTTACTACCTCTGTGAGCTGTGATTGGCTTAATGGGAATGTGTGGCAAAGTGACCGCCCCGTTGTGTATAAATGTGTGTGCACTTATAATAATAATAATAATAATAATAATAATAATAATAATAATAATAATAATTATTATTATTATTATTATTATTATTATTATTATTATTGTTACAGTGCGTGTGTACTGTGTATTATGATTTATTATATATTTTATTGTTGCGACACGGACGAAAGCCGCCGCCATTATGTATTATTGTTTTGTGTTTATTTTAAGAACCTTGTGAAGATGCGTGACTGACCAGCTACTGAGTATTTAATTAGCTGACAGTCACGCATCACTATTAAACTCGTGCAGCCTCTGGCCGAGGGGTAATAAGATAATTACTTGCTAATTAACCCCTCGGCCAGAATATAAAAGCCCTGCAGACTGTCTGCACGGGGAAGTGTTCAGAGTGGAGAAGGGTAGTGAAGAGTCAGGAGGTAAACGACCAGCACGGTACTTGTCTGTCTCACCGTGTTTGTTAGTGTCTGCCTGTTCGTTTGGCCATTGTGCCCTATTTAAGTGTTTTGTTTTCTGCTTAAACCTTTTATTTACAATAAACCGCTGCAAGCAAGCGCATTCACTATTTCACCTCACACTACTCTGTGTTTCTTCCGGGTCTGACGTCACCACTCAAGCCATCCTGTCACAGAATGTCACTCATACAATGCAGAATGCACATGTTGAATACACGTTATATATTATATTGTTTTAAATAATTCTAAAACAATACAGTACATCGATGCAATTTTATAAGTAATGGGCGGGCTGCCAAAAATTGACCCATGGGCCGTGTGTTTGACACCCATACTTAACTATTTATTTTAAACTATGCCATTCAGCTTTAACTGCAACCTATTTAATAAACTGTGATTTACACAAAAAAGCCCTGTTAAAGCTCACAGAAAATTATATTAAATTTCTCACAGAGGACAGGTTTACAGGACATGTGCAATTGATTGTACTCACATAGCACTGTCACCATACAGCAGACAAGGAATACATGTTAAAATGAAATGGTAAGCAGTGCAGTTTCACTTTCCATTGCCTCTGCCTGTCCTGCTGCCGAGTGCTGGGTCAGCTGATCACTCATTTCCGATCAATGTAAGCCACCTCCACCTTCACAATAAGCTACTGACCAAAAGATACGCCTAGACTGCTGGGACTTTTGATATGACGTGGTCACGTGTAGTGTCGGACATTATCGTGAACATTAAATTATTGCTCACAATACATGTAGCGTGCACTGTATGGTATGTAAATTAGCCAAATACTGTGCATGTAATTAAATGTGTTCTCTGTTAGTAAATAGGGCAATAAATGTAGATTTATTGAGCACATTACGCTCACTTCTTTAGGTACACACTAACTCCAAATTCGTAAATGAGGCCCTAGGTGTGTGTGTGTGTGGAGAAAACATGTGGGAATGTGGCTGGGCCCATAATTTAATGATTAATGGGTAATGAGGCTCCAGCCACAGTATAAGAAGGGAAATCACAGGTGTAATGCCGGTGTTGGTGGAGGTACGTGTTGCTGTCATGTTTATGTCCGTGAGTTTTTATGTAGACCTTTTGTTTTGGCCTTTGTGCCTTTTTATTTGTTAATGTGTTTTGTTAAGTGTTTGTATTTGTTATTAAACGTGCGCGATAGCGCTTCACTGCAACTTTCTTGTCTCTGAGTCTCTCTCCCTGCCGGTAACATCTTGGGCTGTGATGCTACCCTGTCACGTTGTGGTGTCAGGAGCGGGATAGCGCCCCTGGAGACTCAGAGCAGGACTGCAGTTGATAAAAAGGGAAAAAGATAAATTTAAAATGAAAAGAGAGGAAACTGTGCACGAGCAGCAGTGCTGGTTGGAGGCAGAAGGGGCTAGCATTGCTGCCAGCATTGCCGCTGCCAACACTACCGCTGCTGGAGTGCCCCGTGCCGGCACTGCTGCCCCACCCCACCCCTCTTCCAAGGGCTGTGGGAAGGCAGCTGGGACACTTACCCCAGCGCTCGCGAGGCCTCAAGTTGGTGCCTCGTCTGTGGGGAGTGGGGGCACTTTATGGTGAACTGCCCCCTCCAAGAGAAGGAGGAGGAGGAGGAACAGCTGCCGGAGTGCCCAGTACCGCACCGCTGGCAGCAGTGCCACTGCCGGAGAGCCCTGCACCTCTGCCAGCATTGCCGCTGCCAGAGTTGCCACTGCAGGAGTGTCCCGCACCCCTGCTAGCTGCATGTCCGGAGGGGTCAGTGTTGCTGCCAGCATTGCCGCTGCCGGAGTGCCCCACACCACTGCCAGCATTACCGCTGCCAATGTTGACACTGCCAGCGTGGTCACTGCCTGAGTGCCCCGCACTGCTGCCAGCGTGGCCACGGCTAAAGTGCCCTAGGCCACTGCCAACATTGCCAATGCCAATGCCAGAGGAGGAGGAGGCAAGGGGACCACCTCCACTACAGTCCCGACTACCACCCCTATGTCTCGACCTGGTCTTGATGGGTCAGAGCCCTCAATCTAGGCTCCCAGATAGCCGACATTGGTGTCCAGACCTTTGGTCGCTGGGCCTAGCTCCCGTCGCTGCATCAGCAGGCACAGGTGGTCACCTGGTCTCCTATTCCCCCTAGTCGCCCAGACGTCGCTCCCCGGTTGCCGGGGCTTGCACCTCTGCCGGCTGTGGCACCTGCCAGGTTGCCAGCCTGCACTCAAAGTGCTTCGTCCACGTCACTTGGGTCCCCTGTTGCCGGTTCTCGGTCTGGGGTCGGGACCAGCCTGCCCTCCAACCCGCCCACGGAAGTCCACAATGAGAAAGATGGACATAAGGGTAAGGGGTTGGTGTTTTAGGGGGGGAGGTGGCCGTTTGCAGCCAGGGGTGGTGTACACGGGGAGTGGTATGTGGCAGGATGTAAGCCCTGCCAGTATAAGGTGAGTGTGTGGAGAAAACACATGGCTGTGGCCATAATTTAATGATTAATGGGTAATTAGGCTCCAGCTACATGTGTATAAGGTAGGGGAATCACAGGTGTTTAGAGAGGTTAATGTCGGTGTTAGTGGAGATATGTGTTGCTGTGTCGCTGTCCTGTTTATGTCCGTGAGTTTTTGTGTAGACCTTTTGTTTTGGATCTTGTGCCTTTTTATTTGTTAATGTGTTTTGTTATGTGTTTGTATTTGTTATTAAATGTGCGCGATAGCGCGTCACTGCAGCTTGTCTCTGAGTCTCTCTTCCTGTCGGTGAGAATTGTGCCGGTGGGCTGTGACGCTACCTTGTCACAAGAGTCTACAGTATTATTGTTTGATTCAAAAGGAATTCTTGCAGAGTTGGCTATTTGACACCTACAGCATAGTTAAATAACGCTTTTTAGTTTTGTATTACTGTTGTTCAAAAACATGGTCTATCCACAATGAAGGACGCCTGCCTTTAAGAAAAATTGTGTGTACCTGTAAAGATGCTGCAGTTCACTATAACTCAATCCTACCATCCAAAAGATTTGAACATACTACACCTGTTCTTGCCCACTTGCATCGGTTTCCAGTGAAGTACAGAGTTATTTTTAATTTTATTAAAGACATTTAAGGCTGTCTCTGGAAACGGCCCTGCTTACATTAATGATGTGCTTTTACCTTATGTCCCTGGACGCCAGTTGAGATCTGCTGAGGCTGGGCTTCTGACTACAATGATAAAATGTAGCTCTTGTGGTGGAAGAGCCTTTACTCATTATGCACCTGTATTATGGAACAATCTTTCAATTGAAATCCGTAATGCTGACTCAGTAAATGCATTCAAATCAAAGCTTAAAACACATCTTTATGCAGAGGCCTTTTTGTAGATTGGGATGGCCTATTTTAGAGTTTTGTTTATATGTATTTTTTTTGTGGATGTTTTTGATATTTTATTATATATTATATTGTATAGTGTGCTTATTTGTAATGTGAAGCGCTATGGGATGCCTTGGCATGAAAGGCGCTATACAAAATAAATTTGATTGATTGATTGACAACAAATGGAGGCAGATGTGTCCTATTCTGAGTACATTTTCAGTTTGCTTATTAAATACAGAAAATATTTGCATCAGCCCTAAAATATTCACAGTGCATGATTATCCAGATTTAATTATTGGTCATACTGCAATTCCCAATTGCAATATGCAAAACTAGCTTAGTCTGAGCTGCAGTGCCAGCATACCCTAATGCAGCTTGTTTAATGACTTTGCTTACCCTTTGAGTTCTATTTAATCCGCTGTTCCTTTCAACAAGTGGACACAATTTCATGTATATCTGTTCATCATGTTAATGATTATAAGGTGATGGTTCTACATTATATAAAAAGCCATTTCAAAACATGTGAAGGAGATTGGAAATCAGTCTGATTCGTTTCTATCATTAGCAGTGAGATCAGCCTGAGCTTAAAAGTTGTTTCAAGGTGCCAATGGAAACTGCCATTAGTAGTTCAGATTTATATAACAGGCTACATAACTGACAAATGGGTACTAAATCGATCTCGGATTATAAATCACAATATATATGTCGGAGAATCAACACGAGTTTAGCCGATCGCTTCGTGGAACATCTGAGAAGTATAACATATCTACATTTCCTGTTGCCAGACATTTTAACACAAAATGACCACACTGCAGAAGACATCACAATGTGTGGGATAAATCATTGCTATGGGACAAATACAGCCAGGAAACAAAACGTAAATTAATTTTCAAATTAGCCACTTTGGAACCTGTTGGAATGAACATTCCATTCTGAAGTCATGATGTCATCATCCTCCGGAACTTTTCTTTTGAAAAACAACTTGTTTTTAACCACACCTTATTTTCGCACTGCTTTTTCCATCCAGCTGAAGAAGGACTGATATAATTGATTTGTTATCAATTATTCACAGCACCAATCAAGTGAACAAGACAAATAATCTTTCGACTAAAACATAAAATAAAAAGCATATCCCACCTTTTCCTTAAAAATACGTTATTTTTTGAAGTTCAGTTTAAATCACTGTTCCTGAATTATCAAATATATATATATATATATATATATATATATATATATATATATATATATATATATATATATATTTAAGATTTTGTAATATTGACTTTATATTTACATTATTATTATTCATTAAATTCACTTGCAATTTGAACCTTAACACGCGTTTATTGTCTTTTTATTTATCACAGATAACATCCATGTATTATAAAAAATAATAGATGGGCTTCAGTGAGCTACAGGAAAATAATTCCATCTCGGGTTTCTGTGACAGTTTATAAACTCCTCAACCTAACAGTCTCGTAGTTTATGACGTCACATAAACCCGATTTGGAATTATTGTCCTGTAGCTCACTGAAACCCATCTACGGACCCGGACATAAACAAACAAGATAGCTGCTTCTGCATCCAGCACTCAAAGAATATCACGGACATTTGCAGAGCTTTTTGAGATGTTATAGTATTAAAATAATGACTTGGATCACATTATTGAGGAGTTTGGTGATAAAATGACTGATCAGGAGATGATTTATCAGTATGCACGACTATAAAGAGGTACGCGAATGAGGGGTGGGGCGGGGCTGGAGATGCAGTACTGAGTTTCCTGTTGATATGCAGTGCTTTTTAAACCTGTTTTACTGTGAAAAAAAAAACTTTTAAACAGCGCGTCTAAACTAAACTGCACGTGTGAAAATAAATTGGACCTGACGCGCCTGAGACACGCTGAATAAATGGACCGCAAAGGGTTAAACAAACACAGGAACAAAAACAAACAGTATTCAACAATAACCATAGTACAAACACAGTACTCACAACATGGACTGCTCGGACACAGTGTACCACTTCCTGTGTCCTTTTACTCAGCAGCCCAGAAGAGACTGGCCAGGAGCAGATGATAATTAACAATTAATAATAACTGAAACCCAATAACTGTATATATATATATATATATATATATATATATATATATATATATATATATATATATATACACACACAAACACACTTGGCTTGGAAAAATAACAACTCTGATTGGTTAAACAGCATCACATAACTGTGCTGAAAAATAGTGTGTATGCACAGCTTGCTTACTAATGATTTGCTTCACACTGTATAAATCAGGGATGTCAAACTCAGTTCCTGGAAGGCCACAGTGTCTTCTGGCTTTCGTTCCACCCAGGCTCCTTTTGTTCGACCCAGGCATATTCCCACTCGTGGATTATTTAAGAAAATGGCAGTCAGGAGTTCAGTTCGAAGAGACAGACAAGCAAACCAGGGAGAGGGGAAGAGAAAATGGGCTCGCCCCAGGTTTGGCTGCCGGAGTGCGGCTGAAGCGAAGCTGAAGAGTCTTGTCTCAGCTCCTCTTGCAGCAAAAAAAGTAAATACATTAGGAAAGATAATCACGTAATAGGCCTAATATTTATTTAGTTATAAAACAAATGCTGAATAAGATGTCTGTGCCAGCGCAGCTTTTCTTAAGTTCAGATACTGCATCAAAAGGCAGAGACAGAAACGGAAGTTAATTAAGTTAATTGAGAGCTTGAGTTGCAATGAAAACCAGAAGGCCCTGCAGTCCTCGAGGACATCCCTGGTATAAATCAGTATTCTCCACATTATAAATTCCATCACAAAATTACATGATAAACTGACATTTTATGTATTTGTTATAAAACCACTGCCACAAAATGAGTGACATCCCACCCATTGTCTTCAGAACTGGTACAGCTCCAGAGTTTAAGAATAGAAGTTTTAACATCTCTGTTGACAATGAGTTTAAGGCCAGCAATAATGTCTTCCTGTCAGTCATAAAAACTAGCCAGTAAAGACAAGGCCAAACACCACCCAGCTTTACTGACCTGGATTTTAATCACCTGCGGGAACCTGAAGCACTGTCACCAGACTCTGCGGTCAGACTGGTATGCAAGGTCTGATGTTCACAATAAATGGAAAATCGCAAATTATTTTTAACAAGTGAAACTTAAAACAAATTCTTGAATACAATTTAAAGGTTATGTCCTTTGGGACTATTTAACACTGCGGATGTAAACAAAGTAAATGTTTATTTTTTTTAAAATTACCAAGTGTTTTAATTATTGTTCTTCCCCTAAACGACAATTAACTTGAAATAACCATTTTACAAGCGGTATAAACCACTTTGGGCCGTGGTTAAAGGCCTTTGGATTCAGCTGTGCGATTCCCATGTGCCTCTGTGCAGTCACTCTGAGTGGTTCTTATTGCAATGTGTTATTTTTTGCTAAATTGGAGTGTGGCGGAGTGTCTCGCCCCTTTGTTTATTTATTCATTTATTATGATTTGTTTATTACGGCAAAAGCTGATTTTGTTATTTATTATTTATATTTTAAAAACCTCGTGAGGATGCGTGGCTGATCAGCTACTGATTATTTAACTAGCTGACAGTGACGCATCCTTACTAAATTCGTGCAGACTGTGGCCGAGGGGTAATAAGATAACACTATGTAACACAATTTTTGTTCCTGGGTAGTAAGTGTTATTTCCTAATTGCTTATGCCTCAAAAGTATAGAAAATGGCTATTATTCCAAACAAACTTTGCTTTTGTGACCAGGACAGTGATATTTTGAAATTTACCTATTTCCAATGAGAAAACGGGCGAATTTGTGTCTTTTTGTTCATATAAAGTCCGAAAAAAACAACATATGAATCCAAATTAACATGTATTTATACTAAAGTAATACAAAAATGACTACAAAAGATTTAGAAGTGAGTAGTTTTTCAAGATTTACGATTATACTGTAAATCACTTTCACGAATCAGCCCCCAAATGTAGTCTCCCATCATGTTCTCGTTATACTGTCCTTGGTAGCGGCGTTCAAAGTCCAGTATATCCTGGTGGAAGCGCTCGCCTTGCTCTTCGAGGACGCTTCCATGTTCTACTTGAATTTATCAAGATGAGCATCAAGGATATGGACTTTGAGGGACATCCTACAGCCCATTGTGCCGTAGTTCTTCACCAGAGTCTCAACCAGCTCCACATAGTTTTCGGCCTTGTGATTGCCCAGGAAGCCCCGAACCACTGCGACAAAGCTGTTCCAAGCCGCTTTCTCCTTACTAGTGAGCTTCTTGGGGAATTCATTGCACTCCAGGATCTTCTTTATCTGTGGTCCGACGAAGACACCGGCTTTGACCTTTGCCTCAGACAGCTTAGGGAAGAAGTCTTGAAGGTACTTGAAGGCTGCCGACTCCTTATCTAGAGCTCTGACAAATTGTTTCATAAGGCCCAATTTGATGTGCAGTGGTGGCATCAGCACCTTCCGGGGGTCCACCATTGGCTCCCACTTGACGTTGTTCCTCCCCACAGAGAACTCGGTCCGCTGTGGCCAGTCCCGCCTGTGGTAGTGCACCTTGGTGTCCCTGCTGTCCCAAAGGCAAAGATAGCAGGGAAACTTGGTAAAACCGCCTTGGAGACCCATCAGGAATGCCACCATTGCAGCCTCTTGATGTCATCTCAGAAAAATGCAGATATGTATCCACTTAGGCAGCTGGAACTAAACTGAACTGGTGGGCTTAAGGCCCCTGTATTTATACTACTATTTATATTACTGGAAAGTTCTAGAAAGTTCTAGAAGTTACTCCAAGTTTACTCAGCACTGAATCGATCTGGAATGTTCTAGAAAATAGGTAAATTTCAAAATATCACTGTCCTGGTCACAAAAGCAAAGTTTGTGGGGAATAATAGCCATTTTCTATACTTTTGAGGCATAAGCAATTAGGAAATAACACTTACTACCCAGGAACCAAAAAAAAAAAAAAAATTGTTACACGGTGTAATTAACAGCTAGTTAACCCCTCGGCCAGAGTATAAGAACCTGCAGCTGTCCGTGCTGCGGGGTTGAGTGTACAGAGGAGAGTACGGGGAGCGGAGAGAGCGAGGCGAATAAGAGAAACAACTGCTAAGTATCTGCTTATTTGTTTTTTTTCTATTTGTTTGGCCAATGTGCCCTTTTGTTTTGTTTGTTTAAATATTTTGGTTTATTGATTTAATAAAATCAGCTGAACGCCGTTGCGTTCAGTTTCACCCGCCCATCCACTGTTTTGGTTCAGTTACTTCCTGGTCCATGACGTCACCACCCCTTACCACTGCAAGCCATCCGGTCACATGGAGTTACAGTGCTTTCACTTGAGTTCCCCGGCTGCTTTTCAGTCCTTGGTGCCTGCTATAGATATTTTTAAAATAGGCTAGACCCTCAGTTTCTTTATAGAAGTAAGAGCCAATGCCATTTAGTGATCTACACTTTGGAATTCCTGTTGTTTTGCTAGGAATGGACTGCTCTAGATTACATATTGTATATTCATGGCAGGCAACAAGACAATGAAGAGCAACTCCTGAACTCATTGTCCATATACTTAACAAACACCTAAAGAAATGGAGTAATTTCAATTAGAGCCAGTCACAATAATTATCATAATAGTTATCATAAAAAGTTAGGGAGCAGTAAGATAAGTAAATGTCACTTGAAGCTGCTTCCTCTTTAATATTTACCTTTCTTCCAGAGGCATGTGCTCTTTTAAGCCTGCATTACCACCTATGAGCAATAAACAGCAATCCACAGCTGAACAGGGATGGTTCGCCTCAAGCAGTTTTAATTTCAAACCACAGAAAGTGGCTGAGGATCTATTGACCTGCATTACTCTGATTCTCAGTAAGGTGAGATGAAATATTGTCAGTACGACTTGATTGATGTCCCTGGTTACTTGAATCTTCAGGAGTTGAATTCCTGTGTGGGACCAATTAAACTTGGAATTACAGAATGATGCCTTGTCAGACAGATCTGTAAGCAATGTATCTTTGATGTCTCGAACACAGAAGAGTCCATTCCAATGAAGCAACACATGACGGTAATTTCTGGCCATTAAAAAAAATTACTGGGCAGTATTTAACATTTATAAAACTACTGTCTTGTTATTTTACTGGCCAGTAATAGTTTTGAATGTGATTTACTGTTACAAATTGTTACAGAGAGAATGTATCGAACCAATTGTCAGAGGTATGCAAATAAGCCGTGTCCCCTACTTAACACTAGAACCGCCACGGCAGTCATTTTGACGGTTTGAGGTTTTCAAATTTAAATTACTCTGCGCGTCTGAAAGTTATGCGGTTGTCTGTTTATGACTATTCCTAAATACATGGATTAAATAACCTGACGCCATTTGAAAGGCAGGATCACAAAAATAAGGAAGTTATAATCCTGCTCACCTAAAACTGCCAAAGCAGTCATTTTGAATACCTTTTACAATACGTGTTTTTATTTTGAATATAACCTTCAATATTCTCTTTTTTATATATATATGCCGCTTTGTCCGAAAATTATTCTGATGCAGGAAATGTGAGTGATCACAACAGCGATGAATCCTGGATTTGTGAATCAGACAGTTACACCAGTGAAAGCGAGGAAGGTGCCACTGAAGTAGCAGTCCTGGGGAATCCTCTGCAGTGACAGCCGCTTTGCTTGTATCATCTCCTGCAGCAGCTGCAGGCGTGGCAGCCATGCCAACCGTCCGCAGCAGTACCAAGGTGTGCCAGGCTGGCTGGGTTGTGTGATGTCACAGACCCGGAAGAAGTAGCACACACAGACAGCACTGCTTGTGCATTTTAATTATAAATAAAAATATTTAACAAAACAGAAACACTTTATAAAACAAAAAGGCATGCTGGCCAAAACAAATAGACAAACAAATAATAACTAAAACAAGTATCGAGATGGTGTTGAACCAACACACGGAGCAATTGTTTCTTTTGTTTTCTTCTTTTTCCTCTCTCTAATCCCGTTCTCCACTCCTGAACTCTCCAACCTTGCTCAGCAACAGCAGCGGCTTTTTATACATGTGACTATCTCCAAATTAGCAATAAATGAATTAATCTGGGGGCAGTCACATTCTACATGAGTTTAGCATGGATGGGGAATTTTAACCCCATCTATGCTGCAAAATAACAATAAAAACATAGTGTTTTTACAAACTAAACAATACGTTTTAAATAATAATATAGCACAAATAATATAACACACACAGGGACAGGGTGTACCCCGTCACACAAGGACAGTGACTCCAGCATCATAGCCAGCACGAACAGGCATTCAGGAGACTGGAAAGGATGGCACTATTTGGGAAATTATAAATCCCGGTGTTGAAGCTGTGGGAAGATGGGCTACACAAAATGTTTTGACTGATATGCGAATGTTACACCACATTCAACGCTGTACTGTAGCAGAGGTACATAGGATACACAATAATGATTGGCAAAGGAGTTGAGGAAAAATAAAACCAGCCTGGTTGGAACAGTGAACAAAGCAAGAAGAGAGCTTCCACCATCTGCGCAAAACCTAACTGTTTGTAGTTGTACTCCAGTACAATTTTGAAACACAATGACTGTGCTATGCTAACTGTTTACAAGTGCAAGCTGAGAAAGAATGAAATTATTCTCAACTCCCTTCATATGTCAGTTGCCATCGGGACCATTGCCATCGGAGACTGTGGACTTCTACAATGACACAAAGTACGGCGTGGACGTTTAAGACCAGAAGGCATGTCAGTACTCCGTTAAAGCCGGTTCTCCCCGGTGGCCAGTTGCTGTATTTTACAATGTACTGGACCTGCCAGCCATCAATTCCTTCGTTTTGTACAAGGAATGCACCAGGGAAAATATCAGCAGGAGAGATTTAATCTTGAAGATAGCCACAGAGCTTCAGCAGAAACATCAGCAAAGCAGCAGGCAAATGCAGCTCAATCTGGATTCAGTGCAGCACCCAGTGACACACGCAACAGAAAACAATGCCAGGTAGCTAAATGCAATAAAAATAAAACTTTTTATATCTGTGCCAAATGTGAAAGTGCAGTATGTGGTAAATGCACAGGAACAGTTGAGAAGCGTTACATCTGTGTGGATTGTGCTACTTAGGGTGCTACTTTGAAGTCAGTTTCCCTGAAAGCGCATTCACGTTACATAATGGGAATTGAGTTATTTTCTTGTTTTATGTTACTTTAAAAAAAAAAAAATGTATGTAGATATACCTGTTTACACACTAATTCCTTTTGAAATGTTTATTTTATTATAGTTTTTCATTTTTTGAAGTAGTGCTTTATATGTGGTAAGTTAGAAAATAAACCCTTTTATGTTTAATTATTCATTTAAATATGGTGTTTCAACTGCGCAGAGGTTTGATAGGATGTGCTTGAAAAAAACTTTTGAGTTGTATACAATAGTTTGTCTTCCATTTTGATATTGATATTGTTTTTTAAAATGTAACCATCATAATGACCGCCGGCGGTTCTAGGTATGAGTATAACCGTAATGGTTCTAGTGTTAAGACGACAGTGGCATACACCGTCTGTTTACCCATCACATAATGCCTATGGGACATGTCTGGAGACAGGCTGTCAGAAATATCAAGATGTCAGGTTTAAAAAAGGATAAAGAAATTGCACACAAACCCACATATTTACAGTGCTTGGTTTATTTAAAAAGTATAAATCATTACGCTGAAATAACATTAATGTATTCTCCGTACGCATCACATTACGTACAAATATACATATACAGCTTTGGCCAAACGTTTTGCATAACCCTGTAGAATTAACATAATGAGTTACAAGTCGAATGAAACCTGCTGAAAAATGTTACGTTAATCATCGAATTTGTCGTTTTCCATATAATAACGAAAACCATTATTATTAACAGCAAAATGTTTGTTGCACAACAGTAGATTTAAAATCTGTATTGTTAACAGTTATTGCACAATAGTTCATTTAAATGTATATTAACAAAAAAAAACTAATTCAGGACACAGTACTTGCAGTAGTGTAAAGTACACCATGATTATTAAATCTTCAAAATACATAAGTGTTAAAATAAAACTAAAAAACAAACCAACTGCACAAAACTGTGGTAAATAAACACCACAATATTCAATTTGTGAACAAAAATCCAAACCACACAAGAAAAAAAATAAACAAAACAATACAAATTCTACTAAAAGTAAAATACTCCCGATTTCACCTTTAGCCGACTATAATTTATAAATTAATTAAATCAAATACATTAATTTGAAATAGCAATTGTTTCACTGTAAGACAGACTGACAAAAAGCATTAGACCCTTAAAATACAATCTATAACTCCATAAATGTACTAAAAAACATGTTGTTGCCTGTGACAGAGAAAGAATGAATCTTGGATCTAAATCTCCCTCCCGACCTGTGAGGGCGCTGTATAAGGGAAACAGAGAGCCCTAAGTCGGAAGCCGGCCATCCGGAAAGGGGGCGGAGTCACAAAACCAGAAGTCGTCGCCTTAATGCGGTAGGCGATGTGTCAGTCATGGATTGGGGTATACGTGATTGCACTCGCTACAAAGTGGGCGTGACTGAGGATAAATCAGGGGATGTGACAAAGCAATCTGTTCCTTTTGTAGTAGTTATGAAAGACAATTGCTAAAGGACCAAAAAGTACTGTGAGTGTTTTGC
This sequence comes from Acipenser ruthenus, assembly GCF_902713425.1. Taxonomy (NCBI): domain Eukaryota; kingdom Metazoa; phylum Chordata; class Actinopteri; order Acipenseriformes; family Acipenseridae; genus Acipenser; species Acipenser ruthenus. Next base: position 7,061,710 of record NC_081225.1, on the reverse strand, counting down.
GTTTGTTTGTTTGTCGTTCTGATTGTACTTGTTTGTTATTGTTAGGCGGCTAACACGATCCGGGAGCTGACGCTAAGGCCAGCACCAAACCTGGACAACACTGCACTACTGTTCATCAATAATTGTATTTCACCAGTTGCACTTAAAAGCACTCACTTTGGACTGACTGTGAAACCTGTGGTTTTTACTGAGCAGTACACATAGTTGTGTACTGCCAGTAATTATTATTTACAGTTGTCAAGTGACTTTTGGATTATAAAATAAATCATCATTTCACTTTGTTGTTTGTCATTACTTGAGCACCGCATCACCTCTACACCTGCACACTGCAAATCACTTTGCCACATTGCCACATAAAAAGAATATCGGCACAGACATATACAAACCGATGGAATATTGTGTGTGTGTGTGTGTGTGTTTAATAGTGAGAGAGAACAGATGCATGTCTCCAGTCATATGTGGTTTTCATGATCACGTCGCCTTAAGTCCTAGCCTAAATTGTAGATATTTATTACTGCCATAGCCTTATCTTTTCACCTATTCGATTCGCCCCATTGCCACTGTACTTTATGCATCCATGCATCCCTTCTTGCGATGTCACTGGGCAGTGTGTTCCGGGCTTAAGGTTACAAATTGTTAAAACAAGTGAACAAATCTCATTCATAACCACAAGTATATAAATGTCTAAATTATTTCCATAACTACAAATTGGATTATCTAGTCTCTGTATCGTCGGCGTCACAGCCGCGGTCCGTTAAATTTCTGTTTCAAGGTGAGTTATAGTCTTTCGTTAATTAAAACCCTCCTTTTCCAAGTGCAGATTAATTCCTGATACATTATGACAGTTAACACGGATTTGCTTTTAAATTCCCACGCAAACAAAAGAAATAGTCGCAAGAAGCACTGCTCGTTAAGATATTAACATTATTTCGGAAATCAGCATAATTTCAGAAATCACGTTAGCATGATTATTTAATAACGAGAGAGGCATAACGACCTCTTGAAAATGCCAAAATCAATGCTACATACCGATTTGTTGATTAACACTGGAGTTATCATTTATGAACTTTTGAAAACCCTGCCCACAACCTGTAACATGGAGCGTTGAGGTCAATAGCAGTTTTAGCTAATTTATAAGAAACACAGTATACTTATCAGTTTCAAAAGTAACCCTCGCACATCAGTCTATGCAGGAGGTTGATGATAGCGTTACTGGCCAGGAAAGAGAACGTGCGATCAATGCAATTAAGCATGAGTCAACCAGTAAAAATAAAGTGGTATTGATGCCAATACAAAATAGGGTGTGGATTTTAAAACCTTGGGAAGCCATATTTAGGTACTGATAATTTTTCTTAATATAGATGAAGTGATTTAGAACAGGTGCCGTTAATTAGTGTTATTAATAACAGAATGACTGACTTCCACAGAAAACAGTGCCTGTTTATTTTATATTCTATTCTATTATTACTCTATAAGAAAGCCTGCCTTTACAGAGCTGTCCATGTCAGGCAGATACCTATTTCGTTTGTCAGCAAAACAAAGCTGGGTTTCATAATTCTTTATAAGAACAAAACAATAATAATCTAGAGGGAGCCCCCCTCCCGCCCAGGGAAAGCATTTCTGACAAGAGGGGGAAGATAGCAAGACAACAAGATCAAAAAGAGAATTGCCAGACAATTTAAACAGCACATGCAACAGGACTCTTGAAAGAAGCAGTGTTGTCTTTGGGGATCTGTTCTCAATAGAAAACACAGTTCAGCCTCTCTCCCTCTCTTCATTTCTTTCTTTCTTTCTTTCTATTATCAGCCAGTGCTATATCCATATCTTCAGGGCTACATACTTGCATGCGGTTGACTTGAATCTGTTGTTGTGTAACACAACTGGCAGTACAATCAGATTATACAAGTACTTGGTCAAAGACATTATTTGAAATCCTCCCCACGGCACAGACAGTATAAATACCTGATTTGGCTCTCATCAACCTACTGTGAACTGTAATATCTTTCAACACTCCACTAACTGAAGGCTCTTCAGACATACAGTATATGGTTACCTATCTGGATATGTGTAATGGAAACAGTGCTTTTTTTGTATTTATTTATTTTTTAAAGTTTAAGACAGGATTTATTGGTCATTTGAGTCGGACAGTATGGTGCATTCATAACACCTTCATAAGGGCTGCATGTGTATTCTATGTGCATAATCCTTCATTGTGGCAGTCTGGCTCGCAGTGGTGTGGTGGATGACGTCACGGACCAGGAAGTAACTGACTCCAAAACAGTGGATGGGCGGGTGAAACCGAGTGCAAAAGCACTCAGCGTATTTAATAATAAACAAACAAAAGATTTAAACAAAATACAAACAAAAGGGCACGAGGGCCAGACGAATAAATAAACAAACAAGTAAGTGCCGTGCTGGATAATCCAGCACGTATTAGCAATTGTTTTTTAAATGTTATTCCTTCTCTCCGCTCCCCGTACTCTCTACTCCAACACCCCAACCCCGAGTGCAGAGAGCTGCTGGTTTATATACTCTGGCCGAGGGATTTAACTAGTTGGTAATTATCTTATTATCCCCCGGCCAGAGTCTGCACGCGTTTGGTAAGGATGCATGACTGTCAGCTATTTAAATAATCAGTAGCTGATCAGCCATGCATCCTCACGGGGTTTTTAAATAATAATAAAAGACGCGGCGCTTTTACCCGCGCCGCAAACAAAAATACAAATAATAATAAATAGGGGCGGGACACTCCGCCACATTCATACACTTTGGAAACTCACATAGCATGGATGTAAGTATATGGATATATACTTATATTACTGTAATTGCCTTTCAAGTGCATATGCGACACAAAACCCAGAAACAATGTATCTGTTAAGATATATTAAATAATATCATACTGTAGGCTGTTTTCAAAGACCATGAACAGCACTAACCTTGAATTACCTTATATATGGTAGTCCAAGATCAGTGCTACTCGGGTCTGTTAAACCAGCCAAAACAGTATTAATCTTCTTTAAACGAGCAATGTTACAAATATCATTTTTTTGATCTAAATAATTCTGGAACATAGTGTTTAGAGATGTACTGATTTATTTGTGTATTTAATAGCTTTGTTATTATACTAAAATGTTCAAATATTATTTTATTTTAGCATTTCAACCATGTCCTTAAAATAAAATTAGACCCATTAAACTCCTGATCAGGTCTTCAAACACTTAATCATTTCATTATATTTAATAGACCTGCAACTTCAAGGTTTCAGAGGCTTTATGATTCAGATTCCATTTTAATATACACAATGGCAGGTGCTTTAAGAAATTACGGTTCATGGATAGCTCTGAGATAGAAATGATATGGGTTATTATGCTGACAAAGTAATTATCTAAAAGACATGTCAGCTTGGCTTGTGTTTCCTATAGTATTAGCTCAGAATCGGTGGTTGGTGTTTAAGAATCTCGCCAAGGTTGTCTATGTGACCTACCAAAATATGTGCAGCTTAATATGTTGAATAACAGAATTGCAGAGGATTTAGTTCTGAACAAAGCTATTATTGAAAGAAGCTTGTAGGCAATGAGATCCATTCAATCAGATGACCTCACAGTATTACAACTGCTTGTAACAGCTAGAAGAAAATGTATAGCTATCGGTCTGATTATTCTGTGTCTTCAAAGGCTAATGTGCTTTGGTTATAACAGTTAAACACTCAAAGCAAAGTTATTTAGCACTAATTACTCAGCCCATAATGAATGTAACTCCCAATAACGCTTCACTGTATAATCAACCATTTTATTCTAAGTGGGATCAATTTGCTCCCATCGATAAATCAACAACCGTGCTCAGAAAGCTTTTTTTTCAGAAAACATAATTAAGTATTGCTATTTAAGGAAAGCCATCACTCGGTACACAGTATGTGTCAGGGGTTATGTTTGTGTGACTTTACAGGTAAGTATATTTTTTATAATAACCTTCTATAGCCCCCAGATTGTTTGGATCTCAGACTGACCACGGCCCACCCCAGGAGCGCACAGGAACCACACAGACAGGTGTGTAAAATGGTTGTTCTTTATTATGTCAAACAACAAAAAACCAACAGAACACAGTTTTTTTTCAGTCAGAAATGTCAACAAGAACACTTATAATAACAATAACTTATAATAATACCCCTAAAATAACAATGATTTCCCCAGGGATGCTATAATTTAATATCCACACAGTAAGTATTCAGGCAAGTAAACAGTACAGTTCAGTCCCACCGGAGCATTTCACAATGCCACACACTGTTTAGAAGGTAGATTAATTATGTCCACAATACCAGTATAGTGTCACCTGACCTTCAATGACTGCAGAGTGTCTCATTCCAGATCCCATGCCCACCTCCAGGGGGTACTTCCTCCCTCTCTCTGTGACGTCGATCCTGGAGAAACAATGAAAACAATCCGTCCTTAATACTCGCTCTCCCCTCCCCATCTCACTCTCTGAGCGGGGCTAATTCACACACCTCGCATTCGGCCCCTCCCTACAAGAGCATTAGTCTTCTGACCCGGCCACTGATACTGAACTCTAGTAGGTGAGAGCCTCGCTAATCGAGGTGTCTGCAGGTAATACAGCAGTCCGTCTTCTCTGCAATCCCTCTTCTGGAACGGAGGGAAAGAGAAGGCAAGCCCTGGAGACAGACAATGTGTCAGCACTCATAATACAATAAAGATATCTTCCAGTCCAACAGTATACTTATTCCATTCACAGTCTCTATGTACTGGAGTCGTGTAACAGTTAACTAGAACACTAGCATCCATCAAATGGGACGTTCACATAAACAACACGAGTTATACTCGCAGTCCGTTGTGAAACAGTATGCTCTTAATCTCAACAATGCAAAGAGTACTTCACTTTCTTTTGTGTGATGTAGAGTCTTCACTGTATTTTAGTTGTGCTGTTTTGTTTCCTTCTGCTTCTCTTCAATGTATTTATTGCTTAGGCTCCAGTGCAACGACTATTCCTTCCATGTTCAAAATGGCCACGGTCCGCTTCCAATGTGTTCCCCCCTCTATTCTTTTAGTTCCAATTATAAGAAAGTTTACAAACAAGAGGAGGCCACTCAGCCCATCTTGCTCATTTGGTTGTTAGTAGCTTATTGATCCCAGAATCTCATCAAGCAGCTTCTTGAAGGATCCCAGGGTGTCAGCTTCAACAACATTACTGGGGAGTTGGTTCCAGACCCTCAATTAATCAAGTATTGTTGATGACTTGCACCAGACTAAAATTAAGGTCCCATTCACTTGTGACCGTGGTAAAATAAAAGGGTAAAAACACATACATAAAACACCTTATTGGGGTCTCCCTTTGGGTATAAAAATAAATAAAACACAGTGTAAAAAACACATTAAATAGTGCAACTAAAACAGTATAGAATAAAACCACCAGTGAATAAAACAATTGAAACTTTGGGCATTTGTGGCATTTGCGCTGTTTGACAATATACAGTTGTGACAGGCTAGCTGCAGGGAGGACTTCAGGCCAGAAAGAAACACACAGAGACAGACAGTACTGGGGTTGAAACTGAAAACACAAACGGCAGCGCACAGTATTTTAATAAACAAATAAATAAACGGTTGAACAAAACAGGACACGGCACTTGAGGCCAAATTAAACAGACAAACAAAACGGACTAACACTTAAACAAACGGTGGACGGACAGACACACAAACACGGTGAGTAAAAATAAACAAACAAGTATCGTGCTGGTCCTACCAGCACGCGATAGCAATTGTTATTAATTTATTTCTCCTTCTCTCTCTCCCGTTCTCCACTCATCAACCACACAACCCCGTGTGAGTAAAACGTGCATCTATATATACTGTTGTGCTGGGATTCAATTACTAATTAATTATTCACTTGAATCCCAGCACGTGAATTAATTATGTGCAACCTCGTGCTCACATATTAAATACTTTAAATGCACGTGAAGTGATGTGCAATCCTCGTGCTTAAATACAATTATACATTATACAGACCCGTTTATATCCCGTGTACCAATGCCTATACACCAACATTAACACAGCACACGTACAACATATAACACACAAATGCACACAGGGGCGGGGCACATTGCCACAATAGTCTTGAAACAAATGTAACGATTTGAGATTGCGGTATCCTTGGGGAGTCAGATTCCCCAGAAGCTTAAAGTCACAAACAAATCACAGCTTATTCAAACCAATGAAGGTACTTTGAAAATACATTAGATTGTCATCCATACCTTGTTTATCTATAACTAAAATGAGACACTGGTATTTTCCTCGTATTCTTTTCTAACCTACATAACCTCTATTGTCATGTTAAGGTGACCTGTGAGAAACTAATAAATGCATGTACCGTGCTGTTGAAGATTGCTTTGCAGGTTTCACCAAAAAAAAAAAAAGTGAAACCCTTCCACTATACCCAAGAGCCTATCCATTTTTTGTCTGTGATTCATTTTTTCCTTCTATGTATTGCAATGCTGACATCAATAACATTACTGCCCAGAGCTAAAGCATAGCTCAACATGGTATACACTCATTTGTGTCTCCTAGCTTCTACAGGCAGATGGTGTTATAATAATCCATTTACCAACTGGCTTCTGTGGAGATAGAAGCATAAACATTAAAAAAATGACAGTACCTCAATGGAGGAGGCCTGTGTTCCCTGAGTTCTTTCAGAGCGGAACTAAAGCATATCCTGGCTAGATTTATATTCTGCTGGAGCAGGCTTTTTCAGGCCTCAGCCTTCATACCTGAAATCTTATAAGAGTAACTGCTCATAGTTTAGTTTTCACTGTCCCCTTATCTTTTTATGATGTACACAAGCATTCTGGGCTTCTGATTATAATTACTGAAATAAAAAACAATTACTATAGTTCAATAAAATACATACATCAGTTGTTTCTGAAGCTTAGAACCTGAAGTTTAGGATTTTCTAAATAATACATTTTAAGAAGCATATGAAATATTAAACAAAATATATTGTTTACCGTCCAGGCGTTTAATATTATTAGTAGTCGTAGTTGAAGGATAAAGATAATGATTATTATTAGTTATTGTGACAGGATGGTGGCGAGACAGAGATTCAGAAGGCAGGAAACTGCAGTACAAGCACTAACACGCACTTTAATAAAGAAAAACAGAAAAGTACAAACAAAAAGGCACAAGGACAAAATAAAGGTTTAAAAAACATAGCTCGTGCTCTGCCACGTCATGTTATTGTTATTATGATTATTAAACTTTTTTTTTCTTCAGGAAAAGTAGAAATAGTAGTTTCTATACATGTTACAGGGGTTTTATAAAAACAAACAATACACTGGATCTTTTATTTTGCACACAAACAGCAACCCAGCAGTTAAGATTAAGAATGCTGTATCAATCTTATGACAAGACAGCTCCTAGGGATTACAGTTTCTTGTCTTCTTTATTTTCTCCATTCATCTTTATCAATGACCTTCCCAGCATTTGCCCCAGTCAGAGGACACATTAAAACAGATGCAGCCCCTGTACACTGCCTAATTTCTCAGTTGTCCATGGCATAGACCATCTATCTTCACAAGTCACTTACATAATTTGATATGGGTATGAAATCTCTTAACTAATGTGTGTTCTTTTTTTATTATTATTCATTTTGTATAATTTTATGTTCCAGTTATAACATGCAGGTCACTTTTGAAAACATTAAAAGTGCCCTTCAAGGCTTCAAGGTCCTAGAGTGGCACAACCATGTGGTGTGCAGGGTGAGTAGTCAGGGGAACGTAGATCCTGGTTGTGCAAGGTTGCTTAACTTCATTGGGGATTGCACAGGGAGCGCTGCATTGGCTCTGCCGCGCCAGCGGGTTAGAAAGACAAAATCACCAGGGACTGTTCCTCCTCACTGCGCTTCACCAGACCCTACTGGCCAGGCATCTAGTAAGCTCAAGCAGATATCTGAAGGACATTGAGTTCCTGGGTGTAACGAAGCAATAGGCTCAATTGTCCTTAGCTGTCGTGGGGAATTACTGCATTGAGAGGACATCATTGAATATACAGTGTAGGTGTAAAATTGGACATATGCACATGGAGTAAAATAATTGTGCATTCTAAGAATAATAAGATGATAAGATGATTGTAACAATTAACTTGTCCCCCTGCTACATTTTCGCTCTACTACAGGGTTTCTCAAACCCCCTGGGGATCCTGTGTCATTTGGTTTTCATTCCAACTGAGCTCTCAATCACTTAACTAAACCCTTAATTGAACTAATAATTTGCTTAATTAGACCTTTTAAATTGTTTTCAGCTTTTGCAGAGTTGGAGAGTTCAAGTTGCTTATAAAATGTTATAGCTAACTTGAAATCTGCAACTGTTAAAGGCAGAAAACATGTACAAATGCCTAATTAAGCAAATTATTATTATCAGGGAGGTCATACCCGCTACTAACTTTGTAATATTTTCATTCTGATAGTGTGTCACGTTTTATGCTGAAAACATATCATGATTCTTTGATCTGTATTTTTGTTCACATTTCTGTCATTTTGTTTAATATCTATGTTTAAATAATTTGATTAAATCCATTAGACTGAGTGTTGTGTTTCTTTTGTGCAACAGTATATATATATATATATATATATATATATATATATATATATATATATATATAGTACTGTGCAAAAGTTTTAGGCAGGTGTGAAAAAATGCTGTAAATGCTGTAAGAATGCTTTCAAAAATAGACATGTTAATAGTTTTTATTTATCAATTAACAAAATGCAATCTGAGTGAACAGAAGAAAAATCTATATCAAATCAATATTTGGTGTGACCACCCTTTGCCTTCAAAACAGCATCAATTCTTCTAGGTACACTTGCACACAGTTTTTGAAGGAACTCGGCAGGTAGGTTGGCCCAAACATCTTGGAGAACTAATCACAGTTCTTCTGTGGATTTAGGCAGCCTCAGTTGCTTCTCTCTCTTCAAGTAATCCCAGACAGACTCGATGATGTTGAGATCAGGGCTCTGTGGGGACCATACCATCACTTCCAGGACTCCTTGTTCTTCTTTACGCTGAAGATAGTTCTTAATGACTTTCGCTGTATGTTTGGGGTCGTTGTCATGCTGCAGAATAAATTTGGGGCCAATCAGATGCCTCCCTGATGGTATTGCATGATGGATAAGTATCTGCCTGTACTTCTCAGCATTGAGGAGACCATTAATTCTGACCAAATCCCCAACTCCATTTGCAGAAATGCAGCCCCAAACTTGCAAGGAACCTCCACCATGCTTCACTGTTGCCTGCAGACACTCATTCGTGTACCGCTCTCCAGCCCTTCGGCGAACAAACTGCCTTCTGCTACAGCCAAATATTTCAAATTTTGACTCATCAGTCCAGAGCACCTGCTGCCATTTTTCTGCACCCCAGTTCCTGTGTTTTCGTGCATAGTTGAGTCGCTTGGCCTTGTTTCTACGTCGGAGGTATGGCTTTTTGGCCGCAAGTCTTCCATGAAGGCCACTTCTGACCAGACTTCTCCGGACAGTAGATGGGTGTACCAGGGTCCCACTGTTTTCTGCCAATTCTGACCTGATGGCACTGCTGGACATCTTCCGATTGCGAAGGGAAGTAAGCATGATGTGTCTTTCATCTGCTGCAGTAAGTTTCCTTGGCCGACCACTGCGTCTACGGTCCTCAATGTTGCCCATTTTTTTGTGCTTCTTCAAAAGAGCTTGGACAGCACATCTGGAAACCCCAGTCTGCCTTGAAATTTCTGCCTGGGAGAGACCTTGCTGATGCAGTATAACTACCTTGTGTCTTGTTGCTGTGCTCAGTCTTGCCATGGTGTATGACTTTTGACAGTAAACTGTCTTCAGCAACCTCACCTTGTTAGCTGAGTTTGGCTGTTCCTCACCCAGTTTTATTCCTCCTACACAGCTGTTTCTGTTTCAGTTAATGATTGTGTTTCAACCTACATATTGAATTGATGATCATTAGCACCTGTTTGTTATAATTGTTTAATCATACACCTGACTATATGCCTACAAAATCCCTGACTTTGTGCAAGTGTACCTAGAAGAATTGATGCTGTTTTGAAGGCAAAGGGTGGTCACACCAAATATGGATTTGATTTAGATTTTTCTTCTGTTCACTCACTTTGCATTTAGTTAATTGATAAATATAATCTATTAACATGTCTATTTTTGAAAACATTCTTACTTTACAGCATTTTTTCACACCTGCCTAAAACTTTTGCACAGTACTGTATATATATATATATATATATATATATATATATATATATATATATATATATATATATATATATATATATATATATATATGTTAAAACGTCATGCTAATTTGAACTCGGCTCTCGCCAAGATAAGCACCAACTAAGACGTAGCTTTACAGTAAACTAATGTGATCCATATGTGTCTCCATCCATTTGTGCTTCCTTCCATATGATATTCTTCTGTCTGGTGTTGGTGGCTGAAGTGTAATGCTGGCTCCAGGGATCAGCTTATTGCCTCCTTAGCGCATCAGAACACAACGCCTGCGATGCTGGCTCTGGGGATCAACCACAGTGCGGTCTCCCCAGCGCATCAGCATGACAACCGTGTGGATTGAGCTAAGTAGGGTACATCTCTGGGGTCTTCAAGTGGGTACCTTCCATCCCCGGTGTTTCGTCAACTAGCCCATAGATATAGATATAGATATAGATATATAGTAGAAAATATAGATACCGGGACTACAGAGATGTTTCCGTCCATTTAATCAGACACGAGGTGCTTCGTCCGAGGAAAAGTTAAATAGGAAACACTTCTTAGATTTTGCCACAGCCTAAGTGAAAAGACGACAAATCCCGCTAAATAAGTCTATATGCCAAACGTGGTGTCTCAATTATTCTTACTTTATTCAATAAAACAGTGTAAAACTGGTACGCTGGTTTTTGACATGTTGTCTTCATCAGAGCGTATTGAAAGCAGGACTCATTAGATCTATTAAATGCACCTGGTACTCATTGTCATTTAACACCATTATCCGATTACTAGAAACAGTAATCTAGCAATCAATGCATTCAATTCACATTCCAGATACTTAACAATCTGCTATATCTTGTAGAGGCGGCGTATCTGGTCCACAGCAGGAAGAAATGGAGACGGCACAGGATGCAGTTTAAAGCAATGAAAACTGCTATTTTTATTGAAGCTTTGGAACAGCAGGCAAATGGACGCACTCTTATTAAATGGTTTAGCTCAGATAAACAGCTCCAGGACACACTCCCACACAGCTACGTGAAAACCACAACACGACCCCAACACAGGCAGCTTCTAAGTAGTGATTCCCCCAAGGCCTATTGGTTCACACATAAAGGGGTACATTTACATACACACAGTCCAATCGCTCAGACCCTTGGTCCTGCACAAACAACTGGCTGACGGATCCGAACACAAATCACAGTGCAGACAACAAAGACCCCATCTACATACAGCTGCACTGTGCACATGACACCCCAGGTAGTGCGCCAGCACTGCCTAGACACAAAAAGTGCTTCTACTCACAGACTCACGCAGGGTTACGCACACAAATGGCGGGGAAGACAGGACAGCACACACACACACACACACACACACACACACACACACACACACAGCAATACACTCATACTCCCCCTCCCCCAGATCTGCCCTGTTTGTTAAGTATAGTTTACCACCTGCATTTAATAAAACAATGTTCATTGCCCGACATAGTAGTGTGGTCTAGTATATTTTCCTTCTGGTATCCTGCCTGGCTGATCCCACCCTGATCAGAAAGAACAAGCGCCCCTCCCGGGTGCTACATATGTTCAGCAGTAATCTGCCACATAAATTAAAGTGTATTTCTTTAACCCATTTATTCAGCACCTGTCAGTCGCATCAGGTCTAATTTATTTTCACACAAGCTGTTTAAAAGTAATTTTATTCACAGTAAAACAGGTTTAAAAGGCACTGCATATCAAAATGACACTCAGTACTCCACCTCCAGCACTGCCCCACCCCTGGTTCACTGAATTTATTACATATTTCTTCATAGTGATGTATACTGATAAATCTCAATTATTATTATTATTTATTTCTAAGCAGACGCCCTTATCCAGGGTGACTTACAATTGTTACAAGATATCGCATTATGATTTTTTTTTATTTATCACCAAACTCCTCAATAATGCTATCCAAGTCATTATTTTATTACTATAACATCTCAAAAAGCTTGGCAAATGTCAGCGATTTTCTTTGAGTGCTGGGTGTGGGAGCAGCTATCTTGTTTGTTTATGCCCGTGTTATGTCTGTGGTGAAGGGACTATGCGTATTGCTCAGATCCGCCTCCATTCCGCCTTCTCTCAGCTCTCTTGGCCATTGAAAGATTTTCTCGGCTTTTTCCAGGGAAAAACTGACTAGGGACCTGTGATTGATGCCTTTTTGATGATGTTGGACAAGGTCTGACATCGGACCGCAAAGGGTTAATAAATATAATAATTGATTCAGCATAATGCAATTGACATATCCAGATTCGATCATGAATTCATATTATTTCATCAACAGTATACCACAAATACATACAATAGAAACTATCAACATTGAAGATACTTTGACACAATGTAACTGACATATCTGACTTAAATCAGAGATTTCATATTAAAGAACACAAACTGACTCTGTCATTGAGACCAATTGGTTCTAATGTTTGGAGGGCAAATATCCAGTATGCTTCTCTCCATAGTAACAAAAGTATCACATTCTTACTTTCTCCACCCCCACAAATCATAATGAGAGTGCAGATGATCTGTGACGATGATCAGCTTTTTTATAGAGTTTGGCTATTGCATATTCTTGATTTTGGTTCCTAATTGATGCTCTATGTTCAGAGACCTTTATTTTTAAGGCCCCTTTCGTTTGACCTATGTAAACCAGTCCGCATGGGCAAGTTAACATATAAATTACTCCTGTGGTATTACAGTTCATGAAACCTTGAATTTGTATCTTTTTTACCTGATCCTGGGTGATTAATAGTTTTAGTATTTACAGTATTTGAGCAGTGGACACAATTGCCACATTTATAATTGCCATCCGGTGGATTAGATAACCATGTACTTGCTTTGTCCACTTTTGGAATAAGTGAATGAACCAATTTGTCTTTAATGGGTTTTTTTTGCATGTTTAAAAGCAATATCTGTTATCAAATTCAACGAATGATAACCTTTTAGTACCTGCCGATGTTTGAAAAATATTCCCTTTATATCGTTAGACAAACAATTAAATTCAGAGGTAAAACACATAGGTAGATCACTTTTACTGTTTTTAACTTTCTTTTTAAGAAGTATCTCTCGATCACAATCTTTTAGCTTTGTACCTTGTTTCTTTAAGAATATGGTCGTCATAAAATATTGACCTTCAAACACAAAATAATTGGAATTTAAGCACAAATCAAGTAAATCTATAATTAATTGAGAGGGTGGAATAACCTCAGTGGGTCTGGAATTTAAATAGAAATTGACAGCATCAATGTCCCCTATGGGATGTTGGTGTACAAATTAGTGACACAAGAATATTATCAGGGAGCGCCCTGATTTCATTAATACGGTTAGGAACATCACATGTATCAGAAACAAATGAATGGGGTTTACGGACAAAGGGTTGTAAATAAAAGTCTATATATTGACATAGTGGTTCAATAACTGAACCTATACCTGTGATAATAGGTCTTCCGGGAGGATTAGTGTAATATGACAATTGCATGATGTTAAATTGTGGCAAAGTGGTTTGCAGTGCGCAGGTGTAGAGGTGATGTGATTACAAAACAAAAGACAGACAACAAAGTTCATGATCCAATGCATTTAGTGCTAAAGTGCTCGTGGTGAAATACAGTTTATTTGTGTAGTTGTGAAGTGTTGTCCGGGTTTAGTGTTGGCCTTAAGCGACAGCTCTGGATCGTGTTAGCCGTCTCATAAGAACAAACAAGTAGATTTTTAGACACGACAAACAAACAAAACACTCAGGGTTAAATCACAGTTCTCCATTCTTGATTCAGCTTAACCATAACAAAAGGAACAGATCACCTAGCCATGCCCCCTTGGTTAGCGAGTGCAACTGCTTCTCCTCCAAACCGCTCTGCCCCTTTCTAGATGGCCGACTTCCACCTAACCGTTGGAATGAATTGTCTGACCATCCAGTCCGGGGCACTCTGTTCCCTTTACACAGCGCCCTCACAGGTCGGGAGGGAGATTTATAAACAAGATTCATTCTTTCTCTGTCACATGAATCAACAATAATGTTTAATAAGATTGTTAAGTATCTGGAATGTGAATTGAATGCATTGATTGCTAGATTACTGTTTCTAGTAATCGGATAATGGTGTTAAATGACAATGAGTACCGGTGTCCCAGGAAATAAGTTGATCAGGAAATAAGTTGATCAAGCTCTAGAATTTAAAGGGGAGGTTCCGTTGTTTCTAATGTAAACGAGATGAAACATTTTAATTTCGATTAAAGACTGACAACATTTTGACGTGTAAAATCATTTAATATATAAATAAGTCTCCGCGATCACACATAAACTACATCTGATTGACAACAATGTTATAGAAACATAAAAAGACAGGAATTTAAAACATTTTACCGTATAAAGAGTCGTCGATCACACATTTTAAAGTTCATACGAAAAGACAGTGGCACGTACACGCACCAACATACACAGTCTAGTAAATAAAACAGCCAGATAAAAATAAAAAGCCATGCAGTGAACCTCCCCTTTAATCAAATTGTAGCCCCGCCTTACTTTTGTCTACTTTTGCCTTACTGCGCTTGCGCGATCAACTTATTTCCTATGATACCGGGTGTATTTAATAGGTCTAATGAGTCCTGCTTTCAATACGCACATAAACAAAATGCATTTAAATTTTTTTTGAAGTTTGCAATATAAACCCTATGCGGGAATCAAACCCAAGATATGCTTCTAATGCAGACACTGTAGTTTTTGTGCCACGAAATTTGTACTTCCATTTCACAACATTTGCAAGTAGTATAGCAGTAAAGTTACAGTTTTTAACAAGTAACGAGACAAACAAGATTTTGTAAATAATGATTATGTATTATCCCAATTTTATTAAAAGCTTTCATGTGATTTTGCAAACTATCATAATAAGCTTTATCTGTTAATTTAGTATATAACTGTGACAAGCAGGCTGTAGTGGATGACGTCAGGCCAGAAAGGATCACACAGACAGGAAGTACTGATGAGTGAAACTGAGACGCTGCAGCGCTCAGTATTTTATTAACACACAGAAAATAAAAAGATTGAACAAAACAGAAGAAAGGACATGGCACTTTACGCCAAAATAAATAGACAAACAAAACGGACTAACACTTAAACAAACAGTGGACGAACAGACAAACAAACACGGTGAGTAAAAATAAACGTATATTTACTTTGTTTAGTTTTTTTAATTCTCTCCTCTCCACTCACCGAACACACAACTCCGAGTGAATGAGATGTGCATCTATATATACAATTTTTCTGGGATTCAATCACCAATTAATTATTCACTTGAATTCCAGCACGTGAAGTAATCTGTGAGAATATCCCGTGCAGCAACTACAATACACCAACATTTACACACTACATACAACATATAACACACAAATGCACACAGGGGCGGGGCACATTGTCACAATAACATTTTCATGTTTAGGAAGTAGTGCCGAGGGTAGAGTTGCCACCTTTCCCACAGACCAAACATGGACATATTTCTCAGTCAGTCTTGGTCTATCAAAACTGCAGTATACTGTAATACAGTTTAACACAATTAAGTGGGTTGGCTATTCCCAGTCCTTACATAAAATATGCCTTTACCATTAACTGAATGCATTATGCTACATGTATTATTTTACGGAACTAATATGAACTCACAGAAACATCATCATTTATAACATATTTAAAAGCACAATAATTGCAAACAGCATCCATCTCCCTATAATTTTAGGCAACTTGAAAACTGAACACAAATCGTAATGCACGCACCTTACATATTGTTAATGCTGTGCTCCTTTTTGCACAGCATAGTCCTTTTAGTGCAGTCTCCTTAGCTTAACCGTATGCCGCCTACTAGGAATGACTATAAATTGTGCATGTATCCAACAACTTTTTATTTTAGCGCTTGTAGTTTAATAACCATAATTAAAACCCAATATATCAACAGAAAGGTATTGAGTAGACCTTTCCAGTGATATCATCTGTTTTGTTGTAGGGTATTTTATAGATTTTGTCTTATAAGCAACACCTCCAAAAAAATATGAAATATTAATAATAATATTTTAAAAATGTGCAAATTGAGTGTATGGGAGAGGATTTCAAATATTTAACCAGAACTGAAATTGCTTGTACAGCTGCAGAGCTACATAAGGTTTTGTAATGCAGAAAATTGTGCATAAAAGAAGCAAAATGGCAGATGTAGAACTGAAAGTGAAACTGAAGAAACCTGGAAATATAATATAATCCTGTTTGTGATTAAAGTTAATTATTTATGTGTAGAGGTATCAATATGTATGTCACACAAGATGTTGAATATGTTTATTATTATTATTTTTATTTCTTTATTTTTGTTTTTTTTAAAGAAGAAACTTGTGAATACTGTATATGGTAAAAAAAAAGACTACCAATAATAAACAGCTAAATAATAATAAAAGTAATGACTACAGCTAAATACTTATCCATCGTTTACACACACAGAAACGAAGTACACTAACATAATGACATAATGATAAAACAACATTGACACAGCAAATATACTAAGTTAGCTAGCTAGAGATCAGACAGATGCACATGGATTAGGGAGTGGTTAACATGTAGAAAACAGAAAGTACTGATTAGAGGAGAAACCTAAAAATGGAGCGAGGTAACCAGTGGTGTACCACAGGGATCAGTATTAGGTCCTCTGCTATTCCTAATCTACATTAATGATTTAGATTCTGGTATAGTAAGCAAACTTGTTAAATTTGCAGATGACACAAAAACAGGAGGAGTGGCAAACACTGTTGCAGCAGCAAAGGTCATTCAAAATGATCTAGACAGCATTCAGAACTGGGCAGACACATGATAAATTACATTTAACAGAGAAAAGTGTAAGGTACTGCACGCAGGCAATAAAAATGTGCATTATAAATATCATATGGGAGATACTGACATTGAAGAAGGGAACTATAAAAAAGACCTAGAAGTTTATGTTGACTCAGAAATGTCTTCATTTAGACAATGTGGGGAAGCTATAAAAAAGGCCAACAACCCTTTGCGGTCCATTGTCGGACCTGGTCCGATATTGCAATTATTCCTATCCGGTCCATTGTCGGACCCTGTCTGACATCATCAAAAAAATGCAAAAAACAGGTTTCTAGTCGTTTTTTCTCCAGAAAAAGCAGAGAAAACCATTCAATGGCCGAGTGGGAGCGACAGGAGCCGAGACAAGCCGATAAAAAATAAAAAAAAAATAAAAAATAGGCGTATCTCATGAATAGTCATACTTGCCCCTGGCATCCCATATGGGCGGTCATAAGGAAACAAGCTGGCTGTTACTGTATCAGCGCACAGAGACTATCACGGACATTTGCAGAGCTTTTTTGAGATGTTATAGTAATAAAATAATGACTTGGATTGCGTTATTGAGGAGTTTGGTGATAAAACGAGTGATCAGAAGATGATTGATCGGTATGTACGATTATTATTATTATTATTTATTTCTTAGCATATGTGAAAACGATAGCGAACGAAAGGGTGGGGCGGGGCTGGAGATGCCCAGTGAGTGCTTTGTTGATACGCAGGGCCTTTTAAACCCATTTGACTGTGAAAAAAAAATACTTATAAACAGCGCGTCTAAAATTAACTGCACGTGTGAAAATAAATTGGACCTGACGTGCACTTAATAAATGGACTGCAAAGGGTTAAAATGTAAACGTCAAATTGACACGCCGCAGCAGTTCTATGTAGTCAGAAAATATGGCGGTTCTAGTGTTAATATAAATGATGCAGACGTCAAAATAAATGTGTTCCCTAGTATATTTCCATGTTGACAAAACAAGTTAATTGTCATTAAACTCGGATATTCTGTATAATATATATATGGATGGATAAAAGTGTCTGGGCTCTGCAAAAATATGTTGGGAGAAAAAGAAAAGGAGGACGAGAAGGAGAAAGGCATTTTTACCTTACTTTTGCAACCTATTTCTCTTACTGTATGACAGGTTGTAACAGAAATAGAATGATTCTTAGTGGTAAATCTCCCTCCCAACCTGTGAGGGTGCTAAGTACAGGGAACAGAGTACCCTGGACCGCATGGCCTGACAATTCATTCCCAGGGTTAAAAGGAAGTCGGTCATCTAGAAAGGGGGCAGAGCTCCGGTGCACTAATTCATTGACCTGGAAGGGAAACGATGTGGCAAATAAGGAACCCCTTTTGCTGGGAAGACTGTCAAAGCTATTATCTCTTCACTGCTTCCTGCAGCTCTTGTGCATTATGTCTAATTATTGCAATTGTTAGTGTTACAGCACCTTTACAATACCATCTTCTCTTCTGACCTGTTACCTTTCTAACTGTCATTATGTGGCTTCTTCAAACCCTCCTCAATCACATCAACTGGTAGTTGCCATTTGTTAATCTTGAAAATATTCATCTTCCTTTTCTGCTCCCTCTCACTCTCCCTGCATCTAGTCATCTTTTTAATATTACTACTTGAATTTTTCTTCGTGATTGTTTAGCTCTGCTTTTACATGTTCCCATTTCAATTGTATTTCCCTTTCAATGCCTTCCTACTGTAATAAAGATGTAGTGCTCAGGAAATGCATGCTGTTGTAGACTGATAGGTAGATAGATGGATGGATCTCTGGAAATAGAAAAATATGTTATGATTAGGCTTTTGACATTTAAAAAAAAAATTACTTCCTTGGATGTGATCTTTTTCATTGTATATTCTTTCATAGCTCACAAAACACTTGCAAATATTTCAGGCAGAACTTTGGTGGTAAGATGCACAGATAACTAAGTTACATTTTGTATATGCATTGTCAAACACCAAACAAATAGCCATTTGGGTAGATGTCTTTGTTCAATTGATTTTTTTGTAGTAACTAATCATTTCCCATTAATGTCAATCAGTACTTGTACATCAAAACAAAGATGTGTCTGCGTACCATGAGACTTTTATATATTTAGGAATATTTGTTTTAACAATGGATGATTGGTCTATAATTATGCAATGAGGCCCGACATCGAATATACGGATGCCTCAGGGCATTGTGCTGCTTCAAGACTAAGTCAAGTGCCTCCAACCCCTGAGAAGTCTGTATTTTCGACACATACGGACACCCTGAAGGGCGTCCGTATGTGTGATTTGTTTTTTTATTAAATATCCTTACGTCAATAAAGTAGTCAATAAAGTAGTCCCCTTTATAACTTTGAACTACATACTAAGTTAAGCTAAGTAAATTAATTTAATTGAAACATTCAAAAGAAATTACAGTAAAGACCGACTTTTACCTTTTTTTTTTTTTTTTAAATCGGCATGTCTACTTACTACTGTTGGGATTTTTTTGATGGTAATTGGTCACTCAGTTTTATAGTTACTGTACATCTGTAACTGTAAACAAGATGACTACTAGTACTTTAAATTATGTGTGGCAGCACAGTGATTTCAAATATGTGTCAAGGCTCCAACTGTCCATATCCATCAAATATATGGACAGCTGGAACATTGCTCAACCAATCACATTGCTTATTTCACGTTCCGTTACCAGCCCTGTACTAGGTTATAATCTGGTACCTGTGATCAAACTGCATTTGGACACATTTTCCTTCACTTAAACAAAGCTTCTACCCCAAAAGAACAAGGGGCTCCTTTTTTTGTTGAGAGTCCAACAGATTAAACATTTTTTCTCCCAATTTGAAAAATCCAGTTGGAATGTCACTTCAAGGCTGTAACCAAGATGCTGGCCAAGGAAGAATTTTGACTGAAATTCTTCCTGTTGTCACGTCAATTGCCTTTTTTGACCAGTAGAGCAGTAAGAGTATCCAGGTGACGCAATACAAACCCAGACAATTTTCCCTCTATAGCCTGTGGGAACCCAAAAAAACACAAGGATCATGCTAGGATCAACAAAGACCATAAATGCAATGATAACACAGCAACTCTGTGGACTCATAGGTGGACAAGAGGTAGCTTTAGTGGTGTTGTTTCACGAGAAAGAAACTATACCCACGGGGAAAAAATGATAAAACTATAAATAATAAATTAAATAATATTAATAATAAGTTAACAATGTATCGTTTAATTTAAACCATTACAGCTGTTATACATATTTTTAATACCTTAGTTCCAGTGTTCTTGTGAGATTTGCCTTTTGATTTGATTTTTGTGTTCTTGTGAGATTTGCATACCTCCCTGTGGGCCACCAGCCATGTGGTGGTATCTTCACTTGGAGAGTCACTGTAAACACCAAACACATAAACATTTAAAAAACAAAACATTTGGTTTACAAATTAGACCGAATATTTCTCTTCAACTGCTTTTCATTGGCTTGCCTGTGTGATGCATTATAATAATAATTCAAAACTCTGCTTGTCTGTCTGTAGTTACATTTGCATACCTTCATCTCTCTCTGTGTTCCTTTACACCATTTCCCTACCAGTGGGAATTCAAAATTCTTTCTTCTCCTTAAAAGCCATTTTTCCACTTGATGACTAGTTTGCTACTGCTAGAAAACCTTGGCTTTTTTAAAACTCTGTGGCTCTGATTTATTTACAGCCCCTGGCAACAGAAGAAAAAAAAAACATCAATGCCTGATTGCGCTTGCAAAGGTGAAAGTTCCCCTATCCCTCGAGATCATTTACTTTGTATGACTTGTATCTTGCAATCTGTGCCAAGAATCAATCAATTATTATTCTGTGATCTATCAAAGTATGTAATAGGTATTTAAACAATAAGTAGTTAGACAGGAGATCCCTCAGAGACCTGTACATCATCGTATTCAAAGAAGCATCCTGTAGGCAGAAGCAACAAGGTTAATATAAAATAGCTTGCTCAAGCGGTAGAATATGTGCTTGCATATCAATTTGTTTACAGTGTTACAGTGCAATGTTTGTTCATAATACATATATCATGTATGCAACAGATGACTACATTTTTGTATCACTTGGTTTGGGTAGCCATGTAATAGCAGTGTAATTAAGGATAGTGCTCATCGATGAAGGCTCTACTGTGTGGTAGTGAAAATCAAGACCACTCTGCCACATGGTAAGCCTTCATCAAGGGATCACTATCGCTATTAGAAAATTCTTTTCTCATTATTTTCTTTAAAAACACACTTTAAAACCTAGATTTACCTTGAACCTGTAATGATTTGTCAGGTACCCTTCCGCTGAGAAGTTTTAGGAAAATAGTCCCAAAAATGTTCATAAAGGATCACATACATAATTAAAGAAAAAAACAAACAAACAAAAAAAATGTATACAAATATTTTTTTTTACTTGTCAGAGCTTC
The DNA here is from genome assembly GCF_902713425.1 of Acipenser ruthenus. Classification (NCBI taxonomy): domain Eukaryota; kingdom Metazoa; phylum Chordata; class Actinopteri; order Acipenseriformes; family Acipenseridae; genus Acipenser; species Acipenser ruthenus. The sequence goes on along the minus strand of NC_081225.1, from coordinate 7,040,162 downwards.
TTGTAGTTTATCTGGACACTGCCAGATATCCAAATGGAGCAATATTACTGAATTGTCCATGTCTCAGTTTGTTGTTTTGAAAGATGCTGTCTGAGCTCCAGTCAAACAGCAGTTGTGGATACAGGAATGGTTTCTTTCGTCGGTGCAAATTATTGATTGGGTGGTTTTGGTGGATAATAAATACATTTGGTCCAATTGTGTCTTTATTTAGTATTTGCTGTTGAATAAATGCAAACTGAGCTTTCAATACAGCAAGTCATTGTGCAGATTGATTTTAAGTTAAACTCACAGTTGATGCAGGCTTCTACTGTCTATTAGAAGCCCGCTAGAGCTGGAAGCTGATGTACTAAATCGTTTTCTAACAACTTAATAATTAACATGGTAACTGCTTTGTAATTATATGGACATGACCTGGAGAGCAACATTTTGTTACCTTCTCAAATGACCTGGAAAGAGCACAGTAAAGGACATTTCCATGTACACACTTCTTATACCAGTAATTAGCATGCAAGGGTAGAAAACATATGTAGTTATCCAGTTATTAACATGTTATTACATATTTATCTTTGGAAACTCAGATTGAGTTCTGGAAATGTGAATGCTGTGTCATTAATGAGCAACTTGATTATGAGTGTAACATATCATAAGTTATGTGCTCTTCTTGTTGTTTAGATTCACTTTGTATGTCATTTACTGTGTTGCCAAATTTCAGCTCCACCCTTTTGAGTTACTGAAAGCAGTCAGACTGTGAGCAAGCACTGAAGAGTGTCAAAGAGATCAGTGGAAGTGGAAGTGGGGACCTTCTGCAATGACTGAAGGCATTATAAACCAATGTAATACAATGTATAATGCCAACTGGAACCCACTATGCCCTGCACGCTCAAAACCAAGGAAAGACTGCTGCAGATGGGCATTCCTCAACCAAGCATCTATCCCCACAGACCTTTCACATTTCAACGTGATACCCTACACATGGAAAAGTTTTGGTTTGAAGAAGCTACTGTATGGAGTAATTACAGAAGTTGCCCTTTATTAGAGGTCAGAAATAAAACTCAGGTGTGAATTATAGTTTTGTACCATGTTGAAGCAACTAAATTAACTATTGAGGGAGAGATCGATGTGTGTTTTGCCTATTTTACCCTGTGTTTACCCTACCCTGGTGTGTCATCTGAAAGTCCCTTGGTTTGTTGTTGAAATAATGCCCAATTTATGACATTGGTGCAATATTTCCTTAATATCACCCTCAGGTTTTTATCAAGATCAGCTTATCAAGATTTTTTGGTCCCTGCACAGTAGTTGCTGTGAGCGTTTATTTACATCCGAAAGAGCAAGGTCATTTGGACAACTGCGAATTCCTCCCAGACCCTCTCCTGTGGCATGGACATCAAAACGCATTTATCTTGGTCTAAAAAAAGCAGGGCTTATCAAGTACTTGCTATAGTGGTTTTTTTCGGCCCATCCCTTATGTGAATCAGCTTAACTGCTTTTCATACATTTACTTTTGATTTCTTCCACTGTAAACTGTTCTTAAAAGCCAGCAATAAGATTAAGCCTCCTGCACTTTGGTTTATCCCTTTGTCCAAAGACAACCAGAAAATAAAGGCATTTCTATGACACAGACAGCTTGAGAAGAAATTCACTTGAACACATTTGAAACCAAAAAATATAGTATGGTTATATTGCAAGGTCAGAAGCGGTGCCTTGTCACAGGATGAAACATGGCTTAGGCATTGCTCTGTGGTCCACTTTGTACTAACATCTATAATCATTAGCCTCTTTAAACGGTACATAAGAACCTTTTTATTTTATTGTGTTACATGTCCCCATGTGTTGCTACAACTGTTTAAGTAAGGTGTGTATTGTTTTTTTTCTTTTTTTTTACATTTTGACCACTTGTTTAAACTTTTAAATTGCATTCTCTGCCTCAAGATGGCTTCCCATGTACCCGCATGGACCTCTCAGAACTACATTTCTCATCATCCTCCTGCTCACATATGTAACTGAGATAGATTTACCAGTGAGCCGAAAAATGATGGGAAATATAGACGTAAACAGTTGTAGCAACACATGGGAACATGTGACACAATAAAATAAAAAGGACCTTATGTACCCTTTAAGCTGGCTGCTTCATTAAAACAGTGACAAGAGGCAGAGAATGAGCCATGGATTCTGATTACATTTTCTGTTATCGGGACTCTAATGAAACCTTAATGCAACTGTCAGATAACACACGTGTTTCCCCTGGTTATTCCTTAATTAACAGCTCGATAGGCCTGAAAGTGAATGTGTATTTATTTGATGGTGTGCCTGCCCTTTGGTTCAGAGCGGATAAAGTGTAATCTCAGACACAGCAATAATCCAGCATCAACTAGGTGATTTATTTAATGTAATTTCAGGAACATAATGAGGGTCACCATGTCCCAGGATCTTTCAGTGCCCTAGCATTTCTGCATCAGGATCATTCCCATTGCATCGTCTACGCTGATAGGTATAGTTACAGCCCATTAGCTCAGAAGAGAATCGAAAATATAATTCAGGCAGGTTGGGAGTGAGGAAGTGCAAATGGATCCAGAAATTCCTTGATTTATAAAGGCCTTGGCTGTTCCTGCAATATAAGATACCATCTGCAACATACCGTTTTGAGTTCATTATTATTTACTTTTCAAGCAGGGGTAATAGTTTTTATCTCTCTGCAAAAGTCCCAAAGATGATCAACTGGAACGAGGAAGAAATACTATCTAGCCACCTTACGAAGTTGGGGGAATTTCAATTCTCATGTCCTGCATGTGTTTATAAAGATTCATTTAGCCAGTTTTGTAGAAGAAACATGTACATTCAGGGGAAGCAATCCCTTATGTTTGATGCAAGCCAAATAAGTAGATTTTTACAGTTAGATTTTGTAATACAGCTTCAGAGTTGTGCGTAATCTTGTCAGCTTTTTTGATAAGTACATTGAGGTATGAATGGTGGCTGGTTTAGAATCTCAGTTCAATCCTGGCCTAACATAAAATCTAAGTAGAAATTGGTCTTAATAAGCTTCAATAGTAATTAGCTACAATTGTCATCGTGTTGCTTTTTTCCCTTACAATTTGATGGTGTTTGCAATTATTCTGAGTGGTTCTGGATTCCGTTGCTCTAATATTGAATTGTTACTATTTGTTCTCTGAATCTACCTTTACCTGTCTTTGCTGAAGCACTGCTTTACTGAGTATGCACGATGATGAGTGAATTGGAAGGATATTTTGACCAGAAAAAAAGAAATCCATTATAACAGTAGGAAAATGTAACTGTTTAAAATAAATTCCGTCGCTGCTCGATAGCATGGAAAAACGAAGCCAGCATTGTTGACATGCGTGGATTATGGGAGATGTAGTTTTCCTCTGCATTTCTGCTGTTTGGAAACACCTTTCAAACGTGTACCAGATAAACTACTATTCCCAGAAGACACTGCACATCCATATGCCCACTGCATTGTGACACTGGTAGGATACCACGTCCTTTCTCTGGGAAACAATCTAGTTGTTGGTTTTGTTTTTTTCTCTGTTAGTGTTTGTTGGAAGTCGTATTTATATTATTTTAGCCCTTCCCCAGCAGTATTTGTTTATTTTCCCCAAATCATTCGCTCTCTTTCCGCCTGTACAGTCAGTATATAATTATATTGTTAGTCATTTATTTACAGTAAGTTTAGCAAATTAAGGTGATAGGATTTGCTTGATTTTTGTCTGCCTTTTTCCTGCCTTAACAACTTTGTTTAGAAAATATTTCATGCAGACTATGTTAGTGACGTGGTCTTGAAATCTAAATGCTGTATTCATGTGTATACAGTGCATTTTTAAACATACGCTGGCAGTGTGTAACAGTTAAGTTTATTAGAAAAAACTATGATGGGCTATTGTTTTCTTTTCTCTGTTGACTAGAAAGAATCGCATAGCTGCAAAAATGAGCGAGATAAAACATTATAACAATTACATTTTGTGGTATTATTTGTGTTTATCAGTCATTACTTGCAGCTGAGTCTGTACCAGTCTGCATTCCTCAAGTGAGCTGTCTGTTGACATTGCTATTGTTTCAATGAGCCTCTGCTAGCCCATCAATCAGCCTTGACAGCTCACAGTGCTAGGCTGTCTGTCTAAACTGGTTACTATAAGTCACACGTTTTTCTAAGCAATTCAATGTTACCCCAATACACATTGCAAATGTATTGCTAAAGAAGCAGGACAGAAAAGAGTGTTTAGAATTACTGCAAATTTTACCAAACAAGATTCTGATGCAGCAAAGACGGACAATGCGGTAAGTGCACTGCATATTTTGAAAAGTGCAGTATCTGTGTGATTTGTGCCAGGACTTAGACTTTGTAAACAATTGTAAATGAAGCCCATTCATTCTGTTCAAATGTTTATTTATTCATGTTTTTTCGATTATAGTATACAGTTTTGTATGTACATTATATAACTGTATATACACACATTTGACTTAAGCCCATTCTGTTCAAATGTTTATTTATTCATGTCATTTCGATTATAGTATGTCTGTATATAAACACATAGCTTCAGTTGCCTATATGCACGTTGTTATGTAGGCAATATAAACCCATTTATTTTAAAAAATGGATACTTATTTACATAATTTCAGTTGTACAGTTTTGTATGTATAGGATATACCTGTATATACACAAATTTATTTTCAAATATTTGTTTAAATTTTTTTACAGTTTTTTGAGGATGTGCATTATGTAATATTTCTGTATACAAACACATTTCTGTTCAAATGCATTTTATTTACAATGTTTTGGTTGTGTAGATGCGTTATATGACGTTCCTGAATAAAACTACGACTTATATTCAATTGTTTGTCTTTTCATTATAATATTTATGTTGTTTATAATACGCCCGTCAAATTGACCGGTCATGGGTGTTCTAGGTATGCCTATAAACACTGTCGCTCTGGAGTTAACAATTGAACTGGGGTAAAATCTGTGTAGACTGCACTTGTAGATCTCTTGATCTACACCTCTTACTATTATGCACTGGACTTGCCTCTTCCTCAGCACCACGGTACTGGATCCTCAGCTGATGCACTCTCCTTGCACTTCAGAATCACACATTAAACAAAAGGCTACTACAGGGGCTGCTGAACAGAACGTAAAATAAACAGCTTTCAGAAACCAAACTGGAAAGTCAGCGCAGACAAGAAGTATTCCTGTCTGCAAGTTAAATCAGTACTAAAACGATCCAGCACAGCCACCTCGCTTCAACCTGCTGCTTACTTTTTAGCAGTTGGAATTTTAGACCTGAACAGCCACGTTCTCTATGTTTTGACTCGGTACTAATAAAATAAATTATTGGATAGGACAAATAATATGACAACGAACGTGCTGCATACATTGCCTTTATTAATGTATGCCAGATGCCCTTGGGTAAATGAGTTTTGGGGCTGTTTCTAATCGATTCATCTGTAAAACTTGGCAAAGCTTTGCCTTAACTTCCAACCAATTCAGTGGATGCAGAACGTGCAGTTTCAATGTATGTGCAGGGGGATGCTGCATGCTTGCCTTTAACAAATGACAGCACTCTGTTTTAGTAAGGAAGCAAGTACCACTACTTGTAGGCTTTATAGTGTTCTGAAATACTGTCTACTTAGGTTTATTTAATGTCCGCGAAATCCTAATTGTATTCTGCAACATACCCGTGAAAAATACATAAATTTACCGCGATTTAAGTAGACCCCTATAGATAGATAGATAGATAGATAGATAGATAGATAGACAGATAGATAGATAGATAGTAACAGAGCAAGGGCTCTACATGTAAATAGTTTGAGTAATGTGGTGGTTGGCAGGGATGGGGTTAATTCCTCTCCCTGCCAAAAACATGTGAGAATGTGGCTGTTCCCAAACAAGGTAATTAGTGTTAATTGGGAACAGCCACATACTATAAAAAGAGAGCTTCCAGCTCCATTAAGGGGGAGAGCACCAGGGAGCTGGTTTAAGAAGAGTTTGGCTGTGTAAAGAAAGGTAAACTGTTTGTAAAAGTGTTGTTGACAGGTAAATGGTTTAGCAGCCCTGTGTGTGAGTCAGGGACCTGTTGAGTGAAGTTAGGCTCTATGTTTGAGCTAGGCTTTTGTTTAGTTTTATTTGTTTTGTGTTATAAAAATTAAAGTGCGCAGTAGCGCTTCAAGGGGCAAACGAACCAACAACAGAGAGGCAATGTTACTATATATATATATATATATATATATATATATATATATATATATATATATATACACACACTGTACTGTGCAAAAGTTTTAGGCAGGTGTGAAAAAATGCTGTAAAGTAAGAATGCTTTCAAAAATAGACATGTTAATAGATTATATTTATCAATTAACTAAATGCAAAGTGAGTGAACAGAAGAAAAATCTACATCAAATCAATACTTGGTGTGACCACCCTTTGCCTTCAAAACAGCATCAATTCTTCTAGGTACACTTGCACACAGTTTTTGAAGGAACTCGGCAGGTAGGTTGGCCCCAACATCTTGGAGAACTAACCACAGTTCTTCTGTGGATGTAGGCAGCCTCAGTTGCTTCTCTCTCTTCATGTAATCCCAGACAGACTCGATGATGTTGAGATCAGGGCTCTGTGGGGGCCATACCATCACTTCCAGGACTCCTTGTTCTTCTTTACGCTGAAGATAGTGCTTAATGACTTTCGCTGTATGTTTGGGGTCGTTGTCATGCTGCAGAATAAATTTGGGGCCAATCAGATGCCTCCCTGATGGTATTGCATGATGGATAAGTATCTGCCTGTACTTCTCAGCATTGAGGAGACCATTAATTCTGACCAAATCCCCAACTCCATTTGCAGAAATGCAGCCCCAAACTTGCAAGGAACCTCCACCATGCTTCACTGTTGCCTGCAGACACTCATTCGTGTTCCGCTCTCCAGCCCTTCTGCGAACAAACTGCCTTCTGCTACAGCCAAATATTTCAAATTTTGACTCATCAGTCCAGAGCACCTGCTGCCATTTTTCTGCACCCCAGTTCCTGTGTTTTCGTGCATAGTTGAGTCGCTTGGCCTTGTTTCCACGTCGGAGGTATGGCTTTTTGGCCGCAAGTCTTCCATGAAGGCCACTTCTGACCAGACTTCTCCGGACAGTAGATGGGTGTACCAGGGTCCCACTGTTTTCTGCCAATTTTGAACTGATGGCACTGCTGGACATCTTCCGATTGCGTAGGGAAGTAAGCATGATGTGTCTTTCATCTGCTGCAGTAAGTTTCCTTGGCCGACCACTGCGTCTACGGTCCTCAACGTTGCCCGTTTCTTTGTGCTTCTTCAAAAGAGCTTGGACAGCACATCTGGAAACCCCTGTCTGCCTTGAAATTTCTGCCTGGGAGAGACCTTGCTGATGCAGTATAACTACCTTGTGTCTTGTTGCTGTGCTCAGTATTGCCTTGGTGTATGACTTTTGAAAGTAAACTATCTTCAGCAACCTCACCTTGTTAGCTGAGTTTGGCTGTTCCTCACCCAGTTTTATTCCTCCTACACAGCTGTTTCTGTTTCAGTTAATGATTGTGTTTCAACCATAAAACTTTTGCACAGTACTGTATATATATATATATATATATATATATATATATATATACACACAATATTGGAGCAACAGAACCCGAACCTCTCAGAATGATTGGATAGTAAATGAAATATTAAAAAGAGATAGCTTCTTTTACTGTAAACTAATGTGATCCATCTGTGTTTCCATCCATCTGATTATGTAGATATCCTTCTGCCTGGTGTTAATGGCTAAAGTGTAATGCTGGCTTCAGGGATCAGCCTATTTTGCCTCCCTGGTGCATCAACACACACAAGGGCTGCAATGCTGGCTCCAGGGATCAACCACAATGCGGCCTCCCTAGTGCATCAGTATGACAATCGTCTGGACTGAGCTGAGTAGCTGTGACAGAGAAAGAATGAATCTTGGATAGAAATCTCCCTCTTGACCTGTGAGGGCGCTTTGTAAAGGGAGCACTGTGCCCTGGACTGGATGGTTTGGCAACTCATTCCAGAGAAAGGTGGAAGTTGGCCATCTAGAAAGGGGGTGGAGCCACAGTACACAAAGGACTGTAGAGTAACCATGAGTGGTTCTTTTTTGTTTGTTTGTTGTTCTAATTGTACTTGTTTGTTCTTGTTAGATGGCTAACACGTACCGGGAGCTGTCGCTAAAGGCCAGCACCAACCCGGACAGCACTGCGTTACTGTTCACTTAATAAATTGTATTTCACCACTTGCACGTTAGCACTCACTCTGGACTTGTGATCCTGTTTGTGTTCTGTGTGTATTTATACTGTGTATTATTTTCAGGACTGAACCCTGAGGTTTCACTGTGCAGTACACATTGCTGTGTATTGCCAGGGATTATTATTTACTGTCGCCAAACGACCGAAATTATAAAAACAATTAAAGGATTGTTTGGACCATGAACTTTGTTGTCTGTCATCTGTTTTTTTTTGTTTCTATTTAGTCGTTGCCAATTATTTTTATTATTTTGTCCCAATTTGGAATGGCCAATTATTTTATTATGCTCAGCTCACCGCTACAACCCCTGCGCTGACTCGGGAGGGTGAAGACGAACACACACTGTCCTCCGAAGCGTGTGCCGTCAGCCGACCGCTTTTTTTCACACTGCGGACTCACCATGCAGCCACCCAAGAGCTACAGCGTCAGAGGACAACGCAGCTCTCGGGCAGCTTACAGGCAAGCCCGCAGGCGCCCGGCCAGACTACAGGGGTCACTGGTGCGCGGTGAGCCGAGGACACCCTGGCCGACCTAGCCCTCCCCCCCCCCTGGGCAGCGCTCGGCCAATTGAGCGCCACCCCCTGGGAGCTCCCGTCTTCGGTCGGCAAAGGAATAGCCTGGACTCGAACTCACGACGTCCAGACTATAGGGCACATCCTGCACTCCACGCGGAGCGCCTTTACCGGAATGCATCACTCGGGAGCCCTGAGATGTGTTTTGATGTTTGAAAAGTACATCTCATTTATAATACCTAAAGTTCACATTTTATAATTACATTAATAACAGTGTAAGTAATCGCATGGAAAAAATGCAATGAATCACACCGACACATGCGTAGATCTCAAAATAATCCCAATAGTGCTTAATGCAGCACACAAATAGCGTTTGGTATGTGAGCACGTTCTGAATGGATGAAAGAAAAAAAAAGATATATACTTATATCAAATTATTTAAGCAGATTTTCCTGTTTTATTATGTTTTTGTATTGTTTGTTTTTAGGTATGTATCCCTTTAAAAAAAAGACGATTACAGCCATTTCAGGGTCATACAGCTTGTAGAATTAAATGGCGTATCTGTTCCTGAAATTAGCAACCAGCCTTACCCAAATAAAACACAGTCCATGTGAAAATAATGCGGTTGCTTAAAAGAACAAGTAAAATAACAGTCCACAAACCACAGGCTTTTATAAATTCAGCGCGTCCACACTATCCGCGCCGATATAAAACTTTGCCTGTTTAAACGTATTCAGTTTGACAACAATTAATACCGCTGTAGAAAACGGGTTGAACGCTGCCCACAGCAGGCAAGTAAGCAGGTGAGTAACAGTCCATTTAATACGATGACTTTCTTTTTAAAACAGGTACAAACAGAACGCTGTCTTTCTTTTAAAAGAAACCAAGCACAAATGGATGCCGCCAGTATGCGGTCTGGGTTACTCACTGTAGAGATCTGTTGTTTGGCGAGTGCCCCAGCTTCACTTCATTCCAGACTGCCAACGCGTTGCAGCTTCCTCTGGCCAGACCAAAATACAAGCTCTACTCACTTATTATTTTGCAGTCCCTCCACACAGGTACCTTCGGTTCTGGAATAAAGTAGTCCGTTCTGGTCACCAACACTGTCGCCCTTTTAATCTCTTTGTTCCCGTACTTCTGCCCAACGAAGCACGGCTGCTCTTGTCTCTGTTCCACTGACATGCACACCACTTAAACAGTTGCTGTACAATCTGTACTCAGCTAGTGAAACGAACCGACAACACCACTCGGTATTTCAAAGTTGCTGCTATACACAAAGTACCTTTCACAATTACCTCCTCTCCTTTTCTAATTACTGACCTGCCTTTTAAAACCCCCTGAATTCCCGCAGACACCTGACTACTGACCCTCTGAATTATGGGAGTTGAAGTTTCTTTATTTACGATTTCGCTCTGCCACCGTAACCACCCGTCTTTCTAGTTTTGAGCTTTGGGGGATATCAGCATCCCCACGTTTCTGATACCTTCCTCGTGTGCTCATCACGGACGGTCTGTTACAATAGCTATTGAATGTTTGAAATACATTTGTTAATCGGGTTCTCAGAAAAAGAAAAACACAAATCGATGGAATAAAATGGTTAAATAATACTTTGTGTTGTGTTTGCCTATGAGACTACATACCAATCATTGTTATAGGGTTTGTTGTATCTTAATATAAAATAAACTTGATTATAGTGTTTTTGTATTTTTAGCATTATTAGCAATAAAAAGTATGTCTCTGCGAGCGTACGTGAATTTTTTTTAACCCACGATATCGCGATATGGAAATTATTATCGATATCATATCAAAATATTGATATTGGTGCCCACCCCTAATATATATATATATATTGTTGCCTTATGAGCAGTGTGGAGTAGTGGTTAGGGCTCTGGACTCCTGACCGGAGGGTCGTGGGTTCAATCCCAGGTGGGGACACTGCTGCTGTACCCTTGAGCAAGGTACTTTACCTAGATTGCTCCAGTAAAAACCCAACTGTATAAATGGGTAATTGTATCTTGGTAACAATTGTAAGTCGCCCTGGATAAGGGTGTCTGCTAAGAACTATAATAATAATAATAATAATAATAATAATAATAATAATAATAATAATAATCTATCTATCCTACCCCACAATTTCCAAGTGAAACAAATATTCTAGAAATTTGTAGAAAATTAATTAAAAATAAAAACTAAAATAGCTTGATTGGATAAGTGTCCACCCCCCTTATAATAGCAATCCTAAATTAGCTCAGGTGTAACCAATCGCCTTCAAAATCACACACCAAGTTAAGTGGGCTCCACCTGTGTTAAATTGTAGTGATTCACATGATTTCAGGATAAATTCAGCAGTTCCTGTAGGTTCCCTCTGCTGGGTAGTGCATTTCAAAGCAAAGATTCAACCATGAGCACCAAGGCGCTTTCAAAAGGACTCCGAGACAAAGTTGTTGAAAGGCACAGATCAGGGGATGGGTATAAAAAAATATCAAAGGCCTTGAATATCACGGTCTTGAACGGTCAAGACGATTATTAAGAAGTGGAAGGTGTATGGCACCACCAAGACCCTGCTTAGATCAGGCCGTCCCTCCAAACTGGATGACCGAGCAAGGAGACTGATCAGAGAGACTACCAAGAGGCCAATGACAACTTTGCAAGAGCTACAGGCTTTTATGGCCAAGACTGGTCAAAGTGTGCATGTGACAACAATATCCCAAGCAATCCACAAATTTGGCCTGTATGGTAGGGTGGCAAGAAGGAAGCCATTACTCAAGAAAACCCACCTTGAATCCCGTTTGAAGTATGCAAAAATTTTGTAGCCATGTGGCAAAAAGTTTTGTGGTCTGACGAAACAAAAATGGAACTTTTTGGCCTAAATGCAACGCGTTATGTTTGGCGCAAACCCAACACAGCGCATCACCCAAAGAACACCATCCCTACTGTGAAGCATGGTGGTGGCAGCATCATGTTATGGGGATGTTTCTCATCGGCAGGGACTGGGGCACTTGTCAGGATAGAAGGGAAAATGAATGGAGCAAAGTATAGAGAAGTCCTTGAGGAAAACCTGCTGCCCTCTGCAAGAAAGCTAGTATTTTTAATATACAATTTTTTCTCAATAAAAACTTTTTTCCCCTTAACAGTGTGGAGTATGGTGTGTAGATAAGTGGAAAAAAATCCTCATTTAAATGCATGAAACTCTGAGGCACTGACACAACAAAATGTGAAAAAAAGTTCAAAGGGGTGTAGACTGTATATATATATATATATAGACAAGTGGTCAAGCTTTAGAGCAAAGATATCAGAAAAGTGGGGAACCTAATATCTTGTCTTTGCAGACAAAGTGAAGTGCACAATTGTCATTGTAAATAGCTTGTAAAATAGGAACTTCAACTCCCATGAACACCCTGGGTTGTGGAATCAGGTGATCTGGTTTGTGCAGGAATTATGGGACATAAAAGAAAGCGTGGGGGAAGAAGAGAGAGACATGCAGTGACAGGTTTAACTCAGCCTGCATAACGTCCAGTGAAGGCGTGTTCAAAATATACGTCTTTTGTGTAAATAATTTAAGTGTAATTTAAACTGCTTCTCGGCTTGGAACGAAGTAAACCAGACCTGTTCCCAATGGACAGTATATTTTAAAACAGGAACAATATCACAGCAGTAAATAAAGACCCGACACGGACTGTTAAGTGTTATTAAGTAGGGGTATTACAAGTCAGCCAGGATGCTGCAACCAGGGCTGGCGGTGTTTCAAGTTCTTCACCAGCAGGGGTCTCCAAAACACCTGCCAAAGACAAAATGATTAATTATTCAAGGAAAGCACTGTGCCACAATAATTGAACCTAAACTTACCCGGTGTTCCTGTTCGGACCAGAGGGGCGCCTCTTGTGGAAATAGATCCAAAACCTGGAGATTCTTACCAGTACACCTGAAAGGAGCAAAAATACACTTACTATGCAAACACTTGTGGATTGCACTTGTGAACGTGATTCTTACCTTGAGTGGACCTGTGCCTGGAGAGCTCAGAAGGGTGACTTCAGTTAAAAGGTGGAGACCAGGAAAACCTGGACTGAACTAAAATAGTTTGTTAGGTTTTGTGTTTTCACTTGCACTGAGAGTAGCTCGTGCAAGGCCGAGCAAAGGACCTGCAAGTATTTCTTTTGTTCGTTTTTCAAGTGCTGTATTGCTGTGTGCTCAAGGCATAAAATAATGGAAGTGCCCACTTTAACTGCATTTTTCTGTCTGACGTGTTCTCTTTCATATTGACAGTTCAGTGTTCCATACCAACAATAGAGCAGAGCTTTCACTATATATATATATATATATATATATATATATATATATATATATATATAGTGAACGCTCTTGTGCTGTCAATAAATGCCAGCCAGCTGGGAATGGTCAAACAAACTTATGACTGTACAGCCAAAACTTTGTTGCACACTTTGTGATTTTTCTTAATGAGCCCACACTACTCAGAAGCCCAAAATTCATTTTTATTAAACAACATTTTAAAAATATATATAAAAACTGCTGCATTCACGTCCACGACGCATTTCGACTACAAGAGTCTTTGTCTGTTTTTCTTTTGTCTTATGGTTTACATCAGCATTATTTTAGTCAAGAGTGTTACTGTCAGTATAATAATAAAAAAAAGGAATGCTGCACTTTCTATTATATCAAGGAGGTCTGTTTTGTCCAGTCTGTTCTCTCTTTTGCCTAGGGGGATCTCCATTTGTATTGTTGTCTTGATGCATTAGCCTGATGTCCTGCCTGGTTGTTCACATTCCTAGTCCATGGCGATTGCATGAACAGATACTATCATCCATATCAGAGTTTCCTCTCTTTTTTCCTGTGCATGCTTGGGTACCCAGAAACATTAACAACTTCAAGCCAGACGGTTCATATTTCGCAGACTGTTGCCTGCTAGCAGGGGAATTAGAAGGCTGCTCTAGCTGTCATTTTTGACAGATTCATCACAAAGGGATACATTAAAGCGACTAGCCCTTCAAATCTCATTATCAGGCCAGCCCATCCCCTGTTTAGGCCCAAATGCACCTTATGAGGCTTATGAGGATTTCTCTATTAACTGAATCTACTAAGTCTATTGAGACCCCTGTATTATCTGCAGATGTCAATATATATATGAAACACTGAACCCTACTCACAAAGCATTACATAAAATGTTTTAAAAAGGTTTATGATTTAAACATTCCTTAAAAACACTGTATATAAAAAGTATGTAACACTATATTTATTAAAAATAATTATTTTTATATTTTTAAAAAATAATTAAGGATTGGTAATCACAAAACCTTTCCTTTTTATCAATTGTTTATCAATTTTTACCCCCCGCTTTCCAACCCAATTTCGCCTCAATTCTGCAACTCATATACCGATCTTACGAGATGGAGATCAATAGGTAACCTAAGTTCCTGATGTCAAGCTGCTCGCCTCTTTTCACATGCTGTACTGAAGCAACAGATTTTATAAAGGCACTGAATCCAAGCGCCTAACCAATAGTGGTGGATGAAGTGATTTCATCAATAGACGATATTCTTCTTGGAGTGTAATGACCAATACAGCACTTGTGGGTCCGCAGCC